>NW_024539526.1:0-600000 GCF_016647785.1 Suillus fuscotomentosus | reverse complement strand
TGTACCACCACTGTGCATATTTACTTAGTATACTTAATCTGTAGGACGTTCTTCTCAACGTGCTCCGAGTTCCGCACCATGCGCGGAGAATCCAAAGCAACACTTTCCGTGCAGCGTTGTCTTTATTGCCAGAACAAATACAATTGTCAATGCAGCGGAAACCCCTGAAATTCAACTTTGCCCAAACTACGTGTTCGTAGCGTGGTAGCAGCGTTTTGTATGATGTAGACCTATGCCTAGGTTATTAACTATGATATCATGTGACAGTTGTTCTGACAACTTGAGCGTCCAATAAACATCACTCGATTTGGTGCGAAAACAGGGAAGTGGGATATCCACTTGTCAGGATCCACGATTTAACCAGCCAACATCCAAACCCGTCATTGTCTTCACATTCTCTGGATACGAATGCGTGCTCTCCGTCAATAGCCCTGCGAGCTTGCGACAGACGTCGATTGGATAGAAGAGGTGCTCTGCTTGAGGAAACCCGGGGTATCGAGATAGTAGGCTACGTACAAGAGGTCAGAGGGATGAATTAATGTTCATCAAAGATCACGCACTCTTTCAAAGCCATCGTTGACGACGACGGCCCCAAAATTTTGTACAACACTTTTGACGCGTCGATGGAACCCTGTTTCGGAATAAGGTATGACGTAGGCAGCATATACGAAACACGAATCCTCGGCTTGAACAGCCATACCTTACGCGGAGTGTGAGAAATCTAAACAATATGATTCAAGATCGCAACAAACCAAAATTCGCGGCCGCTCCTCTTCTTCATCAGAGATAACAAAGCGGTACGTTGCATGAGCAGACACATGCTCGAGCATATCTTGCATGATGAATGCAGACATTGGAAATCGGGGAAGTCTGTTAAGGCCGTCAGCACACTAATATAGGTATACTGTGACTACGAACTCCACTGTTTGGCTCACTGGCCGCACCGCATACTTGAACAGGCGGTACATCCCTGAAGCTGTGCCATCTGGGCTATGTCGTTCATGCCGCCGACCAATTATTGCGCCGCATATACATCGTGCCAGCCACGACTCTCCATCTCGCTAAAGATAATAAATCAGTTTATCATCAAAATTGATAAGGAGAAAAGAGTTATAAAATTGTGCACTCGAGCGTAGCTCCCATCACATGATCCTCAGTGAAGAGAGTTGTTTGAAAGAGTGACTCGCGAGTTGCCCCGCGTTCAATTTTGGACGTTTTGTATCAACCGAAAGTGAAACTTGCCGCAGTCTCACGACGCATACCCCACTACTTGATAGTACGAAGAAACCTGCGGGGGCTTCTAAGGTATCAAGGCAGAGCACCGACGATCGACTAGCAGCCGCTGGTGGAAGCCCAACGTCGGCCTTCTTGTTCGTCCTACAATAGCACGAGTTCAATAAGAAATATGGATTTACCAGGGGCTGTTCGGTGCAGGAGACGTTGTTGGATACTATTGCCGATTGCTGGAAGAGAATATAGCCACCTCCAACCAGAGCCTCGCTATCCTCTGGCCAGAAACCACGTCCATGCTTCGCAATGTGATTATGTAGTGTTTGGTCTGCATGGCACATCCAGGCATCGACAAGTTCTTCCCAATGTTCTGATGGGAGGTCGCGGTATTTGAACAACTTTGGGCAATGGACGAGGGGGAGCGAGCAAGATATGCAGGACCAGGATGTCGGCTTCGATGATAGGAGTTGCTCAGCAGACATCAACGGGGTAGGTTCATCGGGTGAAGAGGACCTCGCCGCCTGTGGGTTCGCAATCCCAAGTTTGAGCTCGTAGTGTCCTTGGCGAATTTGAACATCTTTCTTTCCAGGGGTGACTCGGACAGGCAAGCTTAGTGGAGGCGAGGAGGCCCAAGAACTCCTAATCACCAACCAATCACCTTCAGTCCCACTGGATGACGTTGGCAACACTTCAGCCTGTAGTTCTGTGTCAACGGGAATGCCTGACACTGCTACGAATACAAGGACATGTCTCAAGGTCTCGTGATATTCGGCGACATATGAAACATTGAGTGCAATGTTCCCTGCAGAACTTTGGTTAGTTTTGTCGATGATAACATCCAAGTGTGTACCTTGTTGCTGCGACTCTTCGGTTCCAGATTGGATAAGCCCGTGGGACGAGCCCGGTCTGCTGGTGCTCTTAGACAGCCGTCGGCTAAATTCCGCTGCAGGGCGCAACCATTGTGGGGCAGATATGCTTCGACTGCGTGACTTTTTGTGAGTCATTGCCGAAACGTCAGGAACCGGCTCCTCGGGTGCATCTCCAGAAGGAGATGTGTGTTGACGCGATTCGGGTGGGATACCCGACATTGATTCGCGAATGAACTCAGGGAGAGTGACGAGTTCATCCAGTGCTCTAACTTTGGGCTGCAGGATGGCATCCTGGTCATGCAATCGCCCAGCTCCCGAGCGTTGGATAAGATGGTCGACGAATGCACCTCGCTGGAATGATTACTTTGATAAGCGATTGTCTCTGGTCAAAGTAGATAGGAAATACCTGATTTTCGTACTCCTGCCTTGCTTGCCTGAACCTGACCATTCGTCTGCTATCCATGACGACCGATTGATCAGTCAACTTGCGGTCTGACGCTTTCCGGATGAGCTCAAGCATATGGTCAAGGTCGCGCATATCCCGGTCATGAGCTTTCTGCTTGCCCTTAGATAAAGAAGGCTGGACTTTAGGACCTTCAAGCCGTGCACGCTCCATTTGGGCGAGCTTGGCGCTCTTCAATTCCACTCGTTGGTTGTGTAGCTGGGGTGCAACGATATACAGACGCTCGATTGCCAGCATCACGGCATCAAAATCCATCCGCAATTTCTCGTTGGGGATGCTGGGAGATGGTATCGACCGTGGTGGCTGTATACCAGCCTTCTCGTAAGATGATTGATACTCAGCATCGTATTCTGGGGGTGTCTCGAAGTCGTGACCTGCGTGGTCATATTGTGGGGGAAGATGATCTAAGGAGGGGGAACGGCGGGAATCGGCGCGAGCTTTACAAAGTGCTGTTACAGCGTCCAGTTTTCGTTCAATCTTGGACCAAAGGAGCGCAGTTTGTACAGTTTGTACTGGGGATTGTGGGGAGAGAATGTTTGCCCTTGCCTTCCTTTCCAATTGCAGATCGCCAAGCTGCTTTTTTAGGGTACTTAAGAGATCAGCGGGACATCGAACGACAAGGTCAGGAGAAGTGGATGAAGATGCTTGAAGGGCTGAATCCAAAGGGGGAGAAACTGCAGGCAACTGGTCCAAGTCCAAAAGGAGTGATACTATGACTTGTGCAAAATGTGCATCCTGTCTGTTCATAGAAGGCGTTAGGGCATCGACTCGATCCCTAAGTTCTTCTAGGAGAGCTGTGTGGTCATCCAGAACTTTGCGAGGTATCTCCCCACCATCATGATTTCTGAGATTTAACACAAGCGTCTCAAGCGCGGAGTATGATTGCGGCGTCCGTTCGAAATGCATAGAGGCTGGCATCGAATGGCGCCTGTCTGGAACAATTGGCTGCCATCTTCTAGGGACAGATAACAAATTGTTGAGTGTCATGAGACACGAATTTTGTACGGCAGTGATTGATGGCATGATAACAGTCTGCAGAATTGAGCTAAGGATTATTCAGACACATCGTTGAGGTATCCATCACTCACGAGCAGTCTTTCTGGGTCAATGTGGTCTACATTATGTAGCGCTGCCGTCGATTGCGGCTTGCTTTGCGATATGCTCCCATTGGTATGAGCTTCATACTCTACTTGCTCCCCGGCAAGTTCTTCCAAAAGTGCTTCTTGAAGTAGCTGCTCTCTTTCGTCTGCGCTGGGAAATGGTTTTGGAACGGAAGTTCGAAGGATTTCGTCCTGCTCGACGGGCTTGTACGACTTGGGTGCGAACGAGAGTCGCCATGAACAGCGTTCGAACTTCGGACCGTTCACGATTTCTGAGGTCTGGCTAAAATAGTTGGTGGAAGCAATTGATAACACTGGCACGTGGCCCGATACGCCACGGTTCGGCAGCAAAAGTTTGTAGCACTTTTTGCTCCCTTGAGCTCGGTTGTTAGCGATAGCGGGGAAGTAATGAAAAGTGAGCTGGGGGACTACGCCACTGTTGGGACCTAGGGATGGGATATCCGGAGCATCATAAGTTATTATTTAAATTAATACTTGCCAAATCACGTCTCAGGTCTATCAACGCATATTATGGCAGTGTTTGAATCTTACTCAGGACTTTTTATGATGTGTGGCGAATAACTCGGTTCCCAACTCCTTTCGTGACAGGCTCTTTCAAATGGAGTGTATCGTTGCTTCTCGCCTGCTTCGAGTCTATGCCCTTCTTCACTCACTGGCAGCACCACCACAACTCTCATAAAACCACATCCTATCAAAAGTTTTATAACTAAAACTATCTTTAACAGCTATTTGCACTGCAGCTGCCACAGCCGTGTATAACAATATGCATCATGGTATAATATATTTTATTTTGCAAACGAAACGTGGCTGAACCTGTGTACCACTTCCCAGCTACCGGTCCCGCGCCTGTAGCTGGCCCTTTGAAAGATTTTACAGGTGATCTCCGAGAGACTGCTAATCAACCCCGTGTTGATCCTTCAAGATTCGATACCAAACGGAGGCAGACATTGCTCAATCTCCTAAATGCGTTAAACGAGCTTAGCCAGGCTGAATGTCTTGACCGAGGTCAGCTCCCCGTGCCATGTATTCCTAGACTGCTTATCGACTTCTCAACTCAGACTTTGATCAGAATCCAAGCTTTGAGGATGACAGAGATACCCGTGAGTAGGGTCGTCTGACAGCTGTACCTTTGGTTGAACATCGGATTAGCGACTGTGGACGAGCAACTGCAGGTTTCCGGAGCAGAGAAATTTAACAGATTTCAGAAGTTCGTTTACCATCAACCCTGAATTTTTTTCTCATTCAACTTTTCTTCAGAAAGATCAATAGTCTCGACAAAGAGGTCACTGCTGTTTAACAACAAGTTTTGCAGCTGATTAGGCTGACATGGTGTTCACACTGACAGCTCAGAAACTTCGGCAATGCTGCACGACAACTTGGTAGTTCTGTCGGAATTCTGTCCTCCGCATTTCGGCTCCGAGAACGTCTTGCACAAATCCTTTTCCTTTTCCGGAACAATGCGGCTGATCTCTTTCCTCGGAAAATCTCTCGTCAGCAACGCGAATTTTTGGTCAACCCCAATCTAATGGACAGAAAGCGCAACGCTCGGCGGCGGAAGAGCATGCCAGGTCGTGTTCCAGTCAATATTGAAGACAGCCTTGATCTTGAGAGCCTCCCAGAGCAGTTTGAGAACTTCGCTGCTGCCCTCATGACCTTCTTGAAATGCTTGAACGAATTTCCGGAATTCACTGATGAGGCTGTTAACACTTCGATAAAATCATTCGAGGGCGATTTGAAGGTATAACTTTACACCTTTTTGTTTAGCGTTTGGTTAATTTTTATCAGTACTGGGCATGTTGTTTACAAGAATACAGAGGTAAGCCTCTCTCAATATCGTAGGACTCAATGACCTGCGATTCTAAATATCTTCTATCAGGACAATTCAAATACCCTGCTGTACAGCGCTATGTTCATGACCTTACGGCTGAAATGGGAGAGCACATCGACAGCATTACTGGGACGTTATCTATGTTCATCGAAGTTGGTGTGTGATCCCTTGGTCTACCCAGGCGACATGATTCTAATTTAGTCCGAGGTGTCCCAACTATTCGATTCGCACAGAATCACGCTGCAGCAAATCTTTTAACTCTGTCCACCGTGGCCACCTTCTTCTCCGCCGTCACTGCGACCACACTGCAGTTCTCGTATTCTCAGACTGGAGATATGCTCTCTGATGCAGTTAATGCATTCTGGTTCTCCTCGCTTGTATTCAGCATCGCTGCTGCTGTTAATAGTTTACTGGGGCTTTCTTGGAAACAGGCTATGTAGTGAGTACCCCTTGGACTTGAAGCGAGTCCCAGCTGATGCATGTAGTCGATCACCTGGTGATCGCGTACCGTGGTGGGTACTGATGTGGATTAAACGATCACCCTTAGTATTTTTGGTGATGTCTGTGACTTGCTTCTCGGCCGGACTTGTACTGTTCACATATTCTACACACCAGGTGAGTTCCCTTGGTCATTTTCGAAATTTCCTTTTACTTATGATGTATCACAGGGCAAAGTTACATCTACAATCACAACCGTTTTTACTGCGTTCACCTCGTTTGGCCTAGCAGCGGTTTCAGCCTGGGTTGCCTCTGAGAAATGGACATTTGTGCATCATCGTGGGTCGAAGTGGCTTTCTGATGTTCTCAAAGATGCTCTGCGACGCTTCATGGCCCTGCGTCTCGTCTCATTTGTCAGCAAAACCTTTGGTTGGAGCTCGCAGTATGTGCAAAAAGGTGTTGAATTTGCAGGTCACAGATGTAGACGGGTGTCATCGATGGGGACAATCACGACAACCGCGATAGAGCAAGGCGACAACCTGACTACTGGTGAGTATGCTCACACTATATCACGCTCTCCTGAACCCCTTTCTCCGCTATCACCCATCCGACAATCCACAGACTCCTACTCGCGTTTCAGTGGCGAGGGTTCTTCACATCCCAACTTGGAGTCACCAACCACCACCTTCAGCGGCACGTCAAACTCTCCGACTACAGCGCGAGACCGTTTAACAAGTGCCATTCGGTCCGTCATGATGCTTCAGTCTGCAACGTCTTCTCCTAGCAGCCCGTTTTCTCCTGTGCGGAAACGAACAACTTCGTCGGCGTTCACAGATGCATCAAGAACGACGCCAGAGACAGGTATCACTACAACATTTAGAGGCTCCAAAGTTGCTTCCCTCATATCTAAGCTCAAGAGCTTAGAGACAACGCAAGATTTGGCTGCGCATTCAGCACTCGTCAGGCACTTGCAATTTTCACCCAATGGGAAGTTTTTGGCAACTTCAAGGTATGACCTTCCGGCCTGTGGAGTACGCTGTGTATTGATGTTTTTAATAGCTGGGATCGGACGTCCATCATCTTCCGCGTCGGGGTGTGTGGTGCTAGTGGTTGATTGAAACGTGGCAATGATATCTCTATAGGATCCTTGTGTGCCCCATCGTGTGCTTGCACATGCTTCTGGCTTTGTCGGTCAAGTTGCTTGGTACGTTATTCTTGCTTCGTGTCCATGACTTGCTGATATTTTGGTAAGGTCCCCAGTCGGTGTACTTCTCCTCACACGGCTGAATCGGGCTATCAAAGTTTGGACAGAGGTTGGTTGAACTGGAAGAAGAGTAATGCCGTGCTGAATTGTATGTCATCTTTAGGATGGAGTGTGTCGAAAAACCATCGAACGTCAGCATCATGTCCAGTCAATTGCATGGTTGCCTAGAGGAGAAGGTGAGGTTCCAACTGGCACCCGCAGACTATGCCAACAAGTGATCTTCGCAGCATTTCTGTCCGTCGAGGGTAGCGAAGTGGTCAAACTGGTGAGTGGTCATCGCGCTCTTATTTATGACGTATCCACTCATTTCGACAGGATCTTAACGGCAATGTGCGTGCACCAAGGTCAATTTTTTGGAATGGTGCTCAAGTCTCATTCTTCAGGTCCTCGACACGTATCGCTTCAATCGGTTGTTCATTCATGATGTAACCATTACTCCCGATCTACAATGGTTATTGGGCGTCGGGCCGATCCTATATTCTCCCAAAGGATTGCATCCTAGCAAGTCCCGAGTAGAAAAACAGCTTTTGGGTGAGTTCACTGTCGTTTTTCGTGGGATCTGATTCCTTATCTATTTTAGTTTATAACATCCAGACGAGGGTTATAGAAAAGTGAGCTCATTAACATGATGCTTTGAGGCATGTATTGACGACTTGTGGCAGCCAAACGCCAGTACTCAATGATGTTCGTGATATAACGCTGGCTAAGAACGGACAAGTGGCTCTGGTATCTTATGAAAACAAGGTCTGTCCGTATATCGCCGATTCGCCTATTTTACTCAGTTTCTCTCGTGCATACATCTAGGCGTTCCCCCAGCTGTGGAAGCTAGAAATAGTCAAGGATCAGGCGCGGCTGACTTTGCGTCATACTTATATGCCCAAAGTGTCGGTTGACTTCGCAGGACCGAGCTATTTTGGAGGCAAGGATGATCAGCTTGTGCTTTGTGCCGGCAAGGGTGCGCTATTTCCGGTTCCTCCCAGCCCTGTAATTGAACGACTACTGAGCAGCTGGTGATATACATATCTGGGACCGCGATTCAGCCGTGCTTCTTCATCATGTCCGTGCCCAAGCCCTAGGCGGAGACCTGACGTGTGTCGCATGGAATCATGCTTCGGACAACCCTTTCATGTTTGCTACGGGAAGCCACGATGGTGCGGTCAGATTGTGGACGACGATGAATGACTATCGACCATGCGAGTCTAGTCGCCGTCACCTTACGGTGACTACACAATCTACGCCGTATTCTGTCACCCCTTGCTCGCCTTCACCTGTTGATAGTGGTTTTCAGACAGATAGCGCCGGCACACAATATGGAGAATACACCCCGGAGCCATTAACGCTCACGCCTGTGGAAGACAGTGGCCAGCGAGATAGGATTGTTACATTTGCACATACTCGTGGCTGATGAAGAATTTCAAGGTTTATATCCACTTGTAACTTAATTATTAGTCAAGACTGTCACATTCGCTTAACTGTTACGCCAAAAGGAATGATACCGAGAGCTTGTCTTTCAGTATCGCGGCCGGTATATATGTATGTAGTAGATTACGGGAACTTTAATAAGCCAGTGGGCTTACACCACTACAGAGTTATGCAGCCAACACAAGAGACTGAAAGTGGTGAAATAACTGTTGGTGACCTTTGTGGGGGTGGAGAGGCATCCGAGGAAGACAGCGGAAGCGAACGAATATGTGCCTTATGAAGAGCGATTCACGTTGCAGGAGACTAGGGAACATTTGATTTGAAAAAAGAATGCTGCCTCTTTTCACTACACACGTGAGGGGGAGTATTTTGCGCAGGACTGGAGCCATCCATAAGTTCACATTGTGGCTCTGCCTTCGTATATGTGTTGTGCGTGTGCTTCCCTGTGAGGTTGGCTCAGTATCGAAAATTCAGGATTTTATTACACACATGCGGAACACTATCATTACAACGAGGGTTCAAACATTGGTCGGACCCTAAACGAAGTTGAAAATGAATGGATATCGACTATTGCATGGAGTGCGTTGATTCGAGGCGGCGAGCGATACATTGCTTGCGGTGTTTGAAAGAGTTGTAATTATGCTCTAAGTAGCACGAAATAGTCAGGAGAAGTCTGGGCGAAGTGCTGATAATGCATGCCCAGTTGTCACTTGTGAGAAGAGTCGTAGGGCTACTGCACTGCAGATCTTTGCGTACTAAAGATATGCATGGAAGTAGTATAATCGCCTGTCATGGGTGTTCATGAGTACAAAAGAATGATATTATGAGTCCTTCACCGTCATCTAGATGGTCCAAGTTGGTTCTCAGCCGCTGCGATCTGAGCATTCATCTGACATCACTTGGTAATTTATCCTGATTGTCAATATCCCAATAATATGTCAATATCTGACGTCGTGACACACTTGGTCCTCTGGCAGCGACCTCCACTAAATCATCAAGATCAGGATGTTTTGCGGTGGAGTGGGTTCCTGTTCAACAGTCTGAGCCTCCCGCAAGCACTGCAGCTAATGATATCGTGGCTCCGTTGGTTTGATGTCTCCTGGGGCTGTTGCCAGGTTGTCGATCACAAGTTGATGATCAACATTGCAATGTAACACCTCTTTCAGGCACCACGAAAGTCATGTCAAGTAAGACAGCCTGGGGGCGCCGAAGTGAATTATCGGTGCGAAACAAGGGGACACCTCGGATAACTCTTGAAAAAAAAAGATGCGGATGTGTGAGTGTAGAAAAGCAGAGGATCGGCGCCCTGGAGCAGTGTTTGTTGTGGCTATGTATATTACATCAATTTGTTCCGTAGTCCCATGGCCGATGAGACTCCAGGTTCCCGGGCCATGGAACATATTACTCTTATTTCCTGGACATCTTCCACCACATTAATCTGGCCCATAAAACATGCTGTCGAAACGGGTCATCGCTGCAGCACGCAGTAGTGCTTTTCTCGCAAGCAGAAATGTCCGATGTCGCGACACTGCTGTATCGCTGTCGAAAGGATGGTGCGCGTTTTTTTTCTGCTGGAAGCATAGCTAACGGATGATCACTTTCTTGTCTGTCTAGGAAGGTCGCCGACTCGCAAATGAGACGCGCACAGTTCCATTCATCACATCTTCTCCAAGGTCAGTTCTATGACGTATCTAAACAAAGAAACATGATCATTCAAACGTGCTCTGTTGGTCTTGCTGATTCACAGCTGAGACCGTAAAAGTGCCGCAGATGGCAGAGTCCATCTCCGAAGGTACTCTTCGGTCTTGGTCAAAACAGGTTGGGGATAGCGTCGAGGCTGACGAGGAAGTCGCTACAATTGAGACAGATAAAGTGAATAGTAGTTCATTATACTTCTATCGTACGAACAACACGACTGACGTCCTCTCCCTCAGATTGATGTTTCTGTGAATGCGCCTAAATCAGGGAAGATTGTGGAGCTGCTCGCAAAGGAGGAGGACACTGTCAGCGTCGGCCAGGACCTCTTCAGAATTGAACCCGGTGAAGGTGGTGGTATGTCCCACGTCTTTAATCACACACCATTTATTCACATGGTTCTAGCATCTCCCTCCCCTCAAGAACAGAAGAAGGTAGACCCTGAAGAACCTAAGGACCAACAATTGGACAAGACGACGCCGGAGCCTCCCGCACCTTCAAGTGTCGACAGACAAAGTGGCGGTATTCCTCCCGAGGGACCGAAGGAGTCCAAGAAGGAAGTGAAGCAGGACTTAAAATCAAAGGAGGTCAAGTCAAAAGCACCTCCCGCTGCGCCAAAGGCACCAGGCAACCGGGGTGAGACCAGGGTAAGCATTTCATCGCTGCACCTCCTGCAAGGATATTAACCTACCTCTACCTATTAGGTCAAGATGAACCGTATGCGTCTGCGCATCGCCGAGCGTCTGAAGGAGTCTCAAAACGCTGCCGCGTCGCTCACAACCTTCAATGAGATCGACATGTCGTCTCTCATGGAGATGCGAAAGAAGTACAAGGATGAGGTGCTCAAGGAACACGACGTCAAGTTAGGCTTCATGAGCGCGTTCGCCCGTGCGTGCGCGCTGGCACTGAAGGAGATCCCTGCTGCAAACGCGTCCATCGAGGGTGATGAGATTGTTTACCATGATTACGTCGACCTCAGTGTTGCTGTCGCGACTCCGAAGGGCTTGGTCACTCCCGTAGTGAGGAATGCTGAGAGCATGGGCTTTGTTGATATCGAGAAGGAGATTGCCGCTCTCGGCACCAAGGCCAGGGACGGTAAGTTGACTCTCGAGGACATGGCAGGAGGCACCTTCACCATGTAAGCTTTTCTGATCATCAACACAAACTGAGACTAATTTCGCGCATTCAGTTCCAATGGCGGTGTCTTCGGCTCATTGTACGGAACGCCCATCATCAACTTGCCACAGTCTGCTGTGCTAGGCATGCACGCGATCAAGGACAGGCCTGTCGTAGTTCAACGGCCAGATCGTCATCCGACCCATCATGGTTGTTGCCCTCACCTACGACCACAGACTACTCGATGGTCGGGAGGCAGTTACCTTCTTGGGTTCGTACTCTTCCTATCATTTGGTCTCACCTAGCGTGCTGATGGCGTTTACAGTGAAGGTTCGCGACTACATCGAGGACCCCCGCAAAATGCTTCTTGCATTAAACTGAGCTTGCCTTGGAGAATTTTGTTAATGAAAGACCATGGCTAAGTGCACTTGTCCTTATAAGTTACAGTAATTTCATAGTCAGTATCTTCAATATTAAACTCCTTGGTCTATCCCAAGTTGCCGCTTTATAGAAGCTCACTCATCATCTCGCGGAACAATAAGCGGCATATTTGAACGTCTCATGCTTTTTTCCAACCACGTAAACCTCCTTCGTATCGACCTCCTTTGCCGCATTTGAGTTGGTGCTATTAATACTACTGTACCAGAGGTAAGCATAATCTCCCACAAGGCAGTAGCAACGCGTGCCCTAAATAACATGGGAAACAAAAAATGACACTGAGTGTCCAAGCGTGCAAAAACGGAATAAAGTCAGATAGCGACGAGCATCGCATCGGCAAGTCCGACCGGCAGACGTCACGGTACGACCTCCTTTTCCTTACCCTTCCGGGACGGCGGCAGCGCCAAGCTCGGTAAGCTTGCCGCGCTTGCTGCGCTAGTGAATGATGCTAGGCGCCGTGTTCCCTTTAGCCCCGTTGGCGAGGAGAGAGTATTTGGTGAGTGCATAGGACTGCTTGGGACTGAGGCGTTCAAGCGTGTTTGTCTTGTGGGCGTTTCGCCCTGATTTGCTTCCGTGAGCAGATATTCTACCCATAGGCGGGAGAAAGACTAGAGCAGAAAAGCGGTGAGCTTGCTATTGCAGCAACAAAATTCGTGGTATTACCTCGGTCTCATCTGTCTTTTCCAAATCAACTGCCTTTTGACTTGGTGACCCGATATTCGATGGACGTCCCCAGAATGAATGGCCAGATGACGCCGTTATCGAAGAACGCTGGAGGCCTGCCTTTTCACGTTCGGCGTCCGTCCATGATAGAATAGATGCAAGGAGCGTGAGCATTTCGAAGCGTTTTGCATCGGCACGTGGAGTGGAAAGAAATGATAGAAGAATGTTGTTGACCAATCTTCGATCTACATTCGTGTCCGACGAATTGCGCCGAAGTCTACGGAGGGCTTCCATAAGGTGTTCGTTGATGATTACGGCTGAAAAGAATATTGATATTAGGCAACATGTGTGATGATGAAAATAGACCTTCGTGTCGCAGCTTGCCGATCAATAGATTCTTCTCCTTGACGTCCTGTTCTAGTTCTTGTGTCCGCGAGGCATTGATTTTCAGTTCGTCAAGCTGAGCCTGTCTGATGTTTGAGCTTGGTTAGATAACCGACCAGAACACGAGGCGGACCTCTGCGTCTAGAGCTCGTCGCTTGAATTCGGCTAATGATATGTTGACATCATCAAGCTGAGATCTGTAGTCCTTCACAGCTTGTGAAAGTTCGTGTTCCTTGGCTGTCAATGCTTCAGCATAGAGAACTTGAGCATAAAATATGCATGATATTGCTTACATGCTGAAAAATCCTCTAGCACTGACTGTAAGTTAGTCGCAGTCTCCCGTGCTGCGGCCAACTCAACTGACTCTCGATCTCGGACTTCGCGTTCCATCTCCAGATCACGCCTCAACGTCTCCAGGTTCAATCTTGCTTCATCACCCAACATCTTCTCCTGCATTGTGGCGCGTTCCCATTCGCTACGTTCGATGCGGCATCGCTCAAGCTCACTCAAAGTCTCCCGAAGCTCACGTTCGCGTAGAAGACTTTCCTGCGCATTTTCGTTCAGGACCTGACTCCGAATCGTATCTAGCTCCTTTGAATTGTGTTCTGCTTCTTCATGAGATGCGATGAGCTCGGCTTTCAAAGTCTCGACTGTAGAAACCAGATCCTCATTCTGAGCCGTAAGATGCTGAACAAGTTGTTCCCTCCTATCGAGTTCTTCCTATGCATAGTTTGTTAGGGTAGCAAAAAGTAGTAGATACTCCAATAGAAACGTACAGCATCCTGTTGCAGCTTATTGCCTAGACTTGTACGCATCGTCGTGAGTTTGGCTAAGAGGTTACGATACTGTGCAGCAAGGTTATCTTTCTCCTCTCTCTCGCGTTCGAGTTCTCTCTTCAGCTTCTCGATGGGGTCCAAGCCCTCCTCGTCCACGAGGGCACGGGAGTGTCCATTAATGCCAACTACGGGAGAAGACGTGGAACTGCGTTCGCTGTCCAGAGATGAGCGACCATCCACATTTATGACGTGATTAATAGGAGAAAATGGTCTGGCGTGTACTGGGGATCTCGAGTCAATCCGAGTGATGGATGCGCCGTTGGAAGACATCGGTCTTGTTCTTGTCATTCAGTTCTCTGCTCGCAGAGCATGAGGCTAACTTCACACACCCAAAATGGAATTCCACGTGCGCTTTCATTATTGTAACAGATCGGAGTCTTTTGTTAGTCTCAGTCAACTGAAACCTCGACTTGCTCTTTCTTATGCAAACGCTGAACATTTGCCTGTTCGTAATATGGTTTTGTATCAGTGCCAGATTATGTGGGCCAAAACACTAGTGCAGCTCCCACCAGAGCTTTTGTATCTTACACTGTCGTTTCTCGACTCGTACGACCTCCTAGTAGTGCGGGTACGAGAGATGAGTGAACAAGTGTATCCATCTCACTGTGCTCACTGCTCACCCCTGCCTTCTTCCAAATTAACTCGATGGGATCCTTGAAGTGGATGTGCCGCTCAGCTACACGTCGCAAGCGACTTAGACTGTATGACGCTGCGTCTCTCTCTTGAATTCCAACTGAAGTGCACGCTACCCTCACCAATATTAAGACTTGGACATACATATGTGTTTGTGTGCGGTGTATATCGTTTAGTTGGGAGGAACTGCATCCACTTTACACGACTGTTATCCGGCGCGTTCGATTCTGGCGATTTATCAGATTGCCATGGCTGGAGTCGCCATGTTAACGCGACGACCTTCACTCTACATGTTACGCAAGACCTGCTTCTGGTGGTGGCACGCTCACAAGACTTGTGAATGTCTCCATCGTGTCTGCTCACTTACTTTCCAGGCTAGACTACGTGGGCAGGCGGAGTCCTGCATACGAGATCCATTGGAGGTCGCTGATAACGCGTAACGAACGACACTCACCCTGATGCAGCGTAACCATTCTTGGAAGTTCTCGACAAGAACGATATTGGCCACCAAATATTGATCAAATCCCAGGGGTCGTGCGAAGGTTCAAATGGTCGTGAATTACATTGCCCTTTCGGTCGGAGGGATGGAACAACTCATATCGAATGATCACGTCCCGAGCCTTCGCTTCCCCGTAGAACGGTACTACTCGTAACTTTGGTGCCCAATGAGTAAATTCCTGAGCCTAGTCTGTGATGGTAGAGTTGGGAACAATGACAAAGGCAGGAGCTCCTTGCCATTTATCGGTGTGCTATGTCGGGCTGTCATTGTAAACGCGGACAACGCCTTACATAGTATACAAATGTAGGACTGGCAATTCAAGACTCAAGGGCTACTAGTTCAATCACTTTTGTCGGCTAAAAATTAAGGGATATGACAGTTCAGTCTTTCTTTCGATTGCGGTTTCAGCGACTACATTCCATCACAAGAGGACAAGTTCTTCATTCTTGTTGCCTCCGGGAATATGGAAGTATATTCCATTGACAACAGTCAAACTCTCGCAACGCACCGTGACAATGTCCTTCTCTCATGGATGACTTTTCATACACGGATGTGTTCATGAGCCAACTCCTTGTTCCATGTTTTCCACTTTCGAAAGTCTTACTTCATGTTCATCCAAGCGCAGATGATCATCTTATAGCCACCCTTGTTCTGGTCGCTCGAACAGAACACAAACCACCCACTCTACTATCGCTTTGTTGTCCGGCGGAGTGCCATTCTGAAACTCGAAAGTTTACCTGTCAGGACTTGCAGCCAATTTCTAAGCTATCAGGTCACAATATCAGAAATTACCATTTATTCGCACCCTCCTCTCTATCTCCTCCTCGTGCTTCCTCAACAGCAGCCGGTCCACCCAGCCGCCCTTGGGAAAGGCTTGATCCCACCTATTATGCAAATGGACGGCAAATATCTTTCCTAGTGCCCTATCTAGCGCTCCACCCTCCTCAAGCCCCTCCCCAGGTCTGCCAGTCCACTTCCCGTCTATGCGATCAGGCTCAAACGGATCTGGCGCTCTGTTATCGAGTCGACATACCAGAGGGTCGGAGAAGCAGAACGGTAAAATTTTGAAGGGGGGTATGGATTCGTTGAGGAGGCGCCGCCATAGCCTATGGTAAAGAACTGAACCCCAATCAGTACTTGGAGAACGCGGGGGAGTGCTGTGTGCCATGAGATGGAAGGCTTCACAAAGGTAAGGCGAGTGCTTGCGGAAGTGCATAAGCGCACCGTTGAACGGTTGGTAAATCTTGTCTGAGGAAACTTGTGGATCAGTGGACGAAAAAGGGTTGATGATTAGATTACCGTAGCAGTCCCATTGCGTTACAAATTCGTGCTCAAGCAATGGAGAGAGGTCTCGGGTTAGGAGCATGTCCACGTCTATCCAAGCGCCGCCGTACGCCCAGATGACAAGTAAGCGGACGAGGTCGCCATCCACCCATGCTTTCTTGTCCTCGAGATTGAGTAAGCGGTGGTTCTCCATTGCCGTACCCTTGGCTAATTCAGGTATATCCACTATCTGAAGTGTGAACGAGCTAGGAAACAGTTCGAGATACTTTTGCACGATTGAATTGAGTGATAGATCGCCGTTTGACCAAAGCATTAGACGAGAGCGAGGCAGGTCTTGCGTAGCGAAGAATGACTTTAGCATGTATTCTTGTCTCTCACCGAGGGGTGCAAGATCGACGCGCCAATATGCGTGGAACTGTGCTCGCTCCTCTGGTGGGATATACCGTTCCTCTGCCTTTCGTTCCCCTTCTGCAAATCTTACTATTCCTGCTAACTCGTAGCAGTCCATACCCATTCGCAATGGTACACCTGCCTGAACCTCAAACCGTTTCCCGCCATACACGGCGTCACTGATGTTGTACAGTGTGCTAATGCGCTCGGGCTCGAAACATCCTGCAAGTGGGGACAATGGGAGTATTTCGCGCTGTATCCATGTTCGTTGATGGAATACGAGGCCGATGCTCCCATGCGGCTCATAGAGATAGTATACCATGTAACCTATGATGAACGCCAGCGGAAGCGTGAATTTCAAGAACATTGTGAATGCTCTTCGCAGTCGCATGTCGGGCCAGAACGGAAGTATTATTTTCGCCAAGGTGGAGGATACACAGTATACAGTGCCATCATGGGAATGGCTACGGAACTGATCTCAGGCGCGTCAGGCGCGCCGGCGGCGAAGACCGTGTTGGTGTCAACAAGGTGTGGTGTTTAGAATTTAAACTGGTCAGCAACTTCCGACTCCTACCACTTACAAGTACTACAAACATAATGTTCCAGTCTCTCCAACTTGATGATGATATAAATATCTCGAATAGCATGGCCAAAGCGCTTTCATAGAGCGGATAGTGAACACTACCGCTGCGATGCGGACTGCTCAACAGTACTAGTATCAATTCCTGTGTTGCAGTAAGTGCCTTCGATCTTTTTACCTATGTTTCTGATTGTGGTTTGCTTATGGTCGTTAGAACTCTCATGATATCTGCAGCGCTGACGAGGAAAGTAGCAGGCTATTGAGAAAAAGAATCTCAACTTGCTAAGCAATTTGTATTCTAAGAAAGCCGATGCAGTCATGATGAGCTTCTGGATCGTAACGGATCATAGCCTATCAGTCATAATCAACGCGAAGTATATACTTACGTTGAATGTTTTACAGTTCGCCAACATCAAACACTATCAAGTCCAGGATGTGGAGACACTCGAATGGAAACACTTGACATGCGTCGCGCATAACGGCGTGGATCATTTCATTTTATGCGATCCATATGTACAGCGACAACTTAAGCATTCAACTTAATTGCGTATGCCATGATGCTCATCTGTCATTGGACCCGAACTGTTTGCTTGAAGCCATACACTCCACCTTTCGAACCATTGTGAGCTCACACTTTCATAAAATCCCTAACTTTGAGAATTAGAATTCATATGCGCTAGTCACAGAGCCGACGAACAATAATTATTACCCTATCCATTGTTCCTTTTCAAAACATTTATCAAGGCTCTCAGGACATAAAAGCTTGCATTCTTTCTCCCCATCTCAGAGCCCTCAGCCAGATTCCATCTTGCCTCCTACGACCAATGCATTTTCCCTTCCTCACCGTCTTGGTTGCTTTGACGACATTTATGTATGTCAGCGCAACCCCATCTGTTTTCAGCAGATCATGTCATGCCGTTGGCAAGTATTGCCAGCAAGGCTCTGACTGTTGCTCCGATGCGTGCGCGTATACATCCGTGAGTTTTCTTCGCATCTAAGATTCAGACTCGTGACTCACCTTTTGTGGTTTGTAATAGGATTGCAGCGCGAAAACTTGTGTTGATGACGACTCCATACTTATCGGGGAGCTGGCACGTCGTGAGAGTGAGTCACGCTTCTGCCTTCATATCGATGCTGTTGTTCATAGCACAATTCATAGTTGATTGCTGAGTTGATCAATATGATCATGGCCCTCGGACAGGTTTTACCGCTTCTTGGATACCCTTCAATAGAACGAGATCGATACACATACGTATCTATCTTACACACGATCACTTCTCGATACCCATTTCGTTTGCGTTCCCCTTTCAGTCCACACCCTCAACAAGTAATCATATCCATACGATATTGTTTTGATCATGACTCGGCCTTTCCAACTAGGACTGATGCTGACATAGTTGCTACTACATTTGTATAGTATCGGTACTTAGCGATACGTAGTTCTTCCTCTAGCACGAGCCTTTTCCGCTCATCAAAATATTGATAAGGCATGCCAGCTATGTTATGACAAGGTACCAATCACCATCATCCGGTTGAGTTGACCATGTGCATGCAGCCGCCCGAAGACAACCCGAAGACGGAACCTTCATACTTACTAATAAGCAGGTGACAGCAGTTGTCAGCATCACGTATTTAGGGAGCACGAGCAGGATAAAACGTTATTTTTAGTATTGAGATATTTACAGCTTGCCAACTTTCAAGCCGCCAACTCCAGCATGTGGAAAAACTGCCCGCGTGTCGCGCACAGATCTATACGTACTACGGTACGACCCAGGTAGCAACTTGAGGAGTCGTGCAAGGTCCAACCGTGACTACAGAAGTAATAAATTGTTACGCGGACCCGAGCTGCTCGTCTCAGAAGCGTATTGGAACCGCCTCACTTTCATAAAATAGTTCCGACGCATCAGAATCACCCATATATTGTCAGTCGCAGCCGACGAACGATTCGTATTACCCCATCAATTGTTCGCTTTCAGAGTGTTTACAGGACATAAAAGGATGCTGTCTTTCTCCCCATCTCAGACTTACTATTCAAGAGGAACCTATCCAATATCTCCTGCAAATAATGCGTTTATCCTTGTTCGCCATCATAGTTGCTTGGACAGCATCTATATCTGTCAGTGCGACACCAGCTGTCTTCAGAACGACATGCAAGGCCATCAACCAGACTTGCGATGATGACCCTGACTGCTGCTCTAACTCGTGCATGTATACAACTGTGGGTTTGCTTTATGTCCAGGATTATGTCCAGTACTGTCTCACTTACGGATTATAAAAGGATTGCACTAACAAATATTGCGCTGTTGACCAAGAAGGCGAAGGTCCAGAAGGTCCAGAAAGCCCAGGAAAAAAGAGGCAGCTCGAGGGTAAGTCATGTTTATATCTCTGTATCGATGATGTTGCTTATGTGGCATAATTCTCAGCTAGTTGCAGCTGAGATTGATCAATGTACTGGGACAATTTTACTGCCTCTTGAGATACCCCTCCACAGGAGAACGAGATCGATACACGCATATCCGTTTTACATGCACAACTTAGCACTTCTGGAGATACTTCGTCCACATTCCCTTCTGTACGATATCATTTTCCTCTCGGTTTTTCCAACTAAGACTGAGCATAATTGTCACATTGTACGGCACAATGAACTTCGAAGTTACTTATAAGAAATACGAATGTTCTTGTTCAACCATGATGAGGCATTTGTGGACCAATGTGGCGGTTTGAGACGACCTTCCCCGAACATCTGGTAGGTCAAAGAATATTCTCAATTCGCAAACCTAAAACGCCCGGCCAACAAGTTCAGCTTGTGCATAAAATTGGATGGAAATATGGGTCATTTTTATTGATCCCTGTCTAACCTCGACGACAACTCGAAGAGTTTAACTATTAATGTCGCGGTAGGTCGCCCCCTAGACAAACCTGTGCAGACGAAGGAAGATAGTCATTTCTTCTAAGAAAGAGGCGGACCCGAACTGCTTGTCTAAAGCCACATCCGACACATTTACCCGAACGATCGTCAATTCCTAGGCTACCACACTCGTATCTTTTATATATTTCCCGAATGTTTATAAAGGTTTTCAGGACATACAAGCATGCCGTCAGGCTGAAGTTCTTCCCCATCGGCGTTACTCGAAAACCCCTCGGACCCATCTCATATCACCTCCTATAACCCATGCATCTATCATCGCTCGCGGTCGTGGCTGCTTTGACAGCATCTATGTACATCAGTACAACCCTAGCTACCTCCAACGATACTTGTCTTGCCGTTGGCAAGTATTGCGATGACGACTCCCAGTGCTGCTCTGATGCGTGCACATGGAAAACTGTGAGTTTACTTTGCATGCATGCAGGACTCAACCTATGACACGCCATTTACTGTAACAGGATTGCACTGAAAAATATTGTGTTGCTATCGACAATATACTGGATCTCGAGGAGCTGAGACGTGCTTACAGTAAGTCATGTTTCTGCCTTGGCATTGATGCTGTCGTTCATGGCACAATACTTAGTTGATTGCTAAGTTAATCAGCTTGAAAATGATCACACTTTTCGCTGCATCCTTGATATGCATCGTATGTACTGTAACACCTTTCGTCCGAGTCTGCTTCCCTCTTTCATTCTCCGTCTCATCGCTGCACATGTCTAACAATCCTCTCCGTACGATGTCATTTCACCGAGCATACGTTCTACCACCTCTGTTTCACACGTACCTAACGATATGCCGTAGATGTTCTTTCTTCGTTTCTAATATAAACATTTCCACTCGTCAGGATAGTGATTTGACGCATGAGTGAGAAATACTGCAGCCATGGAACCATAAACATCAAAAGCCTGTCATAGTGTCACTATAAGTCGTTAGACCGTGTAAATTCCAGATTTTTTTACTCAATATGATGTTGTCCTCACCTTTATCCAGCGGTCTTGGGGGGGAGCGGGTTCGAAATTATGGACTGCGATGAGCTCCGTCCGCTGCCGACACAGCCTGCGGTGATACGAAAGGATGATTGGGAAGTACAAAGAAGGTACACAATGACGAATTAATTGGGAGAAGCAGGGGTTCTCGAACATAGTAGAGGAAAAGTACCAACCTCCTGAATTAGAACGTATAGACTAGCGCTCAGTGAACAGCTTTGATTCCGGGCGCATTTATTGATAGATTCATTTGGAGACCTTGCACAGGCTCCTTGAAATACTTTAAACTGCAGGGTCTTTTCTGATTAGCGGAGGAGATGCAAAACCAACGAAAACCACACATAGTATTTGATGATGCCCTTTTTACCTGATCGACGTAAAGGAAAAGAATTCTGATGATGTGCTAAGGTGGGCATCTGTCAGCCGTCACCAGCTTATTTAGTCTTCAAGGATTCCGCGATCCTGTATTCCCAGTATCTACAAAGTAATCGGTGAGGTATGTACCCCAGAGTGCTTAATTAGTGACCTACCTCTTGCGTATAGTATCGTGCTCATTTGCCAAGGATTTCCAAAGCTACGATAGGTCAGGTATTTGCCAAGTTCGTAAAGTACGTATCCCACCTCAGTGGCCTTCACCAAGTCACCACCCCCTGCTGCCTCGTGAATATCAGCCATGAATTCAACAGCAGCAACGCAAGGCAGCTGTGAATTCTTCGAAGGAAGAGGACTCTCGAGATCAACGACCTCAGGGGGTGTACCTAAAGGAGGTTGTGGCAGAGAATAAGGTAGCACGAATGCTTGAAGTTCGCAATAAGAAATTTTAGTATGATCAAGCACCCCGCGCAGGTAATTCCACGCAGATGCATTATTTGGTGCAATCGCAATTCGCTCCTTCACGAATCTGTTGTACATCTCGTTAATGCTCCAAGAATCCATAGTACCAGAATTAGGACTTACGCAAGCTCCCGCCGGACAACCGCATCTCTGTCTTCATCCCCACTTCGTACCCCAGATTGAAAGACGACGAAAAATCTGTGATGCCATGCAGAGTTATTCCTCACATCACTTTCAAGCATGCTCTCCATGAAATCCAGCTCATGACTCCATAACGCGTCGTCGTTGAAGTACGCGAGGATCCACTGTCTGTACGACCACGTGTGGTAGTTCTTCGTATCAACTTGCAACGAGTTAGCGATGAACTCGAGCTCAGGGCCGGGATTGCGAGTCTGCTGCACGAGCAGCCTGCGGTGATGCCAGACTTGGTATGTCTTGAGATGCTTGATCGCAAGTTCATCCATCAGCTGAAGCTCATCGTCGAGGGGAGACTTCAATGCCATAAGTGTTTTGTACCTGTACTGCCTAATCGCACATGCAAATGTCACCTGTGTTCGACTGCAAGTGCGTGATAGAGCAAGTCACACACTCACCATGCAGAGTAGTGTCCAGGATTCTGCCGAATTATGTTCTCCGTGAGCTCCAACACCCTGGGACTCATCTCACCGCTCTTGACGATCCCTCTGAAGTAGTTCGTGGCATCTCTGTCTAGTAGATGCCATCCGATCGTTGCATTGAGTGAGGGTTTGCAGACAAACCGGTTTGCTCACGAACATTCATCCGTATAAAAGATGGGCGCAAGAGGGGCGACACTTTCGTACTGCTCTAAGGGAACGACATCGGCCCACTCAGGTCGCTGAGAATACAACGGTTGCTCCTCTTCTGCAGGGAGATCCATAGCCAGAATGTAGGTTATGGAGGGGTTTCAAACTTCAAGACAAAGGTGATTGAAATGACCAGAAATAGCGACTGCACTTATTTACCGCCAAGTACGCTGTAGTGAGAAATTGGCCCTCAAAGTACTCGCTTTACTCAGTCATTAATGTCAGGTCTCAGATCGAACGTGAAGAGACTCGATGGTCACAAAAGAAACTAGAGTCCCAGAAAAGCAAGCGTGTAAAATACAGGACGGAAACTACTAAGAATAAATCGGATCGTTATCAAAGTGGAACAACAGAACGATCAGCATTAGCAGATACACATGGTACGGGCTACTTTAAGCAGCAGTGGGAGCAACGACATTGCTCGCAGTGTAATCCTGAGAAATCTATATGAACATGATGTTCCAGAGACGAGGTTCAAAGACAAACCTCCATCTCTGCATCAAGGTCAGCCACACTCTTCTGAGGTCTTTCATTCCCCTTCCTTCCACGGCCTCTTCCACGGCGAGAGCCACGCGTGGCAGGTCTGCGAATAGGTAAGACAACGGAATCAGCAACTTTGCTGCACGCACCTTGCACTTCGAGCATCTGAAGTTGCAGGAGCGGAAGCGGCAGGAGCAACACGCGATACAAGCGAAGCGGGCGGGGCGGGACGTGCGGGGTCGACTACGATCTCGATCTTCATCGGGCGTTCTGTAGTTGACGTGCGAGACGATGCGAAAAAGAGATAGACATTCGTTAGTCGGCTGTGCTTTCAGCGAGGAAGCAGGCAAAAAGGACGGATACGAGGAGCATGCCACTGTCCAAACCGTTACCAAGAACATTGTCGACTCTGTCCTCCTCCAATATGCCACAATAGCTGAGGCTTGCTTGCGCACGAATGGCCGCCCTGATTGGTCAAGGGATGAAGATTTGGAGTACCTCCCCGCCTGTCACTCCATAATACTTGCACCGGCCTGGAACTCAATCCCGAGACTGAGCCATGAGGAATGACGTGCACTGCGACGGCACCAGAATTGCAAGCTCAAAGGACAGCAAGCCTTCGGATCAACTTGCAACCTGGTACCCACCTCAAGGGTGTCGAGGCTGTGGGGACAAGACTCTGCCACCAAAAGAGTCTTGAGAACCCGCATATAGGCGTTTCCGCCACGCATGCACGTCTTTTGGCAGGGCCAAATAGAGAACCAGCGACAACGGATCTCCGTAACGGATGAAGGGCTCTTGCGGGAGACAAAGGAAGGAGACAATAAAGTAGGCGATACTAACTCCCATCGATCAATCGGTTGTTATATTGCTGGTAGGCCAAAGTACCATCGCCCTTCCGTTGGAAATGGACAGCTGCGACACCTTTTGACCGTCCGGCGCTATCATAGTGCAAGGTGACGTCGCGCAAGGCTCCAACAGTAGTGGAGAATAGTTCCTATATTCATGCTAAGATTAGCCACGTCACCAAGGTCGCCAAAAGTTAAACCACACACTCTGATTTGAACTTCATTCACATCTGTTGGAAGATTGGAAACGATGATTTTATCTGCGGGTTGCGCAGAGGTGGTGGCTGTGGCTTTAATAGCGCCGGTAGTGGCGGCGCGGGCAGCAGGGTTGGCACCAGTAGCTCCAAGAAGTTGGGCCTTGGCCCCTGCACCTCCGCGACGACCAGTACCACGACGGGCGCCTCTTGGGCGAGAAGAAATGACCTAGATATCATGGTTTATATACGCGTGGCAGAAAATTTTTACAACTCAACACCAACCTCGTCAAGCGATTTGTCCATTATTTCAAGTTTTAAAGAACGCGTGGATTATTTGCGGGTGAGATTATTGCTGTTTTGAGAGTCTTGACAACAAAGAAGACGGGTGGGTGGTGGTGGTGGCAAAGGGGCGACGCGAGATGACCCTAACACAGCAAGTGCTTGTTATATAAGGCTTCGGAGTTTAAACTTTCTCAACTCAGCATGATGCATGCTGTGCTATACTTGCATCTTTGATCATCGCCAAATTTTATAAGGTTTTGAAAATATGTCTAGAGGACGCGGTGGTGGACGAGGTGGTGGAAGGGGCGGCTTTAAAAGCGGCGGCGGCTTCGGCGCAGGAAGCATGCCTCCTATGGGTCTCACATTTGCAGACATACAAGCTATGTCCAGGGAAGGAGACGCGTTGTACCCAGTGCGGCGCATCAATCTTGTAACATCATAGTGTATAATCTCATTTTTATTCGAACAGCCATTGGATCCTCTGCCTGTTCTCACCGATTACTCTGCTGACGAGAAACGAATCTGTGATCTGCAAACCGGATTTGTTACCCGGTTACGGCAATCAGCCTACTATGTAGTCGAAACATCAAAGTCAAATGGTTTGAATGATCGTAAGCGATTGATAAACGGGAACCTAATACCTTTGCTTTACAGACTTGGAGCGTTATTCTGATAAATATCGCCAGAGTCCTGCTTCACAGCCTACACTGAAGCGGAAGGACCTTCATGCACCCTTTTTTCCCTCGGAAATATTCGAGGGCTATTTCAATCCAAAAAGAAAACGTAAAGGTCAGTAGATTTATTTTCATTTCACATCGTTACTGAATGGATCAGCAGTTGACAAGAAAGGCACCACCAAACGCCTCAATCTTGATGACTTAGCGGAGGACGCTGAGGACCAAGTATGTCATGACTTCAGACATACTTTTATTGTCGGAATATTAACAAGCTCTTCAGGAAAAGTCAGGCGATGAACGCTCAGATGCTGGATCACAGCTAGTTGATTCCGACTACGACGTCGACGAGGAATATGACAATGATTATGCGGAGAATTATTTCGATAACGGTGAAGGAGATGATATGGATGGTCTTGGAGACGGTGGTGGTGGTGATGATGGCGGTGGCGGAGGTGAGATTTTTCTGACACTATTTTCTAGATTTCAGCCTTCTCACATGATCAACAGGCGATTATGACTAGGAGAGCACATTTGTGTATCTCCTTAGTACAAAAGGACCTGCAATGCAGAGACCTCCTTAATCGGCACTTTCACGCCCCCACCCTGTTTCAACAGGCCGCATGTGCCCGCCTAAAATGCGCACGCTGCCTTGGGCCTGTAGACTCAAGATCCAAGGGATAATTAGTCTAATTCGAATTCTTCTTTCGTCACATTGTATTCCGCATCAATCACATTTACATGTGTACAATACGATACGGATTTCTCGTCACCGAGCGAACCTCAGAGCCGCGTCTGTGTGGTTTGAAGGTTCGATGTGCTAGACGTGAACAGGCGTATAGCTCTCAAATACAAATACACCCATCCCGGCACAAAATACTCGGGGGGACCTTCGCATGTGCGCGGACGGCTCGGGACCAGATGTTGCTCGCTATCCAGTTCCGTTGTGTGCTATTGTCTGCAGGTCGCCCACTTTAGGTATGCTCAATGCACTCGGACTTTCTTGTCGATGCTGGTACAACGTGACAACTGACATCGATCTGACCACTCATGAATGGTTGCTCGAGAACCTCCTGGTACTTGGAGGCGATGGACTGATTCTTCAACCAGCCACCACACCGCGAGCAATAACTCAAGGCTGATAGCCACAATCCTAGTGTCAAGATGGTGGAGGATCTGCAAGGAAGCGCTGCAATAGAGAAATTAACCTTCTAATCGAACCTGCTCAACAGCCCCGCGTGCTTGCCGTGCGCAGCTCTAACGTTCGAGTTCAAGAGTTTGCGACTGGCTGTACTTGGAGATGATGCTCATATCAAGCACCTAAAACTTCATCAATCGGACTGCATATATCCAATGCACGCTTCAAACAATGATGGTCTACAATAGCAAACAACTCATGGAGATGATGCGAAGCTGGCGAGGAGCATGGTATGCTGGAAGCAATAGGTGAGTGAAAGGTTGATCGTTTTGCATTCGTATACTACAACATTGATAGCATATCAGGGCCATGACGTATGTAGCTCTGCTATAAAATTGCAAGACATAGATGGGAAAGAGATTCGTCGAGCGACTCCGATTGGGAGTAGCGTGATAAAAGTTGAGTAAGAAAGATTCATGTACATAGTATTCCGAGTCGCCCTCGCTTCCGCTAACTTCCTGAAAACACCACCATCACTACAACACTGGCTTCTTCATTGTCAGCCCCCGCGCTGTGCGACCCCGTGGTGGCTGTATGAACCTCGCAGTGACCTATTCAGCATGATTCTCATCCCCTGCTCACGGATAATAGGCAAAGCCGGGATCAAATCCTGAACCATCCTCCAGGCCGGGTAGTGTTCTGAAAAGACATCATCCTCATAGGAATATTCGTCATCCGAGTCTCCCTGAATTGATTTTACGTTGGGTGCGATAGCTGATATGAAAGCAGCAATTGATATCGGATTTTCGATCTTCGAACCTTCAAAGGCTAAATGGGATAGTGCGTTGTGAGAAAATCCTTGGTAAGGAACGTCACGGGGTATGGCATGCATGTCTATCATGGACCAGTTTACGGGAATGGCAACAGAGACTAAATGAGGGCAATGTCGCAATAGCAAGACGAAGGTGTGCGGAGTGACTCGATGACTTGAATGGGAGTATCCTGTGATGGATAAGTTTTCCAGGAGGGGCCAGGCCTTAGCCATCTGCAAAAGGGCAGCATCATCCATTCGCACAACACAATGGACATCCACTGCGAGGCTGAACTTGCGAAGATTGCGAAAGGCAAAGAGTGGTTGAAAGGACGCAGCTTCGATTGAAGCCTCGTGATCAGCGGGCTGACCAGTGATGTTGAGCTGCACCTGTTGCAATGAGTTGTATGCACATGCGTTGGATAGACGAAAAATCATATCCGGCAGGGCTCGTGCGGAACCCACTCCATGCTTGATCGTGAAGGAAACCACTTTCGGAGTGATAGTGAGTTCCTTCAACAAAGCGTCCAAGAAGACCATGTTTCTAGATGATATGTTCAGTTCTTGTAATGCGCAGAACGCAGGACGCTGCAGCAGCTTTTGTGTATCGGCAGATATGAGAATCGAAGGTAATGTGAATTTCAAAATTCGGAGCGAGGATAGATTAGACAGGTGTGATATCGCTGCCTCGGACAATGTTCCAGTCCTCACTGATGTTAGTTGAGACCATAATTGCAACGTGTCTCCGACTGATTCTGTGTATTCATCCGTATTTCGACCGAAATCGAAATGCGAGATAGACGGGCACGATTTTGCGATAGATAAGAAGATGGACTGTTCGGATGGACCAAATGTGAAGGGTACAAGATAGGCAGCGGAGATGTTGAGCATCGTCAATTTTGGGGTCACAAACAACTGAATATATTGAAGTGTCTCGTCGGAGGCCTCAATCCAGGTAAGGGACGTCAAGTTGGGGAGTAAGGGAAGGGAGAAGGGAGGACAGCTGAGGGCACGCCAAATCTCGGCATCATAGTTCATGTCCCTCGAGTACTGCCGATGACATTGATTAAGCAATGAACGGACACGGTGGTTGTGTTTGCAAAAAATGGACCAGTCATCGAGGGTCATGGCTCTTTGAAATTCCTGTTAAACAGATTAAATTGGTGTACTGTACCTGTGAGCCAAAGCTTGAGTACTAACTAGTCTTCCCCGGTTATGTTTCCATAGGCTTTGTGGGAGACACCTCATAAGAGGTTCGATCCCACCTAGGTGTCGCCACAAAAGGTTCAACGCAGGTTCAGTGAATAACTTGCACGTCAAGGCAAGTGCCAGGAGTGTCTTTCTCGTACCGGGAAAGTCGAAAAACACCCATCCAGTTCCCGAAAGCTCCCCAACAGTACGAGTAACAGGTGTATCAGGAGGGCCAACTAGGTCGAAGATGTTCCACCGAAGTTCAGCAATCATGATACAGCGAGTAGATGCTGGCGAGAAAGAGGCAGGACTGCTCCTGTTGTGAGCACGTCGATGCTCGGCGCTTTCGGCCTCCATACTTGTGCCAGGTACTTTGGGGGTTCAAGACTTTGGAACTTGAAGGATGCAATTCGCACTCGGACAACTTGCTCGGTCGCACAATATTAATAGTGGCCTCGAGGCCTGAGGCACGGCCGCCGTGTTACCTGCCGCGATTTCAAAGAGTCATCCATAATACGTAAGTACTTCACCAGCTTGTGGCTACATCCTCAGCCGTTTGATAAACCAATGTCATTGGCGATTTTCTTCACGTGTGTGAGACAAAAAAGGAAATCATTCTTAAGCCCACTGCGAGCCTATGTCTTCGAGGACCTCATCCAGACGGTCTGGTTTCTTTCCTGCCGGGAGCTTGATGGCAAGCTTCTTTGTTTCTTATTTGCCATGGATGAAGACCTGTACGATGGTGTGAAATAAACACAATACTATTTATGGTTGAAAAGACTTAGATATTAAGTAGAACTGCAGGAAGTCGTGTCCTAACATGGACATCCAAGACGCGTCGCGTCTGCGATTTCCAGTGATTACCTTTTTGGTCACGCACGTGAAAAAAATCGCCAATTCCACGATTGTGGAAGTGGAAGACTCTGGGTTCTGTCGGACGCAAATAATCAATTCCTCTGCGACCACCGCTACCACAAGCTTGTGGACCGGCTTGGTCAATAAATCCTTTCTCGACTCAACCGACATAAATTGATGCGACACGAACATAAAATCAAGTTGGTGATTAAAGTTTAGAACCGGCATGAATAGCCAGTACCTGTTTCGAAAGATGTTATCTTAGATTGTTTACATCGTTATTCGCATATTATACTACATATGATCTGTGAATCATATCTTGTCTTGATGTCTTTATGCGGAGTCGGGGTTCTGGCGCGACCTAGCCCCGCTATAGGATTCGATTACTTCTCAGACGGCTGTAAATTTAAAGTGTTGTGCACATTGCGTGGACCTACTAGTAGTATAACTCCGGCGAATCAGCACATCGATGTTTTATCAATCGGACCACATACACGTACGCTTCGAGCAATGCCGACCTACACTAGCGAAAAATTCGTGGAGACTCGGATGGTACGAAGCCGGCGAGGAGCATGGTGATGCTGGAAGCAAAAGGTGAGTCTGCATCTGAAAGGTTGATCGTTTTGTATCCATATACTACAACATTGATATCATATCAAGTCTTCAGGGCCATGACGTACGTAGTTCCTGCTGTAAAATTGCGAGACATAGATGGGAAAGAAATTCGTCGGGAGACTCAGATGAGAAGTGACTTGATCAAGAAAGACCCATAGTATTCCGAGTCGCCCTCACTTCCTGCATCTTCCTTGAAACATCAACATCACCACCAACACTGATTTCTTCAGTGTCGGCCCCCCCGCTGCGCAGCGGCACGGTGGTTGTATGAGCCTCGCATCAGCCTATTCAGCACCATTCTCCTCCCTTGCTCACGGACCATGGGTAGAGTAGCGATCAAATTCTGAACCACTGTCCACGAATTGTCTATTGCATCCGAGTCATACCCATGAATATCAGAGTCCCATCCGTTGATGAATCGCACGTTGGGTGCGATGGCTGAAAGGAAAGCGGCGATTGATGTTGGATTCTCGATTCTCCAACCATTAATAAATAAGTTGGTTAGTGCCTTCTGAGAAAATCCTTGGTATGGAAGGTCAGGGGGTATGGCATGCACATCTATCGTGGACCAGTCTATGAGAACAGCAACCGAGCGTAAACGTGGGCAATGCCACAACAGCAGGACGAAGGCATGCAGAGTAACTCGATAATTTGAATGGGAGGATCTGGAGATGTACAGCTCTTCCAGGTGTGGCCAGGCCTTAGCCATCTGTAAAAGGGAAGCATCATCCATTCGCACGGTACAGTAGCCGTCCGCTGTGAAGTCGAGCACGCGAAGATTACGAAAAGCAAAGAGTGGTTGAAAGGCGGCAGCTCCGATTGAAACGTTGGGATCAGCAGACCGATCCTCGTCTAGAATGCAGAGCTGCACCTTTTGTAGTGAACTGTGTGCACAGGCATTGGGTAGACGAGAGATCAGATCCGGTAGGACTCGCACGGAATCCACTCCACGAGCGAATGTAAAGGATAATATTTTTGGAGTGATAGTGAGCTTCTCCAAAAAAGCCTCTAAGATGACTGGACTTTTGCATGTTACGGTCAGCTCTTCTAACGCGCAGAACACAGGCCGCTGTAGGAGCTTCTGTGCATCTGTAGATATAGAAGTTGAGGGCAATCGACATTCCAAGACTCGGAGTGAAGGCAAGTTGGACAGATGTAGTATGGCTGCCTCGGAAACCGTTCCGATCCTCACCGATGTTAGATGAGACCAGAAATGCAACACGATCGACGTGTCTCCAACTATGCTTCGGGAGTCATATCTCTCGTAAGACAAACTGAGATGCGAGACAGAAGGGCATGACTTTGCGATAGACGAAAAGATGGACTGTTCAAATGGGCCAAGGGTGAAGGATATACCAAAACGGGCCACGGAAATATCGAGCTTCGTCAACTGTGGGGTCACAAACAACAGAATATATTGGAATGTCTCGTTGGTAGCCTCAGTCCAGGTAAGGGCCGTCAAGTTGGGGAGCAGTGGAAGGGGGAAGGGGGAACAGCTGAGGGCACGCCAAATTTCAGTGCCACAGATGACCATGTCACTCATGCACGACTGATGACATTGATGGACCAGTGAACGGACGCGATAGTTATATTTGCAAAAAATAGACCAATCATCGAGGGTCATGGTTCTTTGGAATTCCTGTGAAATGGTGTGAAACGGTGTACTCTTGAGCATAAGAATTTGACTAACTAGCTTTCTGTTCTCCTGTTTCCATAGGCTTTGGGGGAGACATCTGATAAGTGGTTCAAATCCACGCAGGTTTCGCCACACAAGGTCCAGCGCCGGTCCGCTGAATAACTTGCACGTCAAGGCGAGCGCCAAGAGTGTCTTTCTAACACTTCTCTACCTCAAGGAATCATCACCCATTCAAATTCTGAGAACCGCCTAGCAGTACTCACTACAAAAGGATCAACTACGTTGACTTGTTCGAATATTTTCCATAGCAGCTCAGGAATCATCATACAGCGAGTGGATGCAGGCAAGTAGGAAACAGTATTTTCGGTATTCATGTTCATACTTGTAAGTTGTGGCAGGACTGAAAGCTTCTTCCTAGTTTTCGGGTAAGTACTATTACTTTGTTGTCGAATTGATTTATCTCACGTGACGAGATCGCGTCGCGAAAGACAAGGGTCTGATGAGAAGCTAAGCCTCTACGCAGGCAGCTTCCAAGTAAAATAAGAAATGTGGTATTTTACTGATCAGGCTGAGCACTAGGAGCACTGAGCCCTGATCCCTGAGCCCTGATCCCTGAGTACTGATATTGGAAAATGCAACTCAGCCACTATACATAATCCTTCAAGTTGTTAAATTCACCGGTTACCGAACTAATATCGCACCACTTCTGTTGCAAGCGGTTAAGCTTACATAAGTGAGTCCTACGGTAGGTTCAGTATATAGTAAGTACTTAACACGGTCTTCGGCTGTCCTTAAGTATACCGTACTTACCTGCGAATTCCTCTACAGCGTCGTCCAAGAGCAGCTCATTATCGTTTGGCAGCACTCGGAGCGACTAAAATTTTTACTTCTCAGATCACCTGGTATAATTCATGCGTCTATTCTCGCTCGCCGCCGTGGCTGCTTTGATAGCATCTATGTCTATCAGTCCAACCCTAGCTAGTTTCGACGATACTTGTCTTGCCACTGGTGAGTATTGCAATGAACACTCTGAATGCTGCTCTGATGCGTGCACATGGGAAACTGTGAGTTTGCTTCATGCATGCAGGATTCAACCTCATAACTCACCCTTTGCTGTAACAGGATTGCAGTGAGAAATATTGTGTTACTTATGACAGTATGCTCGATCTCGACGAGTGGAAACGTTTTGATAGTAAGTCAAGTTTCTGCCTTGGCATTGATGCTGTCGTTCACGGCACTATCTAGTTGAATGCTAAGTTCATCAGCTTGAAAATGATTGCATGCTTAGTTTTTGATATACAACACCTTTCGTCTGCGTCCCCTTTCACTCATCGTCTCGTCGTTGACATGTCGAACAGTCCTCTCCGTACGATATTATATCACCGAGCGTACTTTCTATGTGCCTAATCTTCGCTTCTTTGTTGCTTCTAATAAGCATTTGGTACTTGTTTGGAATTGATTTTACTCACGTGATGAGATCGTGTCTTACAAGGGGGTAAGTTTCACGAACCATCATCGATTCATCAACCAACCACCCATCTCGCTGAGCGAGCCCACCACACTCTTTTATTTGAAAGATGCAGCTTATTCTTCCCATGCTCTCCCTGCTCCTGGCGCCGGTCGCCGTAACTGCCTGCGAAGGCGACTGCATCGTCGACATCACTAATGAATACCTAAACCGCTATGAAAACATCTTGCTCACGACCCTTCAGAACTTGGAAAGTACACCTCAATTCGTCATCGTCCTTTAATCAAACTTATCGTGATGACACGCACAGGCGACCCAGATCAGCGAGCAACTCATCCCCGCTGCAAGCCGTAGAGAAAACCCCATCGTGTACTTCGCTCCCGTCTTGCAAGCCTACAACATTAGTGCTTACAACAGCCTGGAGAAAGCCATATTCCCGAGTTACTTCCATGGAAAGTGTCAAGACGCAAACGGCGTGAATCCACCCGGATGTCCAAACCCTGACTGTCCCAAAGTCTGCGGCACGCCCGGCTCCATGGTCCACTTCTACCCTACCCTCGTCAGGATCGTATTCGACGGGACAACCGACCTGCTCGCCAACCTCACGGAACCGGGGAGTAAACCGTACAACCAGATAAAACAAACGGTTCTGGCAGACGTCAACAAGGGACAGAAGAAACGTATGGAGAACCTGTCCCGCATCATGCCGTTACGCAATCGCGCAGCGATACAGGCGAGGAGTACGCACAGTATTCAGCAAGGCTTGAAGACGATCATGAAGCAACTGCGGCCGACCATGTTGGAAACATGCGGGGGTTCAAACCTGTCGTTTTGCAGTTGGGAGCAGCCTATGAAGGAGTTCATCTTGCAGTACCCTTGACCCCATTTTTTTCGCTCACACCTATATCCCATATTGTTAGAAGCATTAAGTCTGTTGATAATTGTGTTACATTTGTCAGTCGTATTTCAACTTACGGCCTAATCAACTTTAGGATATCGCTCACAACTCCCATGGCCGTGACATCATTGCCAGCACCAGCGCCTTGGACAATCAGGGGTCTCTTACCGTAACGTTCGGTATGGAACATAATGATATTGTCCGATCCTCCTAACGAGGTTGCAAACGGATGAGTTTTTGGGTATCTGGAGAGTTGATCAGAACAGGGCATGCTCGTGAACCCATCATGGACGTACTTCGCCAATTCGGCTTTCACGACTTTATTTTTTACATCGACGACGCCGACGTAGCGGAGAACACTACCCTCTTTCGCAGCCTGCTCGCGCATCTGTGAAAAATGTGCGTCCTGTTCGGGAAGCCATTTCATAAACTCGTCCCCGTTGGAAACAGCGCTCGCAGGGGCATCCTGGATTAAAGAGGTAGTCTCCACCGACTGGTACCCGTGCAGAAGTGGGAAGTTTCCTTGTTCATCCTTCAGCTCTGGAATGATACGCGCTAGGATGGTCAATTTCCGAGCGACGTCTGCGCCATTTAGATCGTCTGCCGGGTTGGGTTCCTGAAGATTGGCATCTGAGCACTGCGCAAACCCAAGTGGAGAAAGAAAACACACCGTGTATCCCTGTGCTCGGGCTCCTTTGACTATCGACGAAAAGCTCTCATCACTTCCCTCCACGGCAGAGAAGTTGTTGAAGATATAACTCATGGTCCCTGAGAAAACACCCTCGATCTTGACGACCTGATCGCACGCAGTCAGCCTGCATCCATCGCACCTTAGCCAGCAAAGCTTCACCTTGTCCCCCGTCTCTACCAAATCTCTCAACGTCGAGATAATGGGCAGCCCAGCACCCACCGTCGACTCATGCAAATACCTTCCACTCCTGCTCGCCTGGACAATAGCCTGATACAGCCCTGCCTCGCCCGAAAACGCCTTCTTATTCGGCGTGATCACATTGATCCCCGCACTCAACAACGCAGGGTACATCTCCGCAACATCTTGCGAAGAAGTATTATCGATAAACACAGCCTTCTTGCCCTGCTTCACGAGCTCCTGCAACGTGCTTGTCACCGCGGAGAGGTCGACGGGTGTCTCGCTGGCATTAAGTGCGTCCTTCCATGCTATGGGGTTGATGCAGAGGTCTTTGGTGGGCTGGAGCATGCGCTTGGAAGAGGTGAGCGCTACGAGCTGGAAGCCATAGATCGGGTTTGCGATCAGCTGTTCGACGACTTGGGTCCCGACGCCTCCGACGCCTACCACGGCAACCTGTAGGTACTTTCCGGGTTCCATTTTCTGTGCGTTAGTGGTGCAAGAATAGGAAAGTGATCTATGATCACGAAGGTGTCTCGAAAAAATAAGATCTTGATATCGATTACCAGTTCTACCAATGATGGCGCTCCAGCGTGTCTGCATGACTCAGTTGATCGCAATTTGTTGCGTATCAGCGTAGCTGCAGCAACACAATATTTTCAAGCCTTACGTCCTCAATATTCAATGCCCAATTGCAAAAGCCAATGAAGTCTATTGCAGATCACAGTAAGGAGTGTACGGTTTGATATAAGGATGATGTTTAACGAGTGAGAGTTTTAAGTATGATCTTAACGGGCGGATCAAAGATGTACAGGCGCGTGTGGATAGTGGAAAGAAAGTAGAGTATGTATGTACATCCGCGCCTGTACAACGACCATTGGGTGAAAACGTATGATAGAACTGTAATCAAGACTTAGTCAAGAGTCAGGATACTCAGGGATAAGCAACGCACACCCAGACAGATTATACACTGGGAAAATCGTGTCGCATCATGAACAGAGAAGAAAAGTAAAAGACATAAAGAAGCACGGATGCTACGAGAATGTAAAGTGGCTATAGCACATTCGGGAAAAGAAGTGAAGAGTTATGATGCGACGTAATAGTCCGAGAATGTGTGGGCTGAGTCGATATTGATACACCTTTGTGTTATCTGGAAAAAAAAATAGCTGCCGGCAGAATCGGAAAAAGCATGGCAGCCGGGAGGGGAATGGGAGAATGAAATGAAATGAAATAAATAACCCGGGCACCCAAGAAATCAGGCTAAAAACACAGGCGGGTGACGGGAAAGTATACGATACTAAGACCAGGGAATACCGAGAAAAGAAAAACTGTCGTGAATGAAAAGAAAAAGATGAGAATATCACAAGACGGAGTCCCAAGATCCAAGAACACGCTCAGGGGTGGAAATACTAGGACCCCACGTGTGGACGCGAGGCCGATAGATAAATAAGCACGATCGGCTAGGAGGAGAGTGGCGTGGCGTCATATACACAATACGCAGCGGGCGACACAAGACTTGATGATAATATTTTTGTCGTTTATAGAGTGGATAGTTTGCGCCTTGTGCCGCCTTTTATACAAGCCCGAGTGCTGTCGGGCAACCGAGATAATAAGAAATGCCGATGCGATGTTGCGAAAGCATGATAATGATGGAGCCGTGGTAGTGACACATTGAGGGGTGAAAAGAAATAGATAGAGAATGAACCGCCAGCGAGCGAGGTATGAATGTCGCCACTGAGTGGTGACCCAGATGCAATACATCTGGGGCAAGCCGCGAATGTGTCCTGTGTGCGGGTGACCATGACCGAAATAGACCGGATGATATGACAAGCAAGACAAGTGCAGAGCGGCAAGTCTATTAGACAGGCAATGCCGTGGAAACGTGGGAGCCAACAGCCCAAGAGAGAAGACCACAACGAAAATATTGACCGATGGAAGACTTCGAAAGGATAATGATATCGGTGAAAGAGGTATAAGACACTGCGCCACGGAAGTCGTCAGAAGCAGGGTGTATGTCGACTTTTTTCGCGATGAGGGTGTATTAAGTTCAGTATACGTTCGAAGATATTCCGCGGCGAAAAGAAAGGGAGATTATGTCGGTGGTGAGGTGATATTAGTCTAGGGACTGCTTGCCAATACGAAAATCTAAACCGCTGTTCAACGATTCGAGATGTCACCGCAAGAATTAGGTCACCAACCTCTACACTTGATGAATGCGATAGACATGAAGATACCGCTCAAAAAGCGGGTGGAGGCAACTCGTCGGGACTCGGCGAGTTTTGGAATACTGAACTCGCGAAGAACCCAGCCTTGTCCTTAGCAGCGCGGGTGATGCTCGGTCCAACTGACCCAGGCTTCCTTGACATGAAGCCAAACAACTTCCTCTGATCTTCCGAGGCATCAGAAGCCGATGCCATGTCCTCGTCAAAGGACATGTGAAAAACACCCTCACTGGGCGTTCTGAAATGTTTGCGGGATGGAGACGGAGTGTTGCAGCTCAACTGCCCACCAAACGGGAACCCTGTGCTCGCATTAAGCGGTGCTGTGCGAGGGCCTCCCTCGAATGTAAGCTGTTGCCAAGTCCCAGCGGATCTCTCGCGAGTGGGGGTTGATAGAGGAGAATTATCATCATCAACATCAGTGGTGTCATCACAGACCGGGAAATCTGTGACAGAGCCGGCGGAAGTGCGCCGTGCGGTTCGGAGTGGTACAGCGGACTGGCTGGGGGCCGAACGAGAGAGATTGTGACGAGGTGTCTGAATATTAGATCTAGGGACAGGAACTGCCCGAGTGGAAGGGGTGGGTGTGGCAATTTGCTGTGGGAAAGGGCGACGGCGACGAACAGCAAGTTTTCCGGCCGGCTGAGACGTCAAGGAAGGAGCTGGCGAAGAAATATTCTTGGACGTCAAGGTCATGGGTGGAAGCGAGTTGTCCGAATCAGAATCGGAACTGACAACAAAGGGATCAAAGGAATTGGATGCGGGATTGTTATTGTGACGGGTAAAAGTTTGCGTCGGAGATGTTGTACCCTCAGCCTGCGAGAGAATAGGTGGTGAAGGTTGACGAATGTTGCTGCGTCGGGCTTGCGCATTCGAAGAAGGGCTTCTAAAAAGGAGAAGCGAACGAATAATGGTACTCAGAAATGTTGCTGAGTGAATACAAAGGGGTATAATTGATTACCTCGTCGTTCCCTTATCTTTAGGTGCCTTAGATTGTCTACCCCGTATGGTCTTGTCTGGCAATGATGTGGCCGGAAGGACTGTGAGCTTCGAGACAACATCTAAATTACTTTTCTGTGAGGAGGGCTTGGTGGGTTCATCGCATGACTCTGAGATTGGAGGCTGTGTTGCACGGCCCTGGGAATGAGGGACGAGCTGTCTCTGTTTCGGCCTTGGAGACCGATGTTGTTTCTGATGACTTTGAGGGAGCTGCTGTGGATGGCTACGAGGAGTTGAGGGTCGTGAAGGCTGCTTGGAGATGAAAAGCAAGCCAGGTGTTTTCGTTGCTTGAACTACAACTGCTGGAGGAGCCGAAGGATGACGACGATGTGATATGTTAGGCGACATGAAGGGCGGAGGATGTGGTTTGTGTGCTAGGAGCATTTGGGTAAGGATGGAGTGTTGAGTGAAATGACGAGTACAACGAGCGCAGCGACGGGGAAGAGGCTGAGGACGACGGCGATTACGACGACGAAGTTGAGAGTGATGTGAGAGGAATAAAAAACGAGGATATCGTGGGATGACTGATCTTCGGATGACACATGGACCTTTTTGTTCTCCGACACCGCGCAGCAAGTAACGCATTACCAAATTTAGTAGTTTGTCACACCTGTCTATTATCTGAGTCTGAATAAGTCCGCATTTAGAAACTGTTTGTACTAGTTTTGAAGTTCTTGTGCCTTCTTTTCCTGATTAGGTTGGCTTCCTTATGCCGTAGATCCTCTCTGCCGCCGTGGCTAAGCTCGTCTCCTTTTTGTTGGCGAGTCGTTCTTCGTGATCTTCCACTCAGTCTCCACTAAGATGAAGCCATAAACAAAATAGAACAGCAGATTCTATCACCATGGTTTGTACTTAATACAATAGCCTATACCAAGTACTCACAGTGACTTGGAGAGGCGGTGACTCTCTTGTTATTGATCTCCTAGACTACAATCACTTGCGCACACGCCCTTACCGTGCTTCCCCATAATTGCTTTTCACGCACCTATTGACGCAACCGCAACGTTGCTCACTCGAGGTTGTATCCCCAAGAACAATAACATCATCATAGGCTGTACCTGCATCACACTCTTATCATACCTTCCTGCAGCGGCGCTACGCTCGTATGTGCCTGTGTAGCTGCCAGCTGTGATCATTTTTTTCATGCACACACCTTACCCGGCATCCCCTTTCAAGTCTATCCTGCGGGGCCGCTTTCACCTTTTTTAGACGCCTCGTTGCACAGATTCGTCTCCAAAAGCGCTTCTAGAATCTTACCTTCTTTCATTATGAAATCTGCCTGCATCACCTGCTGATATGAGTGGAGCTCATAGCGTAAGTACTTCCCCACCGTTCGGATTTCATCAAATTATATGAACGGAGGCGACACACTCAAAGACTGCGATGCCCTCACCTATTTCTTCCGCGCCTGCCCCTACAAAGTTCAACACCCATTTACGCCCAACGTCTTTCGCCTTCGTATCAGCTCATATCAGTCTTCACTCGACGATAAGATGCTTTCTCTATGAAATGAATGCTCTCTTACAGCATCCCGGATAAGATTATGCTGTTCTGAATCGCTTCATATCTAATAATAATGTTGCGTCTTTATTTCCCTTCTGATCACATCCAAGAATCTGACGGAGATCATAGAAAAACGCTTTCGCATTCTACTCGGTAGATGCGTGTGGAATAACGGCCGAAAGATATCAATGAGTATCAAAGATCTATTCCCTGTTCCCGCTTTTATCGGTGTAATGTCCTCTCTTGTGGTAGAGTTTGCTTTATCCTGTCCTAACAGGGAACGCAGATTGATCGCATCTACGCTATGCAAGTTGAGCCGGATCATGCATCTCCTTTGAGTACGAGCGATAGCGTCGACCCTGGCCTTGCCTCATTATCTCTCGCCAACAATGAAGAAAGTTTAGGGTGAGTCGTAAATACGACACATGACGTTGCGATCATCCCTGGCTTAGGGGCGAAGCATGTCCTGTACCAGAATTGTTCTGAGTGATGATCGTTTGTCGTGCTTAATGCGGGCCGGTATCGCAGTCTTACTTCTATAGGGTCTGGCTAGAGGAGACTAGGCCCCACTGATAAGGCGAAAGTGTAACTTCACAAACGGGTGTGCGAGTTCCAGCATATCACAGCATTGGTTCTGGATCCTAGCCGGCTCAAGACATATCCGGGCGCAACGCTGAACAGCGGAGAACTCACGAGGTGACACCTGGCATATTCAATTGATCAGCGTGGATCAGCCTTTACAGCAAATTTAGTAAATTCCATCGGCAAAAATTGTCCGTGATCCTTGTCTACAATTCGTCATGTGGATGCTGAAGGTCCTCGCCCTCTGAAGTACCCTCGACGTCATTGGCGTGTGCTGGCTGAACTAACCCAACATTCGCAAGGACATCCGAACGAGCGGTAGCAACACTCGAATGAATCTTGCCTGCGGCAGCCAGTCGGCCCGCAAATTGCGCGATCTCGTTGTCGTATTCTTCCCATTCAGGGATCCGCCTCGCACGTGATAATTTTGGTTCTTTCTGTTAACCAAATAGGCGTCAGACGAACGACTAATGTAGTTTAAGAGGGCTGACCGTCAGGGGGTTCTGGCACAAGTCGATAGTTTTGGCACGATGAAGGCGATCTGCGCTGCCTGCATATGACGTTCAGATGGTTCAGGGGGAGATCTAGGGTGAATTTGATGACATACACCAGGTTTCACACTGCACCAGCCACGTCATCAGTATGGTTGGAAGAATACTAAAGTTTAAGTTTACATACCCAGAGCCAGTCTTCGTGAAGAGAGAACTGGTTGGAATTAATGACCTGTATCATTCAAACACAGTCTCAACTCACTATCGGCACTTCTCTTTGGATGTTATTTGGTAAATCTTGGCTCGCATCAGTAGGTGCCCTCTCGAGACTCACACGACCGACCTTGGTCCAAGTTAGCAAGGGAGTTTGGATCAGCTGAAAGCATCTGGTATTGTCCACGAAGGATGTCCTGAAAATCAAAGTGTCACCCAATGTCCTCGGATGCGCTAGGAACCGACTTACTCCCGCGGCCATCTAAAGTCCATCAGTCAGGGATTGTCATCAAAACTGACCTACGTACCTGGCGAAAACGAACAAGATCTACGACATACAGGGCACTGGGGAAGCATCAGATCAAACAACATCATGCAACCCAGACATAAACTCACCTGATGTGATACGGAAGATCACCCAAGAAGTCTTTCCAATATCCAGTTTTCCAGAATCGGAAACCTTCCATCTCGTAGTTGTCATCGCCCATGGGTGTATAGCCATATGGTGCGCCGTGCAAGTCGAGGTCAACCAGTTCCTGTAGATCCGCACGGACAATTTGGTCCGCGTCGACAAATATGACTTTATTTAGGTCCATGGGAAACAGAACATCGAGGAAAAGAATCTTGTATGCCCAAATAATGCGCTGCTTTTCCTTTTGGGCGCGGAGCCAAGACGGCCATTTATAAGTCACGAGCTCATACTGGAAGCCATATTCTTCGGCCATGTGTGGTACGAATTCCTGTAATATCACAATGAGGCGTGTTGCAAGCAATACGTCATGCCAACTGACCAAGAAAGAAGGCGATAGGAAGTTCTCGATGAACCAGAATTTCACAGTGCTGTTTGTGTTGCGCAGGACGCTGAGAATCATGATGGAAGCGAAACGCTGAAAAGAGAGGGTTGTTGGAGGCATCCAGTGTTGCAGAAGGGGAAAGGGAGCGCACCTCATAGAGCAGCCCAGAAGCAACTGTGAATATGTTGATCTCCGCTTGTCTGGCGCCCGTCTCTGCGACTTCGGTCGTGCTTTCACTTTTTGATGTGAAAAGAGATAAAACCCTGAAGTGAATTCAGGACCAACAATAGCAGTAAAGAATGAGAGAACCACCCACTTGGACAAGATATCGTGTACGACGGTTTGCGATTGGCCCGAGTGTCGCTGTAACCCTGCAAGCACATCCGCCTTCTCCATACCCGGTTTCCGTGACAGCCTTGGGTACAGGGTTAGTCCCTCAAAGCTCATCACAGTCAATTCCTCTCCAGAATCTTCTACAGAAGGACTATTCCAACCCTCACTCCCCACGCTGACTATATCATATACCTCACGGCCTCCTCCCTCGCGAATAGTAAGTTTGAATGTTCCTGGGCGAGCTTTAAACTGCAAGTAGCCAAGATTCGCGACAACCTGAGTGTCGTCGACTACGGACGGAGTATGATTGGCAGCAGGAGATGAAGTGGTCAGTTGGAGCTGTACGCCTCGAGGAGGGCTATTAGACTTCGTCTCCCGTGCATGCCCTTCAACGACGAGGTAGTCGAGCGAGAAAAGAGCATGAAGGCCGTCAGGTGGAAGTGTGCTCGGCTGAATGTTGTCGAGGTCGTAAAGGGCTTCTCGTGGGCGAACGAGCCACGAGGGGGGAACGTCCATACTAAGAGTATATATCGGGTCTTCAGATAGGCCATTGAACGTTACTTGCGCCGGAATCTCATTGCTGAAGTGCTCTCAGTGATATGACAAGCAGGAAAAGAGACGCACTCACCCTTTGTTGTCATATTGCACGCGAGGCTCGACACTATAACGGTAAAATCGTTTGAGTGGGATCTGTGAAATCGATTAGTTGGACCAGGCTGTACAAAGTGATTTTGCATACTTCGGAATGTTGAGCTGGATTGAGGTACAGTTCAAAGTATACCTCCGGGAAGAGCTCCTCGTGGTTCTACGGTCACCCACATCAACTCGACAATTCTACAGTCCCCACGACAGCTTACCTCTAAGATTGCGATCCACTTCTGCGCTCCTTCACTCAGGGGATCAAGGAGCAGGACAAGGTGTGTCAGTGCATTCTCTCGATCGCCAAATTCAAATTTCCTGGAAAAGGATAGTTTGTTCAACATGTCGCAAGACTGCATGTAGATGATGAAACACATACGTGTAACTACCCGATAGGAGTTTATAATTACTAGTCCTAGCTCGAGGTGCGCTGTCGAACAATCCAACTTCACTTGGATCTGGCTGTTGATCTGCATAAATAATTGACGATGCCACCGAGACCAGGTTTGCATACGCGAGCCTGTATACGCAAAATACGATATCAGAACCCAAAAGAGCGCAGATCAAGACCACCCACGCATCAAGTTCTGTGACGTCAGCTAGAACTTCCTCGATAGCTTGCGCGACACGTTTAACTCGCTTTTTCATTTCATATGTCTCCAACGTTGCAAAGTCTTCGGACACGAACTCCGATTCGCGAGAGAAAGGACCGATGAGCTATGCATGAAGTTTTATTATCCACGTGGGACTGAAAACAAGGATAAACGTACCCGGCCATTAACAACGATGGCTTGTTCTCCAGGCTGAAGGCCCGCCTCACGCGCGAAAAGGCGGCTAGTAGTTAGAAATGCTGCGTGTGCTTCCGGATCCGATCCGAGTTTAATCCCTTCGGTGATAAATACCTGTGTAGCGTCATGTGTTTTCAAATCGTCGAGCGCTCGTTTTAACCCATCCGGAGAGAGCTCTCCAAGGTCGCTTGTTGACCCAACGTGTGCAAAGAAGGACGATACATTACCCCCAGGTGAGCCGGTAGAGGGATTATGTAGGAATGTAATGCGTGATTGCGATTCCTCTCTCTATGCGCGTATTAGCACGAAAGCGCGCAGACACAGATTACTCACAGAAACGAACATCACAGCCTCCTGAACCAGTGCCTGCCCCTCCGCTGAATCCAGATTGGCGATGACAACCATGCTTACAGGTGTCCTGTCGGCATCTGACAGCGATATACAGATTTAGTATCGCCTAAATAGTATATGTAACAAGATTCACCCGATGTCACCCATGCGCATGTGAGCGGGCTCCACCCTGTGCGCTTACCCAAATCGCCAAGATCGAGAATTTTGAGATTCCCAGTACTCGGTGAAGGAGCATGCACTGAAGAGGGCGCCTTGCTGAAAATGTACGGATTCCGGCTCGAGAGTGTTGTAGGGAGGTCATAAAAGAACGTTGAGATGAGCGGCACGGAAGCACCGGTCAGTTCTTGGAGGTAAACCTGAGGGAAGGGGGTAAGTATATGAGGTGATCAACTAGACAGCGAGGTCAGGAGGGAATATGAATGAAAACGCTCACCAGTTCCTGCAGTAACTGCAGCTGCCCAACCGCCTCATTCTGCAGGTCTCGTAAGAAATTATCCCCCACTTCATACCACTTTCCATTAACAAACCCTTCCCCATCCTTGCCGCTAATACCAAGTCTCTTCGTCCACCGCCTTGCACTTTCAAGAGCTTCTTCAACGCTGGGAACCTTCCCGCTAGTTATGTCTGCAAAGTTATCTGCTGCCCCAAGAGTGTTGAATGTTGCATGGACAATACTCCAAGACAGAGTAGGGAAGTGCTGCTGCGTGTGCGCAGTGGATAACTATGGAAGAGCATAATTAAGCAACATAGAATAAGGGCAAAGTGAAGGACATACAGAGCGGAAAAAAGAGGCCACTTCTGGACGACTGAATTTCTGTGCAACATAGTATATAATTCTCGCCATCTTAAGGCCTATCCGCGTACGACGATGAGCATCATTGTCGATTAGAATAGTGCCTTCACGCACCGTCACCGTCACCAGAAACTGGAACAAATCCCCACCTAACAGGAAACCCGCGGGCGACGATGCTATCTACTTGGTTTGCAATGAGAGAAAGGGATCGCGGTTGCGAAAAGTTAAGGGCGAGGACGACATTAATGACGTTGACCCGCAAACGCAAGTAAGGACTGAAAAGTTGAGTGGGATGCGTGCGGAGAAGCTATGCATGTAACGCAAACAAGACGAGTTAGTATCATGCCTCAATCGAATCATCCACGACTGAGCGTATATACACCCACCTGCGTCAAGTCCGTCCCCCACTCAGCGTATTTCGTGTCTTCCTCGATATCATTCCGCCATAATATAACGCCGCCCCCCTCTGACCTATCTGAAGAGTCGACGAGGCCGTCCAAGAGATCGTTCCACTTTGGAGAGATATCATATACTCTCTGTCCTTCATTCAAGGTCTCTGCCTCCGCGTTGTTCTCAGTATCTGCGCGCAAAACTTCTTGGGCAAAGCGCTTCGCTGAACCAAGCGTGGTGCCTTTCTTGACTTTCAATTTCGACGGAGATGGATCGAGAGGACCCGAATGCACTGGGTGCACGACAAACTCTATGGCCTGCGACCGCGACAAGCCAAGTTCGACGAGTGAGCGAATAAGAGCGCGTTCGCGCGCAAAGTTGCGTAAAAGCCTGGACTTGGATCAGAACTGAACGGACCTCAGAGTACAGCACGATAGGCAGAAGGAAAGTACAAATGAGGGTAAGAATAGTAGAGACAGAAAACGCACCCGAATATGCCAGCTTCACCCTCTAGCACCCTCCCATTGATCCATACCGTGTTCACGCCCATCATCGCTTTCCCCCAGTTATCTTGTACTTCGTCTCGTACTGTGTCCGGTACGCGAACTTTGCGCGCAAGTGGAGCAGCATAGCGCGGAAAATTCGCAGACAGCGTGTGCAAAATATGCAGCGGGGTGAACGAATTTCCCAATAGGCATGAAGAGATAACTGGAGGGAAGGAATCGGGGTTGGAAAGGAGTGCAAGGAAAGACGTTGCTTTAAGGCCAAGATCTGCGCCATGCGAGATGAGCCCCAAATAATAAAATAATGATAAAATTCAAGCTACCTTGAATCTCCTCTCTACTCAAGGGATTATTTGTGGTAGCATCCTCCTCCATTGCGGTATCAATGTATGACATGGCCTCGAAAACACAGCTTAGCACGTCATTTTCATTCCCTTCCTGACTCTCATTCGCAGAGGAATCATCACGAGAGGTGGAAGAAGCCCGCTTCCGGTCATCCACAGCGAGGTAATCCATCTTCTTCAAGTCCAGTGCGACACCAAACCCAGACAAATATGGTCCATCTGTTGCAATGACAGGCCGTGCCCAGCGTAGTACGTATTCCATATCATGAGTCAAAGAGAGTAGGGCGCGATGTAGTGGCTTGAATTCAGGTGCCATAGGATCAGCGTAGTGTATTGCTGTCCATCTGGGGGCGTCAAGTGATGGCTGAAGAGGTGGAGTATGATCTGTTTGGAGGCGCTTCATTTTTGGTCGAGACTCGGAATCTGAAGCTGCGACTGAAATTTCGACGAGGCGCCTGAGTTCTTCTGCGTTGCATGCAATACTTCCATACCAATCTACCCAATCCTCGCATCCCTCCCTTCCACTTTCGTGTGTGTGCTGTGCAGCGAGTTTGGGACTTGCGGCATGTAAAGCTAGCCTAACATTCACGGCAGCTATCTCAGGAGCCAGAAGGTAATTTGTTGCGAGATCTAAGACAACGTTATGCGATTCTTCCGGCGTCGCGGGTTTTAGTGGGAGGGGGAAATGATTAAGGAGTGAGAATAGGTGCTCTGGAGAGGTAAGGGCCAGGGTTTCTCTGGTAAGTGATGGTATCAGTTGCACGAGAGGGTCAAGTACATAGTCCGAACTTACAGGGCTTCGAGCAATGGATCTGCAGCACTGAAAGAGGAACGCAAGGACACACCAACTGGGGGAGACGCGCTGAAAGCAAGCAGCGCGCATCCAAGAACAACAAGTGCGCCAGAACGCATTACTCCTGACTCCTACAAGCCTACGTAGTCAGTAAATTGCTAAATCACAAAGTTTATGGTGATCTCGGTAGTTACTACTTAGTCTTGCTACTGTAGACACGTTGCCAAATCACGTGACTCATAATGCTGTGAATTTCCACTTCCATGTCCGAGTCGGTTTATTCCTGATGAAGGTTAACCTTTGCAGTACTGCCCAAAGTCCAAGCAGCTGTTTCCATCACCATGGCTGTGGGTGTGTCACGGTAAAATGTTGTCCCCCCCGGGTGAATAAATTTGCACATCTAGGTTTGAACAAACGTGCCAGTGAATGTGGCATCATGTGCAAGCTCATCAGGTTAGTATCATCGCAAGCGATGTCCTCGATGGTCTATTACCACGGTGAGCACGCAAGTAGAGATTTAACGTTATCTCGGCGTTCTGAAGTGCAAGTATCATCGTGTCATACTGCTCGTTCAAAGGCGTGCCAAGGGGACCCTGTGCGCTCCTTGTACTCGTCCGTCGCTGGACGACAAGTATTTAATCCTTTAGTGAACGCATCTGTGGATCACTGAAATGTCCGAGTCTGTGGTCATGCATTCATTCCATCATTCTCAATCGCACTCCGCAAGCTTGGAGCGTGCGAGTTCAGCCCAGGACAAGGCCATGTTGCAACGGCAGTACCGGGCAAAAGAAGCGCATGCACTTGCACAACTCCAAAAATTACTTTATGACATATCCCCAGGCGCAAATACCTATCTGACTCGACTTGGGACGATTGTTCAAGGTAACCCGATTTCGCCAACTAGCCCCTAATCGTGGCGTCGTTGACATTTTCACCGCAGCTACAGAAATGATTGAATTCCTTTATTATCGCAACACTATGTTGGAGGAACTCTATCAATCGCCACATCCGGAACCAGGCTATGGTGCCACGGCTTCGATCGACTGTCATCTGGGTAAGCTTTCTTCACTTTACGAGATATAGCACAGGACCATTGACCTGTTATTCGCAGTCCAACACCCATTGGCTGACTGGAAGTGGGGTAATGACCATGTGGATGAAAGACACCAACACTCGGATGGCGCGTGGAACCCAGGTTGTCCGACATCTTTAAATGGTGTCGCGATGTCTAGCAACAGATCCGTCTGGCACTAGCTAGTGGTAGCCTCGAGACATGTGTTAAGTTCGCCTCAGCTGAGCTCGCTGCGACCGATTGTATATATCAATACAAACTGATTGAATATTTGAATGCTTCTTCAATAATGATTCGATCATTTCTTCTTGACAGGAAAAGCCAAATAAATGGATCAGCGATGGATCAGCATTAATATTGACAGTGAAGTTTACGTGGTGCTTATATAAGCGCACCGACTGCCAAGTACACTGACAGGACCGTCCATATACCTAAATGCCCACTTGAGTTGTTACCTTGCGAAGCAAGGTCAGGTTCACATGGACTGATTTCCAAATAATAGTAAATACAGTGACGCCATACAACGTGATACGATGGTGCATTAGTAATAGCACGTTCATCCGTCACCGTGCGAACTTATGATCTACCTCCGATTCGTGGGGATCGACTTCGACTTTGTCGATCCCTTCCAATACTCATCGTTTTCGGACCTGCTTGTTACCCAATGATCTCGCCACTTCGTAATAACAAGTGGCGCACTGCGCTCATGCGCGCCCAGAGCTCCGCCCACCTTGCCGTGTAACTCCCTTTGGTGTAGCAGGGCGGAGCTAGCGCGCTTCCCTTCCAATATTCGTCATTTTCGGACCTGCTTTTTTTCGTTTTCACTGCGGCTGAGTCCTGACCGTGCAACTCCCTTTTTTTTTTCGCAAACTCAGTTTTCGCCTGATTTCACTTCTGCGGGGGAGAGCCCTGCTATGGCTGGAGGTCTCCGTGCGTCCTCTGTGATCCCGCAGAAGTCTGTACTACACATACCTTTTTTTTGCTTTTTCTTTCATCTGGTGTCCAATTCATTTCATTTTTGCGGGTGAGAGCTCTGCTATGGCTGGAGGTCTCTGTGCGTTCTCTATGATCCCGCAGAATTCTGTACTGTAAATTATTATTGAAAATGAGAATAGGAATTCTTCTGTGCAAAGGAACAGGAATAGAGACCGGCACACTAAACGAGCACGGTAGAGCTATAAACAGGCGCAAAGCTGAGCAAGGTCCACGTCGGCAACGCCGACCCCTAGTTTTACAGTTGAGCCTAACTATACATATAGCCTTTCATGCATGTACGAAAAAAATTCATGCCATTCTTTATGCAGTGCCCTCTTACGCCACCATTTCGCCGAGTTGTGGCAAAAACTAGGTACCGAACAGTGTAACGTAAGAACGTGATGAAAAGAGGTCGGAACTCTTGTCAACTCTGATAATTGGTGAATAGCACCAAAGTCGATCCTCCTGAGTACTTCAATAGCGACGATGCGCGATTTCAATTGGCTGAGACCACCTTGCAAGTTGCAGGCAAATATAAGTCATGTATCGCGTCCTCTGCGCATGTCTAGAAACCAATGTCCATACTTCCGCATATACCCGGGTCCCGCACATCCTGCATCAGTACCTTGTCTCGTGCTCTCGCGCAAGCACCCCGCACCCAATTAGCTCATACCAGACCAGCTTTCACATCCCCTCAGGAATTACCAGCCACAAGTTTCGATACAGTATTATAAACCACATGTACTGTCAACATTGGGTCAACCTAAAATGACAATAAACGTGAAAAAAAAAGTATTGTGATCTGATAGTTTCACGACGTACCTCCTCAATTAGCCGGCCCATACCTCACCCTGCTCCTTCCTGTGAAGTGGGCTTGCTATACGATCAGTAGCTATAACACACCAAATAAAACATACTGTATCTCTATGTGTTACCAATGCATCAGAGGGAGTGCATACTAGCTATAATACTTTGTACCTCATATTTACAAGAAAAAGAGCAATGAACTAATTATGCAAGGTCCTTGCTTGCTGCATGGGTACATAAGTAGTAGCCTACTAGTCCTGCGCTCAGCATGCAAGAGAGTTCAACAACTGTCTTTAGAATTCCGTTATCTACTGCAACCCTGCAAAAAATCACTTTGGTTGTTTATAGTACTCAGTGCTGTGTACTATGCAACATAAGGAAGATATTCGCGCTATGGAGCCTGGACTTGACTTGAGACCTTATCACAAGCGTCAAATAATCGGCCTCTACCGACATTGACGGCCTTCTCATCCTGCAGTGATCCGATGAATCCGTATAAGTGTTTAATCGATGATTCGATACAGGAGGCACTCGACTCGGAAGAAACCAATTGAACAGTTCGACAGTCAGACTAGGAAAATAATCGTCGTGCCAATTCCTATTTTGAGAAAAAGTTTCACTGGAAGTTCGGCTTCCTGTATCTAAGAAAGGGCAAATAACTTTACAGCAAGCTAGGACAAAAAACACCAGTGGCTTGAACCGAAACATTGATTGGCAGACCTCTCACCTGCGCTAACTTCCATTCCGAAGTGACTAGTATATATGGTCCGAGTTTAGCGTTGCAATGCCTCCTTCCAACTAGGACGACAGATCAAATTTCGGCTGCCCAGCAGCCGTCAACTTCGGGAGTAATCGTGGGTACTAGGCACTGTAGGTCAAGTGCTGCTCCGAGGATCGTGTACGCTGTATATCGTAAAGGAGGAAAGTCGCTTGATTCTATAGGAGTTTAATCAAGAACTCGACTGGCTAGAAGCATCTCCGGGGTTTGCAATGATACGGTGACGATCCCAGATTGGTGCACGTCTTAGGAGCGTGTACCAAAGTGGCTTGATTCTAGCGTCCAATCAAGAGCTCGACTACCGAGAAGCATCCCCGGGCTTTGCAATGATATTCGCTGGGCAATCCCAGATGCACATGTCTCCAAGTTCAATAGACGCGTACTAGTAGCGCTGCCCATGTGAGTTCTGCCATTCAAGTTCTTGCTGTAGTAATACTCCCAGACCTTGGCATGATAGAGCGCGGGATGTACGGAGATTGCGATGCCATGGTTTCCTATTATTCTGCAAAGATCAGCTTATCAGCGTCATTCCAAGTATAACGCAGTCCAGAAGTAAAAAGTACGCTATCAATCCAGCGCCTGTACCTCATCATGAGGTGCAAAGCGCACGACTAGAGCGCTTTGGGCAGTGCGTCATGCACAGGTTTGCATAATTTTTTTATATCCGGTGTGCATGACGTCAGGCGGAATTCAGAAGGTAATCACGTGCATTTATTCGCACGCACTGATTCGACGTCTCCAAATATAAGGGCTTCCGAATAACGAAAAAGGCTTGAGCCTTGCCACCATGTCACCAAACCCGAACTTCATGCGGGCGAGCGTTAATTCATTTCGTCCCTGCACATCAATGGATTTTTAGGGTTCAACTATCCCGTTAAGCCAGGAGCTGGACGTAAGTTGTACCTATTGGCCGCCGCTGGCGCCTATCAGATGGCACAACTGTGATCGGCATATAAGGAGGCAAGCCTCGAGGTCACCTTATGCCTACCGTACTGTCCTGTTTCGCATCAGCTGCTTCAACTCCATCGCAACTTGAACACCTTGTGGAAACAATGCCAAAGCAAAACAAGTCGGTCTTGCAAAGACAGTACAGAAGCAAGGAGCTCGATGGGTTTTCCTTGGTACGGGCGGAGATCTATCATGCTAGCAAAGGAAAGTCAGACCCCAAGACAAGACAAGATGTTCTACGAAAAGGTGTGTATATATATTGAATGAAAAAATAAAATTAGCTGAGTGTCTTCAGCTGCACGGCTGATTAGGGAGCTTTCTGTGTTGAACGCAAAGTTGCAACAACAAGTTTATGTAAAGTCCCGTCAAACCGGTTCCGAAACGCCACCAAGTTGTGTAGGAGGGTTCCCAACAACAATCAGTAGTAAGTATATCCTGTCCACAGGCAATCCGCACCTCATTGACGCCCAGCAGATCCTTGTACGCAAGGCTCATATTCTCCTGTACTTTACAATCATTTCATCGAGCAGCCCTGTCAGCTCGCAGGCATACCGCCGACTGAATCACATCCATACGTCACCAACACAGGGTATGAACTGTGCGATGACGTGTCATTGGAGAACACGAGCACAACCCCGGCATATGATCAGATCATCAGCCAGGTGAATTCTCATTGGAGTCTGGATCGCCAATATTACAACCATGGTGAACAAATATATGTATGGGACAATAGAATTGCCTAGTGTACATCAACTTCTCACTACCCGTGATAGCTAGATTTTTTATCTGTTGGGGGTCGATTTACGGCGTGAATCACATGTACATTCTCAGATTCTGGCATTTGATTACGGGCAGCTTGGTTGGGTATCGTAAGCCCTTGTTCGACTCGGATGACACCGACACTACTCACAAGCGAGTGCTTCCCGAGACTTTGTGGAGTATCTAGGGCCCGAGTCTTTCGGGGCTTTTCACAGTTTAAACATAGATTCCGACTTCTAGACGCGCTCGAACCCGCCTGCATCGAGGCCCGGGGTTTTCCAACTTGCCGGATCATGCATTTACAGGGTTAACATGAACTAATCGTCAATTTCTCAAGTAATCTCGATTTGTCTCTACTCCACATCTTCGTGTCCTGCAATCTTCTGCCTGGTTCCATCGGGACATTGCACCAACATATGGAGATGTGGACAGCAGGTGCGGAAGGATCTGAACATGCTGTCCGTCATCACATGGGACCAAGTCATCTGCTGTGCCGGACAAAACCTCCAATCTCACAATGCCGCCGGATTACAAGTTTAGTTAGCACCTTCAAACTTTGAAATAACTTACAAAACCTTGCAAGGCATCGACAAACCACAGATTGAGTTCCGCGGCATGCTGCGTTCAACGTAAGACCCATTAAAAGATTATCATCCATTTATAACGACATGCACTAAGTTGGCTCTTAAAATGTATTACATGGTATCTCAAGGCCGAAATCTTTTTTTGACATATTGATGAGTACGAAGGATCAGGAGAGGAGGATGGACTCACTTTCCGCAAGAGGATCTTCTGGAGAGAAATTCAGATGAACCCACCAAGGAGACATCCTGACACAGGCCTGTGGCTCAAGGGTCGTCCATACCGCCGTGGGATCATCTTCAAAGTGCTACCGAGATGCTGTTCTTTCTGAGCCGAAGTGCATATCATATGATTAGTATCCTAGACTCGTAACCAGTTTTTACTAAAGTACTTAACGTAGTAACGGTAAGACTGGCTGGATCATCTTGGAGAGATTTCGGAGGCGAAGTGCGGAGTTTCTTAAACATTATGCCCAGTAAAAATCGGTCGGACGCCCTCGCATCGAGATCGACGGGTTTGTAAGTTTGGAGTAGCTATAGTCAGTAGACCTAGATCGATGAAAATCTCACTTGTGCAGATTGAACAACATGTGTACCATTTGAGCAGTACATGTTCCATTTCCGTGCGAGGGCGTCCGACCGATTTTATCATCGACATCGCGCATCGGAGTCGAGCAGTACTGAGTACTGAACGTTGAACATTGAATAGGGTGATAAAATGATACCACTTAATGCATCCCGCACGTTCATGCTCCAAAATGTACCATCTGTTGAACCCTTCATTTGGATTATCGATCCTTCGCTAGCCCTGACCAAGACAAAAAAAATCCTGGCCATCCTAAAAATCCTTTGTGAGCTTCGGATGACGGCCACAGACCTCTTATTATACTCTATCAGCAAGGATATAAAGTATTTGAGCTGAAAATTTAGGATGCTGTGTTCCTTACAAAATAAAAGTGAGTTGTGCGAAAGCTTCAAGAGTTTGCTTGCTTTCGTCGAAAGGGTGCTCGTAAAGTCCACTGGTAGATTGTCGATAGCTTCTAGAGCACTACACGACAAGGGTGGGCCAAAATTGATGATCAAACTTGTGTATGGTTGGAGTTGACATCGACATAGCATACAGTCTGCGCGACGGTAGACACATAAGCTGTACTACGCGATTGTTACCGGTTACTACCAGCACGACCGGCATCTGAATCTGTCAGAATTTAAACTCCGTCGCCAGGGACTCGTCACTCGCGTGACCAGTTGCCTAAGATCTGGTTTCGCCACTCCGCTTTATCCATGGTGTCATAAGCCAGGGTCAGGCTCACGAGCCTAGATGTCGCCATTGAAGTACACTCACTGAATGCATTTTACACAAGTACATAGCACACCAACCAGTTACAACCATCCATTATAAGCGTGCCGTCACCTATAGAAAGCTCGGCAAGTTCTAGTATTCTACATTTACTTCAGTTTCTATTATAATTTTCTATCATAGGAGATGCGAGACGCAGGTTGGTTCGAAGGGTATCCAAAGGACGTATACTGGTCGATCTGATTCAAGCTGTTACTGTATCGTGGGACGGTACTCATCTGGTCCCGCACGCCCTCCAGCATGGCAGCATCGCACACCCCAGGGCTCATACCGATGTAAAAATCGTGCAGTGTGTTTTGCGATACGACTTGTGTCGTCCGGTGCGTGCAAGCCGACTTGACATCACCATTCCAGTGCAAGGACATGTCAGGTACCCGCACTGTAGGGTCTGTTTATCAGACAATTTGCAGCCAGACCTGCAGAAGCTGACACCTACTTTGTGTCATCATACAGCCCTCGCCGTTTGTCCCCGATGATTTTAGCATGTAAAGTTGCTGTTGCAGCTTCAGATTCATCAGGTTAAGTTGCCGGATATGTTGCGCAGCTAATCACGCATTGAATCCTTCTGTAGCTCAAATTTTACTCTGGTATGCTCACCTTTTGATAACGTCTCGTATTTTGTTTTGGGAGTTTCCTGATCATCTGTCGATTCGCGAATGGCCTCGCGAAGCTCTGCAAAGCCGTCGGTCTCCCTGTCTCTGTATTGCTTTTGCTGCGTGGACTTGTTCTGCCTGTATGCATGGTCTTTGGTATCGTCATGCATCATGTCGAAAGCCCCCGAATTTGGAGGGAACGAGGATATACAGTGTGCTTGCTCGACAGGGGAATAAATCATAGTGAGTCATAGGTCAATTGGCTTAAATACTGAAAACATTGCCGTTGCTACCTTGCTTCATGAAGGTGACAAACACAGCACTGAGATTTTCTTGCCTCGTCATCGGATGTAGTGCAAGCACAAGTCACAGTTAAGACGCCAGATCCTGTAAATGCTCGTAGCTATGCAATCTCAACGATGACATCGGCCGGACTTCAATCCCTTGACCTCATGAATTTGGCCTGAATGCCACATGGTTGCCTTGTCTTCGTTGTTCCCAATCGATCCTCGTGTCAACTTTCAAGGTCGCTCGTAGCGCCCAGGATCATGCTCCAATCAGGGGTGACGTGCAGGGGTGGTGTGTTGGGTGCCGCCGACGGTGGTGCGTGCACTCGGTTGGCTTATTGCTCAGTTTGACATCCGAGCGCGCTTCTCTTCGCCTCGATGCTTCTAACGTGTATAGCATATAGTATCTTCAGGTCTCTCTTCGACACTCATGCGAAATAAACTAAGTAGCGCCCTCATGGAAGCAAACTTCGTCCGAAGATGTCGGGTCCGAAAGATATCCAGGTACACATTGAGAACCTAAATCCATTGTGTGAGCTGCACGTCACTGGTGCCTTCAGGGATGCGAACTCAACCTAACCTAATTTCATTGGCTGGGCTGCACGTCAGTACCTTGAGGTCTGCGACTTATTGCACGTATGAGGCAGCGTCGAGGCTATACGCATAGTGATTCTTCTCAGCATAATGTATATTGTCCTCAAACTCTCCAAGTCTATTTACAGGCACCAGTAAAGCCTGACCTTAGTCCTTGGCGGCAAGTCATTCCTTCAATTTAGCAACCCTTGCGAACCTTACCGCGATACAATAGAGCGGTGAGTGGTATTTGTGCAACACGTTCGACACATCCGATGCCCAAGTGGAGCGGGCTCACTGTCAATAACGTACCGCGTTTTAACTTCTGCTGTCTGTCTCTGATGTCACAGTTATGGATATCATACATAAGATTGCTCTTGGATCGTCCATGTTGTCTTGGATTCCAGTTTTCGGGTGTCGTCGGGAATGACTCTTGGTCTCCTGCCATCTTTTCTGAGTCCGTCGGTGTTGACTCCAACATCAAGTCCTGATTGGAAGACAAACATACCACTGATACATCCTCATTGTTCCTTCGATATTTTTCGGTAGTGAACACTGCATCAGGGAAACCAGAACCCACGTTGCCTCGATTGGAGTTCGAACGTTCAGCTTCTATATTTATGTTTTTATCTTCGTCCAAATATATTACCAACCTGGTACTACTTCCACAGCCTCATTTCAATGCCCTCGTAATATCACTGCTATTACATTGATCGACAGGTTACCAAGCCAATCGTTATAGACTCATATGGTAGCAATCGAATTTTAATGTTAGTAAATCAAATTCACGGCAATTCACCTGAAAGACGGAGGCAAAGCTGACTGGCCGTCTTAGGAATGTATAAAAACTAATTTTCCATCACCCAAGCGGATCCTTAATAATATTCTTATTAGTTCACAAAGGAGCGATCCAATCATTTTCCAAAAAGCACAAGAAGAACTACTGGGGACTATGTAATGTAATAAATAGTGAGGCATATGTTATCCATCCTGCTCCCGCCGGATAATATTGATATATCACTTAAATGCCCCTGCCTTGTCCGGGGTACCCTCGCAAGTAGTTCATATCCGGCAGTGCAGCATTGCCCGGATAATATTGATCGGGATATTGCGCGGAGCTGAAGTTATTCCCCGGAGCACCGAAGCTAGACTCAGGAACGTAGGGGATAGCGGTAGTTCCCCCCGGCCATGCCCCGTGTGTCTGACCACCTGTGTGTTGTTTAGCATCTGAGTGAGTCCAATAGCCAGGTAATGCACCTTGCGCTCCCCACGACGAATGAGGGACTCCGTTGAGTTGTCTGCGTAACTCTTCATTCTGACGATTGAGCTCTCTAATTTTCTGTGCAGCTGGAGTGTGGGTTAGGTAATTGAATATCAACAAAATGGATTGACATGCCTGTCGTCAGTGTTTCGTGGCGTCTCGCCGGGTCAACCCTCCCCGCCGTCACTTCACGAATTGCTTCCTGAAGATCCGCGAATCCCTCTCCCTCCTTCTCTCTGTATAGGCGCTGCTGTTCTGCCTTGCTCTGAGGCGACTCAGTGAAGTTTGAGTTAAAAGACATCTTGAAAGTGTTGGGAGTGCTTCGAGTGAAGTGTTGTGTGATTTGAATGAAGTTTGTGTGCTTTGAGCGGGTTCATTGCAGACTATTTATTCATTATCGTGTCCACGAGTACGGACTGTTTAACGTTATCATCATTATTCATCTTCGAAGATATTGGACGCCACTCTGCAAGCAAGTATCAGAATCGATTGAGAGTGCGTTATACTCCACGTTGGCTCAATGTCTGTACGTCTCCCCGCCAGTGCCACAACGCACATGGATCGAGCACAAGAAGAACCTAGTTGTTACTTAGACACGCCATCAGCCTTTTCACGGGTATCAGAAAAAGTGTTTACGTGCCTTGTTTAATTGCGAAGCAGAAAGATGAATATGACTGTCATATGAGAAAGCCAAGTGATTCCGTAATTCATGTCAACTGGCGATTGCCGAAGCATTATCCGTGTTGGATCATTATCGATGGCCTGTGCTTAAGAATCGCTTAAGGACGAGTACGTGCTCTTTGTTCTAGTTAGCAGTGTCCCGCGTTCTACGGGAATCCAAGCTTCAAGCACGGATCAATTGCACTTACGACTTTAATTTATTCCGATCAGCCTTCCAACTACTACTATCATACACTATCTTGCGATTGTTGATGAGTCGGATCGATAAATCATCCTGCTGCAATGAGATGTGCATCGTAGTGAAGCTACGGTGAACGCAATGAGCAGCAGCATACCGTGTATGTGATCAGGGCAGCATTCCATACATTGTTACAACATAGCGAGGCTCCTTGTCCTAAACGTGCTTGCATGAGAGACTCGGAGCAGACTCAACCGGCCAGTCAATCTTGATCTCAGAAGTAACGCGATGACTCACCTATCTAGATTATGGAAACCAAATAATAGCTCCGATCGTCCTCTTTGGTTCATCAAGGCTGTAACCTTGGCCCCACTATTCCATTCTGTTCTTTTCGCGAACGAGTGGCCGTGAACATGGGGAACAAGCAAGCAAGAAAAAAAGCACTTGATAAGATATTTTGAAGAACTTATGGTACCGGTACCGGTGCTGTGACAAGTCGGAGGTTTCAACGTTTTACGTCTTGCAAGATTTCAATCAAAAGCAGATCTGGACCTGGCTAGACCATTCCAGACCTAGCCTAGAGCGTTCCAGAGCAAGTACTCTGTCGAATGTAATTTCACTGGCGACAAAGGCAAAATGTCAGTTTCCCCGCCGTCACGGTGTGAATTGAATTGGCCATTGCAGCTTCATCGACATCCCCGACTTCCCACGAATGACCCTGATGCGTGGGAACCCTTTCAAAAAAACTGCAGATATTAGTTTGTTATACTGAGCAAAGTCTGTCATGAAACTTGTGTTCTGCGTGTTGATACTAGATGCGCGAAATAAGGATCTTAGTGTCAATGCAATCATGTCTCATTCCACTTCTCGAGTCCCTGGACGGCACCTGTCTCACCTGTTTGCACGAGATCACGGGGTGCTAAGTTGCGTTCCAGAACTTGCATGATCCTGAGGTGGCAGCCGTTGAGCACGGTGTTCTACATATTCCTCCTGTCATCAGCGCATCTCTTACTCTCGATTCAGCAGCTATGCGAGCTTCTAAAGCCATGTCCTCATCCAGCACGTGTTGATGATCTTGCTCGCCGTTTAAATCTTGAAGCTGAAACACACTGACGTCCAGATATGTATTCGTCGATTGGCGCTAGGCTATACAAGAAGCTCTCTCATCAAAAAAACGTGTGATACACTTGCGCCAATCATTCCCCGCAACGCGCACTATACCTATCTCACGCTGGAGCGAGTGTTTTGGGTGATGTTTATCTCGCGTATTTTCCGTTCTTGAGCTGTCGGTCACTCTCGGTCAAAGCTGTTTTTTGTCAGGTTCTTGCTCACGAGTAAAATTGGTGTGTTTGTTACTGAGCGTGATGTCGGAGAACGCATGAGTCCTTGATACTGTAGCCGGTGAGAGTGCTAGTGTACTTATTACAACCATTTTATGCGTTCTCATCACAATCGTAGGACGTTATCTCGCGCTCTGTCAAGGACATCGAACGCAAACAGAATGCGCTGGCGGAGGTAAGAAATATCCGTGCAAGCTGAGAACAGAAATGGTCAGTTTGAATTACTGAGCCGCTTTGTGTTCACGCGATGAATAATACTATTGTCAAATTTCTAGTCCTGCATCTGATCTGCGAAATGTCTGAATATTTTTATACACGATGAAGCTGGCTTGACCTGTTCATATATACGCATCTAGCTAAATCTGAAGATGGTGAATGCTTCGTCGGCGCCACTGGGGATTTTTTAACGGCGGTAGGAGTAAGTGCAAGTCAAAACTTGTCTTCTAGCGCTAGTTGAGCTCACTGCCGGATGTAACAGCGCAGGGGTGATCGAAAATGCCCCTTCATCCTTGGATTCTTTCTCCTCAGGAAGCTCGTCTTTTTGATACGAGTCCGCAAGGCCTCTCCTAGGATGTCAGGTTGAGCACCGCTGGCAGCCAATGAATGCTTCACTCACACACAACACAGTGTCTGCTCAGAAGGGACTGCTTTCCAATCTTGCACTATTTCAAGCGCCAATGCTATGTCGAAGTTCGGATTGTACAAGGTACACCTTCAAGAGAGATACTCGACACAGTTTCGAGTTGCCCGGCTTACGCCCCTGCATGCAAGCGTCTTGATCACAATTCAACTGCTCTCCACCTTGCATATCCCATTCTCGGAGGACAAAATAAACGTTGGTCTCGTATTTCTGTACATAAATGATGCTGATTACGAGCCGCGTGGCGGCAATCACTTGCATAATGTTCTCCATAGCTGTTTATAAGCACACTTCCTGATCATTTATTCATTGGGGTTTCAACTACGTAGGATTGATCGTACCGTTGTGCTCTTTGTATCTTTAGTTGGATTTAGGGCTCGCGTATCAACAGAAAGCCGATGCACAGCTGTCGTGGCATCGAGCAATTCGTAATGCAATCATCCCGGGAGTTGCAGAATATTTCCGATTCTTAATATTGAAAAGCTTAGTTACAAACACTGACCCGATCATATCGTATCACAAATCAGTAATATAGAGCAAGCAGTGTAGGAGATCGAGCATGAAATGCATGCTCGTTCTTGAACTCAAGGTTGATTTATTTATACTGGGTAGCCGGCATAGCTTAAAGATGTCATATTGTCAACGTTCTGGCTGGCCTAGATATCAACTCGACTGCCCGCCGATAAGATACCGATCTTTGTTGTCGCACAAATTGTTAGTGATGATTATCATTGATTGCAAAGGCGTGTGAAAGAACGGCTTCGGTGTGTACCATTGATCCAGTTTTTGTGGGAGGGGGACTTCGTGATCACAATCACAAAGCTACAACCAAAATGGATCCGGAACCGTTGTAGCCTAAACGTCACCAGTGATGAACATTGTCATTGTTCATAATTGTAAATCTATATAAAAAGATCTGTTCTGAAACCGAGAACCGTGCGAGAGAGTAAAACCTTGGCAGCCTTGAGTAGCCGCAAAGGAATCTGTTTGCGTTTCACTGTCCAACAGGAGCAGTAAGGACGAGAATAAAACGTTATTCGTGGAATGCAGTGGCTCTTGAGTAGTTGGACTTCGATGAATCGACCGTGTAGAGCTGTTGTCCGTACTCGCGGTAGCCGCCGGCTAGTGTTTATAACTTTATCATTGGATTCGTCGCAAAATAGGCTTTGTAGAGAGGAGAGAAAAAAGTCTGTTCGAGGCAAGCGCGACCCCATTAGCCAATATGTGCGGAGAGCTTCGTCAATGTCTGTTTCACAGCCACGATGAGAATAGGCAACGTGCGATTGCCGTCACTGAGAGGTTCTATTGGTTCCTGTGAAAATAGCATGGGCAAGGCGAGACAACAGTGGGTAACAGGAGGACAGTGAATATCGTTTGCATAGAAGTGAAGTGTGAGTAGGAGTGCCATCATTGGTCACTGCAGAATCAATCATGGGATTCATGGCGCGAGCATCCATCAAATGCTACCATTAAGTCACCATCAGGTAGAACAATGTAGCCGCTTCATTTCCAGTAGTTTTTATTGTCGCATTGTCACGATACATTTTGGATAGCGACCAATTCATGAAAAGTACAGGTGGTCGCCATATATGTAGCACTGGAACGAAAGAACAAGAAAGGAGCAATGAGAATTGGTAACAGGATGTGAGCTTGCATCAGTGTTGTACGGCGTGCTGGAAGGTGTAGATGGTATCCACGTGTGGGTGGCTGATAGTGTCAGAGGGCACGCAAATGAGCAGCACAGCATGACAAGGGTGGACACAATTGACACCGAGCCGGCGGCTGGACAAAGACTCGCACATGAACATGATTGGCACGATAGTATATTTCGAAGAGCTGACGAGTTTGTAGTACCTGAGTTACATCAGTAGCGTAGTCAGCCAATTTAACATTGTTCATCGTTCAGCCTGTGATAGACGTTTCTGATTTGAAGACTCAATAGTAAATACTAGATGTTGACAAGTCGTTCAGTGATTATATAATTTATATGTGATACAAGAGTACCGATCACCTTCGGACGTCGCGTGTCTATACTACGTTCGCCGTAGTCTTCTCCTCAGCCTTTGTAAGAAATAGCGCCCGAATGTCTCTTCGACATCGCACTCTCGATAGCGCAGTGTAAAGCTGATTGCGCGAACGAATTTGTACGAAGGTCCAGTACCGCATTCTCGAGCGTGAGTCCTTGACATCCGTTGAATGTGGTGGAGGCACAGGTGGAGCTCAGCACAGGAGTATGTAGTTAGGAGGATAATGATCGATAGACGTCAAGCGCACATAGCACTAGACCAATTTAGAGGACAAGTGGAGCTCAGCACGAGCACAGTTGGAGCAGAGACAGGAGAATTGGTTCCGCGGGATCAAACGTTTCGTCCTTACATATTGTAGATACGATGCACAGATAATCTTAGGAAGACTAATTAGTGTTGAAATCCGGCCATGCCCCGTGTGTCTGACCACCTGTGTGCTGTTTAGCATCTGAGTGAGTCTAGTAGCCAGGTGATGCACCTTGCGCTCCCCACGACGAATGAGGGACTCCGTTGAGTTGTCTGCGTAACTCTTCATTCTGACGAGTGAGCTCTCTAATTTTCTGTGCAGCTGGAGTGTGGGTTAGGTAATTGAATACTGACAGAATGAATTAACATGCCTGCCGTCAGTGTTTCATGGCGTTTCGCCGGGTCAACCCTCCCCGCCGTCACTTCACGAATTGCTTCCTGAAGATCCGCGAATCCCTCTCCCTCCTTCTCTCTGTATAGGCGCTGCTGTTCTGCCTTGCTCTGAGGCGATTCAGTTGAGTTTGAGTTGAAGGACATATTGAAGGTGTTGGGCGTGCTTCGAGTGAAGTGTTGGGTGAGATTCGAATGAAGTTTGTGTGCTTTGAACGGGTTCTCTGCAGACTATTTATTCATTGTCGTCTCCACGAGCACAGACTGTTTAACGTTATCCATTATAGTTCATCTTCGAGGATATTGGACGCCACTCTACAAGCAATATCAGAATCGATCGAGAGTGCGTTATACTCCACGTTGACTCAATGTCTGCACGTCTCCCCGCCAGTGCCACAACGTACATGGATCGAGCACAAGAAGAACCTAGTTGTCACTGAGACACGCCATCAGCCTGTTCACGGGTATCAGAAAAAGTGTTTACGTACCTTGTTTAATTGCGAAGTAGAAAGATGAATATGACTGTCATATGATAAAGTAAGTGATTCCGTAATTCATGTCAACTGGCGATCGCCGAAACATTATCCGTGTTGGATCATTATCGATGGCCTGTGCTTAAGCTTAAAGATCACTTTGAGGACGAGTACGTGCTCTTTGTTCTAGTTAGCAGTGTCCCGTGGAACATGGAAATCCAAGCTTCAAGCACGGATCAATTGCACTTACAACTTTAATTTATTCCGATCAGCTTTCCGACTACTACTATCTTGTGATTGTTGATGAGTCGGATCGATAAATCATTGAGCCTGCTGCAATGCGATGTGCATCGTAGTGAAGCTACAGTGAGCCAGAATTTCCACAACGGGTAGTGGCATACCGTGTATGCGGCTCCTTGTCCTAAACGTGCTTGCATGAGAGACTTGGAGCGGACTCAATCGGCCAGTGCCAGAAGTAACGCGATGGCAGCTGGCTCACCTATCTGAACATGATAATAGCTCCGATCGTCCTCTTTGGTTCATCAAGGTTGTAAACTTAGCCCCACTAACCCATTTTGTTTTTTTCGCGAACGAGTGTTATAATATTGCCGTGCACGTGGGGAACAAGCAAGCGAGAAAAAGATTAAACCCACTTGATCAGACATTTTGAGGAAATACCTTGTATACACATGGTACCGGGTGCAGTGAATATTGCGATATCCCCGACTTTTCACGAATGTACTTAAAAGATGCGTGGGAATCCTTTCGGACCGATGTCGGTTCGTCGCTTATTGACTCCCGAGTCAACAAACTCCATCAAACTTGTGTTCTGCGTGCTGATACCAAAAGACAATCAATGCAATCATGTCTCATTTCACTTCTCGAATCTCTTGACGGCACCCGTCCCACCTGCTTGCACGAGATAATGGCGTGCTTTGCATTTCAGAACTTGTATGATCCTGAGGTGGCAACCACTACTTACTCCTTTTGTCATCAGCGCATCTCTTACTCTCGATTCAGCAGCTATGTGAGCTTCCAAAGCCATGTCTTCACCCAGCATGTGTTGATGATCTTGCTTGCCATTTAAATAAGCTGAATGCCCAGATATGTATTTGTTGATTGGCGCTAGGCTATCCAAGCTCTCTCATCGAGAAAAACGTGTGATGCACTTGCGCCAATCATTTCCTGCGACGCGCACTATACCTATTTCACGCTGGAGCGAGTGTTTTGGGTGATGTTTATTCCGTTCTTGAGCTGTCGGTCACTCTCGGTCAAGGTTGTTTTCTGTCAGGTTCTCGCTCATGAGGTCAATTAGCGTGTTTGTTACTGAACGTGACATCAGAGAACACATGAATCCTTGATATTATAGCCATGTCTCCTTTGTAGCCAGTGAGGAGTGCCAGTTATCCCAACTATTGTGCGCATTCTCATCAGAATCAATCATAGGACATTGTCTCATGCTCTGCCAAGGATATATCAGCCCATCTAGAACGTGAATAGAATGTGCTAGCGGAGGTATGAAATAGATGAAGTTGTTGACTTGACCTGTTCATGTACGAACTCATACACCAACATGTCTGCTTAGAAGGGACTACTTTCCAATCTTGCATTATTTCAAGCGCTAATTCTATGTCGAAGTTCCGATTATACAAGGTACACTTTCAAAGGAGATGCTCGACACAGTTTCGAGTCGCCCATCTTACACCCCTACTACATGCAAGCATCTTGATCACAATCCAACTGCTCTTCACCTGCAAGGTACCTCACATATCCTATTTTCGGAGGACAAAATAATCGTTGATATCATATTCCTGTATATAAATGATGCATCGACGAATGCTAATTACAAAAAGAACCGCGTAGCGGCAATCACTTGCACGATCATGCCTTTCAAGTTCTCCATAAACACACTTCCTGATCATTTATTCACTGGGGTTTCAACTACATAGGATCGATCATACTGTTGTGCTCTTTGTGTCTTTAGGGTTTGCACTATTAACAAAAAGCCGACGCACAGCTGTCATGTCATCGAGCAATTCATATACAGTGTGTTGCAAATGACTTTAGAGGTGCACGAGAATTTTTTTGCAAGCTTGGTGTTTGTATAATAGTCCGTAATAGCCAAATGCATGACTTTTGGTCACATCAACGATTCGAAAGTTCCACCTTCCCAACCACTGCTTCGAGTGTGGAAGGGCTACATCCAAGGTCACATGATACAACAAAATTTCAAACCCAGCATAACCTTATTCCCCTCACACTCTCAGCAGTGGCTGGAAGATAACATTTGTAAACAACATCAGCCACAGTGGCTGAACCAGCAGAACGTGAAATTTATTCATGTAGAACGAACTTAGGGTTAGAAAGAAAGAGGTGGAAATACTCTGGTCCGTGAGTGCATAGATCCATCAAGAATAACCATGTGTTGAAACGGTCCTGTCTTGTTAGGTTTCGGGTGACTTCAGACTCGGAGTGGATGGATAGAAGATCCTTCCAAGTTCTACAGGAACGTAAGTCCTGTTCTATTGCTTGAGTATTCAAAGCTGACTGCCTCCAGAGCTCTTCGGAGCATTTCAAATCATCAATAGTGATACCATGTCACAGTGGAAACATCAGGCTGGAGGTAAGGTGTTTCAGTGAATCATTTGATTTTTCCGCGACAGGAAGGTGAGATTTGAGGTCAACATCAAAATTGTCATAGGCATATGACATGAGGAGACTCTGACCAAGTTCTCGCATCGCATTTTGTGATTCGGCTGACATAGATTTCACTGCAGCATGAATGGTGTCTGTAGATATTGATATTCCGATGCGAGCAAGAGTGTCGACGACATTTTGCGGTGTGTGCATCGACTGCAAGAATATCCTGATGATGCTCTGTAGTGCATTGGATTTCCAGTTCGTACTCTGCATCATGATACTCAAAATCACGACCTTTTTCTGATTTAATTAATATCTAAGACATTGACATGCGAGCAAGGCATTATACTGACAATGTTACATATAGTGGCACATCTATTTGTGTGAATATCTCACTTTGAGGCCACTGTATCCCCTTCAGAGGTGAGTGCAGTCCCAATAATAGACATTGACAGCTTCTTCCACATCGCTCATGACCACGTCTTCATTACTTCCCAACCTCTCATCCTCGCCGAGTAGAGTCCCAAGCAATCCCCACAATCCTGGTGCATGAGACTTCATTGTCTGTGCGGTCTCCTCGATACTGAACTCTTCAAGTTGTTGCATGTTTGCACTCGATGCCCCAAAGTGCGAACCATTTTCTTCGGAAGCCATGGTGCGCACTTCACGGACATATACCCCTTGTATGAGTTGGGTCACTGTGTGTGCTGAGTTATATGGTCTTGAAGGATGCTTGATAATTGCACTGATTAAGTCTTCTGAATGTACAAGGAGTTCATGGACATGTGGATGGTTGTTGAGCTCCTGGCGAGTGAGTAGCATTGAGAAGAATTGAAAAGGCTTGATTCCAGCATCTTCAAATGTAGTCAATAGGTATTGAAATGAATGTTCCATTGTATGACTGTCAACATCAACTGTGACATTAATGTGCTACTGTCCTGGACTCAATTGTAGCACAAATTTTCTAATACAAAATACCTGCGTCTTTCTAACCCTAAGTTCGTTCTACATGAATAAATTTCGCATTCCACTGGTTCAGCCACTGTGGCTCACATTGTTTACAAATGTTATCTTCCAGCCGCTGCTGAGAGTGTGAGGGGAATAAGGTTATGCTGGGTTTGAAATTTTGTTGTATCATGTGACCTTGGATGTAGCCCTTCCACATAGTGTCGTGGGCAGAAGTAAATTGGCCTCTCGGCAGTTGGCAGAACGGCAGAGCGGCAGAATGGCAGAAGTCGGCAAAATGTATTGTGAGCATTTTTAGCTCTTTTCAACTATGTTTATACTATGGCAAAAATAGTTTCAACTACTACATCGAGGCTATGCCTTCTGACGTCAAAAGTGCATCAACATTCCACCCTGATATATTGTTTGAGCTTTGATTGAGTACCTCAATCTCTTCAACGAAGCCAGTTGGTGTGACACCTTTGTTAACCCTTTCTAGCTCACTCCAGTCAACAAGGCCACCATCCAGAACATCCGGCACATCACCTGCAAACAAACTACCGCTTGCCTCATCATTTTCTCGTGCTTGGCCAGCCTCCCGTGTCTTGCGCTCGAATCTTTCAAATTCATCCACCAACTCCTCATCTGTAATTGATTCCAGACCCTCGAGATAATCCTGGTCATCAGAGTCTGTTGCGAGGGGAGGGATCCATGCAAATGATCTTTGTAGCTTGTCAGCGAGAGCAATGTCAAGTCCATTTTTTTGTAGCAAGGTAGCCACAAACTTCTGCACGAGTACGATCAGGGGCATTGGGACATGTTTTTTGGTCAATTAAATGTTTGAGATGGTTATCATCATGGCCCTCAATGGATGCCGAGCAGTAGTTGCATGTGAAGAAATAGCGGTTTGAGTTGTTTTTGACCTTCTCCCCAATAACAAAGTGGTCAGACACAAGTTTTCAGACGGGATGGCCCTTGGACTTTGAGGCCATGGTAACAACCACCAAGATACATTCTAAGTATTCTAACATATGTCAAATTTTTACTGTTTGTTAGTCGGAACAAATACTAGGTCATAATATTTCTGCTGACTTCTGCCAACCACCTTTGACCCACTGCCGGCAATTGCCACCGGCAGAATGGCAGCATTCTGCCAACAACACTACTTCCACACTTGAAGCAGTGGTTGGGAAGGAGCCTGCATTGCCACCAGCTATTGCGACTCATTGCCAGCTCCTAGCGGCATGAAAATTGACCAAGTGTGACAGAAGTCACACATCAAAACAAAGGAACAAACAAAAGATTGGCAAATTTTTGGAAACAGGACTCTAAAGTCATTTGCAACACACTGTAATACAATGATCCTGATATTTCCGATTCTTAATATTGAAAAGCTTAGGGCCCGTTCAGCAACTGGTCATTTGCGTCCATTTCATTTGTTTTTGTTCATTTGTGTCCATTTTCATTTGAAATGGCAAAACGTGTTCGGCAACATGTTTGTTTCGTTAAGGGCCTGTCATGCTGCTGCATAATGCAGTGTTGCACTAGTACTTGTTTGCTCTCTTGTCAACTGAATATCCCACTGTCCCTACTCCGTTTACTACTGTTACTACCCGCCATGCGACCTAAGAAAATAGAACACTCTCTTTCATCTGATACCAGGGAGCCTGAGAACACCACATATTCACTGAGCTCATGGAGCAATCAGCGGAATACTGGCTTAGATAGGCCCATCATATTATGAAAGCAATGGGGATGTCCTGATAAGAGCTCCCGAACCCATCCATGCCCTGTCAAGATAGAGTTGTGCTGGGGAATCTTGTTGATATAGGGCAAGGTGACCACAGCCACTGCAGCAGCTAGCACTGCAGCTCTCTTTCTGCGAGTGTGTTGCCTTAAGAGAGGTTTTAAGGGCCTTTCTTTTTTGTGATGATGAGGAGGTCATAGCTATAGAGCTCGAGTAGCAAACTGATGGTTATCATTCATTATCTGATGTAGTATCTGCAGGTTCGTGCGAGTGTGACAGTGTGTGACACCCGTGGGAGCACTGTTTCACCTCAATGTCCGTTTGTTCCAAAACGAAACGGACGCAAACAAACAAAACGGATACAAACGACCGGTTGCCGAACGGGCCCTAATTAGTCACAAACACTGGATATATCGTACCACAGATCAGCGGACCTTATAGAGATCGAACACGAAATGCATGCTCGTTCTTGAACTTATCTATACTGGGTAGCCGGCATAGCTTAAAGACGTCGTTGGATGTATTGTCAACGTTCTGGCTGGCCTAGATATCAATCCGACTGCCCGCCGATAAGACACCGATCTTTGTTGTCGCACAAGTTGTTGGTGATTATCATTGATTGCAAAGGCGTGCGAAGGAAAGGCTTCGGTGTAATATGGTCGCGATTAATCCAGTTTTTGTGGGAGGGGGACTCCGTGATCACAATCACAAAGCTACAATCGAAATTCGGAACCGTTGTAGGCTTGTAGCCTAAACCTCACCAGTGGTGAACATTGTTCATAATTGTAAATCTATACAAAATAAAGACTCGCATATGAACCGATCAGCCTGTGATAGACGTTTCTGATTTGAAGACTCAATAAGTGTTCCATACAAATGTCAAGTTGTTCAGTGATTATATGTGATATACGATATTCTTAGGAAGACTGATTAGTGTTGAAGTGGGTCGAGATAACACCAGTACTTACTGATAGTCTGGTTCATTCCACAGTTTTAGACCGAATTCCACCGCCGAATGCCCATACCCATGCTATCCACCCATTCCTCATTTCAGAAATGCCCCTGTTCTGGCGAAGGGCAACGGCAAGGCCAACTACCGCTATCGCACCCAACAGAAGGATCCGTTTCTCGGCGGAAGTGAGTAGTCCGAACCGAAGACGCAGGCGATGAAGGAGAACGAGTTTCCTGTGCCTTGGGACGGGGTCTTTGCGTGACTTCGTATTTCGCTCATTTTCGCTCTCTATATCTTCATCTTCTATAAATGAGACAACAACATCAGGGCTCCCAACCCAGCTCTCTACGTCGTCATCACGTTCATTGTCGTATTGTGTAGAGAAACTATTTTGAGGAGGTCTCCACGTGTGCACAACGCTCTTAGGCCCAAGTATGTCCTTAACGCGAAGCTCGGGGAGGGTGGGAGGATAAGTCTCAAGGAGCTGTGCGGCGTGTGTTAGAAGGGACGTAAGTGAAACTGGAGGCTGGCAGGATTTTTGAGGTGGTAATGAGGACGAACGGGACGCAGTGCATGAACTAGAACGCGATGTACGTAGCGACGTCGGGGACGTCGGTCTAGAAAGAAACGGTGGGTTGGGTGGGACTAGTTGTGGCTGTGAGGGCTGGATGTCAGTATTAATTTCGGCAGTATTATCGACGAGTATCTCTGGAGAAACCATGGCCGGAGTTTCCTGAGGCTGAACTGAGAACAAGGTGGGGTGCGAATCATCCGATCGTTGGATGCCCCGAGTATCAGCAGAGTGGCCAGCATCAGTAGTCACATTGGTCTCTCCACGTACAACTTCACCATCGGTGATATTCTTGGACGCTCCATTCTCTGCTAAACAGGGAACTAGTTTCTCTTCGATCATTTGATGTTGTTCTGTCAAAAGCTCGTGGCTTGTATTTTCGCCGGGTGTATCTGAGAGCCGCTTCATCTCCTCTGTGTTCAAGGTGACTGTGTCTTCCTCATCTGGTGATACTGATCGAGTATGTTGATCGGAGGGAACGTCGTTCGCTGTTTCGGATTCATCACTGAGTGAAGGCAGAGCATTCAAAACTGAATGTATCATGCCGTCCTCTTCTTCTGCTGCTAATCGAAGAACATCAGGTTTTCGAACGAGAATAACCTGCACGATATAAGTCAATGATGGGATTACTCAAACAACGATATTTGCCCTAGAATGGTATCGCAGCAATGGCCGTGAAAAAAAGCACTTACAGCGACGGCTAGCCATACCACTGCCAAAGGTTCCCGGCAGAGCAGAAAATCCCAGACATGCTGAATAAGGGGTAGGGTGGGTACTTCGTGTGAGAAGAGAGTGAGAAGATTTGATAGGGCATGGAACGGTAGTGGCGCAATGCTACGAAGCAATGTACAACACATTAACAAACAAGGCGTGGCAAGGCGTGGAATGCTTTAAGATACCTCTCAAGCAACATTGCATATTTAGGGTCGATGATACGCAGAAGATTACGCGCGATCCGGAGAAGTCCCAATACAGGCTCTAACGTGGGTCCCATAGAGTCCCTCAATCGATGGAGGGAAAGCTTTTCTACACAAGGGAGCTGAAATTCTGGTGGAAGAGTTAGAAAGACAACAGTGACAATGTCATGGTATCCTTGGAAATAGTGCAACTTCCGACGCTTCCTGAGGAGGGAAACGATCAAACTGTTGAGAGAAGTTTGCAATACAGTTCGGCGACTATCGTCATTATCGTCTGCCTGTGACATGTTCGAACACTCGTAGAAAAGTAGCCATGAGATACATTGCCTACGGGATACATCACAAAGCTCCGGTCGGTGTCCAAACGTACTTGACGCTCGTCAGGATGGGCCGAATCGTTTGTACAAGGTTCTGGAGAGACCTCTGCATATGGAGGAGGTTCTGACGGAACGCAGACTCCGAGCAGGGCTGGCCTGTGAAGATACGATAAGTTAAGCAGCTCAGGGAAATAAGTAAACAGTTCCGCGCACCAGACACGTGTTCTTTCTTTTCCAAATCCACCAGAGAGAAGGCTCTGAGCTCGTAGCGCGTCCCAGTTTATCGTGTCTTCGTCAAGCATGGCAGCGTCGGGAAGTACTTGGCGTTATGGATACCTTGTAAGCTTGCAAGTTTGCCCTCGTCACCGCAGGTAAAGTGCTTACTAATCAATTACGCTACAGCATTATATGTCGAAATAGTAACAAGTCATTCTAACCATAAGCTTGCCAGGACGGCTTCATCTTGGATATCGACCGCACCCGACTATTAACTTTTTTTGCATCCTTCTGAAATTGAGGAACTGAAAGCTCGTCAGCATTTGTACGCACTGGCAAGTCTGTCAGGATGCGCCATGGTTCTTTCCCCCGTTCTTCCATTTTGGTTTACGGACAGGACACTGTTCATTCGCTGGTTCAATCGACTGCCATTGCTCAAGTTGAAGCACTGCTTGAAAACAACCACATCAAGGATGCTGTCGACCTCGCAAACAACTTCGCATCTGCTCAGGCATTAGATTCTGACGAGGTGCTGTTACTCTATCTGCTTGTCAGACGAATATTGACCGGTCCAAAAGGTGGAAACACTGGAATACATACACCAAGCTATCGCATTCACTCTGTTCTCTCAAACACGTTTCGTGGATGCAGCCCCACACTTTCTTGCAGGTGGACTGGATCCCCGTATCCTTGTATCTTACTTTCCTGAGTTATCGCGGCCATTGTTCACTGATGGTGAAGAGGCGGACATGTACGACGGTATTTCAAAGCGAATGCCTATCGAGGCAAACGTTGATGATCTTAGTGAGTGTTCAAATCTATCAAATTCCCCTTCCCATCCTTCTCTTCCCGACCGTGCGCTGCTACCTCTTTCCGACACCCCGGCACCCGACTCACCCACCCCTCTCCCCCGTCTGGGCGGAACTGATAGTTGCCGCAAACCTAGTCAGGAATTACTCCCCTCATCTCCCGCCCTCCACTCGTGAGGCGCCTGCTACCCAGGAGATTCACAAGATTCTTCGGGAAGAAGCCATAGTGATGATCAAGTCTATCCTCCAAGGCTTCAAGGGACAAGGAAAGCACAAGCAGCAGGAGGTCATTATATGATTTCATGTTTGAGTTATATGATTCTAAAGGAATTGCCAGGTGACGGATACAGCCCTCGCCATATTATTCGCACGATCGGGTGACACCACTTCTCTCATTTCTCACCTTGAAAGCACAAATTCTGCAAGCCTTTCAGCTGTGGAACCTGTACTCCTCGAAGCCGGAGAAGTAGGTGCTCTATGTGCATTACTCAGGGCCAGAGGCGACGAAGGACGAGTGATGGAGATTTGGAAGGGGTAGGTACTGCTTTGACCCTCCCTTTCATCATTCAACAGAGACCGACAATGCTGATGCCCACCTTAGATTGATTGAGGGACTATATAGTGATTCTTCCGTGTCGGACCCCCTGAGTAATATGTTTGCCTTGCTAGAATCAAAACAGGGAAAAGACAGGGCAATGCTTCGAAAATGGGGAGTATGGCTAACAGCACGAGATTCAGAGCGAGGGCTTATGGTAAGCATAAGACGACAGTAGATGTGCGCAACTCATCACATAACTGTGTAGCTTCTTATGTCGACCAAGAGGTCTGCCAAAGAAAAAGACCGAGAAGAGGATCTCGCCATTCTTTCCGAGTTGCAACAGTTACATTCCAGTGCAGCAAGGAAGTTCTTGGAGTGGCTAGTCATTGTGAGAAGGCGAGATGTATGTTGCGCATTTCGTTATGCCCCGCATTTATCATGGAAGCTTACTGTGAATCTTTTTGATAAGGACGCGGAACTCCATGCACAGCTCGTGCAAGCATGTGTCGACGAGCTGCTCGAGTGCCTGCAAGACGAGAGCACTCTGAAACTCTGGCGTGCCAAATGTGCGTTAAATTCATGCTAGTCGCTCAAATATTCAACCCAGTGCATAAATAATAGTCGCTTCTTACACCTCGCAAACTTCACAAAAACATGCACTCTCCCTTCCATCTACGCAGCTTCAACGTCCACAATCGTCCTTCCTTACCTATTTCGCATCGACAGCACCCGACTCTCCATCGAAACGCGCACGGCTCAAAGCTTTGTTTGCTCTGCAGGCCTTATCGGGTTATAATGCTGAAATGATCAAGTCGCAGATTGTTGCTAGCGGCTTCGACAAAGTCCTTGGCTTGGAAGTGGCGTTGCTTGACGGAAAGGTCAGTATTTCTGATACACAATGTTTCCTATTGTCTGAGTTGCTCTCTAGATGGGAATGCACAGGATGGCCCTCCGCGCACTGGCCCTCACGCTACGAGATCCGGTCTCTGCGGAGACATACGCTCGGACGGGGGGCATTGTTGTTCCTTCAAAAGCTGTCGAAGCTTGCGGAATGGGTGAATGGGGCGCGCTGTTCGCAGCTAAGGGTGGTCCTGGGATTTTGGAGAGGGAAAAGAGTTCAGAGGGAAAGGGTGAGTTGGTGAGAATGCTTTTAGAAGTTTATATGGAAGATGGGTACGTTTAAAACCCCACGAGCCTGATCTTGGCACATATGATTGTTTCGCAGGGAGCCCCAGCAAACCACAAGACTACTGAGCTCACAGGCTGCGAGTCTAGATGCTGTTGACGTGAGTGCATTCCTTATAGGCACGAACTCGATGTGCACTACCTTGTCGTTACGACGTCTCATACAAAACATCTACAGGTCATTCCCCTCGTACCTCCAGATTGGCCACTCAGCTCCCTTTCTCCTTTCCTGACTCATTCATTCCGACGTACACTCCACGCTAAGCATGAGGGTCAGATTATCAAGGCAATCTGTGCTGCACAGAACTCCAAGGTCAGAGTCGCCACTCCGCCTTACTCAGTCCTAACCGTGGTTCGCAGGTGTTTGAGGGCTCCTACCTCGTGTTCCGAGAACAAGGCGCCATCATAGAAGAAACAGACGATGAAGAGGATGGGGATGGAGAACCCGAGAGCTTCAATGAGAAGGATGGCCTTGCAGAAAAAATCGCTCTGCATCTGCAGGACCAACAACGGAGTGAAGTTGGTGTCGCTGACATACATCCTCGTGTGAGCAATAGGGAAGCGGTAGACGTTAGATAACGCTGATATTCGTCTTCGCTTTTCTTCTGCCTCTTCGGTTTCTGGCTTAGTATTTATGACAGAGGATCTTTTGAGCTCACTCACCCGCAAGCTATTGCACAGCGAGGAATTTTAATGGAAGCATCGGACGCAAGATATATGTATGCTATCGGAAATTGTGTGGGATGAGTTGTGAGCCATTCGGAATAGGCCAATTAGCTTTGATCAAGGTGCTCGCGCTGAATCGGGATCTGTGAATGCAGTCTGACTCGCTACAACATAATCAGCATCCTGACACTGTTCGCCCTCAGTATGCGCACCCCCGAAATCCCATCCTTTGCTACTCGGTACTCCCTAAACTCGATTAAATACTGTCGGTTATAGCCGGCTAAAGCGGCTATTGTTAGCCAAGTGAGAGGAGGCCCCCTGAAGCTCCCCCATAGGTTTGTCCGAATTTTAGCATTTTTGAGGCCGAAATTTGGCCAAATCTCTGTCCAGACTTAGCATTTTTGAGGCTTTTGGAGGGCCGATGTCTGTCCGAAGTTAGCATTTTTGGTGGTGATTCAGGCGCACTTCAGGGCAGGTCATGTAGTGACTTGGAGATAGACTGCAGCTTGTTGGAATGCTCTTGCACGTCCCTCGGTGAAGAGGGTTATACTGAAGCTTCCAGCAGTGGGGAAAGGATTGTCTAAGAAGCCAGTTAGAAGTTATATGTCCCCAAGCACTAACATATCTTGTTTATGTACTCCCAGTATTGCGCGGTGCACAACATGGAAATGTCACACTTTGGCGGAGGTCACACTGTGTGACCACTGACCTCTATCCGACTTAGCATTTTTGACGGTCGAAAAATTGCATTTTTTGGGGCTGATTTTGGGGTTCTGGACGGACAGACCTTATAGGGAGCTTCAGGGGGCCTGTGAGAGGCCACAATATTACGGCCACTACTTACAGTGCTTTGCATTAAAAAGTTCACTCCTTGATTTGGATGCAACGTGTTTGTATGTATTTGGTGGATGTAAAATTCGAACCATTCCTCTACCAAAACCTCTAACCCTAACCACAACAGCTACTATCTGATTGTCACACTGCCGATCAGACACCAAGTGCACTAAGCCTCGTCGGGCAACAATTGTATGTATTTCTTTTGTTCTCCTTTGATTGAGAATATGAGGCTTGCCATGACAACGAGCAAATGGATATCTCATATGTCCGAAATCTTGGTGAAGTGTCAATTTTGTAGATCACCCGGTGAGTTCAACAAGTTATTTCGGCAACTGTCTTCCGTTGGTCGTGTTCTCTCAAAGTGTGAGGAACGAACACATGATTAGAATGAAGTCTATGCCATTTCGGGAAGAACAACTCGTGCTTTCTCTTCCTCTCCCTATCAGTGCTCATACACTGAGCATTTCGCCTTGTGCTATCATCATTAGCCATACTCTGCTTTAGTCTACTTTTAAAAACATCGTCAAAACAGCTGCAGCAGTTTTACTGAAAAATTGCAATGGATAGACTCCATTCGGATCCTAGGTTTTCAGTATGCCCCAACTTCATGTCCGAAAGGTATCACATCAGTCGGATCAGCATGGTAACAGCCAACGTCACCGAAGCCCAGGCCGCTGACACCCTTCACAACATATGGGTGACCACCAATGAAGACCTGTGCTTACAGTGGCAACAACAACTTGCAGAGGACGACAGACTGAAAGCAGAGAAGCAGTGCCTAGACGAAGAAGATCAGGAACGTCAACGAGCAGCTTTGCAACTTGAAGAAGCTGCAGCGCGTGCGGATGAAAAGAAGAAAAACCGTCTAAAACACATTCCAATACCCATGTGCCCTTGTCCCTTCGCCAATGATGAAGAAGCCTTAATCTTAATTTCAGAGTTCACAATATGCAAACTGGACAAAGGTCAGTATATAGAACTGTACTACTGGACGAACCATGGACTAGATGATGCAATGGTCAACTACCGCACTTGCGACAACAATAGCTTAGTTCCTACCACCAGTGAAGATGGTTCCACAGTTTGGATAAGCTCCGCATCCTCTAAACCAGCATCAGGCATCATAGCGGATAGACACTTATCTCCAGCAGATTTTGCACAAGCCATTCCTTGTATAGTCGCAGCTCTAGAAGAACATGACTGGCCTCAACAATGTGTGCTGATGCTAGCTCAATTCTGGGGAGCCATCATGCTACATTGTTACTGGAACTCTTGTGACCTATTAGCTCAACGAGCCATCATGCTATTCCAGGAAGAGCAACGCAGAGCGTGGCACAACACTATTCCATCCTCAAAAGGTGCTTGGGACATTTCAGTCATCGACGAGCCAACCCTTGCATGCACCTTCAAGCGAGTATATCATGCCTTGCTCATTCGTTCCGATGTGCACAGACAGGATATTCAGGTTAGTACCTCCTTTCAATTACTTTGAAATCTTTCTAATTGCATTTCCTTTTCTCCTCACAACCGCATTGAACCAACCGCTGACCTGCACCAAACTGGTTCAGTGCATGGATGACTAATACTCTCCTATGAGCCCTATGCCCTATGAAATCATTTTTCCTGTGATCTGAAGTCAGACTAAGGCTAAGGGAATATTTTTCGCTTTTTTTCATTTTATGAGATTATATGCGAGTGGACTGAATATTTTTGTACATTTAATTTTGCAATGAGTTTTGCTTAGTCAGCCATGAGGATGACTCAGAAAGATTCTCACACATATCAGGTGACTATGAAAAATATGTTTGCGTAAGGTTACCCTGTGGGAAAGCTTACAAATCCTTAAATACGCATCTTATGTCATTATGCTACCAATCAATTCATCAGCCACAGATTGCACAAACATATGTACACAATATGTAATCACTTTCTCACTCCTTGTCTAGCTGAGTCATCAAGGGACACCTGACCCATGGGCTATACACAGCTCTTGCTGACTCATCATTATACCAACGAGAGTTATGAATATTTACTTTTTGACTCAAAGATATTGTGTGACTTGGTACTATCACAGTAAAGTTACAACTTTAAGTACGAGAAACTAGTAGTATAGCCACCAATTTGTCTATATAAGGAGCTGTTTCTTGCCCAATAAATGCATGCCCAAGTGCCACTTTTACCCTCTCAGAATAAAATTGTGAGTGAAGTGTGAATCAGCATTCAGCAAGTGTGGTTCAAGGTTGGAGCTCACTGTGCTCAACAACCAGCACAACATATCTGAGCTCACTGTGTTGAACATCTAGCACATACCTTGAGCTCACTGTGTCTGACGACTAGCAAGACTAGTTTTATTTTTCTTTCGTTTCCTCTGATTGTTTTTCTGTTATTTCTCTGTTTCTTTTTCTCTCTGTGTCTGTGTCTGTGTCTCTCTCTGAGATTGTCTCTGTGATTGTTTTTCTTTTATCTGTCTCTCTGGAAATGTGTCTGAGATTTGTGACTGTGAAACTAACATCTCTGTTTCTCTGTTTCACTCTCTCTGTCTCTCAAGTTTGAGTGTGGTGTGTTGGTGACTGTGTGTGCTGACCATCTCCTTTGATTGCTGTCTCTGTGTGTTGTGATCGTTGTTGCTAACAGTCTCTGTGAACGTGACTGTGTTGGTGTTTCTGTTGTAGCAGTCTGATTGTGTTGTTGTTCCTTCCTATCAACTTTCTCTCAAGTATCAAAGTTTCAGTCTCATTCTTACCCAGAAGTTTGGTGTTGTCTCTTTTGTCCACTGAAGACTTAGGATAATCTTGTGGGGAGACTTTAGGTGTTGACAGTGAATCGCTGACCTCAGACATCTGCGTGTTATACTGGGCCAAAGTAGTCATTTGCGAGTTAGGCTTTAGCTATTGAAAAGGGGACTTGGTATTGAAGTCCAAGGCCGCCCGTTCCTGAGTCTGTTTGAATACTCATTGTGAGTTCCTTGGCAGCAGGTTCAATATTAGGCTAAGAGTGCTACGGTAGCTCTGACTAGGTCTGACAGTAGTCTCACCTGTTTTGTTCTTGAGGGGGATTATCATTGTAACTCCATACAACTTGCTGCACTAAGTTTGTGTACGAATCATTGTTGCTGTGTGAAGTGTTAGGAGGAGTGTCTGTTTGTATTGTGCCATCTCTATACTGTTAGAGTGACTGTGTCTCTTGATATTTTTGCTGTTGTTTGGTTGTTGTTGTTGTTGATCGCTGACCAATCGGGTTCTGTTTCTGTTATCATTGTGCTTCATATCCATACTGTTGGATTGACTGTTGACTGTTGATTGTTAACTGCTGACTGTTGTGCAGAACTATACATTGCTGACTGTACCTTAGGAGCAAAGACAAGCCACCCACGAACGACCACATTATCAGTCATTGGTATTTGTCTGAATCGCTGACCGTGGAGATATTTGGTTTTATAGGTGTTTATCTTTAGATCATCTATCTAAGAAGACACCGCGTTTAAAATTCAAAATTGGCGTTTTTTTTTGCGTTATGCCTTACCTTGATTGGTCCTTTGAACCCATCAATGTGTTTACTAATCTTTGTGGTACATTGTGTTTGCATTTGCATTTATGCCTTTTGCATATACCAATCTACAGCCACAACACTCAAGGGAAGAGTCGCGCAGCAACCACAGAGATCACTCCTCGCAGCATAGCTCGAGATGTTCGAAGGGATCACCATCTCTGTCTGCCAGGAGGCGCTTGCATTCACCAAAGGACAATCACAAGCACAATGAACCAAGCTCTCACAACACCTCTGGCAACCAATCAGGTTTTCAAGACAGCGCACATGGCAATCATCCCCCAGCCGTGTGCGCTGTCTGTCTGGGGACCCATGGCCACAAATTCATTGAATGAGTCGCCGAACACTTATGGAACAACAAATTTCCAGCCTCATCAACGTGCTCTGGAAAGTCCTTGCTCATACAGAACTCAGACAAAGTCCTTTGTGTCAATTGGCAAAGATCATGTGGATGCAGCAGTCGGCACCACAATGAATGCCATGTGTGCTCCGGGTGTCTTGCCACATCACATGGAGCTCAGCTGTGCGCTCGTGCGCAGAAAACTTCACCCACTCACACCTTATAACCATCGGGAATGGGAGCTTCAACTCTGTAAATACGATCTTCTTAATGAGTATCCCAATCTATCAGAGGGTCTATGGTCTGGATTCAGCCTGTCCATACCCATCGTTCTTCACACGCAATCTCCCCCTAATAGCTGTCACAACCCAATGACGAATTAACGCTGGGCAGAGACTAGGACTCAAACAACAGAATAATCACAAGAGAAGATGGACAGCAGGTACGTCTTGGTATTGCTCACTTGGAGATACAAGAGGTTTGAACTAAAGAACTACTGACTACGATGAGCTACCTATATACACATATTGAAACTGAGATCGAAACTGAGTATGAACTAACTAACCAATTAGAATAATTAAAGGTATTGTATGATTCTATATATAACTATGATGTCATAACATGTGCCGCAGCCGCAGTAAGACTCTGGGACATTCCAAGAGTGTCGCGTGGTATGACGTCAACATCTTCGGCATTGTCCGATAGATCACGTGACTCTGGTAATTCTACAATAGACGCAATAATAGGAACTTCTTCAACAGTAAACATATTCTTAGGAACAGGCGCTGTGACTGGGCGCTTAAAGGATTTAGAATTAAGGAATGAATAATGATTTGTATTTGGAACTCATGACATTACCCTCTCTAGGATGAGCGTCATCGCAAATGAAACTAGGACGGATAAACTTCTTGCGCCATTCCAAAAACTCTTGGGTTTTGAACACCGATTTGTTAATTTTGCAGGGATTCAATGCCTTTGGATTTTGCCAGTGAAATTCTTGAACTTTCAACCGTGCATTCTCAAGGTTTTCCTCAGGTTCCCATGTCGCTTCTTCTATCGGATATCCTTCCCACTCTACTAGGTATTGGAGTTTTGATCTGTGCAGTCTCGAGTCTAGGACTTTTCGTACTGTCCATTCGGAATCACCTTCTGATAAGATCTCTGGCGGCGGACGATGATGTGGAGGTCTTTGGACTAAGGTCGAGGGGGAATGTGGAGTGAGTAGTTCTACATGGAATACCGGATGAATCTGATATTTTGCTGGAAGGTTCAGGCGGTAATTTACATCACCCGTCTTCTCTAGCACTTCAAACGGACCAAGTCGTCGATCGGAGAGTTTCTTATTTGGTCTTTTCTGACGGATATTTTTGGCGTTGAGCCAGACCAGATCTCCTTTCTTGAATTGTGGTGCATCTTTTACTCCTTTATCGTAGAATCTCTTCATCCGCTCATTCGCCATTCACAGCATACTTTCTGCGTCTTCTTCGCCTCTTTCATTACATCCACTCGTTCATCAGCTGCAGGTACTTTAGAGTTGGAAATTGGTGAAAAAGTAAACTCGGGATCGTATCCGTAGAGTACTTTAAATGGACTATGACCGGTTACAGTGACGGAATTATTGTGAGCGAATTCTGCTATCGGAAGCCAGTCTACCCAATCATTTTGGCGGTAAGACGTGAACATTCTCAGATATTGCTCTACTTCTTGGTTTATTCTTTCCGTTTGTCCGTCCGTCTGAGGATGATAAGCCGTCGACATGTTCCATTTTATGCCTAGGCGTTTTGACACTTGTCCCATAAACTTGGAGACGAATTGTGTTCCTCTATCCGATATCACCTGTTTCGGAGTTCCATGGTGTTTCCATACGTTATCTAAGAAAAGTTTCGCGATTCCTCGAGCGTCAATTTCCTTTTTCGTAGGCATGATGTGTGTTTGTTTCGTGTATCGATCAACGACAACAAAAATAGAATCGAACCCTTTGCTTTTAGGCAAATCTACTATCAAATCACAAGTGATTGATTGCCAAGGTCCCGCTGGTATTTCATTTGGTTTAAGCAGACCATGTGGTTGCATTGAGTGGATCTTCGTTGCTCTGCATCTATCACAGCCATCTACGTAATTGTGGACATACTTCGTCATTGAAGGCCACCAATAATTTCTGGAAATTAATTCTAAGGTTTTGGCTCGTCCAGGATGTCCAGCTGGTGGAGAGTCATGAAACATCTCTAATATTTCTCGGCGGATCTCTTTATTGTTTGGAACGTAAACCAGTCCTCGGAATAACACCAATCCATCCTCTACATTCCACTCTTCGACTCCTCTACGCAATTGTACCGGTGCTGCTTTTAGCGTTTGTAGCGCTTTAGCGACTTCAGGCTCTCATTCTGTGCATTGCCTTATCTTTCTCAGCAATTGTTTTTCTCCTTGCACTAGAACTTGACCTCTTTTAGCAGCTTTTACAGTAAAAAAACTCCGGTTTTAACAAAATACGATCAGAATTGTCGTTTTTTACCCCCCCTCTGTGGTCTTCTCTCCGAGAAAGCTTATCGGCCTTATCGTTGACTACACCAGGCTTATGTTGGAGCGTAAATTCATACTCCGCCAGGAACAAACTCCATCTGGCTTGCCTTCTTGTCAACTTTCGGCTCGTCATAAAGTACTCGAGATTTTTATGATCTGTCCAAATCTCCACATGGTGAGGTTTTCCCTGCACATAGTGCCTCCACTCCTCCAACGCTCGAATGATTGCGAGTAACTCTTTGTCATGGATGTCATAATTTCTTTCTGCATCGTTCATTGACTTAGAGTAATACGCCATGGGGTGCCATAGGTCATCTTCCATTAGTTGAGATAGAACCGCTCCAGTTGTGTAATCAGAAGCATCGGTTTCTATTTTCATCTTTTTCTCAATGTCAGGCATAACTAGGATCGGAGCTGATGTAAACCTTGACTTCAGTTCATCAAAAGCATCTTGCTGTTTCTCCGTCCAATCCCATTTGGCATCTTTCCGTAATAAATCATTCATTGGTCTGGCAATGTCTGAGAACCCGAAGATAAATCTTCTGTAGAAGTTGGCGAAGCCCATAAATGCTTGTATATCTTTAACGCATTTGGGTACAGGCCATTTCATTACTCCTTCTACTTTCACGGGGTCCATTCGAACACCACCCTTCTCCACTATCAACCCGAGGAACTCGACTTCTGTCTGTTCGAAGCTACACTTTTCAGGCTTCAGATACAGATCATTCTCTTTTAGTTGTTTCAGTACCTCTCGTACAACTTTTCGGTGTTGCTCCTTATTGCCATTCGTGAACACGAGGATATCATCGATATAGACAACTACGGTCTTTCCATCAATTAAGTCTCTGAATATCTCGTTCATCATGGTTTGAAACGTGGCAGGGGAGTTTGTTAAACCGAAGTACATTACGGTTGGTTCGTGGTGACCAAACAGCGTTTTGAAGGCCGCCTTCCACTCATCTCCTTCTTTCATGCAAATATTATTGTACCCCCATCTTACATCCATTTTGGAGTACATCGTGGCACCGGTTAAAGCATCAATTAAATCTTGAGATCTCGGTAGCGGATACGCATTTTTAACCATCTTCTCATTGAGCTTTCTATAGTCCATCACCGGTCTCAACTTGCCATCTTTCTTGGCCACAAAGAAAAAAGGTGCTGCCACTGGAGATTGTGAATCTCTAATACGTCCCAGTGCAGTTTCGGCTTTTAACCAATCTTTCAAGGTGTCCATCTCCTTAGGTGACAAGGGGTAGGGTTTCGCATTTAGTGGAAGATTGCCATCATCTTTAAGATCTATCGCATGATCCCACTTCTTTCTTTCAGGGAAGTGCTTAGATTCTTCTTCTGAGAAAACTCCCAGGTACTCGTGAAGCCAATCGGGAACCATTTCTTCAACCAATTTCTTCACCTTTGTCGCTTCTTCTGCGACCTTCTGCTCCATAGCAACCGAAGCTTTATATTTGATCCATTCTCCAGGATACTCTTCATCTTCTATTTCCTCAACCATTGCCCTCTTCATTGCCATGTCTTCTTCGTCATCCTCTTCTATAGGAATAAGATCTGGCACTTCTTCTATCTTTTTTTGTTCTTTTCTTTTTTCTTTATTTTTTTGTCTTTGTTCTTTTTTAGTAATACATTTAATCGGGCAACGAGAAAGTGCAAATCGTCCAGCATTCCAGTCTATTTCCGGATTGTGATATCTTAGCCAATCTATGCCAATAATAATGTCATCGCTTCCTAAGTCCGTAACCATGAAGGCTGCTTGATCCTCAACATGGTCACCGATCTTTAGACCTAATTCAGCATAATGAGTCATTGATCCAGCGGCATTTAATGAGCCATCAATATTTTTAACCGGAATGGGCCTTAATAATTTACAGCACCGGACATCATTCTTCTTCACAAACTTCTCACTTATAAATAATGTTGATGCACCACAGTCCACGAGTGCTTTCACATCTGCTTGTCGGTTCTTTCCTTTCAACGTAATCGGAATGTAAAAATGCTCAGATTTGGATCTAATAAATACTTCTGATACATCCGAAAAGGTAGATAGGATGGAGAAATGATTGTTCAGGTCTAAGTTCGCAGACTTTGACTTCGACCCCTCTAAAAACCCTTGCCTTCCTTAGCAGCCCAAGCTTTGAACCAACTTGGAATAGGGTCTTCTTCTTTTGGCACTGTAGTAGCCTTCACCTGCACTTTTGGTGCGACTGCGTCTTTGCAGTTTCTAGCTATGTGGCCTTCGCCACTGCAGCGGTAACATTTGAAAGATCCAGTCTTTCCTTGAGGTCTTGGAGCACCTCGCTGCTTGTTGGCATCGACGTCCATAGCGTCGCTTTCCCTGCTAGGACCAGGTTTGTATTCAGTGGTCCTGGGGCCTTGTTTAGGGGTCCACCAGGTCGTCTTCTTCTTGTCCGCATCTAGCTCTTCGAAATTGCGTCCGATTTAGATCGCATGTTCCACCAGTTTCTTCATGGTGTTTTTGTCCTCGTAACGGACATGAGCGAGTTGTATTTTGACACGGTCTTGAAGTCCCATTCTAAACTTCTGTCGCTGGTCGTAATCGGAAAATGAAGTGTGTGCAGCTTTTTGTCTGAAAGCAGCTGCGTACTCTGGAACCGAGGAAGATCCTTGTCTAAGGGATTCCAGTTCTCTGATCGCTTTTCCTTCACGATCTTCTTGCCCCCACATGGCTTCTAAGTCTTCCAGGAATTTCTCCACGGTCAACTTTTCATCTCCGGTTTTTCCAAGTTTAGTGATGTAAGGTTGCGCCCATTTGGCTGCAGTTCCTTTCATGAATGAAAGCATCACTCCGATCCTTTGGCCTTCTTGGATATTGGGCCATTGCGCAGTGTATAACGCTACTTGGGATATCCAGACCATTAGTTCTATGGAGTCTTTTTCTCCTGTGAAGTCTTGGGGTTTGGAGTATTTGATGGATGGGGAAGAGTTCAATGAAAGTAAGCTAGCTCCTGCAGAGCCGAATGATGGTTGTTGAGACTGTATTTTGATAGTCTCATCTTCTTGCATTTCTAAGTGTACGGCAAGGAGTCTGTTTGATTCTTCTAGAGCCACATTCTTGGCTTCTAGTTCTGCAATCCTGACTCTGAAGCTGTCCGCTTGGTTTGCAAGTGACAAGTGGATGTACTCGACAATTTCCTGTGGAGTAGATGGTAGTACTACCGGTGCAGGTTGTTCTCATACAGGAGAGTTTGGTAATTCAGACATAGTGCCAGTTGTGTTCTGGAACCCGATTCACTGATGTCTGTTGAAGAGCTGCTCGTAAGGGCTCTTCCGGAAGGGAATGATGATGAAAAGAAGAAAGTTATGTAAACGGAAAACTGAAGCGGTCCCCGATATCTGATTGGATCAACCTCGTACTTCAGGGTCAAAGGGTTCTTTAATCAACCCAACTGACGCTTCCCTAATACTGACTAAGAAAGGATATGTAAACTATACTCGATCGAGTGGGAAAAACTAGGGACAATGCAATCTCCGTTCTGAGGGTACAAGCCTAGGACAAGTTATCACTCTTTCAGCCGAAGCTTACAAGTGTGAGTCTCACTAGGGTATGTCTCTAAATCCTCGTAGGTCGAAAGCACGGTTTGTCATCTAGACAGTTCCGCTATTGACTCGAAACGAATGCCTACGTGCGTATGAAGAAAAGGATAGGTAAAATGAAACTATAGTAACGTTGAGCAGGCAGGGTTTTGGGCCAGCACTCAAGGTTGCAGTGACACACCTAATGTCGTGAACACCTCCATATACTGGCGGCTGTGGTAAGACAGGGCCTGGTATAGGATTACTAACTACGAAAGATGATAGGTAGAGAAAATGCACTCAAATGAGTAAAGGGATGAAATCAAAAAGTCGTGGCATTTTAAGCCGGGCAAAAGTATAACGGCTTTGTTTCGGTTGATGGTGTGAAGGCTATCAACATGACCAAGCGAAAGAAAGAGAGATGCGAGAGTGTAACACAAGAGTCGGAGTCTCCTATAGTTCAAACCTAATGTCACAACCCAATAACGAATTAACGCTGGGCAGAGACTAGGACTCAAACAACAGAATAATCACAAGAGAAGATGGACAGCAGGTACGTCTTGGTATTGCTCACTTGGAGATACAAGAGGTTTGAACTAAAGAACTACTGACTACGATGAGCTACCTATATACACATATTGAAACTGAGATCGAAACTGAGTATGAACTAACTAACCAATTAGAATAATTAAAGGTATTGTATGATTCTATATATAACTATGATGTCATAACATGTGCCGCAGCCGCAGTAAGACTCTGGGACATTCCAAGAGTGTCGCGTGGTATGACGTCAACATCTTCGGCATTGTCTGATAGATCACGTTGACCTGCACCAAACTGGTTTGGTGCATGGATGACTAATGCTCTCCCATGAGCCTAATACCCTAGAAATCACTACGAAACCATTTCCCTCTATTCTAAAGCCAGAATGCAGCTCAGACAAATATTTCATTTCATCTTTTCAATGGAACTCGGACAGGCTGAATATTTTTGTATATTTAATTCTGCGATGAATTTTGCTTAGTCATCCTCAACAATGACTCAGGCTGAATCCCACACATGTCAGGTGACTGTGAAAAATAGTTCTCACATGGGTTACCCTGGGAAAACTTCCTCAAAACCCTAAATACTTGCCTCACGTCATTTTCTCATTCAACAAAGTGACATCAGAATGGAACACCAATGATCATGAATATTTCTCTTGCAGTGCACAATCAGCCTGTCACATGATGCTAAATCACATGATCTTAAGTCAGGTGACTTTTGATCCAAATCAAGTGATGACAGAACACTCAGCCCAAGCATGCTGACTAATGCTGACTAATGCTGACTAATTATGGTCTCATTTGGTGCAACATAAGCAACCCCTGCAAAATGATTTTTGGTACCGCTGACTAAGCTCACCCCTCATAGATGGCGGGAAAATGTAGCACAGCCACCCTTTTTTTTGTATATAAGACCCAAATTTTTGCCCAAAGAAGAGAGCTTTTAAGCCCCACTTTCAGAATAAAATTGTGTGTGAAGTGTGATCATTGTCAACAACAGTGACCAGGGCTGTCAAGTACCTTCAGCAAAGTCATTGTAACCAGTAGTCAGCCAGCAACTTTCAGTAACCAGCAAGCCCCTAAGCTCATCAGCATCAGCATTCAGCAACACCCTTAGCTCATCACCACCAACGACGACCAAGACCTTGAGCTCACTGTGCTCAACGACCGACAGAACTTTTTTTTTTGATTTTTCTTCTTTGATTTTCTAGTTTTCTTCTGTCTCTTTTTCTCTTTCTTTTCTTTCTTTCGTTCTTTCTTTCTTTCTTTTCTGTCACTCTTTTGTTTTTCTCTTTCTTTTTTTTTCGTTCTTTCGCTCTTTTTCTCTCTTCTCTCTCTCTGTGATCCTCTCTCTTTCTTCTCTTTCAAGTTTCGGTGCTAAGCTTTCATTCATATTTTCAGAAGCTTTTGTGTTGTCTCTTTCATCCATCTAGACTCCGAATAGTTTAGTGGGGAGACTTTAGGGATTGACAGTAACGCTTGACCTCACTCATCTGAGTAGTGATACTGAGCCAGGATCTTCCTTGTCTGCTAGACTTTAGTTGTTGAATAGGGGACTTGGTACTGAAACCAAGGACATCCGTTCCTGATTCTGTTTAATACTCATCGTGAGTTCCTTGGCAGCAGGTTCAACAGTGAGCTAAGAGTTCTACTGAGCATTGATTAGTCTTGACCTTTGATTCTACCTGTTTGTGCTGAGGGGGTTGATTGCTGTAATTCCACACAACTCTTTCGAGATACGATTGTTACCAGGCATTGTTGTTGAAGGAAGGTTTGAAGAGGTGTCTTTTTTTCTTTGTTTCTTTTTGTCATCACCATACCGTTGGGTTGACTAGTTTTCTTTCGTCTTTCAATCACTGCCATACCGTTGGAGTGATTTCATTTCAGTTTCATTTTTTGTTGGATTGACTGCATTGTTGCTGACCTTACAGAAGTACTGTGGTCTGACATAGCTTGGGAAGTGTAAACAGCCACCCACGAACAACCATGTTATCAGCCATTGGTATTTGTCTGAATCGCTGACCGTGGAGATATTTGTTTTTATAGGTGTTTATCTATAGATCATCTATCTAAGAAGACAACGTGACTCTGGTAATTCTACAATAGACGCAATAATAGGAACTTCTTCAACAGTAAACATATTCTTAGGAACAGGCGCTGTGACTGGGCACTTAAAGGATTTAGAATTAAGGAATGAATAATGATTTGTATTTGGAACTTGTGACAATAGCGCATCACTCACCACCTTTCGCACCGCTTTCGACAAAATTCTGGAATGTGAGCTTTTCACTGGGCGATACATCGGCCCGTTTTCACAAGACAACCTCAACGTTCTTCTGGGTCCGTTCCAGTCATCTATGATCTCCATCATCCCCAAAGTGGGAAAACCTGGAAAGTTCTGCATTATCCAGAACTTTTCATTCCCTGCCAACACATCTCTGGCTCATCCCAACGCATCCATCAACTCCAGTGTCAATTCAGATGACTTCCCTTGCACTTGGGGAACATTCGATATCATATGTACCATCATTCATTCTCTTCCACCCGGCTCTCAAGCAGCCACATGCGATGTCGCTGAAGCTTATCATACCATTCCTTTACATCACTCACAGTGGGCAGCAGCTGTGGTTCGCCTTCCTGATGGAGATTTGTGCATTGACACTTGCGTATCCTTCAGTATGGGTCCATCAGCTGGTGTCTATGGACATGTTGCTGATGCTGGAGCGGACTTACTTCGCACAGCTGGAATCAGACCCCTGGCCAAATGGGTGGATGATCATTTATTCTTTCACATACGACACGAGCATCTTCTTACTTACAACAAACATCAGAAGAACCTGCATGATCTCCTGGAGACCAATGGGAAGTCACGGTCAGGAGGCTGTTTGTGGTATGAAAATGGACCTCTGGATGATGGTAGCTTTGACATCCATGCAGAAAATTGCAAGTTTCCTCTACGTGATCTTTCTGATTCCTCACCAAGGTCTGACATCAACGCAGACTTCACATTTGCATTTGAAGATATCACCAGATTGTCTCGTCTCCTGGGAATACTGTGGGAGCTCATGAAAGACACGCTATTCAGCTTTGTGGCACTCTATCTGGGCTTCCTTTGGGACATCTCGCACTTATCAGCCTGGTTATCTCCTGAGAAACAAGCAAAGTATCTACTTGCCATCGCAGAATGGCACTCACACACGACACACATGCTACTCGACATCCAACGGCTCTATGGGAAATTGTTGCACTCATGTCTGGTGGTCCCAGCGGGACGTGCATACCTCAGCGGATTGGAGACCATGCTCGGAGTCAGTCACGATAGCCCTTTTGTGCCACGTCACTCCAGTCGACATCTCAACAAAGAGCTTGAGTGGTGGGAAGAATGCCTCAATCACCCCTTCGTGGGATGCTCCATCACACAAACACAACCCTCCTCCATCATCAACTTACGGGCCTTCTCGGACGCAAGCACATCCTTCGGCATTGCAATTACTCTCAATGGGTATTGGCGAGCCTGGCGTCTGCTGCCCAGATGGCAAACATGCGGAGGTCAGCGTGACATTGGGTGGGCTGAGTGTGTGGGGTTCGAGCTCCTCGTACACGCCATCCTCAATGGTCATCAATCAAACACCCACAAACACTTCCAGTTGTTCTGCGACAACCAGGGAGTGGTCAATGGGTGGAAGAACCACCGCAGCCGCAACCAAGCCACCAACCTTGTGTTTTGTCGCATCCACAACTTGCTGGAGTCAATCAGCAGTGGAACCTCCTTCCATCTGCAGTACGTACCCAGTGCAGACAACCCAGCGGATGATCCATCATGAGGAATCTTCCCTCCACGTTGGTTCCTCCTACCCCCAATTGCCCTCCCAGGAGATCTCTGTCAATTTCTCGTCAATGTCAAACCCTCCACCGAATCTGATCGTCCCCAGCGTCTTCGATACACAACAGAGTGTTAATGAAGTGGTTGACACAGAGAACGACAGCTACTGGGGAGAACAACTCCTCCAATTACGAGATTTCTGGCAGGAATAGACCCACCAAGTTCATTAAACCAGCCCCCATCATTGTCTCCTCTACCAGCGCATCAGTTCATCCCTACAAACCAGACTTAACACCCGTCATGTCGCCTCTTAGACCACATTGTTTAGCGCGGGATAGGCTGAGGCTATGGGTACCAGGAATATCACGGTCCTTGTTAGATCACACAGGCTCACCAGTAACAATATCCGAGAATGACCTCAACCACATACTGACCATGATTGCACACTCCCATGCTCCCAGCACCAGAGAATCATATGGCTCTGGTCTTCTGGTGTTTCACATCTTCTGTGACTCCAGAAACGTCCCGGAGTGTTGGAGTATTGGAGAACTGGTCCGGAGTACCATGCGGATCAATAAAGTTGTTGATTCACAACGCTGAGCATATCTCCAACACGGAGTCCCAACGCTGCCCAGTGTCTTCAATTCTGATTCTCATGTTCACCGCTTCCTGTGCCGGGTTATATTCTGGTAAAACACTTGAGAACTACCTATATTCTGTAAGAGCCTGGCACCTGTTACACGGTCAAGCTTGGCGAGTCGAACAAGATCAGATATCCTTAGCACTAGAAGGAGGCAAATGTCTCGCTCCTGCAGCTTCCACACGTCCAAAATGAGAACCCTTCACCACATCACTCATCATTCGCCTCCACTCAATGCTAGACCTATCCACACCTCTACATGCTGCAGTATACGCATGTCTCACCACTTCTTTCTTCATGCTCGCACGCACTGGCGAGTTTATGGTACCCTCTCTGTGCAGCTTTGATCTGCTGATGCACATATGGGTAAGCAACATGAGAGACGAAACTGATCGCAATGGTTTCCGTGTGACCATGTTCCACTTACCTCGTACCAAGGTCGCACTCGCCGGTGAAGACGTTTATTGGGCCACTCAAACAGGCACAATCAATCCCCTCGCAGCCATGAAAAATCACCTCGACATTAACAAACCGTCCGCCGGAGATGCTTTATTTAGCTGGAAACACCGGTCAGGATTATGTCCTTTGATGAGGACACAATTCCTGCAATGCTTGCAGATGGCCAGTGATAGTCTGGGTGGAGGAACTCTCAAAGGCCATGGTATCCGCATTGGAGGGACCTTAGAATATTTATTGAGGGGGGTACCTTTCGAATCTGTAAAAACAATCGGACACTGGTCAAGCAATGCCTTCCTTCTATATCTCCGTCGACATGCAGTGATACTAGCGCCCTACTTACAGGACTGCCCAGTATTAGAACTGTTTATGCGCTATGCACTACCTTAATTTTCATAAGTTCCACATTGTCTCCTAAAGCTTGGGGTCGAGCTGATGCTAGATGCGTCATCACGCTCCTAATTATAGGGAATCTCAGCTCGCTCTTGCCCCTCCTAAGAAGAGACCTGTCTCATGTTTTGGTCAAAAACTCCTTTGGGGTTTTGCCCAAACTCTCATTTAATATGTTGTCTGCCTTTTGCATAGTTCTTACTTCAGTTTACTGTCGTTAGTCAGCACCTAATAATATGATTCACGTGTTCTTTCCCTTGATCATATTCAGCTTCTGAATGATAAGCATAGACAGACAATTACCCTCTCCCGCTGGAATTCTGTGAGGTGTGGAGACATACTAGAGTGTGACAGGTCACACGGCAAGCGAGAATATTCAGAGGTTTTTGGTGGGTACAAATATAAGATAGGCCTCGTTCATACTCTGGTTCATCATGTGACCTAAGAGGTCAAAAACACATCTTTGCCTCATAACTCTGCAGCAACTCACAAGTAGCAAAGACTGTTCCGTGATTTTGCAAGCATGTGCTATAGTATCAGAACGCTCTACTTATAATTTCAATTTTCAGACAATCAAAGGAGGAGTAGGCATTTTGGTGGCAGATGCGCTGTTGTGACTCATTGTGACTTCGGTGACCATCTGTGACCGTCAAACGGCGCCACAATCAGCGGTGGAGTGCTACTTCAGTCAATCACACATAGGTAGCGGTATAGAGCATTTCCATTCACTGGTGTCAGGTATCAAGGGTATAAAATACAACATCTCTACAGAATATTGCTCAGCTCATTCACTGCAAGATACATCAAGACATTTTCGCTATTTCCACTGTCAACTCTGCCATTATTGTCTCTGGGAGTACTCAATGACCGTGATATCACTTTGACGCCCACGCGGCCTGCTTCCCATCGAGGCCCTTGCGATAGGCGTCCATAAATCTAAGTGAGCGTGTGGAGAATCTGATTCGAAAAGATCAAAACTTGAAATCAGAGTACTAAAGAGTCGAAAAAGGCTTACTACCGTCAAATAGCTTCTAGTGGAACAGCCGCAAGGGCAGCAAGAACATTCCATTCAAGATCAACCTCTTTTGACGACACCGCAAGTTCACGATAGACTCGCTTCGAATAACCCCAACACTGTTCAATGCTGATGTCACTCATTTCGCACATTTAAGCTTTTTGGTAACTGTAATGCCTACTCGTTCCTCATTTTCTCGATTTAACTCGTAAAAACTACATGTGTGTATTGCCACATACTCTATGCACATAATCATGGAACCATTTTCAATTACACTTCATGTACAGCGAGCTACAGGTGAATTCAGTGAAATGTCACACTAAAGTCACGTGATGAACCAGAGTATGAATGAGGCCTATCTTATGTAAATGTGTTGCGTCCAAATCAAGGAGTGAACTTTTTAATGCAAAGCACTGTAACGTTTGTTTTGAATCAGGAACGACCGGTATACGACTCGTTTTTCAATGTTACTTCCAATTGCACATCCTACCTTTACCAAGTCTATCGTCAGCAACGGCCAATGTTAATGAGAAACTACGACTCGGACACGTCATTCTCACCGCGCACCGTGTGTACAGCGCCGGCTTACTCAGGCTTATCATGGGCAATGCTAGCTAAAAATGAACTTTCGGAGTTGGAGGCAAGTGAGAGATATCATTAGAGCTTGTCCTTGTGCCACCGCTATACGATTCTGTGAGCTTTTGAACATAGATGTCCTCTCCCAGCGAAAGTAGGTCGCTGCTGCATTTAGACGTCGGCGAATCTACACAGTCTGCCTATGGCACATCCCTCGACGACAATGACGACCCGGAGTCCATTTCTAGGAAGGTTGTGGAGCGAAATCTTCTACGAAAGCTAGATTCCAGAACAGCGTATCTTGTTCTTATCTACATCTTAAACCAGGTGCGTAAGGCATCAGTAACTTGTCTCGTCCGTTCTCCACCTCTGTGATAACTACTACAACCCCCAGATGGATCGAAGTAACGCTGCGTAAGACGTTCCGCAAGGAATATCTATGTTTCTAGCTAATATACGTTTTTATCCGTAGCGCTGCGAGGCTTCGTGGTCTCGAGGAAGACCTTGGTATGAAGGGTACACAGTTCAATACGTTGATCAGCAGTCTATACATCGGCTATGTGTTCATGCAAACACCATCGTAAGTAACTATATATTTTACTACTTCTCTCTGAAAGTTGAACCATGGTGGCAGAAACTTCATTCTCACTCGCATAACAAAACCATCATTGTATCTATCCACCTGCATGTCGCTATGGGGTCTCCTGACCACTCTCATTGGTGTGTTTTGTCGTCTCACTCGTGTTTGTGATGGCGAACTTAAAATGAACGGCAACAACCCACAATATCAATAAAGGGATATCTACGAGGTTGGTGTATTGTACAATAGTGTACGATTATAACGCTGATATATATCTTTGCAGCTACTACCAAGCACTTTCTTCACGCTTTCTGGTGGGATTCTTAGAGGCCACCTTTTATCCTGGTGCTGTTTATCTGCTTTCAAGATGGTATTTTTCGCATTTCACTTCACGTGACAGGCTTGCTGAATGAGTCGCAGGTATAAGCGAGAAGAGCTTGGGTACAGGACCGCATTCTTTACCGCAGGAATTGGAATTAGCAATGCTTTTGGTTCGTTGCTAGCCTCTGGAATTCTAGCAACCATGGAGGGGCTTCTTGGTTATGCGGCCTGGAGGTGCGGAACAGGCATTTTTCCTGGAAGATGCTTGGCATGGATTTTGATTACTTTCAAGTTCAGGTGGCTGTTTTTCATAGAGGGCTATTTGACGATTTTAGTCGGCATCGGTGGAATGTTCATACTTCCTGACTTTCCTTCGAGCACTGCGAGTTGGCTCACCCCTGCAGAGCATAATCTGGCTCAAAAGCGGATGGAGGAGGATTCAGAAGGCCATGGTACCGCTGAGCCTACGTCATCCGGCGGCTTTGCTGTTGTCCTGTCATTAATGACTGATTGGAGAGCGTGGTTGGTTGGCACGGCATTGTGTTGCTGTAATGCATCTCTGTCTTTTAATATGTTCTTCCCGACCTTGGCGGCCACAATGGGGTACTCGCCTACTATCAGTCTTCTGCTGTGCACACCGCCATGGATCATGAGCACAATCACCGCAGTCACTATCGCACGGTAGGCGCTATTGAAGTTTCAACTTACCCCTCAGTGAAGACTTATGTTTTTCAAGTCACTCTGACGCAACGCGTGAACGCTTTGGGCATATGACCTTTGCGTTATTGATGTTGATTACTGGATATGTTCTGGCTATGTCCACGATGAATTTTACCGTTCGCTACATCTCACTGTCAGTCGTATTTCATGCATCATTCATCTCTGCGTTTCTGATTATTTAAACCAGTTTTTTCATGGCCCAAGCACAGGTCTCGAACGTCATTCTGCTAACGTGGATCAGTAATACATTCGCTCGTTCTAGCTCTAAGCGAGCGGTTGCGATCGGGTTCATGAATTGCATTGGAACATCAGGGAACACCTTATCACCGTCAGTCCGTTTCTAGTATCTCTTGTATGTCACCATTAATGACATTTCATACCACACCAGATACATTTGGCCATCCAGCTGGGGCCCGACATATACAAACTCGTACCTCATTTGCATCGTGCTAGCCATCTCATGCATTTCATTGTGCTGGGTGTTTAGGCGGCATCTTGAGCGATTGAATGAAGCTGCTGGTGAGGAAGAGCGCGAGCTGAATCTTGCTAAAGGTTATAGATACCTATTGTAGCTTGTCGTAAAGAGTAGTGATTGTAGAGGTCACAATCATTCATATGCATCATCTGTGCTGGTGTGTGACTGATGCTATATGAATTTTTACGATGCATCTCCACACAATCCAGGGTCGCCCAAATAATCGCGACTGCACTGGCGGCTGTGTTTAACGATCGCATCCAGATTCAGGATTATCTCCCGGGGCCGCATGATGATGAACCCTGGGATAATAATGATTTCACGATCGTGCGTTTGGTTGCAATGGAAATCGACTGGGGCTCTTTTGATGTCGAAAACTTGAAGCGGAAGGCCCCCGGGTCGTATGAAAATGGGACGAACTATACACAATGTTTTATCCTTCCGGCGCTGGCAAGTTATTTCAAAGCACAAAATGACAAAGCATTGCTCGCGTTGAAGGATGGTGAGAATGCTCTGGCGCACTTGGAGGATGACCGTGCATATTTGACGCGCTTTTTGGGTGTAGACAACGAAGCACATCCAAAGTTCGAGTGTTTTCTTTGACTAAGTACTCATAGGTTGTTTTGTTGGTTGGTGCCGATACGTCGAGTTCCTTTCGTTCCCAGTTCCCTTTGACAATACTCAATATCCTACTATGTCTCACACGTGATAGTTTTGCGACTCAGTATAAATATCCTATCCTCAACTAGTTCCCCATTATTCTCGTGCCATATGCTATATGTACATTAAACATGCACACTCGACACTTTCTCAGTAGTAGAAATAGAATTGAACTTGAACGTTACCGCCAAGTTCGTGGCCGAAACGCGGATCATCAAGTACCCATCGTTCTTCCTTGGATTGTCCGACATAGAGTACTTTGACAGAAATTGGAACCGGACCAGAACAAAAAAAGGTCACAATCATTTATCTGTATTGTCTGTGCCGGTCTGCGACCGACATTCGAACATTGCATAGAAACTTAAGATCGCCATATGCAGGTTGGTGCTGTTTCTGTTGTTAGAAAGTGTCCGTATGAGCTATTGGTTCATTAATTTCACTATTTTGGCGAGTGAGGTGCCAAGCCATCTCATCAATGATTGACTAGTAAGACTGCCAAAGACGGCCCAAAGTGCTTCCCTGCACGGTGAAAACTTGACAGCGTCTCATTCCCATGCAAATAAACTCTGCACTGGCTGGAGTGTATATTGAGGTGAAACAGGGTTAGCTCTCAGGCTCTAGGCTAGTCCAAGGCTAGTCTAACCTGAAGGTTTGAAATGTCTTGTCATGCGATAGTGGTAATTCCGCAGCCCCTCGCTTGAAAAATCACGAGGGATCGGCTGTCATAAGCGATAGCACTCCACGTATATGCATACCTGTGCTACTACCACAATAAGGATGTCAAGAAAGCGGCTAGAGCGGTGAACAAGAAGCAGAAAAATCACCTGATGAGTCGAGGCCAATTCGAGGTCATTGATACCGTATGCATCAAATCTCTAGAGTGACGAAGCATCGGAAGTAGCAGTTTCTCGGAGAATCTAGATAGCACATCAAGGCTTGATTCGTGGGGAATCCCGGAAGTGCTAAAGCTGTGACAGATACGACAAGCGTGACCGTGACAGACGCGATATGGGTATAATCACATGTCAATCCACATTCGAAGTATATCAACCCCTTGCGCTTCCATTTCTTTTCCATTCCCTTCTTGTACACCTACTAGTAACCTCACATTCACCTTCATAATGGCATCAACCGCGCAATCACAGTTCAAAGTACCTGAAATCACGGTTTTAAATCGTGTTGTTTCTATTCCCTTAATTGCGTCTTCACTTGAACAGATAAATTCCATCCTTGAGAAAAACACGCTCACCCGCTCTCCATACCACGCAGCTCAATCAATCACCAACACCGCCTATAACTACTCGCAGCCTATTCAGATTCGTCTAGCCCCACTCCTCGTCCGTGCGGACGGTATCGCCAACAAGGGTCTCGATGCAGTTGAGTCGAGGTACCCTTATCCGTTCCAGGCCAAGCCCGAGGAAGTGGCCAGTTACGTGCGTGAAACTGCAGGAAAGACATTTGAGAATGTCAAAACACCTGCAGTTGGCGTTGCAGAGGGGATCGACAAGGTGGGGACCACGTGACGTATAACCCCTGTTACACGATTGACATGAGTTTTCAGAAATTTGCACCGGTCGTTGACTACATCGAGAAAATCACTGGAAATATTTCCAATGAATCGGGTGCTTCTTCGCCCTCGTCTACATCTTCCGACTCTCAATATCAGTATCAGCGTGCGATCAACGTTTCCAAGCACCTCAAGGACCATCTCTACGTCTATTCATCAGAGCATCTCAAGCAAGTACAGCAGCAAAGTGTCCTAGTGTGAGATACCCTCTTTTTAGCGCATATATGCGTTGATTCTGACCAATCATCCCTCAGTCAACGCGCGACAGACACCGCTAATTCTATCTCTGCTCTCGCCTCCAACCAGTTCAATAATGCTCAAAATGCCTTCTATGGTGTTGCTCACAATTTGCTCTCCGAGATGCAGAAAATACAGCATTCTACCGCTCAGCTCCCTCAGACCATACAGGCTACATATCCTGACATCTCCAAAACCGTCGCAGACTTACACGATATCATCACGAATCCTTCTCTCCCTGTCCCCGAGAAGCTCAATCGCGTGGGTAGAGAGGTCAAAGAGCGCGTGTCTCCACTGCTTGAAAAGCTCACTCAGCGGATAGGCGAGATCATTAACGTCCTTGGGTCGAAGGCAGAAGAGGCCAAACACACCGCTGAGGGGAATGGCAATGGGCTTTCCTCTGACGCAGATTCCTGATGGATTCAAAATTTCTCCTTCATCACGTTCTCTCGTTGTCGTCATGGCTCATAGAAGTTTGAATAGAGTAGAGATTTCGTTCCTCCATGCACTATTGTTCATATGCATTCGTTGTCGTATTCTTCCGTTCACCTTGTAGTTGTATTCGAAGCTTTCATGCTCCCTTTTTCGATCAGGTAATGGTGGATAATTTGTACATTAAACTGTTTGTTAGTGCAGTGACATCAGATAGACAGGTTATAATAAAAGGAGTAACCTCGCCAAAGGTCGAACGACCCTTTACATAAAGAGTCTCGAGTTAAGCGTTGAACGTTTGAATGTACTGTTGAAGCACTCCAACTAGACGCCATCACGTCACATCGCAGCTTCTGCAGCTCTAAGAGCGACTTCGAAACCTTCCAGAAGTCCTTGCCTTTCTTCCATCCCAACACTAATCCTCACCAAGCCCTCTTCTACACCGTACTCCGCTGCCCATCCAAGTTCGAAAAAATGCGCTAAAATGGTATATGGACACGCGAGCGTAAAGTTCGTTCCAAGACTCGGGCCCTTCTGGAATGGCATGTTATCGAAGAAAGCCCGCGAAGCAGCAGTCGAGGTGAACGTGAGTGAAAATAGCCCTCCGTATCCTCCCTCTGGGAGCTTGCACGAGAGGTAGTTTTCAGTCGTGATATATTTTGGGTAGAAGACCTCTTTAATGACGGGGGATGGTATGGATGTTCCACCTGCGATGGATCTCGATCGTAAGAAGTCACAAACGGCGAGCGTGTTCTCATCGATGATGCGAATGCGCCATGCAAAGTTTCGGGAGTTGCGCTCCATGAAGATTGCGTCTTCATCAAAGTATGTGTCTTCATAGGTAGCAGACATGTGTGCTTTGAGCGTGGCGTAGTGGCGACTTTGAGGATTGAGAATTAAACTGAGTGGTAGCAAGTATGAGATCAAGCTTCTGAGGATGGTAAGATACCTACCTTCCGCCCATAGTGTTTGCGTCGCCGCTAAAGATCTTGGACAAGCTGCTCACAACGACGTCTGCATGTTGCAGCACGTCGACATTGACGAAGTTTCCGATGGTCTCATCTATGACGATCACGAAATTATATTTATCTGCAAGGGCACGGAGGACGGAGATGTCAGCTGAGCGAAGGAGAGGATTTGACGGGAACTCTGTAAAAAGAGCTGCAATAGGCAGCGCGGAAGGGTTCGCGGAAAGCTCCTGCTTGATAATTGTCTCCAGCGCGTCTATGTCAGAGTCAAGACCGTGTCCGAGGAAGTGACAGCCAGGACCCCATTTTTGAAGGATTTTTAGGGTATCAGTGTAGGTAAATCTAAGAGACTATCAGCACGTATCTCGATGCAACTTTAAAAAAAAGTACCCAAAGCACACGCTCTTGACCGGTGGCCGTGTGCCTAGAATCAATTGATGGGCACTCCAAATTGCAGACATGCCAGTTGGGAATAGGTATACATCATCCTCCGTCACGTCCTTCACTCCTCTGTGGCTGGGCCCCACTTCGACATCTTGTGCGCCTGCACATGGACCATTCGGACAGTCTTCCCAATTGTCTCTAACGAGCACGCCAGCAATTCGTCTGCGCATAGCCCGCTTTGCTTGAGAACCTGCATTAACTGGGAGGTTTCTCCCGTATCGTTCTTCAAGATAGATGTTTTGGTCTTTACTGAGTTCCTCTTGCAGGTTCGAACTGAGTGAAAGAGCCGATCCGAAGGACGACGATTGTGGGGCGCGCTTGACGCTATAGTGTTTGTTCAGCGTCTTGAATGGAGTACGGGGAGACGTTGACGAGAGTACCGGAGAATTTGGTGATTCAACCGGGAGAAGGGAGAGACAGTAGTCCGCGAGGCGGGAAGAAATACCGAGACCTGTATGCTGCCAGAATTGTTTTGCGAAAGGCCATGCATCTGCAGGGAATAGAACGATGTGTAGCTCTACCGTGTGTTGCGTGGATGGCACGGGAGTGTCCTCAGGATAAATGTGATATTGCACGAGCCGCGCGTGCGTTGGTGTGCCTGCTAATGATGCTCGATCAAGCATAAAAGATCGACACTGATCTGCGACCTTCTTGGATGGGTATAACATGCATTTTTCGTTGGCTGCCCCAAATTTTAGCTCGCATATCCGTGCAAGCTTCCGATTAATGGGTTAGGGACATACTATTTAATTTGACTTGGAACAGACACATACCTTTTCGATGCGTAGATGGATAAAGAACCTTGGGTATCCGGTCACCATAGCATCAACAACTCGCTTTTCTCCTTCCTCATATCCCACATTGTCTGCCCATGTAGGAAGTGAAACAGATATCGCATGCTGAGTGAAAGGTGGTACTGCAGATCCAAGTGGATAGTTGCTTGGGGAATGCGGGGTAGTCATAATATTATCGCGGGGTAGAAGTGAATATCTGATATTTGCGATGCCTAAGGATTATTTCTAGCAAAAACTGGCGCTTGCATAAATTCAGTCGCGTGTCCAGCTAAATGACTCGCGGTGCAATTCTTTACCCGATACGACCCCCGCAAGCTTACTAAGCCGGACAGTATTCGGGTTTTCAATCGGTTTGCACCACTCGGTGCGGATGAGCGATGCTTCGTCACTAATTTTAAAGTCCTGAGCTACTGCAGTCGCAAGGTCAGGTTCAATATCTGCTTCTCAAGGATATCAGATGATTACTACGAACACCACCTCAGAAGAATCACTTACACGGTTTATTGCTGCTGGATATTATTGTGGCAAGTCTTCTACACCCCCCACAGTACACGAGATCCCATCAGACGACGACTGTTCAAACTTCTGTGTCAACCTCGCGTCCATTGCTACGGATACGCAGTCTCCCATGATTGCCTTATCCATTTTTGAAGCAACATGACTCGAAGGGCAAATACTACCGTTGTTCATGTGCTGAATTAGCAAGTACCCAGTTTTGATTCGCGTTCGACAAAGGAAAAGGTGGGCTCTATGACAGGATTGATCGGATATTATCCGCAGTGCTGCTTGAGTTGTGGGTATGCAGATCGAGGGCGAGGGACGAAATGTTTAACGTACTGCGATGCCTGTGTCGTCCAGCTTGGGGTGGCAGCCTGTACCCCAGTTTCATAATCGGACCTCGGGCATGAATTGGAACGAGATAGCAAATTTGTAGAAGCATCAACATTGTGGTGTAATGTCACCTATAATTGCGCGATTTCTTAATAATCAGACGTCATACCACAGGCACGCAGGACGAACCCGGCCGTGACGTGCTGCCTCAATTGCTTCCTTGATATCCAGCGTCTCCTTTGGTGGGCTTTCTCCTACCTTCGTACCTCAGGCCTCAGTAAACACCTGATGCATTTTGCTCCCTTGGTCAAGTTGCGAATGTCGCGGCTGGGTCTGAGTTTTCGGTCTATCCTGCACTCGCTGGGCGGCTGGGGACCTCAAGATTACTGCGCCCTGTCCATCTACAGCGCAGTAACATTTGCTGGCCCCATGAACCCTTTGCTGTGGCGTTGTGTCGAAGTTCGTAGCTGCCGTTGGGACTCACCAGTGACGGCGGCAGTGCCTATCCTTCAGGTTCTCGTGAATACTCGAAGTCATGAATACTAATGACCTAAAAATGACATACAGTGATACAAGTATAAAGTACAGCGAATGGCACAGCAAAAATAGCCCATCAAAATTCCAAGCCTCATTCAACATCGAAGCGCCATTGTAGCTTGACTACTTGCAGTTCTCGTCATCAAAAACCCAGTGGCCGTATGTGCCATGATCCTGAAAGGAATCAACAAATCGTGCCGCAATTGGTGTAATTGAGCAGCGAACCTTTTGGAAGCAGATTTCCGCCCCCATGAAATGCATCCCGTTGAAGCTTGCAGGAGTGGTAGCACAGAACTCCTTCCAATCAGCTCCTGACGGAATGTTCTCGAGGTAATGTTCAATACGCTGCATACCGTCAACTTCATTCACCATATCGTGTCTGAGAAACTTACTCGCTGACCAGATCCAGGCGAAGCACAACCCTGCGACAATCATTAAGTTGCAAATATGCCGACGAGAAGGATCAACAAACAAAATCTTTGTACCAGCTCCAGTACGACGCGCAATCTGGCTCATGCTGGTCGACTTCCCAATGACCTACTACATCGTTTGGACCCTGCACACGCAATATCAGCTGTTTGTATACCAAGAACTACAGGAAACTCACATTATCCTCACACCACTTAGGTGTGTATTCAGCCCCATGGATCTCTACCGGTGTGGCCATGCAAGCCTCAACGCGGCGGTCGTAATATGATGGAACATTTACCAGTCGGGCAGTGTACTCTCGAGTGGCGTATGATGTGCACGTGTGGGACGCCAAGTCGGTCCAAAACATATTCAATCTCAAGCGTTCTTTTTCTTCGTGCTTCCGTCTCTCCTCCACTTGGCGCTCGTGCTCTTCCACTTCCCTGCTCCATTTTTCGCGGAGAAGAATTCTGTCTTGCTCTTCGCGCCTCCGTCTCTCCTCCATGTCGTGTTTGTGCTCTTCCACTTCCTTGCCCCATTTTTCGCGGAGAAGAATGTTGTCTTGCTCTTCGCGTTTCCGTCTTTCCTCCACGTCGTGTTTGTGCTCTTCTACTTCCCTGCTCCATTTTTCGCGGAGAAGAATGTTGTCTTGCTCTTCACGCCTCCGCCTCTCCTTCATGTCGTGCCTGTGCTCTTCTACTTCTGCTTGCCATTTTTTGCGGAGACGAATCCTGTTTTCATCCTGCAGAAGCCAGCGTGCTTTGGTGTAATTGCGCTCGAGAACTTCTTTCTGGTGCTGGCGAAGTTCAATGTCCCAGTCTTCGCGAATGCGGTTTCGAACATCCGGATCTAAAGAGTCCTTGGAAAAGCTAATGGAGAAATTGACAATCGTGAATGTAATAACAAAGAGAGCGATTGCTACATAGACACAAAGAGATTGATAGCGACGATAAGGCTTGCGAGGCCCTATCAGAGGGTCTGCCTCTGATGAGCTGCAAGGCTTGTCGTCACCCATCAGGTATTAATCTATTCGTGAGGCTTACACACCGAGAATGGTAAGGTGGGGGCCCGGGTGAGGAACTACCCATTCTCATCAGTATCGATGACAAGAGTATTCAAGACGGTACTTCACTTGTTATCCTGCCACATGTTCGGAAATATCTGGCGAATAGCTGTTGATTATCAAATGTTCGCAGAAGAATCAACATTTACAAACCTCTCTCTCAGACAAACATCTACCGGAGATTTGACAAATTGTAACGCCTATAAATGTTAGAGGCAGTGTTTATGGGCGAATTCAGTCGGAGTCGCGGAGTTGATAAGTTGCAACCAAATAAGTATTACGTAATAATTAATAATCAAAAGGGCGAGCTACCAATTCAGCGCTCAGCTTGGTCTCGTCCAACTATCAAGTTGCCACCTTATTCGATATCATCACATGTACAAGTTCCTGAATTGAAAATCTCGATTCCCGATCATAAGTTGGCCGCTATAGATAAGACTGAGTGAATCGAGACATACCAGTAAGTCCTAGCAGTAAGTTTGACAAGATAGGCTGACCTGGTTACTAGACTAACAAACCGATACAGATGTTGTAAAATATATATTTGCATATGGTCGCAAACGGCCTCCAACTCCAGCGGATCATCGATCATCGCCTACTGTGATTGACTATTCGCGGAGAATTCATGACCGATCGGAAAAGGTCGGCTAGTCTTTCTTCCAAGAATATCGGGCAACTGTACTGGCAAGAACTGGTCGATGCAGAGGGTAAGATATCGTCGGTAGTGCCATATAATTATCAAGACAACGATCCATGCATAAGAAGCATGTGGTTACCACCTAGGCTGTGAGCATGGTCGCGGAGTTGCGATAACACCTCACCGGCTTTCATGAAAGCGTCGTCGGGGATCAGATTGGCTTTAGTGTGCTTTTCCTTCGAAAGGTGGCCTTGATGCAGTGACTTCACGACGCAGCTAATTGAACTTGTTCCAAACTAGCGGAGTCACTAGCGGTGATACGCTGGATATATGCACCACGCTGTGCAGATCCGATCACCATATCGATCCATGGGCCAAGGCCATTCAGTTATGTACACTGCAGTACTAGACTAAGCTCGTACTGTCGTCCTAGCTCCCGATCGGTCTGTCTCACGGGACTCAATAATATTTGCGAGCACATTGACATCCGACTTCCCGGCTCTCAGGCTCTTCGGTGACTTTTCATGTTTCTACAAGCTAGTCCTGTGCTAATACATGCTAACACATTGTAGGATTCCGCAAGCGATTATTGACTTGAAAATAGTCCCACCCAGTGATCTGAGCGGTGCATCCTGCGACGACGTATCTGAGTCTAACTAACGGTACTGCGTAAGCTCACCGCAGTGCTGCTCGATTGTGGCCCTGACTTCGTACTATATAAGCTCGGACCTCCAAGGAGATCCGCATTCAATATCCTAGACACCTTATCTTATCCTCATACAATTTCAGAACTTAGACTCATCTCGCAATGGCACCCATCGCAGTCGCTTCTACCACTACCACTGAATTCTTCACCGACCTCAAGACATCCATCGTCTCTCCACCTAATACTCTCCACGACGTCATCGCTCAAGCTGTCGACCGTTATCCGTCCCACGAGCTTGGTTTCATAACCTCCTCAGCACATGACTCCTCCATTCAGACAAAGACCTTCAGCACCTTCAACCAATATGCTCGCAACCTCGCACGTGCCATGCTAGAGTGGGGCAAGCCCACGGGCTCAGTCGTCGTCGTGTACCTGACGGAGCACGAAGATAATATGGCTGCTGTATGGGCATGTCTGCTGGCTGGCTATGTGCCTTGCTTGCAGCCTGCACTTAGCGCGCAACAGGCGCACAAGGAGGGCCATGTCGCCCACATCAAGAACTTGTTTGGGTCTGCTATTTGGTTGACAAATGAACTTGGGGCCGAGCAGATTAGCACCATTTCTGGTCTGGAAGTACACTTGCTCTCCGGATTAAAGGCGTCGGCGGAGACATTCAACGTCTCAGCTGACTGGGTTGCATACGAAGCCAAGGCAGACGACGAGGCGATCCTGTTCTTGACCTCAGGGTCTACCGGATTCTCCAAGGCTGTCGTGCACACGCACCGCACGATTATTGCTGCATGCCGTGCAAAGGGCCAAAGTTACGGCCTGACTTCCGAATCTCGAGTCTTGAACTGTATGACGCGCGTTGTTTAACCTTTATCCTCAAACTGATCATGACTTTCAGGGGTCGGATTTGATCACGTCGCAGGATCGTTGGAAATGCACATCACGCCTTTGCTATACGGCGCTTCGCAACTCCACGTGCACGCGTCTGCTATCCTTGCTGATCCTCTTCGGCTGCTCCGTTTGATTGACGAAGAGGTATGTCCGTATGAAATCATAGCCAAACGCACCTCTGATGATTTAATCATTAGTCGATCGAATTGAGTTTTGCTCCGAACTTCTTGCTGTCCAAGCTTACGCGCGATCTGGAAAAGCGCACCGACCTTTTCGGAACTTTCGACCTGTCTTCGATCAAGCGAATCAACAGCGGAGGTGAAGCTGTTGTTTCCAAGACCGCGAAGGCGTTCGCTGCTACCATGAAGCAGCTTAGCAAGAACCCGTCCGCTGTATCGTTCGAGATCTCTCCTGGGTTTGGAATGACAGAAACTTGGTAAGACTTATGAAACCATATGGGTACATAAAGAAACTGATGGGGATTCTGCAGTGCCGGATGCATTTACCATCCCGTGGATGTGCTCACAAGCGAGCCTGCTCACGAGTTCCTTGATCTCGGGAGACCCATCGATGGTTGCGAGATGCGTGTCGTTGACCCCGCAGACGGCTCGACCCTGCGCCCCGACGGGGAGAGCGGTGAGCTCCAGGTTCGCGGGCCGATGGTCTTCGTACGCTACTACAACAACGCAGAGGCTACGGCCTCCAGCTTCGTCGAGGGGGGCTGGTACCGCACCGGCGACGTTGGCATCATCGAGAATGGGATCATGCGCCTCAGCGGTCGTATCAAGGACACCGTCATCGTCCATGGTGTTTCGTACGGCATCCCTGAGCTCGAGACTCACCTCCAGACCGTTGAAGGAGTGACTCACTCGTTCCTCGCTGCAGCACCGTACCGTGCTCCTGGTCAGGAGACGGAAGGGTTCATCATTTTCTACTCGCCAACCTTCGACCTCGATGGAGCAGACGCTTCGTCAAAGCTCTTCGCCACTCACCGGGCCCTTCGGGACATCTGCGTGAAAATGATCACGCTGCCGCCTCAATTAGTCGTTCCCATCCCTGTGAACCAGATGGAGAAGACCACTCTCGGTAAACTGTCTCGTGCGCGTTTGATCAGTCTCTTCAAGCAAGGCCAGCTCGCGAAGCACATCGCTCGCTCGGAAGAGCTTCTGAGCGAGGCACGTGGCGCTACGTTCGTCGCGCCATCCACGGAGACGGAGAAGGCGCTTGCCAAGATATATGCTGGGATCTTCAACCTCGCGGAAAGCGAGATGTCAGCCAGCGACAACTTCTTCGAACTCGGTGGTACCTCCATTGATGTTATTAGGTCAGTATATACTTCCCGCCCTAAAATGGCTCTCACTAATGCATATCATCTTCAGGCTTAAGCGTGAGGGAGAGGCACATTTCGACCTTCCTGAAATCCCCACTATCCAGATCCTTAAGCACCCCGTCATCTCGAGCCTCGCCAACTATGTCGACTCCCTGCTCTCCAAGGACAGCCAGACTGAAGAGTACGACCCTATCGTTCCTCTTCAGCTGACCGGAAACAAAACTCCGATCTTCTTCGTTCACCCTGGTGTCGGAGAGGTCCTGATTTTCGTCAACCTTGCCAAATACTTCCAGAACGAGCGTCCCTTCTACGCCCTCCGTGCTCGTGGCTTCGAGCCCGGTCACCCCTTCTTCACCTCTATGGACGAGATGGTGTCGTGCTACGCTGCAGCAGTCAAGAAGACCCAAGCAACTGGGCCATACGCCATCGCGGGCTACAGTTACGGCGGTGTCGTCGCGTTCGAAGTTGCTAAGCGGCTCGAGGCGATGGGCGAAGAAGTCAAATTCGTCGGTCTCATCAACATTCCTCCTCATATCGCGGACCGCATGCACGAGATCGACTGGACGGGCGGCATGCTCAACTTGTCGTACTTCCTCGGTCTCGTATCGAAGCACGATGCCAATGATCTCGCGCCTGCTCTGAGGCCGATGACGAGGAAGGAGCAGCTCGAGGTTGTGTGGAAGCTGTCTCCCCCTGATCGTCTCGTCGAGCTCCAGCTGACTCCTGAGAAACTTGACCACTGGGTGGACATCGCCGGGTCCCTGATCGAGTGCGGGAAGGACTACAACCCATCAGGCTCAGTTTGTATGTCATTTCTTTTCTCACTTCATTATCACTTGCTCATATGCCGTGTCTCTTCAGCTGCCACGGACGTTTTCTACGCTATTCCTCTCCGCGGCAGCAAGTCAGACTGGCTCAACAACCAGCTCAAGCCATGGTCTGGGTTCAGCCGTGGCGAGCCATCATATACCGACGTGCCAGGGCAACACTACACTCTGATGGACTTTGACCACGTCCCGCAGTTCCAGAAGATCTTCCGGGGTCGTCTCGAGGCTCGTGGCCTGTAAAAGATTTAGTATCGAATTATGTTTATATCTGTCTTTTCGCCAGTATCTATTCGACTATACTCGGAGTACATGTGCTTAATTCGTTGGATTAATTGTGTCGATGTGCATATTGTGTATTATCCTACATAGAGTGGTACTCCTTTTAATGGACAAAAAACTTCCATAGCATGCGTTGATGACGGCCAAAGTGTCCAGCAATTCGGCTGCTGCTGCTCGATTTCTCAACTTGTGACCTATTAAATTATGAATGGACCCTGAACGAGGGATATCAACTACCAGTACTCATAACACAAAGAAACACAGGAACACCAAGATCATCTTTGCAATACTTGAGTGTACTACATTTGATTAAGTTCCGTGAATCTTTCAGTATGGCCACAAAACGACAGTCATAACTCGACGGAACATTCGCCAGTTGGGTCATGATTTCTGTGGCGTTGCGTGCTCCGAAGTTCGTAGCCCCCAATGGCGGTGGCAGCAGTGCCTATCCCTGATTATCCAAATATTAGTGACCCAAAAAGACATACAGTGATGCAAGTATACAGTACAACGAATGGTACAGCAAAAATAGCCCATTAAAATTCCAAGACAACATCACCCTCATCCAACATGGAAGCATTGTTGTAACTTCACTACTTGCAGCTCTCGTCATCAAAAACCCAGTGACCGTACGTGCCACCATTCTAGAAAATAATCAACAAATCGTGCCAAATTGATGCGACTAAACAACGAACATTTTGGAAGCAAAATTCTGAGCCCATGAAATGCATCCCGAGGAAGCTTGCAGGAGTGGTAGCACAGAACTCCTTCCAATCAGCTCCCGATGGGAGGTGCTCAAGGTAATGTTCAATCCGCTGCATACCGTCAACTTCGCTCACTACATTGTGTCTGAAAAACTCACTCGCTGACCAGATCCAGGAGAAATACAGCCCTGCGACAATGGATAAGTTGCAAATATACCGACGAGAGGGATCAACAAACAAAATCTTTGTACCGGATCCAGTATGACGCGCAATCCGGCTCATGCTGGTCGACTTCCCAATGACCTATTACATCGTTTGGGCCCTGCGCACGTAATATCAGCTGCTTGTATACCAAAAAACACAGGAACACTCACATGGTCCTCGCACCACTTAGGCATGTACTCAATCCCATGGATCTTCACCGGTGTGGCCATGCAAGCCTCCACGCGACGATTGTAGTATGACGGAACATTCACAAGTCGGGCGGTGTACTCCCGAGTGGCGTATGTTGTGCACGTGTGGGACGCCAAGTCGGTCCAAAACATATTCAATCTCAATCGTTCTTCTTCTTCGTGCTTCCGTCTCTCCTCCACTTCACGGTCATGCTCTTCCACTTCCCTGTGCCATTTTTCGCGGAGAATGATTCTGTCTTGCTCTTCGCGCCTCCGTAACTCCTCCACTTCTTTCTTGTGTTCTTCCACTTCTCTTTCCCATTGTTCGTGCATATGACTTTTGTGTTCTTCATCACGCCTTAGCCTATCCTCCACTTCACGATCGTGCTTTTCCACCTCCGTTCCCCATTGTTCGCGAAGATTGATCCTTTCGTTATCTTCCAAACGCCAGCGCTTTTGGGTGTCGATGCGCTCGAGAACTTCTTTTTGGTGCTGGCGAAGTTCAATGTCCCAGTCCTTGCGAATGCGGTCTCGAACATCCGGATCTAAGGGGTCATTGGAAAGGCTCGTGGAGAATTTGACAGCCATGATTGCGATAATAAAGAGAACAATGAGTGCCACATAGACGATGGGAGATCGATAGCGACGATAAGGCTTGCGAGGCCCTATCAGAGGGTCTGCCTCTGATGAACTGCAAGGCTTGTCATCACCTATCAAGTATCAACCTGTCAACGAGGCTTACACACCTGTCATGGTAAGGTGGAGGACTGCGCATTCTCATTAGTATCAATGACAGGAGTATCCGAGAGGTACCTCACTTGTCGTACCGCCTCGAGCTCATCTTAGGGAATATTTAGGGAATAGTTGTTGACTGACAATATCACAATACACAGATCACTGTTAAACGTTGAATGTTCAGATGTTCGCTGAAAATTCCCATTTACTAACCTCTTCCTCGATAATAAGGATCTACCGGATTCGACAAAGTGTGAGGATATTCGTTGGACCTATGTTGCTGACAATGAGGATGCCAGGTTTTCCTGAGCAGATTCCGTCGGAGTCGCGGAGTTGTATTATGGCTATTCGCATGGACACCACGAGGCTCGAGCCACCATCTGGGATGTTCGTGGAGATTAGTCGGACATGGAAGCTGACTCGATCTAAACCTTGGCTGCCATTTCGCAGTTGCCGCCTTCGTTGGAGTGACGTATGATTGGGGTGAGCATGATTATATTAAAGGACTGCTGATATCTTACAAGTATTTTCAGCACTTACATTTGGACAAGAGGTATGTCGATGCTATGACCGGAGCAGCTATCTCGTTGAGAATGGCTTCTATAGGTAGAACTCATCTGGATGAGTAGAGTCTGGTATCAGAGGAACACGCATGAGAATATACACGATTCCAGAGACAACGTTGGTCGGTAATGACAGCTCTGTATCTCGGTGTATGTAGCTTGTTTGTCGCAGTTGCCATGTTGTGCTGACTTGAAAGTATCCTAGGTGCGTTACCTTGGAATCTCATATGCTGCGTATGTTCTGAAGGCTAAATGATCAGTGTTGTGCTAATTGTCTATCTCTTATAATCAGCTTATGCATGCTGAGTATGTCTCCTTATTACATTCACTGTCTTCGCCTCTTCTGACCAACAGCATACAGACTGTGTTCCGACCATCTGGCTGACAGATACAGTGAGTCTTCTGCACGGATGCCTACTACTATCCCCCTCCAATTAACGCGAAGCCATGTAGCAGTGAGTGTGGTTCTTTGCCAACTTCTTGGTTCATCGTTGACTGCCACGCTATACTGCCACAGATGTGAGTTTATTTGGAGTGTGTGCTACCCGAGGCTGGTCACTGACTGGATTTGTTAGGCTTGATTACGTCTATCGTACATTATTGGACGTTCATTGTGGTATTTGCGATGCTGTGGGGTGAGCTTAGCACTTACGAGATCTCAGTGATATTGACTTGACCAAAACATTCTGCAAGTCATCATCATCATTCGGCTGCATGCCATGCATCAACGATCCAGAAAGATCCTGATATTTCTTATTGTCACCTTCCTGGCTGTCAACATTGTCAGTGGAGTGGTCACCTTGCTTATGACGATAGATGCTTCTGCGGGTACGTTTAATTGTGGATGAAAACAAACATGCATGGAGCTCATTAATGAATACCAGAGCAATTCATCCTCTCTGGCACCTATGAATGTTGGATTGGCTTTACGGAAGATTTCATACCTCTGGAGTCCATCAGTTGGATACTCGACACCGTGTGGGAGGTCCTCGCACTATGTCTCGCAGTCTGGATTGCGGTAAAACACTTCCGTGAACTTCGACGACACTCGACAGGAGGGATTATGGGGGACTGTTTTACGATATTGATGACAACTCACATGCTCTACTTTGCGAGGTAAGTCCATACTGTGATTCTTCTTCCTTTTTCCGCTGAAGGGTCGGTCCTGGTAGTTTTGTTGTTGTTTCTTGCTTCGAGCTCATTCTTGATTTCTCTCCGATACTCTTAACGGTATGTCAGTCTTTAACTTTTGCACGCTACCATAATTTACCGTTCCTATAGTATAACTCCTGAACGCTAATATCATTTCTGGGTTTGTTCAGATTTCGCAGGTCGTGCAGATGTTTGTGCTGGGACCACGCCTGATCCTTGGCATTCGGGAATACCACGCTAAACTCGTTGCCGATGCTGACGCAGCGACTGGTATGACCTCAATCGCTTTTCAGGAGCATGTGTATATATCGACTGGCAGTGGTGTGTGATACTTGGTGAAGTTAACTGTTCTGCAAGGAGTAGGGGAATTTGTTTCTATTTATTAGCCCTTTCATGATCGAAGTATTCGGTGTTCTGAAATAGATTTCAAGGAGACATACAAAGTTTTCGTCATATTATTTAGTCAAGTGATTTGACATACATACTGACAATGTTTAAATCGATATCCTGAATATCTCTAATATCTCATAGCATGAGCCTGTACAACTTCAAGGCTTCCTGTAGTCGTAATGGCAACGCCCATCCAGGGGTGTTCTTTTCTCCCGGTCCCTCTCGTATTCTAGTATAATATCAGAAATTATGGACAGCTCTTCAATTATTCCCAGACATTCTGCGCATGTGACCGCTATGCAACTCCACGACCAAAATCTACTACTCTGATTAAATTGAGCAAGCTGACAGGCTGTAAGCGCCAGATGGTGAAACCTAAGTTCTTCCAAAAGTCTTGCTGCAGGGTTACATGCAATACTTGGGTGTACATTCAGTCCAGTGAATCTTTACGGTATGGCTACGCAAGCCTCCAAACGATGGTCATAACTCGACGGAACATTCTCCAGTTAGTCATCTTGTTTTCCGTGGTGTTGCGTGCTCCGAAGTTCATAGCCCTCAGTGGTGGCTGCAGCAGTGCCTATCCTTCAACGCTCTCGTGAATACTAGTGATCCAAAAAAAATACATAAAACATGAAGTATCTCGAATGGTACAGCAAAAATAGCCCATCAAAATTCCGAGCCTCATCCAACATCGAAGCGTCATTGTGACTTGACTACTTGCAGTTATCGTCATCAAAAACCCAATGACCGTATGTGCCACCATTCTATAAAATAATCAACAAATCGTGCCAAATTGATGCGACTAAGCAGCGAACCCATTGAAAGCAGATTTCTGACCCCATGAAATGCATCCCGTTGAAGCTTGCAGGAGTGGTAGCACAGAACTCCTTCCAATCAGCCCCCGACGGGAGGTTCTCGAGGTAATGTTCAATACGCTGCATACCGTCAACTTCGCTCGCGAATTCATGTCTAAGAAACTTACTCGCTGGCCGGATCCAGGCGAAACACAACCCTGCAGCAATCAATAAGTTGCAAATATGCTGACGAGAAGGATCGACAAACAAAATCTTTGTACCAGTTCCAGTACGACGCGCAATCTGGCTCATGCTGGTCGACTTCCCAATGACCTACTACATTGTTTGGACCCTGAACTCGGAATATCAGCTGCTTGTACTACCAAGAAACACAGGAACCCTCACATGATCCTCGCACCACTTAGGTGTATATTCAACCCCACGGATCTCCACTGGTGTGGCCATGCAAGCCTCCACGCGGCGGTTGTAGTATGACGGAACATTCACAAGTCGGGCAGTGTACTCTCGAGTGGCGTACGTCGTACATGTGTGGGACGCCAAGTCAGTCCAAAACATATTCAATCTTAGGCGTTCTTCTTCTTCGTGCTTTCGTCTCTCCTCCAACTCACGCTCATGTTCTTTGACTTCCGTTCGCCATTGTTCGCGGGAACGAATCCTGTCATTATCTTCCAGAAGCCAATGTTTTTTGATGTCAATGCGCTTGAGAACTTCTTCCTCGTGCCGGCGAAGTTCAATGTTCCATTCCTTGCGAATGCGTTCTCGAACATCTGGATCCAAGGGGTCCTCGGAAAGGCTGATACAGAGATTGACAACGGTGAATGCAACGACAAAAAAAGCGATGAGTGCTGCAAAGACACAGGACGATTGATGACGACGAGAAGGCCTGCGAGTCCCTATCAGAGGGTTTGCCTCTGAGGAACTGCAAGGCTTGTCATCACCTATCAAGTATCAACCTGTCAACGAGGCTTACACACCTGAGGGAGTAAGGTGGAGGACTGTGCATTCTCATTAGTATCAATGACAGGCGTATTTGAGAGGTACCTCACTTGTCGTATCGCCTCGAGCTCATCTTAGGGAATATTTAGGGAATAGTTGTTGACTGACAATATCACAATACACAGATCACTGTTAAACGTTGAATGTTCACATTTCCGCTGAAGAATTACGATTTACTAACCTCTTCCTTGATAATAAGGATCCACCGGACTTGACCAGGTGTGAGGATATTCGTTGGACAGCCTTGAGGTGTTTCTGATTCCGTCGGAGTCGCGGAGTTATACATATCATGTGACTTACACGAGCTAAAAATCAACACCTTTATCGATTATTTATACCTATTTCCCTTATTCATGTAGTAGACATCACCAAAACATGCATTGTTAACTTCTTATCCTCGTTGAATATTGAATTCTTGCTGAACATAGATGGACCTCTCCTAATTGGACAAGCTGGTCAGGACGTAAAGGACTTCCCTCGTGAGCCTTGATGGGGAATGATAAACATTCACCAGACTCACAGGAAATATTGTGGACGAAAACACGTTGGCGGTGTGTGGTTCTATCTAACCTAGATCTAGTGGAAGTCGCGGCATTGATATCAAATGCCGCTGTTCTGAACTTGCTGTATGATGCAGCATGTTTCCTCGAGCATGCTATGTGACAATTTTTAGACTCCAAATCTGAACGTCCACACGAAATGCGCAAGCGGTCGGATCTAGTGGGTACTGAGCCGTAAGCATCCTCGCGTGAAGTCTCTGAACTAACCAGAACCTTACGTCAAGACCATGTGCCCGTTGAGTTGATCGTTGATTAGCTTCAGTAGTATTTACAAGCCTTGTAGTGCAGTCCAGCAGTCAATACTGGTGCTTGAAATCACTCTAAAAACCTACATACATCCCTGTCGACAATTATCTTTGTGTACAAAAAGCATGGCAAGCGAACCCTAAGTTATTGCCGGAAATCATCGAATAACGCACGAAAAGCAAAAGCAAAATAGAAGACCTCACAATCACTCCCACTGTCCCACGAGCTCCCCAAAATCTAAACCCATCCACGAGTTTCTGTCACCAGCACCAAGCGTCGGCATCATCCGCGGACTCTCCCTGACATCCCCTAGCCCCAAACTTGGAATGGAGCGCGGACTGCCAACATCTACAGTTGGGATGACTCGCGGGCTTTGGCTGAGACGTATGCTCGTCTTGCTACTCGATCTTGAGCGCGCGAAATCTCTGCTGGATTGCGAGAGATCTCGTGTTTGTGTGAGCGACCGTGACAAGTCCCGCACAAACACTGCCCGAGACGAGTGTGAAGACGAAGATGAAGATGAGGCACGTCGGTGCCGCATGCGTTGCGTAGGATCAACATTTGGAAGGTTGGCGATACGTGCGAAAAAAGAAAGAACTACATGATTAGGCATTAGAGATGATCGAGATATTCGAGGAACAAAATACGCACTGTCAACAACGCTAACAATTCCGCACAGTCCGCCGCCCATGGGTGAGCCTGGAGATGAGCTGGGCTCGAAATCCGGGTCAATTACGAAGAGTCGGTGCGAATTGGCTGATCAAGTCATCAGTCTATCCCACGCTGTGACTCGGAGAAAAGTGACGCACTCGCAAGCAGTTTCTGAATTGTATATGAGAGTGTGCTGGTGGGGAGGACGACATATACTGTGTGACATGCATCAGTTAAACCACTCTAATACTGAAACGAGTATCCACAAAGCACATGAGGCGTTGTTGTGGAATCACAAATACAAGCAAAGAGAGACACGAACCAGGATACCGGTCTGCTCCATCCGTGCTTCCGCCTGGCTCCTTGATCTGCGCGACGAACTGGTGTAAAGGCGCGGAGAGAATGTGGTTGGACTCCGAAGGAACGACGAGCTGTATGTATATTGTGATAATGCATATAGATTGAAGCCAGATGCCGTTCGTGAAAAGAGAGAGAAATTTGATCAAACTCCGCACTGCGGCGATAGCAAAGGAAACACACCTTTCCGATATCAGTAACACTCACTGCTCCAGTCAGCCCACCCCAGGACCCGTATCCAGCTCCGTATCCTCCTCCGCCATCATCGACAACAGCTACGCTACTCACACCACCGTCGCTCATCAGGCGCATCGCGTCAAGTACTGTAGATGAGCTGGTAGCAGCTATTACAGATGTGTACATTTGAAGCGACGGGAGAGCAAGTAAGTATAGGGGGCACGAGAGGAGCCTTGCAAATGTGAGAGTGGAAGAGGGCTGGGGCTGGGGTTGGAGCGGAGCAGTGGGGCGGGAAGCTGTTAAGGCTGATACAGGCTTGGGAGACTGAGAAGGCTGGGAAATTTGGATGGAAGATTGCACTGAAGCTGGCAGCCGAGGAGAATGCGGGTGCTGCATGGGAGAGTGAGGGTGTACAACAGTGTCCGATTGCATGGCAAAATTGACGAAGTACGCCAGCACGGCACGGTCGGAGACTGCACCAAGGTAGGTAGTCTGTGTTCTTGTCGCCTCCGGAGCAGTATCAGACTCTGCAGGAGCGGTGGGTGGGGCGGCTTCGACAAGCACTACATGGTACAGAACAAAATGCAACGCGCAGAGATAAGTGTTAGCAAAAGAAACAAATAGGCGGACGGGGACGCTTACCCCTATGCGTCCCCTTCGCAAACACTCCAAGCAGCGAAATAAGGCTGGCATCGTTCGGAAGAGTCTCTAGGTAATTCTTTTCTGAGAGATCTGCGAGTGAAGGTGCATCAACATGAGCGTAGAGGAGGAAGATGCAAGAGATACGAAGTCACAACATCCGTGGCGTAGGATAAGATAAACAAGACATAAAACACGCCATCGACGTGAAGAATAATGTTCAACACATACTGCTAACAAGGTGCACAGGTACACGTCCTTCTCGTGCAGCACTCATAATCTGATCGGCGCGCGAGTTAGCACGAAGCTCTGCGAGTGAGATGGTGTGCCGTGTCGCGGCGAGCGTGAGGAATGCGTTCACATCTGAAAACTACATGCACATCGTCCAAGTTGTGTCATAGCATAGTATGGCGATAATCCGGACAGAATGGAGGGGTATACGAGTCAGGTTGGACGAGCGCGAAATAAAAGAATAACGCACGTCAAAAAGTCCAAGATAAGATGGACCTGTGCGAGTCGAATCCGGAAGTGTGCGGACAGCGAGACACGGGATTTCTTCTTGCAGAAGGAGCTAGAGAAAGAGTCAGCGCTAGTGCACTTACTAAGTCCAACATTGAACTCACATCGCATGCGTCCTCGACGGACATGTCTGCATCTACTTCAACTACGCGCACATCGATCAAATCTGCACGATTGTATGTTAGTATCAAGGTCCGGAATTGAATTCGAAGCAGATATGGAACGAGTTGTTATAGACCTAGACGCACCCTTAGCCAATACATGTGCCCACTGCGAGACCCACTTCTCTACCTCTGCAGTAGGGACATCAGCAATTGTTGGGCTTTGTCCGCGGGTTGGTCTTGGAATAGATGCTCTCCGCTGTGCCATAGTATGTACTACTTATTTCGACTGGTTCCAAGAGAGAACGAGTCTCAAAATACGCGTTGAATGTTTCAGTGACAGTTAGATGGTGTCAAGCGCTAGGTACGATGGAAAGTGATGAGAAGTTGTTTAAGAAACCGGGACGGCTCATGTAGTGCATGATTTGGATGACTGCATGCCGCTCCTCTTATTACGTCGTACTACAGCCGCCCGGCCTTTCCCTTTCCAACACACCAAGCCTAACGCCACACTTAAAACTCCGTCGAGTCTCACACTACTACTCTCCAGGCCAGCTAACTTATCTATACCAATCTCATATCTCTATCAACGAATTCGATAGCGGAAACGTCATTATCAGGATGTTGGAAGGCGATGGGTGGATACGTCACAATTCAATGGGTGGTCTCATGTCGGAACACTCAGGTAGGTTTCAAACACCCCCTTAGAGGCTATGCACTGAACGTTCCATTACAGGTCTAAGGAACGCGAATCAAGTCCTGCTAGGAGTGACGTCAGCGGACTCGTGGACTAATGAGCGATCTAACATGAGACAAGACTCCCTAAGATGGCATGAGCGGGTGAGTTCCCACAGCTTCCCGAATTACGCAATGATATACTGTACTGAATATGATTGCGTCGTGCTCGTTAACAGTAAACCATTCTCTCATATAACGAGTGTGCAAATATAAGTCATATTGCAGAACACTAGACTCTTGGGGAGGGCCCACAGGTTTCCTCGTGGTGGAGGAATCACAACACCCGGACACTCGTATCGATCCAGGGACCAATGCCGGTAAGAATATCTTCATGTTGCAGAGGATAGATCCGAATAACAGTTATCGCCAAGCTCCTTTAGGGTGATCTTTATGTTGGTGGGGATGCTCTTGAGCAGCCCACTGAAAGTCTGTCGCTTTGCTGTTCGAAACAAGGGCAGACTTTATTAGCAAGGTGTCATTTCAACACCTGAAATATTACCCGTATCTCGACGACGGGGCAATCGCACATGGAGACTCCCGGCGGCATTCACGTCACGAGTACGCAGGATTATCAGCCACGTGCATTGTGCTCTTTGGCAGTTCTGACCTTCTTTCCGAAAAAACAATTTTGTCTTATGTAAATTTAACATCGACCTCCAGGATGGGATCGAGGGTTATGGTTTTATTCGGGTTTGGCAAGAACGGCAAGAGCGACGACACTAGGTTTCAGTCAGTTATCGTTATCTTAAGCGATCTGAGGCCAACATCAAGAGCAAGTAAGTATACATTTAGATTTAGCGGTTACAGATGAAGATTAATTCGCAAGACACTATCCCTTCTTTACATGGCTCACAGTTTGGCTCTCGGTAAGGGGATTTCATCCATGATAGCATGCGGAAGCTCGTATTGAATCCAGTGCCCAATTCCTGTAAGAACTTTGGAATTCACGTTCTCCACCTCAAGAGGGACGTAATCCAAAAAAGGGTTAAATTTTGGATCTGATATCAGTACAGTGATCTTAACGTTGGGTGGAATGCTCTTGAGTAACCCAGTGAAAGACCACGGCGTGTTTTGCTGTCCGAGAAAAGGTCAGAAACTATCAGTAATGCCTGCCATTTCAAAAACTAAAATATTACCCGAAGTATCTCGATAGCAGCGCGATCGTACATGGCCATCCCCAGCACTCTTAATATGCAGTCACGTCGTGACCAAGTAGGATTTTCAGCCATATGCTCTTCGGGGGTTCTGATCCTTGACATCTCGTTTAGAACGAATTGCATGTTGATTTTATTTTCTCCTCTGTAACCTCCAGGGCAGGATCAAGGAGTATGACAGTGGTCTCTTGCGTCTTGGGCAAGAATGGCAAGAGCGACAAGGCCACTGGGCCTCCAAGAGAATGACCGATGATTACGTCGTAAGATGTGCCCATGGCGAAATACGATCGGAGGTCCTCTGCAATGTTGGAAATACGATAGTCGGTGCCCTGTCTCCATGCATGCCCGAGGAGATTCGGAGCAACGACGAAAAACCCTGATCAACCTGTTAAAAATGGCTCACTTTATTATATAGGAAACAACTGACCATCTGCTACCAATAGCTGAGCGATGCCCTCCCATGATTGCGAGGACATGGTCATGCCATGAATGAGAAGAGCCCGCCTAGAAGCGGTAGGAGAACCCCACTGAGACGCTGAAATGGTCATGTGCACACTGAGATGACTTGGATGTCTTTAGGACTTGTCAGCAGAGAATATCGAAGAGGATTGGCGGTCGCTCTGCACTTAAAAGCTGACAGAGTCCACGGTAAACAGCAGTGAGAAAAAACCGGCCGAGGTTGACGCGTCTGTCTAAATGCGAGAGTAGTGGATCAGGACATACCATTGAAACGGTGACTTTGCACATATGGCAGGTCCTGCCCATCCGTAAAGTCCTAGTCTATTTAGGGCGGAGAGAACCTAACTTGCGTTTTGAAATCGCTGCGAAACTACATTACACAAGCAACAGAATCTGAAGAAGAATATCAATAGCGACCGTATTAACTGAACGTAGACGAAGACTACACCACAAAAAATATCTTTGCAAGTACTCGGCTCATAGTTTTGCTCTTCGTAGCGGAATTTCACTCATGATGATATTCAAACTCTCGTATTGAATCCAGTGACCAATTCCGATAAGAACTTTGGCGTGCAATCTCGCCACGTCACACGGGACGTGCTCCAAATGACAAATAGCACCGAGCGCCGGATCTGATGCCAGCACAGTGATATTCACTTGGGGTGAAATGTTTTTGAGCAGGCCACTAAAAGACCATGGCCTGTTATGCTGTTCACAGCAGAAGTCAGCAATGTTTCCCATTTCGATGCTAGAACTATTACCTCAAATATCCTCTTGACAACAGTATGATCACACATGGAGATTCCCAGCGCTCTTAATGTGCTGTCACCTCGAGACCAAGCAGGGTTCTCAGCCATGTGGTCGTCAGCGGTTCTGAGATTGGCAATCTCCTTCAGAAACCAGTTTTCATACTTGTCGACGATCTCCTTTGTGAGCTCGAGGGCAGGATCGAGGAGTATAACAGTTGTTTCTTTTGTGTTGGACAGGAATGGCAAGAGCGATAAGGTCACCGCGCCCCCAAGAGAGTGACCTATGATCACATCGTAGGACGTGTCCATGACAAAATACGGTCGGAGGTCCTCAGCAAGGGTGGACACACGATAGTCGGTGCCTCGTCTCCATGCGTGCCCAAGGAGATTCGGCGCGACAACAAAGAACCCTGGCTAGCCGTTAAGACAGAGTATCATCACCTAACATTGCAAGACCTGACCTTCTGTTGCTAATAGCTGAGCAACGCCCTCCCATGATTGTGAGGACATAGTCAACCCATGAATGAGGAGAGCCCGCCTAGAAGCGGTAGGGGAACCCCACTGAGATGCCGAAATGGACGTGGACATATATACTCGGATGACTTGAATGTTTCAGATATCTTTTCGAGCGGTACAGCTGGTGGGACGTGTGCTTGAAGAGGTCGGAACTTAGTTTTCGCTTAAATACTGACGATGTGACTAAAACGAGAGCAGGAAAAGTGTATAAAAAGAGTGATCATCCTGCAGGGGGCCAAGGCATACCCTGAGTCCCTGACAAGTCACGGTCTTGTGACTCTGAGGAACTGAATGGTAATTGATATGCCTACCCTTCTGCGAAGACACCATTACTGGCTGGAAGAGTTGTCCTTTGGAGGTAGTAGCCCTGCCATTTGGACGTGTTCGTCATGCTGCAAAACCATATCGATGTCTTCTCGCTCAACTTATCAATCAAGGCAGATTAACACTTACTCATCGTGCAGGGTACATTGAACCGGGCAATCGTAATATTTGTTAATTGCTTAGACGAGAATTGACTAGGAGATCGGATGGCAGCCTTCAAGCTTCAAGAGCGCCAGTGAACATTGACGTGACGCGTGACCAAATCGGCCACTATTTTCAAATCTCCGTCATAATCTCAATGTCACGAACAACTGTCAACATACGGCCAACACTCAAAGATCAAATCGCCGGTCCCAGGTGTCACTTGTGCACTGTATAGTAAATACTCGGTTTTGTACTGGCGTCTGGATATAATAATTCACTCGCTTCTCTATTGATCATGGTGATGAGGTACTAGACCTCGAAACCTCCTACTCCCGAGCTAGTGGCAGTCTCCATTCCTCCTCAAAGACAGGAAATTGGATGCAGTTACGCACAAGCTCTCAGACCTTGAAACAGTCACGGACCGTATCAGCAATCTTCACCAACAACTCGTCGAACAAAAGACTGGGATCATCTAGTCCAGAATTTCGCACAGCACTCCTGACATTGGCAACTCGGGCTTACATAGTGCTCATGGTTTTTGAGAGTAACATTTAATGTGGTCATGCCCAAGCCGCCGAAAGAAGTCCGGCGGCAGGTTATCGTCACTGTGGCCAGGTGTGTGCCACCAGAGTACACAGGAATACACTGCCAGAGAATGGTTGATCGAAATGTATGTAGCTTGTATGTTTCGTTGTCGACATCCGAGTCCATTTCTTCGGGGTTGTACACACCATACGAACCTGACTAACTATGTGGGTCGAGCAGGGAGTGCCGCGTCTTGAACATTGAAACGTTGACACAACGTGGCCCGAACTTCCGATTTCGGTGGCAGGTTCAATTCGTACAGTAAGTACTGCCATAAGGCTAGTGCGACTGACTATGTATAGAGACCGCCACCAATAAAATGACAGGGTTCCTGCATCCAGCTTGAGATAAACGTGATATGGAACTCGATCGAAGCTTGAATTATACAGCATGGAGGCTCCCGAACCGATGCTGAGTTTTATAGATATATACCCCAAACCTGCTGCCTCCCTTGGACAGAACGAATTCCCGAGATCCTCTTACAAACTGCAATGCAAATAGTATCCCTCCATCTTCCAACAGTCCACCAACCAAGTCGACCTATCCCGATCCATGGATCTGATGTTCAGAAAGTCATATGGTCTTCCGATGGACGTCTGAAGCTCAGGCCCATGCCTGCCGAAAGAGTACAAGCACAGAGATATAAACCAGGCAACATCATGTAGGTCGGCGCTGGAGATCATCGACCATGTCCGACTGACCACTGACACACAGTCAGAGAGACATTGGGAACTTCAACATCCCACACATGATGATAGATCCTATCGAGTAACACATTTTCACTTTGCCACTTTCGTATCTCATGCATACATTCTAGGATATCAGCTCCTCCTGGATGGCAAGCCTACATTCATCCTGAAGGCCGTCTCTATTACTGTTATGAGAACGTGGTGACTTTTGACGGATGTTCAAGAAAAATTCACGTTATAACGCAGGCGGATCTCGTTCGCGACGGAGTTGCTGAGACAATCGAGGACCTTGCAAAACTCGCTTATAGTCATGCTTGTCACTATTCTTCTTTCCCGGCGAATGTAGACCTCGTATTGGAACCTAAGGATGTCGGAGAAACCATTATAGGAGAATATTATTTCGTGCATCATAAGAACAGGTGCCTGTTCTGGTTGCTGGACTTCGATGCCGTCGACATCCTGCGAGAATGCAGTGGAGTCACTGAACTTGCTCATAAGAGTCAGTTTTGTGGACCCGCGCTTGACTGTGTCTGATGAACACTTGCAGAGATTGAGTTGGAGGCTCAGTACTGGTACGCTCTACAGCAGTTTGTGAGTACATTCAATGTATGCTTCATTGCCAGAATGCATTATACTGACTGCATCAGTTGAGGCATGGTGGCTGCTCACGCAAGTAGGAAACATATCGACCTGTTTCCGCACGCAAGTGCTCTCCACTCCGAGGTCCTTCGACAATTGCAGCAGATCATTCGTTTTGCGATAAGCGGTGAGCTCTTTACCATCGGGACATCATAAGAGAACTCAATTTGTTCCAGATTGCATGACTTCGGAAGTATCGGCAGTCTGTGCTTTCAGCATGGATGTCCTCAGGAACACTCTGGACCTCATCAAAGATGTAGATGGTAAGTCACGCCAACTCCCGAAATCGTAAAGCTCATCGCATGTCAAGTGGAGGACGATTGGATTCAGTCGGCACATGACAAATGTCTCGTCGGTAAGCAGTCGTGTTTCGCGCGCAGTAAATCGACATTCATGACATCGTAACTATTAGCAAGGACAATGAACCATTTTAGTACGTGACCTAATTCTGGTTCAAGATATTCTCCAATTCCCTGCACCAGGACATTGTCAATACCTCAACTACTATGGGCAGCGAGGCGCACGGCTCTCTCGAGACCAGACTGTACATGGCAACTCCTACGAAAAGCGGTCCGTTATGATGAAATGTCTTGCACCCTTGCTCTTCAATGCTCCTTATGAGCACGTCCACTCTCTTCACAAACTCTACGTCGACTCCATAGTTCATCAGCTCGACTGGCGCACCTTCGTTCAAAAGCTGAACGCCGAGATGCAGGACTTCAATCTGCTCGTAACTCATTCCCGTTAAGTTTGTGATATGCGGATCATGCTGACACATTGATGGTCAGGCGACCGTGCTCTTGAGTGTCAATGTTGGCTTTTTGGCGATTCAGAGCGTAGATAATGGTGGAGGATATTCTTTATCGCAGATCACGAGCTACGTTTCTGTGATCTCAAGTTTTGGGTGCATGCTGCTTGGTGTGAATATCGCGAGACAAAGCTACACTCAAGGTCCAGACATGGTCGATAATGTGGTACGTCTTGTTACAACTCGCGTAGTGGCAATCTCCAATGAATGTATTTGCTTAGCAAGCACACCTGCAGAGCATGGTGCACCCCAAGCACGGCCTCGAGACGCTTGCAATCATATACAGCCTACCGTATGCTTTACTCATGTGGGGGTGCGTTTGACTCTCCCCTATCAGTTTCAAGTTATTCACTACAGCTGATAGGATGATATTTTTCGTGATTGCATTTTTAGCTGAATGTTTTCGTAACTCGACTGTGGTACCCTCGGTCCCTGTAGGTGTGACGGCGCTCATTGTGCTGGTGCTTGTCGGGTGGTCTTCAAGTTGTCACAAGTTGGGAGACCCAAATCTCAGGGCGGGCTGTGGGTACTTGTCTGAAAGTGTGCTCGCGGCAGGAAAGTGGGCCAAGGATCTACCCAGGCGGATTCCGGCAGTGTTGCGCTCATGCGCCTCGGTAAGCGAAAAGAATCAATTGGGTCCGGAGTTGGGTCTTTGAAGGTGGGAAATTATAAAAACCCCGCTGTCGGGCATCAATGTTACTGTACTCGACGAACTTGTATATTCTGAATGCAATGATATCTCGGGAATTTAGAATCTTGTTTTGGGTACTATGTGTTCACCTAGCTGGGATTTATCTATTCACAAAGGGATTCCTCCTCAATCGACTCGCACTCCCCGACAGAAGTGTAGACGCCTGCACTTCACTCGCTACCCACAAAAGAGCTGTCCTGCTCGTTATAGACGCCCTACGCTTTGATTTCATCGCGGAACACCCGCCAGAGCCTGTTTCACCTTTCCATCACAACATTCTAACTCTACCACGCGAATTGACCGCCGCTCATCCCGACAGATCATTCATATTTAACGCGCACTCTGACCCGCCGACCACGACTCTTCAGCGACTCAAAGGCATCACCACAGGGTCCCTACCCACCTTTGTAGACGCAGGAGAAAATTTTGAAGGCTCTTCCATCCATGAGGATTCTATCATCCATCAGCTAAATGCTGCGGGCAGAAAGGTATGTGCTCACTTCTTTTTTTCCCTCCGTTTCCCTGATACAATCCAAAGGAAAGATCGCTTTTGCCGGCGATGACACTTGGCTCGCCCTTTTCCCAGATGCTTTTCAGCCAAACATGACCTTTGCCTTTGACTCCTTCAACGTCGAAGATCTTCACACCGTAGACCAGGGCGTCATCGACAATCTTTTACCCTTGATGCGGCATCATAAAAACTCATGGCATTTTGCCATTGGTCACGGTTTAGGGGTCGACCATGCAGGTCACAGAGTCGGTCCAGATCATCCCGTGCTCAGAGAAAAACTTGAGCAGATGAACACTCTTTTACGCGATGTCGTTGCAGCCATGGACGACGACACCCTCCTCATAATGCTTGGGGATCATGGAATGGACAAGATGGGTAATCACGGCGGTGACAACATCCTAGAGACAATGTCAGCTCTCTGGATCTATAGCAAGGTCCCTCTTTCCCTCCCCGAACACACAATTCCAGAGGCCATTCTACCGGTGATCACATTCCCAGACACTCCGGTCCCCCATCGCCATGTCCAGCAGATAGATTTGGTGCCAACTATCTCCTTACTCCTCGGTCTTCCCATCCCATTCAATAACCTCGGAACCGTCATCCCAGAACTTTTTAATCGTGATTCCGATGGTTCATCTTTGCAGAAAGCCATGGAACTCAACGCAGCTCAGATCAGGCGCTATCTTGATGCTTATCGATCTAGTTCATTTGGTAAGGAGCTTGATGCTGCCTGGTATGATTTTTCCCTCACCTGGGATGGCGTACATGCGATGGACGGGAATGACCGTCTCATTGCGCTTGATAACTTTACTCGTTTGGCGTTATCCGCGTGTCGTGTCCTCTGGGCTCAGTTCAACGTTTTCCTCATGGGCGCTGGATTGGCCGTCATTGGTTTGAGCATCGTCGCCGGCTGGGCGTTGTACTCCAAACTCCGAGATGTTGCGGACGTCGAGTGGGAAAAGTGGGTGGACGACAAAGTCTGGTGGTCGTTCAGCGCCTCTGCTATAGGATCTGCCCTAGGATACCTGGCACACATTGTCTTGCACGAGTATTTGGACGGTGTTGCCATGCACCAGACCGTCCTCTTCGCTGCCGCCATCGCATCATCATTCGTCATGATAGCTTCCACCCGCCCCGTGATCACCTTGAAAGCCATCAAATCACTCCCTATCTTCCTCATTCTGCACACCTTATGTTTCGCATCAAACTCGTTTACAGTATGGGAAGACCACATCGTACTCTTCTTCCTTATCTCGTCCATCGTGCCTTCTGTCATCACAGGCTTCACAGCTCCCACTTCCCGACTTCGCTCCCGCATACTAGGCTTTTCCGCTCTTTTCGCTATATGTGTGCGCCTCATGGCTATGAGCACCGTCTGCAGGGAGGAACAACACCCATACTGTACCGTTACCTTTTACGCCTCCGAGTCATCATCAGCCCCACCACTCACAGCACTCCTCCTCGCCTTCCCTGTTGCTATCGCGGTTCCCCTCGTCGTCCGGCGCATACTCAAAATCTCGAAATCAGACTCTGGTCTCGCTGCAACGTTCATCCCGCTGTTGTTCGCACCGTCTTTGATTGCTGGCACGGTGTTCTGGATGCTCGAATGGGTAGACTCTGCACAGGCCCTGGGTGATATGGGTGATACTCTGAGGGTGACGAGGACCGTGGTGGCGAGGACTACTGCTGCTACTGTGTTGATTGGGGGTTTGTCAGTGTGGTGGACGTCGCCCGCTTGCCTTACGATCTCAAAAAGCCAAACGAGTGAGGCATCTACACAGGAAAAGACCGAAGTTACTGTCTTAGGCTTTGCCAACGCATTCGGCTCCCCTTATCTCATGTTCTGGCTCATCTTCTTTAGTGTCGTGTGGTTGATGACTCAACTTTCCGGACAGATCGCCCTTGGACTCTCATCCATCGCTCTTCTCTCGTATCTAGAGATCATCGACAGCGTCCGGGACGTCCACAGCCTAAATAACGCGTTCACATCCCCCAATGCGTCTCTCCAACTCGCCGATACTAATCCGAACCACGACCTCTTATTCTCAGAAATCGTACCCCTAGCGCTCCTAGCGACGCACATGTATCACAGTACAGGCCACCAATCGACGTTTTCATCTATCCAGTGGAAAAGCGCATTTATCCTCGGAAAGACGCTTTCCTTCCCCTTTTCACACGTTTCCATTGCTATCAATACTTTTGGATCCCTTTTCCTCGGAGCGCTGGCGGTGCCGCTGATCGTACTGTGGAACCTTCCTCCCCTACCCCTCTCACCGTCTCGCCCCCGCCCAAACGCACTAAGAGCTGCACTGGCGATATCGTTGTATTTCTCGGTGCTGGCGTTTGGGGCAGCTGCGTGCGCAGCGGTATTGAGGAGGCATTTGATGGTGTGGAAGATATTTGCGCCTAGGTATTTGGGTGCTGGTTTTGGGCTTTGGGTTGTTGATGTGGGTGTTTTGGTTGGTGTTGGTGTTGGCGTTGGGAGGGTTGGGGAGGAGATTGGGAGGGTTTTCGGCAGGGTGAGGAGTTAAGGTCGATGTATTGTATCGAATTGAGTTCCTTGGATCAATCACTCTGATTGATGTGATTAAAGTGTACGGCTTTTTACTGCCATGAGAACTCGATGCTTGGGGGAGATCAGAACGTACCGGTTGCAAAGGTGGCAAGGATTCGGTGCTCAGGGGAGATCCGCACGCATCTGTTGAACGGGTTGCAACAAACGTTGGCTGCTAAGAGTACTGCCCTGGATACATGTGCTGTCACTGCGTTGATCACGATGGCTTTGTTTGTTGTTTACACTAGTCTGAAGCACGGCCGGTATCACCTTTGAGCGTCCGCCTAGCAGGGCAGAACAGTATTGATGGTTTTCTCATACGTTCCATGGCTAGCCATCTGTGATGTCTAGAAAGACGTTCACACGAGAAGTTGACTTATAAAGCAACTTAGAGTCCAGCAGAGAGAACTGTTAGAACTAAGCTTGTTGCTTCGGGGAAAGGATCAACTACCCTAACAGTAGTTCTACGCGAGTTTAAGTACTGTAGGGTATAGAAAACTATGGAACTGGATAGAAGGAAAATAAAGATGAGTAAGGAGAAAATGTGACGACGAGAATATTAGAGGTAGCAACCAATATTCGATGTCGACTTGTTTACGAGTGTAACATACGCCCTCCAGGTCAACTCGGCGAGGGGACCTTTACTTTTGGAGTCGCCAATCTACGCGGGGCTAGCACCTTCGGAGATGGACGCGAAGGCCGCTAATAGGACGAGGAGGATCAGCGTGTTGACGACCAGCAGGCTAAGGGAGATGTATCTACCAAAGACGTCATCAGGCGTGATATCCTGGAGATTACTAGATTGCTCTAGGTCGAGTTGCTCGGCAGCGGCAATAATCTCTTCGACGTCCGGACCTGGGTCTGGGGTGGTGACGATGGTGGCGGGAGGAGGCGCCAGGATTGCAGCAGCGTTGGTCTTGACTTCTGCAATGACCTGGGCAGCTGTGGTGGGACCTCTGCGAGGTGAGTGCCTGGGTGCATGACGTGGAGCACGTCGTGACTGTCCGTTCTCGGATGGGAGATCACGGAGCGGGGGACGATTGTCCAGCTTGATGTTGCGCCCTCCAGGACGGTAGGGAGAGTACTCACGGGGCCGAGCAGATCGCTCGGCCCTAAGCAACTGATCAAAGGCATGAGCCTCCTTCCTGATCGCTAACACCACTGAAAACCTCATATCGTGATATGGCCTTACTTAAGCTACAAAGCTGAATCATCATGCCTGCTGTTGAGATTTTATTGGATAGTCTGACAAGGGTGGATCATTAATTACACTAACGAGAAAATCTCTCCTTCTCGGTGAAGTATTATACTCTCAGAAATACCCTTGTAACACAGGCTCCAAATTTTGTTATTATTATCAAGCGCTACAAAGTCTATCTGCAAGTAAACTCAAACTACAAACGTGAATCATTGTTCTTGCTGTTGAGATAGTATTGGATAGTCTGACAAGGGTGGATCGCTAATTCCACCAATGAGAAAAGCTACCCTTCTCGTCGAAGTATTATATTCTAAGAAATACCATTGTAAGTTGTAACACAAAGTCCAAATTAAGTATGTTCATTCCCGGTGCCCGCTAGTACCTTCAACTTACAGCTATTTGCAAATGGCCTGTGTGATGTAACGTTCCCCATGCATTAAAATCTATAGTATAGGTTGTCGTCGTCATCGCTGTCATCCTCCCCGTCCGAGTCTGACTCTTCAGGCTCATCAACATCCTCGGTACTACTGTTACTATCCTCGCTGACATCACTTTCGTCGTCATCTTCTTCAACATCATCTTCCTCAACATTGCCTTCCTCAACATTGCCTTCCTCCATGTTATTTTCCTCAATGACATCTCCCTCGGCATCTCCATCCTCGATGGTGTCTTCCTCGTCGGATGATTCGTCTCCGCAACTGAAAGCGTCATCCCAATATTTCTTGGAATGTTGCTTGATTGCTGAGGAGGTGTACTGGACCTCGTGTCCAACACCAATCCCAGCAAATCGCGCAAACATATCTCGATCTGCAAAACTACAAAGCAAGGTGAGTGTAGGCTGTAGCATGATGAGGACCATTTCTCCTTACATATTTACATAAAAGAACTCCCAGTCGTCAGTTTCATGCTGAAGCCTTGCGAGAGAAGGACCGTGTCTGAGGAGAGTATTTGAACGCCCCTCTGAAAACGCTGGAATGAGATGGCAACCACGGATAACGAGTGACGGGTCGAGGAAGCCAAAAGCATTGTCATCAGTCTCAGGAACAAATCCGACTTTAGGTAGGCGAGCTTCTTTAAGGCCCCAGCGATAAGTAGGATCCACCCCGAGCCATCGAACCCAAAGAACTTCTACACTTTGAGACGAACGATTTCGAGCTTGCGATCCAGTATGCAACACCTGTATGCGAAAGGCACGTAATACCTGCGCGTACCAGAAAGGGTGTGCATTCTCGCCCTCTTCCCTCGATAGTGTCATGACCGTGCAATTATGTCCCGGTCGCATGGAGTCTTGGTCACGCCGGACATCGTAGGTAGTGTAGTTGACTTGAAAACGACGTGGTTGCTGGACTCGAGACAGGTTATTGATGAAACGCAGCTCATTCCTCTCGGAATCAGAAAACAGATGCTCATCGCCATCATATTCGAGACCCAGCAAGCGAGATAGAATATGGTTTTTGAGTTTGAGAACGAAGTCCTAGTATATATCTGTATCAGTATCTGTCAAATGAGGTGCGCAAGGGACAAACTCTGACTTTGACTGCCGGATCAGATGAATGGTCACGAAGGAATGTTGCAAGGTTGATGACGTTGACGCATGAATCCGATAGGTGATGATGAAGTTCTGGAAATGTCTCGACAGGTTCCTCCGAGTCCATTTCGAGGTCCTGCCGCTGCCGCCTGATATGTGTGTGCCGCCTTTCATGTTTTGCCAGTTGCTTCGGAACATCCTGTTTGTTGGTCATTCGGTAAAACTTCTTGATAAGGCGATGTGCGACTTCTCCCTGCGTCCAAAATGAGCTATAATTCACGGATATACACAGTTGAAAAATGTGCTGACCAGTTGGGTACTGTATGAATCGGTGGTGCCAAACGCTCGTATCGATTGCACATAGTCACCTGAGAGCATGTAACTTATACGTAAATAGGTTGAATGACTTCGGTCGAGGTCCTGTTCGGTCAGCTGCGTTTGGTCTGGACTGAGATTCAAACCCATCATGTTGTCTCCTGTGACGTGCAGACACCTCACTCGGAAGTTCCATAGTGCGAAAGGCTGAGCAAGTAAATTTGCTGAACCTTCGAAGCTGAGTTCCCAGTCGTCGAAGGGACTGGCCAAGCAATTTCAGGGTGTCGTCAGAATGAAGGCGCATCTTCGCAAGGGCATGCCATTCTGCCATGCGAAACAGGAGAACCCTGATGACGTTGTCGTGCTCTTCGGGAAAAAGCCCCTCAAAAGCTGGTATTGCACACTGGAATGAATAAATCGGTCAGAATACATCTGAGTTGTGCGTGAGATGATAGAGACTTACCTGCAGCATATCTTCAAAATGTCGAGCTGCTCGCTGTTTCATTGATGAAACATTCTTGGGGAACCGTCGAATGGAACCTTTCCCTGAAGGAAGGTATCAACCGAAACCTGGTGTGCGAAGGCATCAAAGATGAGAATCGATCAGAACCAAAAGAACACCGTACCTTTCATTGAGGATGACAATCTTCCGCGGGTCAACTGCAAAGAGTAGCCGCATCAAATGTGTCATTACCGCTTTCAATATTCCGAGTTCAAATTCATGCAGCAAATCAACCACAAGGGTGGGAAAAAGATTGAAACCAAATGGTGAGAGGCGATCTACAAAGCTATTCTAGAGAAATGTCAGTTCCACATTGCGAGAGCAAGCATCAAACTTACAACAGTAGGCACCAATGAAAGATCTTTCAGAATACTCTCAACTAAGGCTCCCTTGATGGGAGCACCACGCATATATATCGCATCACGGGCTTTGGCCACTTTATTGGTAACATATGTGCGTAGCTGGTTCATTCTTTGTGAGACGTCACGCAAAAATCCAACACAGTTGAACATTGACTTTGGAGTCAGACAACGAGGGCATGGCCGATTCCCTTTATCACGTATGGTTGCTATAAGGACTCTACAAGTATCAACACCCAGTCAGTGTTGAAAAAGAGACGAGGATGAGAGTAGTGTACTTCTCTGGATAGTCCGCTGAATACGTGAATATCCTAGGGAAAACACGCCGATACACCCCATCATAGCACTTAACCACGATGCCGTTCTCATAAGCATGGACAAACTCATCATCCAGGAGGATACGCCACACTGCATGGAACAGCTCCCGCTTGCAATGTGTAAGTATATCGTCGTAGTTCTTCCTCAGCGAAAAGGTGGATATGAAGCTTGTAATTGACTCTGGTAGCTACATGAGATACAAATCAATAACACGTCACTGGTAGACAGACATCTAGAAAGCTTACAGTGGGAATAAAAGCTATTGGGTGGCAAGCGCCAGAGTTAGGATCCGAACGAGCATATTTTGATAGATTCCCAAAAAAGAGATATATCGGCCATGCTGATGCACGCCCAAACTGAGTTAGGTGGGTGGCATCGGACCAGAACATAAGGCCCGCAATAACTCTCTCCAGTTTGCAACCATCATCCCTTCTTTGTTTCTGTAACTCGTCGTGAGCCTGAAGCCATGCGTCCGAGGTGTAAAGCTCATCGTAAAGTCGTTGCTCTTGCCCTGTGACTGGTGATTTCCAAATACGCCTGAAAGGCGTCAGATGGAACCATTTCGAAGACTGCTCCGAGAATGCAGCTTGTATAACTGCAGTGAGTGGCCGGTAGAAGAGCCCAGAAACTGAGAATACACGCCCATTCCCTCTAGGATTTTTCTCCTTTGACGGCACCATAATCTCCACGTCTGTCTGCTTCCAACCATCTCATTGTAGAATGTCCAAGGTGTCGGCGTGATCTATAGATGTATCAAAATTCTTCATCTGAGTGTTGGGGTCGAAGTGCTCGAAATCATTGACATTGAAATCCTCCGCTTTTATCACGTCATCGACCAGACGTTTGGCCTCTGTCATCGACTTCCGATCGCTTCCTGTCACCAGCCACGACATCAGCCTCCAGACTGACATGTTTTTCCAAGGCCAAGGTGGTGCCGTTGGACGTGAAGGATCACCTGAGGGCACCTCACCATCCTGTATGCTGTGGTCACTAGTATGGGATTCAGTAGGACGTATGTTGGAGAGTTCATCTGCCGATACAAATGCATCTGGATCATATGAAGGGCGATGACGATATTGGCGGGCAATGCCAAACTTATTGAATAATGTGCAGATAGAGTCGAAAACGTGGAGAATTACGCGGGTAGGACGCGAGGTTGGCTGATCCTGAGCGAAAGGTAGTGGTGCTTCTGGAAGTTCATCCCTATATCGCAGTGGGAGTCTCTGCATGCGCCTTGGGCGTGAATTATGATCACAGTCCAGAGTGGTGGAAGGGTCTGGGGGAGGAGAACTAGTTGGATTGTGGCCAATTGAATTGTTGGTGGATGGGGAGGGAGCGATGCTGTTGGATTGATCCAGTATCTGGGGAGTATGGTTGATTGTTGACTGCTCTAAATCGATGCCTGAGGATGAAGCCACTAAGGTCTTGGATACTAATTAGCCTGTCACCCATGGACGATAAAATAAGTATCACGTACCTGGTCTTCATCCGCTATGGAGGGTTTCATTTTCTTAAACACCTTAACGTGCCGGGGGTCTTCACGAGCTCGACGTTTGAAATTCTGGGCTTGTAGATCCACGCGGTGCTTGTAATGGTTGCAAGTCCTACGATGTCGACCAAGCCCCGTGTAGTCAGAGAACTTGCCTGGACAGGGCGGCCCACATTCCCAGCGGTGATGGTCCATCGTCAGAAGACACAAAGTCAGACACAGAAGTATGCAGAGGGTAGATCTAGTAATGTTCATTTCAGGTCGATCATTTCCCAGCAGTTGACCGTCAGGTCAGCAGTGAAGTGGAAGAACTGTAGGTGTAGTACTAGCAGCACTGCCACTCTATGTAATAGCTCCACTTCCGTAGCGCGTCACTGCAACGTGATATCGACCTCAAATACTATATATCTACGTACGTCATGTAAAACTCGCAAAGAATGAACTCAGAGTTGTGTCTCATGTCGATGCCAAAGGCAAAAGGGCTAATACAACTATTGTATCAATTCAAGAAAGCATCATACACGAGTGCAATGTGATGGTACATCGGGTATCTGAAAATGGTGTGCTAGAGTACAAGATGATGATGAACGCTAATGGTAGGACTGAGTGACAATGAGTATCAAGGTGGGTTTAGCAGCAGGCATCTACCTGTGGGTACTATATTATGGTAAGCTCTGGCCCCGGACAAGTGCAGCAGTGCGAGCACGCGTGCGTGAACGTGTGTTGTTGGCTGGCCCTGCATCAAACGCTTCCTCTGCCGTGCGCTTGGCTGTCCTACTGCGTGCCATCGCATTATGGCAATTCTTATAACGATCATGAGCCATTGTCAGACTTGCGAGGGCAAGCTTAGAAAGCATCCCATCCCATCCGAAGGGGAGAGTGACAGGCGCGGCCAGCAAGGCCGAAACGTCAACATTTGGGCTGACCTGTTGGGACAGCTGTGCATACTGTTCCCTCATCCGGGACAGTCCCCTCTCCATCATCAGTGTGACATTGTCCATTGATTTGTTCGGAAATAATTCCTGTTGTAAGTATGGTCAGTCACAAATCGCTTAGTGCCGGTGGGACTTACGCCACGTGCTGTGAGATTTGGGTTCTGCGTGTCTATGTCAATTCGCCCGTTGACGTCTTGCACCCAGACCTGGAAATGCACGCTTGACATCGCATGCCAGACGTGCCCTTCAACTTCAATTTCAGCGGGTACATCGAGTGATCTTGATCCAGTGCGGTTGGAAAGGAAGGTGGTGCGGGAGCGAGCATTCTCATCCTTTTGTAGCTTTCGCCATGCATTGCTCATATGCTTGGGTTGGCTGTAGGTGATGCGTTCATTGATCTCGGCCATGAAGAGCAGGATGATATCTGGGAATGCCTCGACCCTGTCCCTGAGCCTCTGCAGTAGATCAGCTCTGGACTGCGATACAGCCACCTCGCCCATGACAGGAGTGCTTAGGATGGGGGGGTCGGTGAGGGCAGTAACCATGTGGAGAACATCAGGGACACATTTCACCGAGTTCCCGTCAATGGTCAAGTTAGTATGGGTGTCTGAGGACAGTAAATTCTCGACCATGAGATCCTGCAAATAATCGTCTAGACGTTCCAATCCTTTGCCGATAACCTTGATTATAGCCTCGTGTACGGGGGATGGCATTTCAACGACAAGGGTATGGGTATTGCAGTTGTATTCCAACCTAGAAGAATTGTATGTTATAACTCGAAAGAAATTATTGGAATATGTTTACCTTGGTCTTGCAGGGTAGTCTTCGATTTTGCAAGATATATAATTGTAGTCCGCTTGAGTGATATTTTGAAATACCTGGCAACGTAATGATTAAGTAAATGAATGTTGAAGCGCACAGACATACCTCGCAATCTGCCTCACCATTCGATTGTGAGACAAATTTAAGCACCTTGTGTCGTGCAGTAACGGGAGCCTTGGTCAAATTTGGATTGACTTCACGGAGGGTGGCTTGAGATGTAGAAGTGTCCTTGGTCGCCGGCTTTCTCCCCCGGCTCGTTGCTAACCTGGTTGGAGGCTGCTTGTATCGTTCGATAACTTTCACTTTGCAAGTAGGCCTGCCCTGGCTGTTGTTTTTAGGGCTATGGGATTGTGAGGAATGACTCCTGATAGTGATTGTGCTGGTCGTGGACATGACGATTGCGATTGGGCTGAAGGCCTGTTCAATTGCTGGCAGGTAAAGGTGCGTGCGATTATCTAATTGATCTCCATTAGTCAACAAACAAAAACTTTGACTCCAATCATGACACAACGAACGCAGTGCCAATAAGACCCGTGGAGTTTGGATCACTTGAATACCCCAGAACCTAGTGATGACTCAGATCAAACTGGTGAGGCTAATACATGACCATATATTGCGGCTTCTTAGTTTACATTAAGCTTAGCGTGAACCATGCGTAAGTTGATCGGAGTTCACTGAGTCGCCGCATTGAGTCCGAGTCACTGCCAAGTCGCATCATGTTGCGCCCTAGGATCGGAGCTTGTAGCATCCTTGGAGCTTGTAGTACCCTAAGCTCTGTTATAAAGATGCCATAGTGAGTACAGCCGCGCATTAAAGTCTGAGTCCAAGTCATTGTTCCTCTATTATCACGACCCCATGTCAGTAACTACTATCACTTCAAGCATACTCATCGATGTGGAGATTGAAACCGACCCATCAATTCCATATCCCACTTTGGAAGCCTTTATGGAGCAGCTCAGTAATGATGAGCCGGCGCGGCAATGGCCAGAGTTATTCCTCACCCCTTTGAAACTGATGGGAGTGAAGACTCTAGATGATATGTGCATCGTCTCTCCAGAAAGCCTTCATATATTTTACAACCTGTGCCCTCTGATGATCATGAATTTCTATGTTCATGTCATCGACACAATAAATGCGCTGCAGCCAGAGCCCACATAGAAAGACTCAGAAGGTAAAAAAAGTTCATGCAGGAACTTCGACAAACACTAACCACTCCACGATCACACAGATCAGAGCATAAGACACTGTATATTAAACTGACAGTGCTGCAGGCGGCGGATACTAGTACAGAATGGGTAGATTAGTGCATTCCCAAATGAAATGTATGAAATTATGGTATGGCACGTTCGTGGTGATCAATTGCAGTAGTGTTGCGAGTTGGAATCAGAGATCTAAGATGCGCGAGAGCATCTGGTCCAGAAACATATCTTCAAGCACAGATCCAGGATGGCTGGACGATCGCCCGCAAAAGCTAAGGAAGACGGCAGCTTTCCCGCCGCACGCGCGCCATGCGGCACCATCCCGCGCTTGCGCGCCCTATAGCGCCACCATCCAGATGCATCCATCCACTGTCCACCAAGCTCCCTAGTGCGATATTTCCATTTCCTTTATTAGCATAGTTCCACCTTTATTTTATCATAGTTTCTCACTCATATATATTTTTTACATACCTACTCGGTAGCGCTTCGGCTCCGCATGAGCGCGCATTAGGCGCGCTATATAAGCGCCAGCAGTACATACTATTAGTTACCTTACTTTCACCCAACTTACCTAGTACTACTACTTAGAAAGTCACAGTAGAAAGCTATTCATTAGCACAACACATCTCACATCCTTATCTTGCTATATCTTCACATAAGTTTAGTCTCTCTTATTTTCCGCTTACATGCGCGCGCTTCCGCGCTTCGCGCTATACCGCGCGCGTTCCCGCGCCTTCGTACCTTGCGCGCACCTGCGCTTTCTCACGCTTCGCTGAAGCGCGTACTGAACTGGAGTGTGAGAGAGGTGCTTCCAGATTCGAAGAGGAACAAGAAATTGGTTGGGCGTATGAAGGGAGCGACTGCGGTAAATGATGTGCCCCAGCCACTAATGCCAACAGCAGGCGAAATTGTAAGGTCATGGGACACCAGAGCAAGGGACTCGAGCTTGTTTAGCGAATGAACAGGAAGTTTGTAGATGAAGTGCTTAAGGGGAAGGAATGGATTCTCGTCAGTGTATTCAGGAGGAGGCACGAAGTGGGTCTCTGCATCATGTTCGAACATGATGTACCCGTGGCTGATCTTCTCCGATCGCTCACCTCTGACAGTGCGATACACGAGGACAGACATTACCCAGAACATGCGAAGCAAAACACCGATTCCGCAACCTTTCCAAGCACATCAGAGATAATTTAGCGATACAATACAAGTACTCACCAAGAACGAACGCGACAGCGCGACCCGAGTCCCATAGGCCGAGGGCCATAATGGTGCAGTGAACACGCCCGAGGAGAGATCCTGCTTTCTTGTGCTCCATGTCATGGTTATGGTGGTGAGGTTCAACTTCATGGTGGCGATAGATCTGCACCACAGATCAAGACTGAACGCAGACTGTGGAGGACTGATGCTTACCATATCTTATTGGAGAAAGTATGGTATACTGGTAAGCGAGCGATGTAATATAACATGGGTGACGCGGCAAATGATTGAAGTAGTGTCAATATTAGATTTGGCGGAAATGGAGTCAGGACTTGGTGCATCGTTACCCATAAACTTGCAGACAAACAAATACAAACGTGCAACGACAACCATATGATGCCATATGATCATATACCATCATTGCAGATATTCTCGGCCTAAATTGTATGTACATTCATGTATCGCGTCTCGACACTTTGCAATATAATCTCCATACTGCCACAGACTCATACCATCACTTGTTTTGCAATTCCAGGTATCACGAGAGCTCTTGGCCGTCACAACAATACGATGATCATCGAGACCGTCGTGCTCCTGCAACCATTTTTCTACCCTGCCAACTTCCTCTGTTACACGCAAAACCAATACCTTCAGGTGAATGCAATCTGCAAGGATCATTTGCAGCAAGGCTGGTGCTGTCCGATCAGTGAACAGTCGAAGGGAAATATGTGTAAGTTGCGTTAGGCAATGTATGCCGATTGGGGAGCCCCAAAGCACCCAACCTTCCAACAAGTCAAGGTGGGTGACTTTGCTGAATAGAGAGATGGATGGTAGGAATGGCATGTCAGTTCTACGGAAGACGGTCGATAAGTGGATAGACAGCCGTGATAAAGGTAGCTTGTTTAATGCATCCAATAGGTGATCCAGCATGTCATGATCCCCCTCTGGCAGAATCCAGAGGGCGAGGTCGACAATACCACTGCACAGTTGTATGACCTCTACCGCTGTGGCGAGTTGCACCATACCGCGAATACAGAGAGATTTGACATTCACAGAAGCAAACACTGGTCGAGAACGAAGTGAATCAACAAAGAGGCATGCTCGTGCCTCACTGGCAAGGACAACGGTTCGATACATCAATCCTTCAATCCTATTACCATCTTGTAAGTCACAACTGAATCCAGCATATCTCAGGACTTTTGCCTACCAGTCATGAACTCTGGGGGCGACCAATAAATACGAGTGCACATCATTTGCAGGATGGACGCCTGCTGCAAGTTGAAAGACTGTCCTTTCGATCTCGTGTGGCAAACGGAGCATATTATCAGTGCAGTGTTCAAGACCGAGTTACAGGTTTGGAATTTCAAGTTAGAAAGGTGCCGCTGTCTGACACGATCCTCAGGCCAATCTGGGGCCCGTTGGCCTTGGTGTCACTTCATCGAATCCGAGTACGGTTGACATACAGCTTACCACGTTCGGAAAATCTAACATGTAAGGACAGAACATCTGATCACGCGGAACCGATTCGCGTCCACCTCGCGTTCGCGCTCCACCTGAGTACCACCTGTTCGTCTCTTCCCCATACAGCATATGCAAAACTTACGCTAGTCAGGTCGCCGTGAATCATGTGCTTGGAAATGTAATTGATGCTCCACGAATGATATCATTAGGGTGGTAAGAGGTACTACTAGCCTGACTTGGAGGACGAGGTAGCGTTCAATTGTCAGATATCTTTCACAATGCCTTATGATCCTGATAAAAGCTCTGAACATAGCTCTCGAGGCTCTAGTCGCAATGACGGTGCTTCACAAATCCTCGGAGTCAGAGACTCACCAGATTCTGAAAGATGGCATTTCCCCGCAAATGGTCAAGGAGCATCAGCTGATTCGCAAGGGAACTACATATACAGTCAAGCCTGCTCTCAATCAAGAGCGAAACCAGGTCTCGATGCTCAGGAGACATTGGATTCCCAAAGGTCACAATCACCAACACACAACACGAGAGAAGATGCTGAGCAGGAGGTAATATTTCCTAATACCATGTGACGAAATAGCTCATGAGCGTTCTTGTTACTAGCATGAAAATTTTCCTGTCAATATTCCACAGACAATTTTGAAACGTGCCTTGTCAAGTGACTCGAGCTTCGGCTGCAAATCTAACAGGCTGCAAGTGAGTCTCATCTGAGGTCTTGTCTCAAATTATCACATAGTACTAATCAACCTCAGCATGAAAAGGCTCAGAGTCGCCGGGACTTTGCTCGCGATATCACAAACTCACAAGTAGAACTTCCACCTGCAAAGAAGCGGCGTACCACCGATAACGGGGACAAAGAGAGACTCACTGGGTTAGGAAAAGAAATCGTTATGATACTCCAAGAGCAAACTGCTCTCCTAGCACGTGTATTTGAAGCAGTGTCCCAGTGATCCAATTAACCCTTGATATCATTCGTGCACCTACATCTTGAGACAAGTTGGGCTTAGTAAGCTCAAGTGTTGAGTCATGACTAACAGATTTAGCCTTTCTTGGTTCAATTCCCTGATTTCAACTCTTCATAACTGCCGCGTTTCAAGTCAGTGCGCATTTTTTGAGACAGACCGTTCAGAATCTTCATCAAGGTAAGCCTGCTCATTCTTGAAATGGAATGTACTCAGTGTGATAACAGTTGTCACGGGAGCTTTTGAAGCATGCCCTTGGGGCAAAGTGATAGCCTTGACGGCATCTATCTTATGATTTGCAGTGAGCGGACTTTCTCCGAGTATCTGTTGTGCTACAGTACTGACACTACAGTTATACCTGCTCTTTGATTTAGTTCGTGCTCTGCTTTTTACCTCCGGCTGTTATCTTCAACACACGACTCACGGTCCTCACGATCTCCTCATGCCTCATTTTATTTCCACTCCTCCGCCTGGCCCCAGTGCTAACCCATATGCTCAGATGCCTTCTCAGACACCCACTCCTCAGCCAGGGCAGGTGCACACTGGAATTCCTAGTCTACCGCATGGCCGATATATCTCTTTTTTGGGAATCTATCAAAATATGTCAGTTCGGATCCTAACTCTGGCGCTTGCCATTTATTTTCACTCCTCCGCCTGGCCCCAGTGCTAACCCATATGCTCAGATGCCTTCTCAGACACCCACTCCTCAGCCAGGGCAGGTGCACACTGGAATTCCTAGTTTACCTCCAAATATCCTCGCATTATTACAACAGTCGCAGGGTCAGCATGGTCAAGGCAGTGCCCCCCAACAAATGCAATCGCAATATGGAATGCCTCCTCCGCCACCTCAATCAATGATGTCCCCACCTACGAAACCCGACAACTTTGTCCCACCAACTGCTAACAAAGATAGGAAGACGCCAGAATCGGCACCTGCTGCTCTATCCATCCATCCGCAACCAACTTCGAATGCTATCAAGTTGGTTTATCGCGAACAATCGATCTCACCTTATAGTAACTTGGTCCAGACGATTGATCAGGTCTCGAATATGATGGCGATGAGCATCTGTTTTCTGATTCCGAGAGGAATGAGCTGCGTTTCATCAATAACCTGTCTCGAGTCCAGCAACCACGTCGTTTTCAAGTCAACTACACTACCTACGATGTCCGGCGTGACCAAGACTCCATGCGACCGGGACATAATTGCACGGTCATGACACTATCGAGGGTGCTTTTGTGTCCGACACGACAGTTCCTAGCGGTCAGATTTTTCTACCTGGTGCTGAGTTCATTAAGTCCTGACGGATGTTAAACCAGGGAGACAAGGCTTGGCCAGAGACAACTCTGATTCACTTCGTTGCGGGGGAGTCTTCACCTGGAGCTGACTCTTCGATGGTTGTCAAAGTAGGGCACGTTGATCCTGGTGAAGCTCTTGATGTGTGGACCGGTGACCTGGAGGTTCGTTCGTCGGGTCTGGTACACTTTTTTTTATCGCTAAAGCACATTGCGTATCTGGCACTCGATGCTCCTGGTAGATATGTCAGTTGGCGGACGGTGCTGGCGAAGCGTTTGGTCCTAGCGTCTGAATCGAATACGTTCGGTTCTCTGTGCGGGAAAGTGGACAATACTAACGGCAAAAACATATACAGGTTGGATCGACTTTGTAGGATTTGTATGGTGGTGTTACATTGTATGGTGGTGTTACATGGTACGTATATCGCGCAAGTGTCCAATGTGTGCAGTCGCTAAACCTCCCTCCAGCCTCTTAGAACTTGTGTATGGTCTAATATCCGTAAGTCCGTTCAAAATTTCAGAATTTTAAAAGCAGCTTACCTAGAAGCACTAATGCGCACCCCGAAGTCCCAGGAGACGCTCCATCTCCTCCACCTCCATCTGGAAAATTCGGCGCTCCCTCGCGATCCAAAGCACTATCATCGCACGCGTTTCTTCTGTCCAGACCGGGGGCTGAGGGTAGGGTTGAACCGGTAACTCAGGTTGGTAGAGTTCCTGACGCACGCGGACTCGTGCGCCGGCCCATGTAACGTACATGAATTGCTTTGAAATGTTAAAGACTGTAACCCCTGGATGATTCGTTACTTACTATCTGCCTTTCGGTCATCGTGAACATCACGTTGCGAGGCCTCGGTATGAGTTGAAGAAGATGTTGAGGGATCTGTAGGATACCGGTGAGTACTGATTTATTAAAAAATTCTTGACGTACCTGATGCTCCTGATTTCCCTCTGCGTTCTGATTTCCGACTCCTCCGCCTCCATTGGCATCAGCGTTGTTGTTCATGTTTTACTGGAGCGGTAGATGTTTAGAGTGAGTTAATGCAGAGTTAATGTCGTTCGTATCGTAACTTAGATTCGTACATGTCCCGTTTTGGCTGTTTATGACATCTCCGGCATTTGCCGGAATGGTTCACGCGGCCCGGGACGGCTGGCACAACTGTCCTGTTTATCCTGCACCACGTATCGCGCAATCTTGAGCCAAAGCTTCTTCTGCAACGGTGCGTCGTCCTCCGGTTTGTTGGCATGTTCCTTTGCGAGCTCCAAGTCACCCTTCTCCAATGCCAGGTTCACGCTATTTTCTCAAAGACCCATTTGCGAATAAATGTGAACGCATGATTTGAATGCGCCCCGTTCTTTTGCACACTCGAAGAGCCTAGTCGAGGTCATAGTACGGTTTGCCATAACTCGGGGTTCGTCTTCCTCCAGTTAGTAAGGGACACATTTCTCGGCCGTCGTCCTTCACACAAGATACACCCGCACCATACTCTCCAGTTTCGGAGGTTACACGAGGTCATGAACGTAGTGATACTGTCTCGTCGTTTCATACTTCCCAATGTCGCCTGTCTCACGAGGACTTCGTACATCCCTATGCCAACCCTGATTTGGTGGCTTCTTATACCCCTCCTAGACCTGCTCAGTTCCGTTCTACCTTTGGACATGTCTCGCGATGCGATTCGGCCGCCACCGTAATCGACTCGCTAAGTTCGCGATCCGGTGCTTTCTCATCTACTATAACACCAGACACCTCTGCCTCATCCCTACCATCACGAGATCATATCCCTTCCACAGGCATGCGCGTTCATGGCAAAGATATTTCTCCTCCCATCACAGTCCTCCACTCCAACGAACTCAATTCCGCGCAATGCGATCAGAGCACCAACTTACCGTCTTTTCACCCCCCACCCGTAATTGAAGGTGTCCCAGGTTGGAATGCTTATCCCTCTCCAACTGTTTTGGGGGTGGGGGTTCTCAGTCGGTTGTGGGCCAAGCACGAGCAGGAGGGCGGCGAAGTCTGGGGTGTCGATATAGAGGTGAAGTTCACTAGTTCTGGTTCATCATCCTTTGATTGATTGATCATATGCTAGGCCGAACGAGATGGCACTTTGCTAGCTACCGACTTCAAGATTCTCGACCCACTAGCCGCAAAACAGTGGGCCATCAAGCTCGCAACAGAAGCCGCTGTATCGGTACTCAGCGTCGACAGCATCATCATGAACAAACCCGCAGGAAGAAACCCGACACACACCTACTCCATCCTTCGATACCTTTCACCGACTCGCACCCTAAGAAACCGCTTGCACGCAGCATCATCCAAGCTCCTCTTCTCGTTCGTGGTATTAGCAAAAGACCAGACACAGTTTACTCGCCTATTGGTCGATCCCGATTTCTTTCGTCGCTTGGTGTCCCTGAACATCTACACAATCCAGATGAGACGAAGATTCTTATCGTTTCATTTGGCGGACAGGTCTTCCAGAGGCCCACTTCCAGTCGCAGCAGCAGCACGGGTAACTCAAGTCCAGGATACAGAATACCTCCTACGGGGCTACAACAGATCACTGATAGCCCACAATTGTCAAAGATCCCTCTTTGCAGCGATGCTCTCAGCAAAACAGACACATCACACTGCTGTCACAGCGCCCCCACGACCACCTTTGATGCCAGTGATGAGCCTTTGCATGGACCCACCATGACATTACAATGACGCTACAAGTTCCGCAATGAGATCCGACTCAGAGTTTCGCTTGCGCTCAATACCCCTTTGCTCTGACACCACATTTCCGTTCTTTTCGGAAACACCACAAGGGTCCGTATAACGACATCATGGTCTGCTCCATTCAAACAGAGTGGAGCATTTTATTAATTATTCGACTTTAGTCCCCGCGCATCGTAATCTGGCCATGGTTCCATTGCAGTCCTTCCCGTTACAACGGCTCTGACAAGCATAAATCTTGTTATACATCCGTAAATCTTGCTCCACGTCAATTTCAAATATCGGTGCTTGAAAAGCTTATCATCTTGGGTACGTCAATCACCCTCATTTTTTCCTTCAAGTTCCTATTACCCATGTCGCAGTCTCCGAGTCCTTCTGACAACAATTCACCTAATGCGACCCATAACGCTCTCAAACGGCGCATTGCTGCTCTAGAAGAGCAAAATGCTGAGCTGCAGGGAGAAAGCCATCGCAACAAAAGGTATTGTACTAACATGGATTTCTATATGTATCTGACGCAGCTGATGTCCAATAGCCATGGTGATATATATGTCCCTGCTGGCCGAGCCATCCGGCGCCTCATGAGCTTAACTGACAGGGTTGAGGACCTTATCGGAGAGCACGATCGAAGGAGCGCTCTATGTGATGAAGATGACCAACACACGGAAGAGTGAGTATTATGCTCGAGTACTTCAGTCGGTTGATTTGATCCTGTTTTCAATATTCTAGGGAGGAACGAACCTATCAGTCATTTCAACAGCTACTTCGCTGGGTTCCATGTGTCCGCAGCCTTATCAACTCTCAAAGTGACGGATATCAGCTCAACGTTGCTTATCAAAAAGTAAGTTGTCCGTCATGCAAGTAGTCACATCAATGTTTAAACCCAATTGAATTCAGCTCAATAAAGGTGCCGATTCAGCACGGGGCGATGATGCTAGTTCTTTGAAGAAAACAGTGGCTTCGTGGCTCAATGAGAGCCGTCCTACCCCCAACCCACCAATCTCCTCAGTCGACAAGTCCGGACGTGGATTTTATCATGATGCGACCGGGGAACTTCTATGTCCTGTGGATTTCCATTGGGCCAATCCAAGGTATGACCTCACTAACCGGCTTACTACACCTCATACTGATTATAGCCATAGAACGAAGGAAGGGATCCGAAACTACGAACCTGACTTCCAAGTCACTGCCCATTCATGGCCAGCATTCTTGTATAGTAACGGCAAATACGACCCTGACGACCCGACGAAAGGGCTGTTCAAAAGTGCTTGGCTCGTCAGGGTGGGTATTAGTATCTCCTTTCAAGGGATTGTACTCACCTATTGGCACAGACTTTCAAACATATTTTTACATCCCCCAGCTCTGCTGGGGAGATACGACCTGACGAAGAAGAACCCCTGGGCTACCAGGAATCATCGCACAAGCGGTCTAGGACCTCAGGTGAACGGCGCACCCGGTCCAACATTGCGACAATATTAGGAATGCGCTCAGTTCAACCGCGAGCTATCGCCTATTCAGCAGTCCAAGTATGTTTAATAATTTTCTTAGACACGACGATAACTGAAGGGACCTGGAATCCCAGTTACGATTTGCCTTATCAAGCTGTGGTGCCTGGCGTATCGTTGATGATGAGTTTGATCATCGTCAGTTTTACATCTACATCATCGACTACTTCGAGCATCCACCTACATCTGCCGCCAAAGCCTCCATCGACACTCTTCTTGTTTGGTGGAACAGGTGAGTGTGTTGTAAGCTTTCTGTTGTTCGTACATTACTTACACTTTGTAGAAAGGTATTTGGGGCTCGCAATGTGTCTACTTACTTGCCTCAGAATGTAGTGCAATACTCTGTTGCTAACACTTCTGCCAGACGCTGCCAGTGATACGTTTTACTAATGCATGTACTACCTATTTGTATTATCTATGTACACAATAATGTACATTGTGGGATCAATATAATGGATACGCAGCTATTCAAAATTGAACAGAAACGCAAATGAATGGCATGGATCTAGAGTGACAAACGAAGCTGGAATTGTCACACACAGCACATTGCTGCCACAGCATCGCGTATCCCCCATGTAGACCTAATTGTGTAACATGGCGAGGCTACACAATTGAGACATTGAATGACAGCCAATACATATACGCTAGAGGTGTCTGGGAAACCTTTACTTTTCGTCACTGTTTATGAAATATATGCGATTACTGCCTGAGATTGAAATCATGCATCAGAACAAAGTAAGTGCAAGAGATGCTCCACAGTAAAAATAGTTTGAAACATATATCGAGAGGGCATAAGTTTGACTACTGATCTATGGTTACTACAGCTTGACTCATGTGACAGATTGCAACAAACGGGCCATCACATTTAGGATTATAATGTAGTATCTATTATCAAATGAATAGACCAGGTATATCTAACTGCCGCCATATGATATCCACTGCTCCAACAAATGACATACGAAGTCAAAAGTACCGATTCGCAGCAGGATGCCACTTACTGGTGAGTCATAACTTTTGGACGTTATACCATAATTGTGTCATATCGAAGACGCCCGTGGCCAAGTTGTGGCTTTACGGATCTGTAGCCAAAATGATATTGCACAGAAGTAAGTCGCTAGTTTCAATATGAATGAAAGGGAAGCTAAATCATCCTCATCACCCTAGTCATTGGCCACGGGACTTAAATGTATAATACTATTTATGAGTTTACAGATTGACGTGCCGTGATTTTACTAATTGTAGGTGTTAGACATTTTGTAAGGTGAGTATAAGAGTTGGTCGTAAAATTTATGTTTAAGTGGTGAACTCCTCTAATGGGGTGCGACGGGTAAAGTAAGTACCGGCAGGGAGACGATATCCGCTGGGGTACTTGCTGGCTTGAGCTTCAGCTCGAAAGAATCGAGTGAACGCGCTCATGGCATCGGAGTTGGACTCACGAGCCCGGGGCGGAAGGTCATGCCCTCGACGCCCGCCACGGTGACGATAACCTCGTCCACGGTGGGAAGATCTTTCTCGACGAGGACCAGAGGTCTGCTCGGAGGTGCGAAGGGGTACCGGGTCATCAACGACCATGTCGTTGGAATGGGGTCCGCGACCGATTAGGGGCATCGAAAGCAGAGAGATGGGAGAGGTATTGGTGGTGAGTGTAGCGGTACTGGGTGACCCGGCACGAGGTTTTATACTCTGCGGGTCGGACGTTCGGCTGGCCTCGGCTAAGTCGTTGAGTGGTAGATCAGATACACCATATACTAAGTTTTTCGCTTCGGCGAATGTACCAACGGTTGCGAGCTGTATATTGCTTTGATCGGGATGCAATTTCTTAGTAAGGTGCTTGATACCTGGAACTCCCAGAGCCTCTAAGTACTGAACGAGGGCCTCGAGTCGTGAAACAACGTGGTAAGGTAGCTAGACGTGGTCACCGGTCGTATAAACGACCTTGAATATGGCATCAGTACCCGCACCATGATGATCAGAGATGCGGGAGACTGACCATTCCTCGGGGGTACCAATATCCGAAATCTGTTGAAGCTGCCGACCCGGAAACCTTCGGTCGTCGTTCGGGACATGGAGGCGCAGTAGATGAGCGTGGAATGCAGGGTGGATGCCACGTTGTTTTAGTTCGCTTGGGAGATCTAATAAGAAAGTGTTATTCTTATAGTCTCAGGCGATTCGAAAAGGACCAATGTACTTGGGCGAGAGCTTTCGAGCGCGACCTTTGGGCAGGGATAAGTTTTCAGTGGAGAGGTAGACTAAATCTCCTTCGACGAAGGGGCTCTCTCTCCGTTTCGAGTTAGCGTTGGCAGTACTTTTGACGCGGGCGGCTATTATAGCGTCGTGAGCGTTCATGACGGCGTCTTTCATTCTTTGCAGGAACACGCGGACACCGGGGTACTCGGTCTTGGTATTCCAAATGAGAGGAGGTGGTAGCATGCCGTAGTTCAGTAAGAATGGGGGGTACCCGGTCGAGCTAGAGCAGGCCAAGTTCATGGCGAATTCAACGGCGGGTAGCTTGATAGCCCAGTCCCGCTGGTGAGGAGACACCAGGGTCCGTAACATCTGAGTCATCGTACGGTTAGCACGCTCGGTAGCACCATCAGACTGAGGGTGGAATGAAGAAGACATGCGAAGCTCTACACCAGTGAGTTGGTGGAGCCTCTGCCAAAAGGTGCTGGTGAACAGGGTGTTGTGGTCACTAACAATGTTAGTAGGCATTCCATGTAATTTGTATACTGAGTGGAACATGACCTCCGCGATATCTTTCGCTCGGTACGTTTGTTTCGTAGGGGCGAGGTGGACCATTGAGGTTAGGTGGTCGATGGCTACTAGAATCATGTCAAAGACGCCACTTAGCGTCTTGGATTCAGGGAGTGGACCTACAAAGTCAATGCCTATCGTTTCCCATGGACGAGTTGGGACGTCGAGTGTTTCCAGTAGTCCGTACGGTTGGTGGTTCGACGGCTTTGAGACTTGGCAGGTGGAGCACGAGTTGCAGTAAGACTGGACGTCCGTGGCAATAGACTTCCACCAGACGTTTTCTCTGAGGTACGAAAGGGTTTTGGATGGCCCTAGGTGTGCAAGTATGGAGTGGGCGTGGGATATCACAAGTTCTCTTATGCGTCTGGCGCCAATGGAGATGTCTGGGATGCATAGGATCCGCTTTTCTGAGTCCTTAAGGAATATGCGCCCATTACTCACTTCAAAGTTCTTATATGCTCCAGGGTTACTTAGGATTTTCTCAAAGAACTGGTCTTCAGAGTACCGGTTTACTATACTGGCATGTACATCAGTGGATGGATCACCTAACGTTATCGTTTCGGTGAGGATTGGTGGCGACTCTAGTAGGTTTGAGACGGAGTCTGATTGTACATTGATGTCGGCGCTGTTCACACAGCCGGGAGTTTCCGCACTTGCGTCATGGGTGACGTCACTTGATTCCATGCGGTTCTGGCCCAGGTCTTGCTCTATGACGTCATTGTTTGGTACCGGGACGCTTATGTGATCACTGGTCACGTTACTCTGTAGGTCCTTGTTTGTTCCTACTGGTGCGTCCTTCTCATTGTGCGATTCGCTAAGATGCTTGGGGTGTGTTGCAGGTAAGTGTCTTTGTTCTGTACTAGTGTGTACTGACCCGCCCTCCAGTGATGCTGGGGGTTTACCCAGTTTCAGTATCACTCGTCGTTGTGGCAGTTTCGCTGGTCCACCTCCAGTTGCTGTGTCCGCCGCAGGACGTGTTCCGTTCAGTGGGGCTTCTTGGTTCGTAGGGCTTTCGCCTTCCAGAGGTTCAGTGCCCGGCTGAGCAGAGGCGGAGCTGCCAGGGGGGTAATATGCGTACGGGTACGCTGGTGAGTCCTTCACTCCCCTCTTTGTCGCGGGTGGCACTGACTCTGGTCCGTTCCGGTTTGCAGGTCGTGACCGGTGGTTCCTGTTGGTGGGGGATTCCGTACCACCTATCACTCTCTGGGTCGCGATACGAGCTGAATGTTGCGCTTCGGTCGTGCCGAGGAACAATGGGGATCCAGTGTAGACGGGTGCAGTCACAAAATTAAGTAACAGGCCTCGAGGTATGTCTTCTTCCTCAACACTTACGTATTCGCTGGCTGACCTTACTGTACCCTTAGGTTCATTGCTGTAGATACGCGACAGTGCGTCCGCCAGCTCATTGTCTGCGCCAGGTACGTATATAATCTCAAAGTCGAATTCGCTGAGCGCCTCTAACCAGCGAGCTTGTCTAGGCGATAGCTTGGTCTGGGTGGATATCCACTCCAGACCCTTGTGATCTGTGTAAATGCGAAACCGGAACCCAATCAGAAGGTGCCGGAACCGTTTAAGTGATTCGACTATGGCTAACAATTCTTGCTCGTGCACAGGGTAATTCTGCTGCGCAGAATTGAATTTACCTGACCAGAAGGCTATAACAGCGGCGGACCGCCTGTCCGGGCCTTGGGATATCACACCACTGGCTCCCGTCAGAGACGCATCTGTGGTGAGGTTGACTGGTTGCGATCCGTTTATGGCTGAAGGTAGGTCTATCGCCTTTCTGCTAACGTTACGATGGGTTTCAACGCATGCCTTGACTAGGTCAAAGGCTCGTTGGTCAGTCGGTGTCCACATCCATCGCGTCGTTTGGGCGGCTACCTTGGAGAGATGTTGCATGTCAACACGCACTCCAGCACATCCTGACGCCAGGTACCCTACCGAGCCAATGAACTGCATCAGGAGTTCTTTGGATGTAGGTGTCTTCCAGTTGACGACCTTGTCTACTTTGTGCGGGTCGAGTCGGATGCCCGCGTCGTCGATAACGTGCCCTAGTATGTGCAGCTCGTCTTTGAAGAACTGGAGCTTGTGTTCCCCCAGGTAAAAGTTATTCTCTCTCAACGTATTAATGACAATCTTAACGTGCTTGACGTGTTCCTCAGGGCTATCGGAGTATATCACTATATCGTCGAGGTAGACGTCCATGAAGGCACCAATATAGGCGCCAAAAATATGGTTCATAAGAGACTGGTACGTGGCTCCAGCGTTGCAGTCTCCAATCTGCATAACGTGGCTGATCATGGTGCCGTCAGGAGTGGCGAAGAGACTCTTAGGTACGTCTTCTGGGACAATCCTAATTTGTTCATAGGCATCTTTGCCATCCAGTAGTGAGCGATAGGGGTGCAACGACACGTTGCGAAGGATAGTGTCAATATCGGGTAACGGGGACGCTAGCTTCCGAGTATTCTTGTTTCGCTGACGCGTGTCTAGGACAGTGCGCAGCTTCAAAGACCCGTCTTTCGTGGTCTTTTTCATCATGATCATGGGGACAGCGTTCGTCCCACTGAAGAACTCCCACCTGCCCGTTCGTACATAGTCATCTCGCTTCGCCCTCCATATTGGACGCAGGGCCTCAGGGCATCTGGACTGTCGCCAAGCGTACACCTGGTCATCGTGAATCAGCGGGATGACATGGTTGATTGCACGCAGGGGAGGCAAAGGTGTGTCGATAGCGTCCTTACAAATGTCCTTCGCGTACTCAAAGAGCTCCTTACGGTACGATTCAATTAGGTCCATATCTGGGCTGGAACCTTTGAGTTCGAGGACTTGTGTCTGTGCACCGCGGATAGGTAAGGGGTCTAAACTCCTTATCTTGATTTCCGGCAGGTTGAATCCCAGCAGTACTTGATGCTGGAACAGGAAGGGCATCCCTAGGATAACGTCATATGCCTCAAGATTGGCAATATCAAAGGTGCGGGGTCCAGAGATGTCTTGGTATATGAGGTTCACTGTAGTGTTAGCTTTGACTACACTTCGAGAGCCGGACACAGCCAACTGAAGGGGTATGGGCTTCTCCAGTAAGTCATATTTCAGTTTTAGTTGGTCTACTAACGTACTTGACACGAAGTCCGTTAGTGATCCGGAGTCCAGCAGTGCCCTGCATGGACGACCCTCGATCTGGACCATCACCACGAGCGCTCTCGGCAATATCCTAGAAGAACCTTTCGGCCTTGCGGATTGCCGTTGTAGGGATCTGATATCAGGTAGGTTCGTTGATGTACCACCGCAGAATAGCTTATCCGTGGTGTCACAGGGATTCTCGGATGTGATATCCTCGATCTCCTCTTCGGGACTAGTGAGTCTGTCATACTCTTCGTCAGAGGATTCACAACTTATAAGCCCCGGAGGTTCGTCCGTTTCATATCCGTGCTGGGGTGTTCCACTAGCGGTACCTCCCCAGGTTGGCTGAAAGCTGGACTTGGTGCGTATTAAGTCGGAGTAATTGTGAATCTTCAGACTAACTAACCATGCTACTATATCAAAGGAGGGATCGCGCAACTGATCATAGTAGACAATGTAATCATCGTAGTTGTGTTTGTCGCTGAGGAGGTAGGTGTCCACACCACCATGAATGGATAGACTGAACCGGTCTTTTCCATAGGCGTCATAGATCGCGTCATGGAGTTCGTCGGTTGGTAGGGGCACGGCTGACCTTAGTGTAGCTAGCACATTTGCGATTACGGCGAGGCGTTCAGCACCGGTAGGACCAAAGTCTTCTCCTACGCCAACGGCCATACCATATAGGCCTTGGGCCACGCCCTCCTCTATCGCAACGGCTCTGATATCGGCATCAGAGATTCCAACAGCGTTGGCTCGCAGGCTTGTTGTTCTGGGTCCCAGCCTATATGGAAGCTTGTGTCTCTTTGGGCAATCCTTAGCAAGGTGGCCCTTCTGCTCGCACTCAAAGCACTGATCATTGTCACGTAAGCGTTTAATAGCATCTGAGCTCTTTTTTGGCTGACTACGGTTATCCCTAGGCCTTTGACCTCTTGGGTGCTCGTTCTTACTCCTGGGTGGCCTATCACCAGCGGCCTGGACAGCATTGGCTGAGAGTGAGTGGGTTCTGTCATGTCGGTTAGGACGTTTGTGCTCACGCCGGTCGTGGTTATCAGTCCGTTGGTTCCAACTGACAATGCTAGCTACTGCTGTTGGGTTCAGGGCCAGAAGAGCGTTAGGATCGTGCGAGTTGGCCAGGAAGGCTCGTTCCGTCCGTATCGCTCTCTCCTCCAGTGTTTCAAGGTCTATCGAATTAGGTTCATATCCCTTGTCTACCAAGGCTGCTCTGAGATATGGCTTACAATGTACCCAGAATTGGAGTACGATGTCACGCTCGCGAATGTCACCAGCAGTGTCCGCGAGGTCTCGGAGTCGTCTAAGATAGTCCTTCACGGTATGCTTAACGTCCTGCTTACATTCGAAAAATCTCTGACGTTGTTGCATCCTGAAGTCAGACGGAAATACGTAGTCAAATAATTCTTCGAAGAATTCGGTCAGTGAGTATTTCTTTTCGAGGTCCAGAACGTCGCGCTCATAGAAACGGTATGCTTGTCCTCCCAGGTACTTCCCAAGGAGATTGAGGGTTTGACCTGTAGTAAGTCTGGCACGCTTTTTCCAGTCTCTGGTTTCTCTGACCCACTTCTTGAACGTTATGATGTTAGCTTCCCCATTATAGGTGAACGGGGGTTCGTTTTTAATGAATCCTTGCTGGTACTTGAGCAAGGTAAGTTTTGACCGATACTTCCGTCGTGCTACGCGTTTAAATTGCTTAGTATCAGGCGAATCGCTCTCATGGTCCGATTCCGGCTCTTGGGCCAGGAAGTCTGCCCCAAACTCGTTATCGGATGAGTCCTCTTTCAAGGTATGCCTTTTCTTCGTTGACGCTGTCTTAGATGGCTGATCAAGGTCACTCTCAGTCGACGATCGTTCGCCGTCGTCGTCCGATGAAGGAGGCTCGGGGTCACCAGGATCATGACCTTGTTTGGACGCCCCGGTCATAGCTCGTTTGACGGAGCTTTCAGTAGGTAAAAGCGACGACGCGCGTTGGTAGCGGAGGTTGTTGGTCTGCTCACTCTTGATTTTGACGGTCTTTGGGGCTGACTTGGCCTCGGTTGCCTTTTGGGAATCGTCTTCACCCTGGATACTGACTTTTGGGGCGCGGTGAGCCTCTTTTACTTTCTGATTAGCTTTGTTTTCACGTAACTGACTTAGGCACACGAGCCTTTCGAGGTCACGGATATGCTCTTTGAGAGCGTCTATCTCATCTAGGTCATCAGTCGGTCCTCCCTCGTTGTCGTATAACGTGGAGGGCCTTACGGCTGATTTTCCTTTTAGTTGAGCAGGGATGCGCGGGCTTGGTGTGTCTGTCCCTATGGTCTTGTCCTGCCAGTTGTTCTTGAGGTCAGGAACATCTCCAAGATCATCATTGATGGGGAGATCAGCCCACGAGGGCATTTCATTCAATCTGTCACTATCTAGCTCGTCGTGACGTCTGTACTGGTACCTAAGGCTATCTAGTAGTCCTATCTGAGGGTACCTGCGCTCCTGCTCACTGTGTTGAGCCAAGGGCGGGCTGATGCTCATCGCGACTGAGCCTAGTCCATCACCATCTTCTGGTGAGTCTTTTAGTTCGTTCCCGCCGTTATCCAATAACGGGGTACTTAGGGCAGTGGGGACACTAGGTGTCCTGCCATCAATGACAGCGCCAGCAAGGTCAGGCCCAGTCTGACTTGTTGGTTCGCCGGAGGGAGGCTCAGCGCGAACGCTGTCACTCCTCTCTAACCCGGAGACAGATACGTCGTCCAGGTTCCAGGCGCTCTCGACACCCAGTTCGAGAGCGCCGGCATCCACACTCTCTTCACTCGTTGGAAGCGAGGTCAGAGGGGATAAGTTGTCTGGTGCGCTTGCAGACATTTTTAACTCGAGTTCGAAGTTTTTCTGAGATATCTTGAAGGTGTTAGCGAGGAATAGAAGAGTCGGAGCGTTGGAGGGTGATCAGTCCTCTGTGCAGCGACCGTAGTTGGGCGGAAGGGGAAGGGGGCTTAGTATTCGAAGTTCAAAATATGTGATGTCTAGAAAGACGTTCACACGAGAAGTTGACTTATAAAGCAACTTAGAGTCCAGCAGAGAGAACTGTTAGAACTAAGCTTGTTGCTTCGGGGAAAGGATCAACTACCCTAACAGTAGTTCTACGCGAGTTTAAGTACTGTAGGGTATAGAAAACTATGGAACTGGATAGAAGGAAAATAAAGATGAGTAAGGAGAAAATGTGACGACGAGAATATTAGAGGTAGCAACCAATATTCGATGTCGACTTGTTTACGAGTGTAACACCATCTGCCTCAAGCCTGGCCATGGATGTCGGTAAACAAGCACTCTTAAGTGTTGTCCGTCTAATATAAGTAAACCCTCATGTACAACCTCAAATTCATGGTACTGCGGAGCAGGTGGGAAGGGCAGCTTGAAGGGTAGCGGATCTCAACTGATAAATGACCTGGGGATCCAACTGATAATATTGAGCAGCGAGAGGTCTCACAAGTCTAGACTCTAAGTAAATTGAAGGTCGACGATCTAGCTACATCATACAGCGTTTACTCTTACATCTCGATGACTTCAAGCTCATCCGTATCATTCTAGAGAAATAATGAGGGATAAACAATGAGTATGTCGCACTTCCTTGGAAAATGATAGGAACCTACAGGGTCTATATCTAAATGTTCTTTGAACAAATAAATCTTGTCTTGATCGAGCCATATCTCGGCAAACTCGCCAAATTCGAATGTTCTGTCCGACACGACTTCGACATAGGGCAGGAATGTCGTCAAGTATTCCCCAGACTCACAGTTGTATACTGTGGATGGTTCGTCAACCAGTCTTCCTAGGCCTTGCTGGTGACGCCTAACAGCTGATGGGCTGAAATCCATCATGTGTAGCCTGTATTCATCATCCGAGTTTGTCGCGCCAGCTGCAGGGAATGGATTTAAAGCTCGACTCCCACTGACGCCAAGTCTGCATGGAAAATCGTGCAGAAAGATACGAACATTTGAAGGACCCCAATATATCCACGGTATTATTGGCGACATTCCTTCCGAGTCAAAAAAGTCATCGAAGAAAATCGTGGTGGAAATAACGAAGTCGAGACCTGAAGGATGTGAAACAAGAGAGAGTACTCGATACTTAGGGTCTGAGACCCATGTTACTTGCTGAGCTTGTTTCTCCGGGTGTGAGCTACATGCAATATCGCTCGTCGGAGTACAGCACTTTAGGTTGAACACTGATGCAGGCAACAAGAAGCGCGCCAGCAACTGCGGTGGCCGAGACATGTCCTCAATTAAATAGAGCTCTAAATTGTCGCTGATAATCAAAAATCTATCGTTCCCGAGGAAGCAGAAGTCGATTGGCCTGTCGGAATCTAGATCTAGTGTAGTTGAGCCACTGAGCATGCTCTAATTCGAGTCAACTGTCAAGTCTTTCAGCTAATTCTGGCTAATACTCACATTGGACGAAGTCGAGTGTTGCCAGTCCCAGATATGTAAGCACCACTTGGAGTAGACTGATGAACCTATAACATCAAACAGTGGTGCGAAGCGAAGGAAAGCGATATACTTCTCAAAACCCTCGAGTTTCGAACACCATCTTACAAAGTTCTCACGTCCTTCTGGAAGCCACAAGTCGGACATAAACAATGTTCGTCCAGCAGCTTGCGGGTGGACACCATCTCCATCCAGGGTAAGAAGCTCGATATAGGACTCCTCATCATATGGATAATTATCACCACTAATGGCATAGGCGATGGCGAGTAGATTTTGCGCTGGGTCCATGAAAACATCGATGTCGCTGGTGTTAGAAACAGCACAAAGCGAACCTGGAGAGAAATCACGTTCGATGGTTTCTTGTGAGGGTTTTGGTAGTACTGGAAAGATTCTGACAGAATCTATTCTTGGGTTCCAGAAACAAGCATGCCCATTAGTGATATACGTTGCTGTGAACCAGTGGAATTTTTCTGGTATGGAGATTGTTTCGAAAGAATGGAGATCAAATTTGAACCATGCGCTAGCGTTTTCCCTAAGGAGTTTTAGGCGCTCTGCAACAGGGATGTGATTGTTGGAAACAGGAAGTAGTCGTTGGCTACCGAGTTCAATGGCGTACTGAAGCCCAGAGGATGACTCGGACATGGATATGTGGCGAAGGGCCTTGCATGACTGCCAGACGATCGCCAGTATCGGAGTCCATTTAAGACGATGGATCGACAGCAGTTAGAAATTTAATAGTAACTCACAGATGTACAACGAAGGATATCTCGCCAAGGAAGGAAGCTCAGAATGTAAGTGAGCAGTTCTTCAGGAAGGGACAGTAACCCTGCTTTGGCTTTCATTTTCAGCTTTGTCCACTGTCTTGCCATAAGTTGAGACTCGATGTCAGCATTATGGGACGAAAAACTGACCAGAATTTAAGTCGTCGATAGCGGACTCGAGTAGTAGCCTGGAAAACATCTCTATCACGTCGAGACCGCTCTGCTTAAATATTTGTACGACCAAGAAACGAAAGAACAAAGATATCGCGAATAAAAACTGCAGCGGCTCAATGGTGACTATAGACTGACTTGATCACAAAGTGGCAGTAACTTACATCGACAAATGCAATGAAGAGTTGCCAGTCACCATGTGACTGATCAAAGGTGTGATTATAAAAGGTGGTGGCGTAGTGAACCAATCAATCAACTTCGTTTATCAGCTGAGTACTGGTAATTAGCATTTGACTAGCTCAGGCTAGTAAATCAGTGCTTCAGCGACATGGTCAATTCACTTGAAGTTCCGCCATACCTCCTCCAACCGCTCATCCCTAGAATCATTGCAGGGACTGTTACTTGTGCGCAGGCATTTGGTGCGTGAACGACCATGGGTCACTTGACAACTATTTTCTTTCGTTGCCTCCTTAGTCTCCCTATCATTCAAGAACCGGTGCTAACACCAAGTACAGGGTCCGAAATATATGTTGGCTGCTCGAATGGTGAGCTCCTGCGCTACGCCCTCCAGCCAGATGCGGATCCCACCAAGGTCGGTACCAACGTCTGCAACAGCCTTCTCATTCATCGCCCTATAGATTTTATCATTTTCATGCATTCCACCTTTAGATTACTCTCTTCTTTTTCTCCTCTTTCACAACTCAAGCCTGCGACACCACGCTAACATAGCCCAGCTAGACGCTTACGCTTTGCTCTCGCAACAGAGCCATCCTTCGGGCAAGCAGATCGACGAGCTCATCCTCGTACCTTGTATCGCGAGAGTGCTGATATTATGTGGTGCGTTATCCTCTCATCCGTGAGTGCTTGATCTAGGGCGTGCAGCTTATTGTGTTGTGAAAATTTGAGATGCTGTTCGCTCTACACCGTACTTTCTTCTACATATTCAGTCGCTAAACATGAACTAATATACTTCTTCAGACCGTCAATTACATATATACACCCTCCCTTCGCTTGATCTTGTTCCAAACACTAAACCCGTCCGCAATGTTGAGGCTCTCGCAGTCGACCATAATCACCTTCAGCGCCCCGCCGCGACCTCGCTTACCACTAGAGCCACTTCCACGTCAACAAATTTTCCTACTGAACGAGGGAAAATTGATGCCATTGACCTCTGTGTTATAAAACGCAGTACTATTGCCATGTATAGTTTGGGCGAGGAGAAGTTATCATTCACCAGGGTTGGTGTTCCATCTTTCTTTTGCTTATAAGCTGATGCCCATTTATTCTTCCTTAGGAAATCCCTTTCCGATCTGGATCCCTCCGTGCTCAGCGTTCAGGGCGCCACCTATGCATTGCGACCGCAGATATTTACAGTGTAATTGATCTTGTAACTGCACAAATGTTTGAATTGCTTCCAGTGACACAAGTCGAGGTCACGGCGGGGTAAGTTGAATAGGACATTGCCTTTCATCTCCTTACTGACTCTTACTGACTCGGCTAACAGTACGATTAAACCACATATCGTTGTCATATCTCCATCTGAGTTCCTTTTACTGAGCTGGACGGGCGGGAGCACACTTGGTCTGTTCGTCACGGGCGATGGTGATCCCGTACGTGGAACACTTGAGTGGCCAGCGTATCCGGTGTCTGTGTGTGAGTGATATCTTATGTGAATCTCTTTCGTGTTGCTAGCTCGAATTCGCTAATTCTCCACCACCTTTCGACTTTCTCAGTGGTGCATAAATTACTTTCATTTTATTTATCACTTCGCAATTTGTTTTCGAGTTCTAAGACTAATTACCGTGGATGAACCTGTCTAGGTCTCGACTATCCCTACCTAACAACACTTCTGCCAAATGGCACAATCGAAGTGCACAGCGTTGAAACTCAGACGATTACCCAAGTCATTCCAGCGCCCGATTTTGGTGAAGGAGGGAAGCCAGGCTTGGTCTCTTGTCTTGCTGGTTATGCAGCGCCCTCCTCTGAGTGTAGAGACAAGATGAGGAAAGTGAAAGTTGGGTTGGTGCGCAGTGGGGAAGTGGGGCTGAAGATGGACGACGATAAGGTCCATGAAAGCCAGAACGAAGAAGTAGAGGAAGAGAAAGATGCGGATTCTGTTCGAACTAAGAAGCGAACACGCATAGTGTTTGAAGACAACGATGATTCAACAGAGGTTCCTAGTGTGTCTATATGACCGACCTGATTGGTACGCGGGTCCCTTGACTGTCAGGATTTTGACTAGTCGGTACGGGTTGGGCTGCTCACAATTGTACACTAGTTGTGAAACGTGTTTCGCAGGCATTTGAGCTCTGTTTGGGCCAAAAGTAACATCAGAGCATCCACCTCATCTTAGATTGTCGGTTAAAGTACGATACTTCTCTACCTCTTCCTCGACAGACTAGCAAGTTGAATGGATGCGAGTTGGTGTTTCAAAACAGCAATCAACGTCTCGGCTTCTCGGACCTCCTATTTTTCCCTTGTCATTACTGCGAGGCATCACTCAACAATTACGATCATGATCACGTACCGGCAATTGCACTTGTTAGTTTCAACCTTTACAACAACGGTGTTCTCACCCAAGCGCTTCTTGTCCGCCTCCTGTGAATGTTTGTCTTCTGCTACTGCGCGGTTCGCATAGTTGGTAACCGCTCTGAGAAAACCAGATGCAGAGACTTCAGCCTAGTATAAATTAGAGCACATACATGATTGGCAGCACTCCAGAACGCGTCTGTCATGTGACCGTATTGACCCGCGCGTCTGTTGATGTCTATTTGCTACCGACGCGTTCCCGTAAATGAATGACATCGTACTTCTTCACTAGCCTAACTGCTAACATCACGCAACCGAAGGCTATCGTCACATCTGCTATTTTCCGCCATCCCTGCGCGTCTATTGTTATCATCATACCTAATTGCTACATAGTAATGCCTTATTTCACTGGCGTGCACGATGCCTCGGACCTTCTAGCGGACGCGAGACACGAACCATACACAGATATTCCTCTATCCTCGGAAGAGCCAGATGTTTTGATCTCTCCGCCACGCTCTCCTAGTAGACTTGACTTCTTTCATGAAGAAGGCGGCGCTGTCGGTTGCTCTGAATCAGATGCAGACGCAGAACTGCCGATTTCGAGGGTCAAGTGGGCACGCAACCTCTTCCGTAGCGGCCCGGCACTCGCGAAATTTAGGGAGGAGGAGGACGGCGGCGACGAGCCTCTCATGGGTCCACCAATCCTCCACGTGAATGACCACAGCACCAATTCCCAGACAAACTTCGAAGACGAGCTCCAATGCGTCCCATTCTCACCTTCACTTCAGACAGTCACCATGGAGCCATTGGCACCAGAGCCTGTTCGCCATGCGACGCTTCCACAAGAAACAAAGGTGCAAAATCCAACTCCTGTGTCACGTCCCTACTCGCAGCGTCTGAACTACCCCCACCGCGGATTTTCACGGAGTGCTTTGTTGCATCAAAAGTCTTTCTGGACAGCACGCCATGACGAATGGTTGGAATGGCAGGCCAAAGAAGTGAAACGGCGAATAGACCACACTATATGCGCACAAGACCCTGGAGGCGCATATACTGGCATCACGCTCATGGATGGTCAGGAAGTCTCTGGGCTGCCATCGCAAATCCGCGTGCCTCTATCTGGCTTGGAGCGTGACTTTGAGGGGTATGCATCGAGAGACTTTGTCCAGGACTCGAACGCGCCGATCTACCCTCGTGTGGGCGATATCTCTGCGCTTCGTGATCCGTACTCTGCCAATGTCGACCGGTGCTTCTTCAGGTTTCCGCTGTGGACCATTCACAAGACGCTCTACGTGTTCGACATGTATCAAAGGGCAACCAATATTTCCGACCAGATACAAGGTTCTGCATCTTCGGGAAGCTTGCAGTCGTCGACTGGTTCATCGACATGCGGTGATGGGGACATAACCCTTGTTGCTGACGATGAACCACCCTTCGAGAAACAAACGCTTGACAACGGGCCTCATCAAGAATGTCTATCGTCTAGAACTCCAAAAATATCTCCCGCGTGTACATGGGAGGCTATTCGCGCCTGGGAGCTGAACTGGTACGCTCGCTGGGAGCTACTCATTGGTCTCGTACAGCGCGACCAAGCCCTCCGGCAGGCAGCGCCGCTTTCGCCGTCGACACCCGGGTTCGTAGATGAAGACCTTTTACCGCCAAAAGAACTACTGGAACCCTTCACCCTGAAAGCTCCCACACCGATTTTCCTCTTTGCTGGCGAAGATGGAGAGGGGGATAGCGGAGACGAAGAAGACGATTATGGTACCTTGGTTGCAAACCCGGTTTACAACATTGACGAGACGTTCAAGGAGGGGTATCACCGTGCAGTAAATTTTTTCACCAAAGATCGAGAGTTGAAAAGAGAGCGCCGGCTTCGAACACTGTCTGGGTAGAAAGTCGAGGATGGTCGTCCGCATGGAAGTCAACGAGGTTGGGAATATTTTCACCTTATGTACAGCTCCCTAGTTTTGTCGATCCATGCTATATTCCGATGCCCCGATGAGTTCATACTCAAGACACCCTGAATGGTAAAACTTCATCTGGGTACCGGTGGAATACGATACATCTGTTGCCACTACTATATGAAGGCTGAGACCTTCACTACTGATAGTAATACTGGCCTACTATAGTCTCTTCTAATTAAACACGTTGGCATTGAATGTCCTGATAGAGTGAAGACAATAGATGAATGTGTATATATAAGGGGATTGATACCAGGGTGGCAAAGGAAATGTTCGTTACATAAGGACTGATGGGGGTGTATGTGATTGTCACTGATCTTGGGGTATGCTGTGAATGACGAGTGATGAAATTGGTTGACTCGGAGGGGTATATGTCTTGCTACAACAAGCTACTTCATGTATCCACGTCCCTCCCCCTCTGATTCAGAAGTGTTTGGGTACGAGCGCGAGGGGAATTGAGAGCGTCTGTGAGGCTTCCCGGGCCAGGACGGGCTATGGTTCATGTGCCATTCGCGTGATCTGCGCTGCCTGCGGCTCTGCACGATCTCTGGTGCTGCAGCTCGCAAGGCACTCAATTCCTCATTCGACAACTTTGATAGAGGCGATGATGCTAATAGCAGCAAGTCTGAAGGCGTGTAGATGAGCACTGTGACGTGGTCAGTATTAGGTATTCATAACTCGAGAAGATACTCACGACTATCATGAGGCAAGGGTGACAATGAGTGCGCTGGTGAGGAAGAGACGCTTGATGAGCTGGCTGAACTCGGTGAAGGTGCCCGTCGGTGTACAGGGATGTAGAGTCCTGAAGATGACGACATCACTGATATGGCAAGGGAAGCGGGAAGACTTGGTAGATGACTGGACGAGTGAGACTGTGCTGATCATGTCGGCTCAAACAAGGTCTTATATATACACAGGAACATCCTGAGGAAACTGCGCATGCATGGGCCCCTCGGCAGCTGGTTATTGTGTGTGGCGGATGTCGTGGCGGGAAACAGCAGTGGTGAGTCATCAACTTGGACCGCTGCGTCAGCTATTTGTGGCCTCCTGGAAGGTCGTGGAAGGTCGTACAAATGACGCGAAAATACGACGTTCGCCATCGGAGCCCTACGTTATGTATTCGTCAGTGATAGACGTGTTACCCGGGCCGAAGCTTGTGTGATTGTTAATGATCACCTGATCGAACTCGAGTGGCTTGACTTTCCGTATTTGTAGATCACTGTTTAGAGCCATGGGTAGCTTGGATGCAGCTTGGCATATGGGGACTAGATAAGGCCGGAAGCAACGTTGTCCCACAGGTACATGGCCTTCAATGCTGCGCTTTGAAAGAGGCCTTTAGTAATCCTGGCACCGCGGAGCCTATCAGCAGGATGGAGAGCCTTTTGTCAATTTAGAAGGCTCAATGCAACATTTGCTTTTGTAGTTCGACTGATGGAATATATGAACGTCCTAAATTCAAGTTGCGAGCGACATTCTTGTTCACCATCTGTATTTTTCCGAACTCCGAGTCATTGCAATTGTAGTCGGCAGTCAAATTTCTTCCGTCCGTAACCCGATCTATTCTGTAGCTTAATAGCGACACCGGTCTGAGGCAAATCCGCCAATACATCGATCATGAGTTAGTTTATCTGGTGAAGAATGTACTCACGCCCCAACAATCACAATCCCGACGACATCGGCTTGGCTTGGCTTTTGTCAAGGATCTCCTCGGCATCAGTAATAGAGCCGACAGCCTCAGCAGTATGGTTGTCTCCGGCAGCTTGTTTGACTGCCTGTGAAAACGGTGCCTACTAAGTTGGGTGGCTTTTAGGCGGGTAGCACCGCTGGAGAAGTCGGGAAAGTAAACTCTGTGCTCGACAAGAATACCAGCAAGTTCCTCGACACATCAGTCAGATCAAGCAAAGAACATGAAAATACTTCAGAAGTGGTATATTTTCAAGCATAGTCACCCACAACCTCGAAACTCAACGAATGTTCTCGAAGCTTCCGCCGTATTCGTCTGTGTGCGTGTTATTCATAGCACTCAAGAAAGAGAACAGCAGATAGCTGTGAGCATTGTGAGTTTCAATGACGTCAGTGCCAGCGATTGCCTCGATCTGCGTCTTCGATAGCTCCTTAGGCACCAGGGAGGCGTCATCGAAAGACGCTCCTATACATTCCCTGACTATAGTCTGGACGTGAGATGACCGTCGTCTGCAGAATATTAAACAGTGAAGATAGCTGCGTGACATTAGGGTCATTAGGAGAGCCTTCATCGTGTCAGTGATCAACATGATGACTCACGAAGATACGATTGTGTGTGAAATATCGCCCCCATAATCTTGATAGGCGGTGATAATATTAGTATAGGAGCTGAGAGTCAAAAGTTTGCTCGACCAAGGTAAGGTTGGCGAGTGCATGCTTGTTTGCTGGAGTCTACATGTCGAGAAGTAAATAATTGTGTGCGCGGAACGCCTTCCATGTCTTCCAGGCGATATATACAACTGGTGTCCACCCAATGTTGTGTCGGGTCGAGTTCACTGATTCAGCGTGATTCTTAATGAGATGCAATGGAAAGAACTTGAAGCTTTCTAGCGATTACGAAGGGCTTCAATAAAGAAACGTGGTGGCTACAAATACAAGAAAATAACACATTATCTTTGCCACGTAAAAGCGGGAGGTCAAACTAGAAAGAATATTGCATACCACATAGATTACTCCCATCCTTTCCACTACGTTCCTTTCAACCGGTTCGGACACAAGCATAAACCCTCGATTTCGGGAAGATGACACTCCACAAAGGAGTTCGAGAAACAAAAAATTGGAAATGGAACCAGCCCAAGAGTAGTCTGAATCGAGTTTCACGATCCACGAAGGATACGCGAGCCACGAAGTGAACTCAAGGACAAACCAGTGCCATCGTGTATATCCCTCATACGCAAGGAGAGTGAGTAGAACTAACATTGTAGCATTGGGTCATCTCCAGCCGCAAGATGTTCACGAAACTCGGCGTATGATATGCTTGCAGCGAGCGGAGACCCTCGTCGGTAGGGTAGGCACTGTAGGAAGATACCTCGACAGGAATGTACCGCAACAAAGCCCGGGGACTAAGCATCTAGCTCAGATTTCTCTACGTCCCTGAGCGCCCTTTTGACGGACGCACGCGCGATAGGACTGCTGCACGATGGAAAAAGTTTGCACAATCCCTGCAACGCTTTCAAAGCTTTCATTCTCGCCCTCCTCTGTTAGAACAGGATCTTGGGATATGAAAATGAAGCTGCTTTTCTGGTACGTCACGCAGCTGATTACAGCTGGGCTCTGCTAGAGCCGATCGAGAGGGATTAAAATACTCAGACCTTAGCCCGCTCAGAAATGTGGATGCATGAAGCAATCTGTACGTGATGAGCATTCGTGGCCTTTGAGCTGGTTGAGAAAGAAAGAGGAAATTTCAAGTCCCCTGGCTTATAAAGTCATATACTATTACTAATACATTCAAACTCAGCGTTTAAGGCAGAGTTTAAAATTTAAGACAGCATCAAAGGTTAAAGTGGGGGAGCTTTTGGAGACAGTGGTGGGCACTGGGAGGGACGCATGCCGATACGCTCTTCCTGAAGTACGTGCATAGCTACCCTCGGGAGATCACGGTTGCTGTTCACCTATGATACCTCCATCATAATTTCCACTCCAGAGTCCACGGAAGCATTGAAACCAAACGCCATCTTTGTGCACACTCATGGGGGACCACCCAAGATTGTGGTAGCATGCCAGCCAGCACCCGCCAACATCGTAACTCATACACAGCAACCCCCATCGGATATGCTGTTCGCTTTTACCTCCATTACTGCACTATTCACATTTAGACTGTCAAGCATCACATGCAGCCACTGTTTCTTGCCTCATGCCAGGTCCTCATATCACCACCCCCCGCTGCGCGCCCCTCATCTGGATTGTGGGAGGCTGCATGCGATGAAATGAGAACCGTTTCGATCGACAAAAGCGATGTAGAACGGACCGTATCACATGGACTGATGCCCGTCAACGTTGCATCAATTTACACAGCCAGGTAACGCGCCATTGTTGATTTTGAAGATCCGGATGTAGCACAAATGGTATCATTTGTCATACTTATCCAATTGATTCGCCACTCACCGATACCAAATATGATATCTTCAATGTGATTCTAGTCTCAAATGAGCCCAGTCGGTACCCGATAATCAAATTGGTATCGTGGTTACTATTTCTTCGGTTTGTGGCGAGCAGATGTTCCCCTGCCTCTATCTATATATGACTGCGGTGTCGTATCCTCTACTGTTGGTATACGATTGAGGTGAGCAAGGTAGTACTTACAGACTCTGGGCATAATTGATGTCCGTTTGGTATTCTCCAGCACTAGGGAGGCTCAAACCGTCACCAAAGCAGATTCTCACTATGAATGATTTCACAGCTGGACCTGGTCTAGGTGAGCGGGGTCCCACATCAGGAAGGATGTCACATTTGATTCAGGGCGGAGGCAGCGCTAACCTTTCAAGTTCATGACCATTCTATATATCAGCGTAAGTGGTCTATATCATGGGCACAGTTGACAAGGTTCACTCAACTTCAAAGATATATAGGTACACTATGTTGGAATTCTATCCTCTGTCTATGTTTTCAAGGTTAAGACATTGGCACTGTGCTAATAACCCATCTCTCACGATTAGCATCAGCATGCTGTGCAAGTGCCCCTGCTCGTTGACTTCTGACCGGCGGTATGCAGTAAGTTTTCCGGGAGTCTCGCTGACAAACTTTGTCACTGATCTGTGTTATCGCCTGCCATTTTCGTCCACATAATTGCACCACTCTAGAGGCGGAGTAAGGCCGTTGACGGGCTTGTTAGTTTGATCTAATGACTGAAACAGTTGTGAGTGGTGAGCCATTCAGTCACAGTACCCCAATGATACTGACTTTGACTGACATGTCATAGTCATCACGATTACTCGGCTATATGCCATGTATTGGCAATCAAGAAAGACTCTCACTTTTCTTGGTGCAACCTTGCTGGCTACCACGGTGTTAGTAAAATTTCATGTTTTACTTTGCAGTGCAAGATCGTAATATGGACGTGATTATCTTTGATGCCGATCTTCTATGCGTCCTGATTGTGCTATTCTTCTTGCTTTGCAACTCGGCTATCTCCAAATCTATTGGTACGCCGATCTGCCACCGAGTTATCTGCATCTGGTCATTCATTATTCTTATAGAGCTCATGTTCCTTGGGATTAGATACTTACAAGAAGTCTCGTTTGCGCAGATATTGTGCTGGGACCATACCTTATTCTTAGCGTTGGAGGATGCTACGCCAAGCGTGTGGCTAACTCCGACACGGTGATTACAATCATATTCCAAGAACAAACACGTGTATCAACTGCCAGTGGCGTGTAGCTCGGGAGAGGCTGGAACCTGTAGGAACATGATCATCTGTTTCGAATCCTGTTGTGGTAATAACAGTTTGATGTTACGAGGTAGGTTTGAAAGAGCAAAATCACGCAACTGCTCAACGCATTGTTCACTGCGAGCGCCTGATGAAAGTCTTTGCTAACAACTAGCTTATGCGTCCTTAGAGGAACGAAGGAAGCAGAGGGGGCGGTTAGATTGTGGTCATGAGCAGACCGCAACCACCCCCGAAACAATCCATGAATGACAAATGGGGTTCAAACTATTATACATCATGAGCATCGTGTTCGTGTCGTTATCCACCAGAGCGGTACGGGATTCCGCTCGAAAGTCGGGAGAGATCTAGGCACAAAAATATGTCGGCCAATATGTCAAAGTACTTTTAGGGGTGACCAACAAAGAGACATACTAAAAATATCGGGTCACTTTGGGGTGCACCGGTGAAGGCGCAAACACTGAATTATCATAATACGGTAGATCAAAGGTCACGCGTCACGGCTAGCCAAGGCTAACAGGGTCAGGCGCCTGGATGAATTATTTTCGCTGGAGAACGACTCACCTGACTTGCTTGTGATTCATCTATGAAATTGATAATTCAGATATGCCGAGAGAAGGACGTTAGCTAGCATCCCCATATAAACGCAGCGCCTCTTTGAAACACTGAGAGCGTGAATATCACGGCGGAGACAGGATCGGTTCCATATTCCAAGGGAAGCAACTGTGCCTGCTAAATTCAAAGGTTGCTCGGTGCTTTCTGAGTGACCGCAGACATCCATTATCTTGGTTGAGAATTCTCTGAGGCTAGATTGTCCTTGCAACAGAGATTAACCATCTGAAGTAGCATCCAGTCATCGAAAAGCCAAGAATGTTGAAGACCAATGGATAGCAACTAGACCTAAACTGCTCGCGAAGATAGAAATGTCGACCTAGAGCCTGTATTGCGGTCATTAGAAGGGGAGATTAAGTCCACATAAAGTCTAAGAACACCGAATGCCGAACTTAGATCATGATAAATAAATGTATTCACAAATCTTGCACAATGGGATTGTCTGATTGTGAACTATCGCACGTACAGGGTTCGCTACTAATCACGAATCGGGAACATTGAATATCAAAGCTTCCCCTTGTCTGGATGGTCTGGGCCAACTATAACACGTGGAAGATCGTGACGAATGCGGGATAAAGACCGACAGAACATCATCCATAGGAAGTCAACTTACGCGTTGTTGTTATCGTGCGGCGCCGGTCAAGGTTCGAAGAAGTGATGGGAGTATGGATTCGTGAAGCACCGAAGAGGATAATTTTTGATTCACCGAGGTCGGGACAATAAGTATTACCCGCACTTGTTGTCCTGAGAAGTAATGTCCTTGCTACTATTGAAAAACTGGACGTCATTAGAACGAAAAAAATTGAGTAATACTGCTTACCGGTAACAGTGGAAGAAGAGAGGGGAGTCAAAGGAAAGAGAAGGAACATTAGGATATTTTGAGAGCGCAACTCCTTTTGGGATGGCTATAAAGCGTTACAGCGCTGATTGACAAGGACGACACAAGAACACGATAAAAGACCTAAAAAGACTTGCATAGTTAGTCTTATAACGATAAGTGCAATGAACCAGAAATTATAAAGAGATTTAGACCACCGACTCGTATAGGAAAGCAGTGTGGGAGGTTGCAACGTTTGTAGCGGAGTCAACGATCTTTGGGTCGGAGAAAGAGACAGAATCATGCGTGCGCTGTCAAACTCAACTTTGATTGACAATTATGGCCCACGAATTCGCCGCTATCGCTCTTTTCATACGAAGGTCTGCTCATCGTAGAGCTCGACATCATGAAGTTTGGAGGATGAGAGGAACCAGGCGCACGGCATCACTTAAAAGTCACGTTTTCGCGTTTTATAACTTTTATTCAAGTCCCACGTTCACAGTTGTGCCTTCACTCCATCATTTATACTCAAAAACTACCCTTTTCCTCGTCATACTCTTCAAGACCTTTGCGATATCGAATTTGGTATCAAACCGATAGCGCCAGATCAAATAATTTGAAGCACCGGAGCGTAGGAAGCGTGTTCTGAGCGGCGACGATCGGAAAACTAAGCAATTTCGAGCGGAGTGAGCAACAACTTTCTTCCATTTCCTTCCATCCATCCATCTGTCTCCTCTACTGGAGCCTATTATCTGTCTGCTTCACAAAATACCGGCTCGATCAAACACTCAACATGGTTCCCGTTCTACAGGTCCGTGACTATTCGCTTACCCATAGAGAACAAATTTCTGTGAGGAGCGCTGGGCAAAGTTTTTGTCCCCAATGGCAAGCGATCAAGCCAAGAATGCTGGTGCTGTAACACAGGAACATCACATCCCACCATACCAAGCATACGGTGCCTACTCGCCACCTTTTCCGGTCTACTATGATCCGAGCCATCCTGAACCAAACGGTGGGCCACATCCAGCACCCCCGTACATCTATCATTACCCGCCTCCAGGGATGATGTACCCATTTCCTCCTCCTGGTAGGTCTAGTTTCGCGGCGTTGTTCTCTGTCGTTCTCTCTTGTTCTCTCTTACGTTAGACTCGTAGGATTTCCGCCTTACGCACCCCCTCCCCAAACCAACTTCCAGCGCGTTAAGCGTAAGCAGGTCAAGATGGCGGTAAGTTGACGTACATTTTTTGCGCCCATTTCCTAAATTAATTAACTTATTATGTCAGTGTACCAACTGCGCAAATGCCTGCAAGCGTTGTGACGAGCATCGTCCATGTGAACGATGTGTCAAATATGGTATCCCAGAAACGTGCGTTGATGGTGTGCGGAAGGAGCGACAGAAGGGAATTAAGCGGGGACCCTATAAGCGCAAGAACAAGTCAGGCGGCAGCGATACTGCTACCTCACCTACTCATAATCCCAGTTTCGAGAGTACGTTGCAATCATCAATCTGCATTTATTTTACTCATTGGTAGAATTGATAGCTTTCTCATCTACCCCAAATGAAGCAAACGGAGACCCAGCATGGCACCCGCCGAACGGTGTAGCACAGGGTTCTGCGACTGCAACTCCTGCACCCTCGTCAATGCCAACCTTTCCACCTCCGCCACCACCACCAGAGGGGGGATATTATCCGCCCCCATATTTCTATCCTCCCCCTCCTGGTTTTGTACCACCCTCTGAGGGTCAGGCGCCCGTGGAAGGGTCCCCAAATTCTGGCGTACCTCCTCCGATGATGCCTTACTATATGCCTCCTCCTGGATACTATGGACCGCCATATTATGGCCCTCCTGGCGTGCCCCCGCCCGCCATGGATCCAGCTCAGGCTGAGCTTCAAAGGACATCTGGCCCGCCTGTAGATCATGATCCTGATGTCGAAGAAATACCGCCGCCTGCTCCGAAGACCAATTCAAAGAAGAGATCTAGAGTGGGGAAAGATGGACAGCCGAAAGCGAAGAAGACTAAGGTCGCTGCTGTCGTGCAAGAATCTTCAACTTCTAGTGGAACGACGGGAGGGAGCGACCAGGCTTCAGAACCTGGACATGGCAGCCCAGCTGAGATTGGTGATGCATGAATATCACTGGATCTATTGCTGCATACAGTTCCCTGCTTTCGCGCTACTGTTTTCTCTTTTTTTTGCGATCTTTGCTTTCTCGTTGTTCAGTTTCAAATGCATGTTCGATGTGATTCTGTTTTGCCTCCTACGTACTTCTGAAAACTTTCAGAGACTCCGACGCTCTTTGACCACCAACAAGGTCTCGATGAGGATGATAATGTGTAGAGAGGGTGTAGATCGTGTGACGCGATCCTGTTTATGGTCAAAAAGCCGCCGGAGGCAAAGTATCTGTCATTCTCGAACCCCCGTACGTCGATGATTGGAATATTGGCTACCCACAGTCATTTTGAACGTTCCTGGATTTCTATTCTGCCGCCTTTTTTCTTCTTGGCCTTTGGAATTACGGTTTCTGCTCGTTGTATGTATATGACCTGTCTGTCATCCTATGCTTCCCGTCTTCCTGCTTTCACTTATGTATGATATGATTGGGTGATATTTATTATTGTAGGATATAAAGCAACATCGTGACTTACATAAATTGATTTTCAGAAGCGTTGATCGGTTATAATAGGCAGGGGAAGAGAGTTCGTCGACATAAAAATACCTTGCTTGCTGCGGCAAGGTTTTCATGCTTGTCTGAAATTCAAGGGTTCATCGCAACTTGAACGTGACTGCGGTCCGCTACAACACATAAGTTGACATTCACGGACTCGCGTTCCTCAGCTCGTCAGCTCGTCAGTCTGTGCAAATAGGTTGCGTAATAAGGCCTTAGAACGACAGAGTGAGCGCCAAATATGAGAGAAGCGGAAGGGCATCAAATAAAGAAAAGATGTAGGTCCCTGAACAACTTGTTACGTAAAGTTACCGGCTATATCCGGGCGTTTGTTTATTTCAAAAGGCGTTGCCAAACAATGCTCGAAATTTTGAGTGACTTCAAAACCCGAAAACCGGTTGTGTCTGTCTAAACTTCCTCTTCGCCATCTTTTGTACTTTTCCTTCCTCACGCAACATGTCTGTTCTCCGTGCCCTTCGTCAGGTTGCTGCATCTTCGTCACGGGCTGTTGCTCGTCCTGCGGCTCGCTCCGGCCCCTTGCGCCTTGCGACCGTACAGCTTGCTCCACGGGCTTCCATGACTGCTGCAAGAGCTTTCTCGGCATCTACGTGTCGTTTGTCGGAGGGTTCGAGTGAGCTTTGTTCTTTTTTCAATGAACCAGTCCTCACCCTTTTTTGGTGGCAATAGCTGACGTTGTCCTCTCACAAAAACTTGCCGAGGAACTTAAGTACGAGAAAGAGGCTGTTGCTGACGCGCCAGGAGAGCCTGAGTTCTTGAAGACATTCAAGGAGCAGGGTATCTGGGAGGTATGTGTTATGCCAAGTAAATGGTGGGCTTGTTCCTCAGACCTTGCACGCAGATACAGGACGTTACTGGTAACGACGAGGTCACTCTCGTACGGAAGTTTGGCAATGAGACGTGGGTAAAATTTTATACTGCTTGACGTATACTGATATGTTTTATAGTATTCGTATGATGTTCTCTATTGCCGACATTCAAAACGCTGAGGAAGAGCCGGAATACGAGCAGGAAGAAGGTGAAGGTGGAGAGGAACAACCTCCCCACTCGTACCCTATCCGTGCTTCGTTCTCCGTCACGAAGGTAGATAGCCTCACGTGAAAAATTCTTTGCGCTTGTGCTTATATTTGGATGTAGGCCAATGCCAAGGGGTCCATCAACATTGACACTATGTGCCAGGAGGGCGCGTTCATCATTGACAACATGTCCTACTATCCTGATGCACAACTTGGTACCGAGCTTACCGCCGAGGCTGACTGGAAACGCCGGGGCTTGTACATCGGCCCTCAGTTTGACACTCTCGACGTTTCTGTCCAGGAGGAAATTGAGAAGTGGTTACAGGAGCGGGGTATCAATGAAAACCTTGCCACGTTTGTTCCTGAATATTCAGAATTCAAAGAGCAGAAGGTTAGTGGTCGTTTACCTGTCCATTGTTTGCAGGACCTCATCGCTTTCCCCCATAGGAATACGTAAGGTGGTTGGACAACGTGAAGAACTTCGTGGATGCGTAGGCATGTAGTTCCCGCTCGCACGACCACTCAAAAGCCATCCCCGCTATCTGCATGACCTTGCACCTATCTTTACACGTACAACCATACATTTATTGGCTGTTATCTCCCCTCTCAATCTCACTAGCATTTAATGTCACTCAATGTTCATCACTATTGCTTTTAAAATTTTTTCGTGTCGACGTAGTGTCTTCAAGTTTCAGTGGTTTGTGTAAGCACGCTGGCTTACTAGAGTTCCCATAATCGACATAAACACTGTCTGCGATACTGAAACATAAGCTTTCAGTATCACTGCCTTTTGGTGTTACAGTTGGGCGGACGACAGTCTTGGCCAGTATTACTTTGCTAACTTATCAGAGTTACTGTGATTGACAAATAGGGGAAGTTGGCTAGAGTTGATCGTCACGTGCGACCGCATAGGCTGCCCAGAATGCGTCCACTATGAGCTGCCAAGACCATTTACATAAGGCAATGCAAACATGTTTCAGACCTTCTCATTGGCCTTCACAGATCATCTATGTGGCGGTCCAACTTGAAGTGGATGAGCCACCACCACTGCCGCTTCATGCCACGCTAACATACAATAACCAACTGACAATGGGTCTATGCATGCGCAGGTCCACAGGTTGCTCCTGTGAGTATATATAACACTTCGTTCAAGCCAGAACATGGTCAATTCATCTCTCGCGTCCTCATCTACCAAGTCCCCTCCAGTAACCCGCCTCCCTCGCCACCTCAGTAATGTCGTCATCTTCCGGACTCTACATCCCCGTACACCGACGGGAACCTCCACCGGGTTCGGCTAGCTCAACAAAGGTTTCGTTACCCGCACACTCGTTGTTACCCTTGCCTCATGATAGTAGTGAGTATTATCATCTAGCCTTCACCCATCGGGTGGCACATACCTCATGTTCGTCACGTCATACAGGACCTATCTACACACCTTCAGACATGCTACTATTAGCGTCATCGCCTCTGTCAAAGTTATCGCAGAACGAATTGAACACCCTGCGAGCCGTAGCACCAGAAATTGTCCAGAGCCAGAGGCAGCGCAAAACACACGAATGGAACATGAGTTTTGGCCCGTACTGGCCCGGGAACCCTCGCAGACGCCCTCAATTCCCGTTGGGGTCACATCTAAACACTTCTGAAATTGAAGGTGAAGGACAAGGATGGAGGAAGTGACGCGTAGTGATACACACACCCGTCCGAGTCGAGTCCTCCCTAGGCATATGCGAAGGCAGTCTTTATTATGCTACAGATCATGTTGTATGAATCCAATTTTTTGAGCCAACGCCTAAAGAGTCGTTTGAAAGCGTGTATCTGAGAAAGACGAGACCTTTGATTTCTTTACAGCAGAGATGGTCCAGGGTTACCGCAAGCTTGGACAGGGATGTATGAGGAATCTGTCTCCAAAATAGTGGCTGGCAAGCTGTAACCTTGCTTTAACAAGTAAAACGGATGGTTAATTTGATCCTCATGGACCTTATCAGATGAACGAGATTAATAGCAAGAGACGCCTGATAACTATCCATTACAAAATGAAGAAAGGGGAGAAAAAATGTGCATAGCGATGAGTAGCCCTTGCCAAACACAAACAGGCAGGAATAAATTAGAAAATAAGCCTATACCTTGATCAACCCCTTCAACCACCTCACCCACTCACCAACATCTGCAGTACGTGTGTAACCAACGCTGACAACTGCCAGACTGACCAACAAGAAGAGCAATTTGGTGTTGCGCCTCCGTTCGATCAACTGCTTAAAGGGCCTGTTCAATAAGCCAAGCTCCAAGTGCCAAATATTGTAACTACGTACATGGCCATTTGCCGAAATGGGACGGGGCGGAAGTTTTACGCGGAAACGTTTGAGTGACGCTAATTTCCCGGGCTGGAACTTATCGTGAGGGAAGTGTCAAGGAGTATAAATCATCAAAACTTACGCTGTAAGGGGGAAACCTTCCTCCTATAATATTGTCAATCCTGTAAGATGTCACAAAGTGAGCAGGCGGACGAAATTGTAACAAAAGGACGAACCATCCGGGCGAGTCAAGAGAGGCACGTAGGTGCGTGAACATGTCGAAGGAGAAAGTTCGTGTGTGATACCCGGCTAACGACATGTGATTAGTGATAACTTGATTGAGAGAAGGATGAACTGACATCCGCTGGGGCCAATACCCCCGAATGGCAATCCATCAGCTATAGCACTATCAGTGGGCTATCTTCATTGGAAACATCGTAAGACATACTAGCGCAGTGTATCAACACATCATTGGCAATGGCTGAGCCACTCTGAGTATTGTCAAACACTGACCAAGAATGTCAACGACGATGACTTGATAGACAATCGAAAGTAAAACACACCCTTGTTTTTGAAGGCTGCATCTGGCGAGAAACAGTACAAAGCGAGCGGATGATCGCTGGCAGAATTCAGTCTGATGTTAACATGTAAACAGAAGCACAACTCACTGAGCATTGATGTATGCAATTGCTGCATCGACATCATCCACAGGCATGATAGGCAGGATCGGCCCGAATAGCTCTCTTTGCAACCAGTCAAACGTTGCTTGAAAATACTCCGACAGACAGATATATACGCACTCGCTCATTAGTGAATCTTCATCTTTGATACCCTTGACCACGGTAGGGGCTATAAATTTTCGTGACTCGTCGGTTTGCCCGCCAAAGGCGACGGTGCCGGCAGTGCTGTCGAGCAATTTCTTAAGACGATGGAAGTGCGCAGGATTGATGATACGAGAGATATCCGGAGTGGTAGTAGCACCAGAAGGATAGAACTCATCGTGTCTGCGGGCGCAGTAGGATACATATTGAGCATGACGTATATAAGGGTGTGATGAGGTACGCACGCATCTTTGAGGGCCTTTACGAACGCGTCTTCTGAAGAGCGCGGGACAAGAACATAATCTGGTGCGACGCAGGTCTGACCCGCATTAGCGCACTTGCCCCACAGGATACGGCGTGCAGCAATCTTGAAGTCACATTTAGGGTCGATAACAACAGGGGACTTCCCTCCGAGCTAGGAAGATATTGGCGCCAGCACATCACACTGAAAGTATGGATTTACCTCGAGACTAATAGGGGAAAGAGTCTTCGCAGCAGCTACGCCTATAAGCTTTGCTACTCGCCCGCTCCCGGTGTACAGAACTAGTTGTCTCGCATCATAATTTCGACAACAAACACAGTAAATTGCACATACCGTGGCCCCATTGGTATTCCATGAGCTATATGACCTGATAAGTATGCAGTTCATATCTAACAGAAATGAATGACACACCTTGCTGGTCTCCGTGACAGCACCCAACACGACTCGAACGACATCATTGTCCAAATACTTTGGAATTAGTTCCGCGATGAGGCCACTTATGGCGGGGGACAGTTCAGACGGTTTGAGAACGACACAGTTACCGGCGGCAATTGCTCCAATCTTGGAAGGGAAACAATGAAATGGAAGTGAGCGCGAGAAAAGACGAAAATGAACATACGATAGGTCCGAGAGCAAGCCATACGGGGTAGTTGAATGGGCTAATGGACAACACGACTCCCTTTGGTTCCTTGCGAATAGCTGGACGGAAAGCAGCAAATTTGATATTGAAAGGTGCCTTTTCGGTTCGAGCCCACTTGTCCACCCGGTCATAAGCGATCTTACAGTCACTTATAGTTGAGTCAAGCTCGAGGCTGGGGTGCACTTAAGTGAGTTTCATGCACGGTAACTTGGCAAAACAATGCTTACAATGAAGATTCTAGCGGAGGTCTCCCAAGGTCGGCGGCCAAGGCCTCCCTGAAACGTTCAATGTTGTCCTGCAGAAGGTAACCTAGTTGCAGGATCTGGACCTTTCTGAATGCAATGGGTTTGGTTTTGCCTGACCGGAAGGTCTTGTTGAGAGTGGTGTAAATCTAGAGCGCGTTTCGTGAGCTACAAGACAGTAATTGTGGATTGCAAGCCTCGCACCTCGTCAATTTCTTCGAGCGTCGTGAATGTTAACTCAGGTGCCATATTTGACATGTTGGTTGTATGTACACCGAGTGAACACGTTCTATAACCACGTTGTCTTTAGCATATGCACAGTATAAAGTCCTCAACACAACTGCGTCCAAATTTGCAACCTATGGTACAAATGGATCGAGAACGAACACAAGTGTATCCACATATGATGCCATTTCCACCAGCCCGCCAATCATCGAAGGACTTACGGTCTCACACACAAATAATATCAAGTCTCCAAGGATCTACGGTTTTCAATTCTGCGGTTCGGATGGAAGGGTATCTGAGGCTATGGAAGGTGACTGCAGTAGGCAAAAACGAATGAAAAGAATCAACTGAGAATGCCCTGAGTTTAAAGTTAGTATGATGAGAAATTATAAGCCCGGCACAACCGGCTGGTTGCAAACATTTGAAAGATTTATCATTATGTCATTATGCTCATCTCTACCATAGGAACGTTCACACCGGTTATGTTCATCCGTGTTTATGCTTATAATCAAGTGCTGTCGAGCGTTCCTCTGTGGCAGGCTCTGCCAGTACTAGTGCATTATTGATCATCCGAGTCTGGTTAATGCCATGAGAAAGAAGTATCCACGCCCCCTCCCATTCCCGATGTCCACTACTAGTCCGTGAATATCATGATGACATAGACCTTGCGTCGAGAAAGACCAGAACAGTCTTGTTTTACTCGAGAAGCAGAACAAGAAGGAGGTAAGTACTATCCATCTTTAGATCCGCGTTCATTTTCTAACAATATCATGGAATATTTACATGTGTGATAAATGAATGTTATGTTCTTGCCGACGGTCTGAATTCGACGACCACTGCGGATGCTCAAAGTATCTGGGGTATGCTTTCTTTCATAGTGTTTTTCTAGTTTCGAATCGACTCCTCAAGTAGACGAGATTTCTAGAAATTCCCGTTCTTTCCCGTCCTTCACCGCATCCTCGTCTCGTCCAAATGTAACTCCCATTACCATCACCACGAATGTCGGTCTGCGCAACAAGAAGACTCGATGTAGATGAAGACTGCTAGCTTTCGGAACAGGTATTCATCCATGTTGATATCGGTAGCGTGCTTGTCGAATCACGATAATGCAGGTGTTAGCACGATCGAGGAGCACCCGGTTTGGGATATAGTTCTCAATTTGCTAGGGTATGGAGGAACCATGGTCAATATATATGTATGCAGATACTGCTCATGGAAATAATTGCGTGCCATATGCTTCGCTCGCAAGTTGCTAGTCCCCTTGTAACATGGTCAGACTGCCGCCACGCATAACCGTTACACCAAAAGGTGAAATACTGAAAGCTTAGCTTTCAGTATCAGCGACGGTATATGTACTGATTATGAGAACTCAGGTAAGCCAGCGTGCTTACATCCCCTTTGAATCCGCTAACTGACAACTGACACAACCATGGGGTTGTAGGCATAAACAATTATTGTTCTGGGTGTCGAAAACCTGCGATGATCGATCCATGGCCAGGTCCATTGAAGGAGGAGCAAGTTGAAGGAACGACTAGCTTCATTTGTCTGTCTACGCAGGGGACATGCCCCTAAGTATGTGTATACTATGTAACATGGTCAGACCGCCGCCACGCATAACCGTTACACCAAAAGGTGAAATACTGAAAGCTTAGCTTTCAGTATCAGCAACGGTATATGTACTGATTATGAGAACTCAGGTAAGCCAGCGTGCTTACATACTACTTGTTATTGTGCTAAGTTATGCGCTGCTCTGCCAGCTTGTCACAGACTCGACTTCAGGTTCCTATGGCTCCTAGGACCTAGGTGTCATTGGTATCACCTTAGTGACTACTGCTGATGTGATCAGTAGTCTCGCAGTGCCGGGCTGAATCCGTCTGGAGAAATTACATCCCCCTTCGTCGCAGTAATTATCAAAGCTCTCTGGGCGGACGGAGGTGACATTCTTATACGAGTATCTGCTGCTCCTGTACGAGAATATCGGTCGGCACGATCACAAGCTGCTCTAAACGCCTAAGACACGGCGAGGAAAGTTCCACGGACAGACGAATACATATCCCAAGACACATTTATGAATGTCGCGGTATTGATTTCAAATATGTCCCTGATTTGGCTGGGTGTCAGTTGTATAAGCCATCGACTTGAAAATCACATTTCGCAGATATTTGCAGCGATTCGACGCTCATCGTCAGCTTGAAGGTTTGGGTAACAATGTTGGCTGCAGCCAGGATGTAGGTAACAACTACCCAAAGATCCCATGGAGGTCGCAGACGCGATTGACGCATGAGTGTAGTCGATTAATCCAGGCAAGTATCTCTACCAGGAGTGATTGTCCGAAAGGACGACAAGAGAGGGGAAGTGTGCATGGAAATACAGCTTCAGCCGGACGTGCTGGATTAATCCAACGAGAATTGGGGAGGGTGAGAGTAAATAACTACCAGGTGCTGGTGACCCAACAGTTCTATTCACAGACATGATATCATCAAGCCTGTACAGTGCTCCAAAGGGGTGCTGCGAAAATGCAAGATTTGGCAGTAGCCATGCGCTGGAATCTTGCGAAAATTTGGACCCCTCGAAAGCTTTCGGGACGGAGATGTACCCTGAGTAGCTAATTGCTGTCGCATTAGAAGCATTCGACATCGGACATCTGTCACCATTGATAGACCAGCTGAATATTCACGGGTAGCACCGTAGCAGTCGTATTCGCCATCATGTCGACCAGATATTGAGTAAGATTGAATCCAGCGACAGTGTACGCCGGTAGCAATAGTATGCCTTCGTAGATAGATGAGCGAGAAAACCAAAAACCCTGGTTCTAAACGCACTTACATACCTGAGCTCCTGCATGCAAGCGCATGCAGCTTGATCGGCCATGTAAGGTAGATATCCTATATGAATTTAATCAATATACTGGAAACCAAGCCAGCATCATGACCCTTAATAGCGGCGATCGATGATGCAACCTCTCAACTATACATAGGAAGGTCACCGTCAAGGGTTATCTCTCCGTGACGGTGTGTCAAAACGTAATGTGCGTAGGGCATCCTGACATGAAAGAAATTAAGGCCCACCTCCTCGTGGCTATGAAGACATGGTTCATCAAAGATTCTCGTGTCTGTCAAGGTAAGCGCTGGCGGCGGGGCTCAAGTGGGCCTACATCGGCATTATCGGGCGCTTAGGGCTGTTGAAGACACTCAGCTTGAGGATTCAGGTCTAACAATACTTATTGTCTATTTAGGTTGCGTGAGGAACCAAAGGGTTCTGAGGTAATGCAACCCGAATACCCCGCATACTTGAGGCTAGTTAAGGCCGCCATCCTGCATGACTATAGCCAGGTACTAAGAATTATAATTAGCTTTCACTTGAAGCTAAAAGCGCTGAACATTACATACAGTTCTTAACTTCATCAGTTGGGATCTAATGAGAGGTTTCTTAGCAGCATCCGAATACCGGACTCGGACTCACTTGTAGTCTAGATATTTCCTCGTTTCCTCTCTTGGCGGTTGTGCATTATAAGCATTTGCATATTTGCGCCCGCGTGCTCGGTTTAGGGACCAACTCTAAAGGACGTGTAGCCACTGGCAAATGTCTACGTGCCCTAGGGCAGTGGAACCAGTACCGCTGCCAACCATAATGCGCCACCAGAGGGCCCGACTTCGGCCGATACCTAACAACTGGTATAACCGGCTCGACTAGGCCACCGTTACCCACTGGTAAGAGTTCCTAAGTGCTGGCACTCGGTACAGTGATTTCGCCGGAGTCTAGTACTTTGCGTCCCCGCGATAAAGCGGTGACGAAACTGTTTGACATTTTGCTCGCCAGTATCAACTTCAGCTAAGCACTACTAAACATGGAAGAACTTACATACTGCATCAATTTATGAAACCGGGTGTACTCAGACTGCGGACCGGTCCTCGCTGAGTCCATATATGGTCTTCTTGCACAGCCCTGAACCAAGGTTCGAACAGATCAAGGGAACTTGAAAGGGACTGCGCGTTTGATAGATGTCGTCACTTGTGTGATCAGATGCACAATTGTTTTGATGTGATCACGAGCTACAAAGCACAGGAAAAACCTTAGTCGTGTGACCATTTTTTCTGATGTGTCGACCCATATTATTACAGTTATGGTTGCAGGACGCTAGGCTAGTCCAGAAAAAAGACATCATAAGCGGGCAAGTGGTCAGCCCACGAACGTTCTGAACTCCTGTCAATCAATCGGGAGGAGTCACATACCTAGGAATTCGCGACATCTGATCGGACATTGCAAGCCAAACAGCGTTTTATTTTTGACCACTGGCCTACATTCAACTGGGTCCGGAAAGTTCCCTCCGTCACCGTCGCTGTCGTAGTATCTGATATGAAGCAGAGCATACTGATTGTGTTTGATGTATACCTGTGGGAGTGTTGGGGCGATGCAGTGAGAGCGGGGATAGAGAACTTACCGAGTGGTTGATGCTCGGGAGTGTATTTCCTACGCTTCATCGGCTACAGCACGAGTTTACACTATGTATTGGTATTTGGTTAGGGCATCCACGCTCGCCAAACTCATGTCCGAACGGCAGCAGAGTTGCAGACGGCTCCCCGGATGCCGGTGAATAATAAGAATAATAATATTGCCCCATATCATTATTAACGCCGAAGAACAGCTGCAGGGTCTAATCGCAGTCCTGTGTCGCAAATTCCTAATTTGGGTTTAAGTGCCTTGTCACGCATTTCAATATTCAAAGACCGAGCGTAGATTGAAAGTCCTTTCAATAATAGAGTCACGATTGCAATCACACTGTAACGACGGTTGCAATTACGATGGCAATTGCCGTTGCAACACGTGGCAATCAATCTTAGTCATTGTAATGAGTGATTTGGCTGGAAAGCCGCATGGCGTTGAAATCGATTGCAATGTCAAGTAGCAGCTTGTAATGCGAAATGAAGACCTGAAATCTTGGTTTTGATATTTTAATAGAGATCTTGAATTGTCATATTCTACCATAATTACAAGACAAGTATGAGCGGATACTCAATGGAAACCCTCTGAAGCCAAATCCCCCACTCCCTAATATACCCTGCATCTTTCCCTTGAATGAATGGGGCGCTTGTCCATCATTTCTGGATCCTTCTGTTGCTGCCGATACCTCTCACTAACCTTCTCCCTTCATCTAATAGGTCGCCATACATCATCCGGTCCAACCCTGCCCTTGTGCGGGAGATATTTGGTGACGAACAAGAGACCACCAAGCAAAGTGTGCTAGCCGCTGCCAAATGGCGATCGATGATGGGGCCTGACATGGGTAAAGGGCGCTTGGGTGGAACCGAGAGGTGGCATGCTGGTTGGGCGCTATGGGTATCCCGCAGGCATTTGGCAGTGGTCTAGGGAGTGGCGCCTTGCGTGTGGGTGGGGTGTGGCATGGGAAGGGTAACGGTTTGGTGGTTGCTGTGCGATGTGAGAAGACCTTGACAGTAATAAGCTTCAGCACACCAAATTAGATATTCTACATACCAGTAGTAGCGCGGACACCATTGGGAATTGGGCCACGACGGTGCAGTCTGGGTTGGCATTAAAACATTAGCGAAAAGTATCAAGTATCAATATAATAAAAAGACTGACCTGTAACTGCGATTATTCGTTGGACACACTGTCAATGGATGGTTCAGAATGTCTGTACCATTGACCAACGAAAGGCATAAGGTCACTAGACAATGAGAACTTTTCAATAATTGTCGCCCCAAAAAAAGACTGCACACCGTTTGCCATGTGCTCGACGTCAAATCACTGGTAACATTGACTTGTGTGGAGGTTATTAATGGAGGGGAAGAGGGATTCAGTCAAGAGAGGAATCGACGGAAAGTCCGAGCAGAGCGACGACAAGTCTAAGTCTAAGCGACGTTACAGTCACACTGACAATGTGGTTGTTGTAAGAGATGTAAACCGGTGTGAAAACTTTACAATGAATAATAAATGATTGTTATGTAAGCATCACTTACCCGCGATTCAGATCAAGCAGCTGTAGGATAATCTGTGACTCGGATTCCTCAATTTTATCCCCAAGAATGTCGGCGGACGACTCCCAGAAATCAAAATATGTATCTGGTTTAGTTGGTACGTTCAAACTTTACTCAGCTCCCCTCTCCTGGCTATATTACAATCTCTGATGATTCAGACACAACCATCTCCCATGCCCACCCCCCTGACGTTTGGTTCGAGCAATCAGCCCCCGCATTGCAACGTTATGCCCATGAAAGGGTTTGTTCACGAGGTTCTTCGTTGTTCTCGCACGTCAGGCAGCGTTCTACAGACAGCGCTCTGTTATCTGGATGCAATCTGCGCCAAGGTCCCAGAGTTGGTCTCACAGGAGAAGGGTCGCCTGGGTCCACTTGCGAAAAGGAATCAGCTGAACGTATTGTCCAGGGTGAGGTATCCACATCAATCCTATTGCACTTAAGGCTGACTCTATTTGTATCCATGCAGCAACCGCGAAATGGTTCATGGAGACTAGCCTTATTGTTTCACCAATATCTTGCACTGTCATGGCTCGCCTCTGGTGGCAAGGCCTCGTGTGTGTGTCAGGCGGCACGCCACACTACCCGCACAAACCTTCTATTGCGAAGACTCTTGTTTGGCGACAATTTTGTTTGCCATTGAGACTAGGAATGGTTAGCAGTCCGAACAGCTCCAAGATCAGTCCACCCGCTCTTTTGAGCTGCAGAATGACAAGATGTGTATTGACGCTGAGTGATTTGACAGAGAACAGCAAGGGTATTAGCTAGCTATCATGTATTATATCACTTAGACTTTACGAGAACGTCCACGACGAGTAGGACCCTGCGTCGCTACAACCTTCCTCCCCCTAGTATTCTTGGCCTTTGCTTGTCCTCCACCCGATTCCGTCCTATCATCATCAGCTTCATCTGCATTGTTAGCTACTGCATTGACACTTGTATTCGAATCATTAGCGCGAATGACAGCCCTAGATACTGATTCGTCTGGATGTGTGACTGGCTGAGTGACGAGATTTGAACCTTCAGGTCCAGGCGCCAATGAAGGAGCTGGTAAGGCTGATATTGCCGAGGGTAATACTGAGAGTGCCGACAAGACCGGTGGAGTCACTGGAGTGTCTTCTTCGCTATCAGTGTCCATGTCAAGTGCTAGCATGGCGCGGTTGATCTCCTCTGAAAAATCTTCGGCACCAGCAGGATCCATCGATGTAGACAACTTTGCAGCACCGAAAACGTAGCGATTGATGTTAGTCACGATGGTTTTGATACGTTTTGTCTCCCACTTCGTAATTAGCAACTTCTTGTATTGAAAGAAGAGGTCCTTGTAGTTGATAGTTGACGACTTGCCAACTCCCGAACCTGGAAACTCTGTGTCTGGCGAGAGCAGAAAAATGACCTGTGTTGCAGTAGTGTATGAGTAGTAGAACGATTCAATGTCATCAAAATGACTTACAATAACCGCAGCCCATGCAATGGACCCTGGTGTGACTTGTTGCAAACTCCACTTCCGAGCGTTAGTCTTCGATCCACCACAAGGCTCTTGATGAAGCGAGGTGACGCCATAGAGTGAGGCCCTCAGGATCTAGATATGCCAGTATCAGTAGAGTACTAGTGAGCAGCAGGACAATTATGAGAGAATGATAGCGCACCTTTGCAAAAAGTGTCCAGTTGCCGAAAACGGTCTTGAGGGTTGTGTCTTCTTGGAGACTTGGGAACAAGAGAGGCGGAAAAATCTTGTAAGTCTGAGTCTTGCCGGAAACTCCAAACATCTTCTGAATGTCGACAATCGCAGCTCTGTCATAACTGGCATTGGCAAAGTATTTTCCCGGAAGCTCGAATATGTCTCCAGCAACGCCACGCAATTTCTTGATTTCGTTAGAACGAGCATCGGCGATGCACTTATTTACCTGTAACAACCAAATACATTAGGTAGTGGCTAGAATGAAAAGCAAAATTGACATACGAGGTCTTTGAAGTACTCGCTACCCATTACCGTTTCATGGATGCGTTCAGGGAAATGTGCATAGAGTTCATCTAAGAAAGCAGACTCTTGAGTTGCCGACGTCTTGTAACGATCAGCACTATTAAAAGGTGTAGGTGAATCGGGGCGCTTCTTGATGAGAAGCTCGCTGTCTGGGAACATCTCCACTGTCATGCCATATTTGCGGGCATACAACGAGATAGTTTGCTCATGGGCGACGAGGGCATCCGGTGCTTCTACACGCCGTTTCCGTTTAGGCTTCTCGGAAACCAGAACCTTATTTTTCTCCTTAAGGGCACGATTGTCTGCACGCAGCTGCTGAACCTCAAGCTGCAGTGCTTTGAGTGCCTGTATTGAGGAGAGTGTACGTTAGACAGCGTTATGCGATGAAGACGGTGGCTACATACTTCCATTAACTCTCCCTTGGAGGCATTAGGCCCTGGGATGTTATTCGAGACCTGGTCCGTATTGCCTTCGTCCCAGTCGCTATCTGAATCATCATCTGACACCCGCGCTGAGAGATGAGACATGTTCTAGATGCTCGATGGTAAGGTGACGGAGAAAACAGTGTGAATGTCACCCTAATATATAGGATGAGATGTACTGCTTACCTCGTGTATACTAGACGTAACATTACTGCGAGTGACGACATTGATTCAGTCTTGCGCGTAATAATACCAGTGAACTAATGAGAGGCACGTAAACAAAAACACGACTGAAGGCCACATGTTGATGGAAGAGCGACCTACCCTAGTCATTCTCTCTCACACATCGGCACGTCAATGCCAAGGAACCTATTGGAGTTAAAGCAATTGCAGCATTCATGGCGGCGTTAGAGGTCTATGACAAGCAAGGTCAGATCAAGACGTAAAAAACATTATAACAGAGGTCACAAACAACGCGACATCTGAAACACGCTGTTCCAATGCTGCTGTCATAGATTGCACGAAGTCTGTATGAGGTGAGTTGGTAGATCAGATAGACTGGGATCGAATTGCCCGGTTTCATTTGTGGGGTATTCATAGGCATGGAGGGGAAGTTGGGTGGTATGATAGGAGGGTTGGACTGAGGGTCATGAAAAGACGGGGCAGAGGGAGGGACACGCTGGGTGGAGGTAAGACCGAATTGCTGCTGAATCTGTTGTGGTTGCCAACGCCCGGGGGATTCGAAGCCGGAGGTACTGAAGGTGTCCCGTTCGGAGCAGGAGACTGCATGATACTTGAGTTGATGGTATTGGGAGTCGGGTGGCCTGGAGCAGCAGGAGCGTTGTGAGGTGACCCTTCTGGTATACCTGAAGGGTTATTGATCATGATGGGTTTGACATCCTTCTGATCTTTCATGGGACCACCCATAGCTGGTGACGCAGGTGGCGCCATGCCGCCCATAGGTTTGGCTTGAGCCAAGTTCTGGCCGATTCGATTGTTCTGGGGACCAGCAAACTGTTGTTGACCTTGCACAGGATGGAAACCTTGCTCAGAAGCACCGGGAGCGGCTGCCGCTAATAGGTTCTTTGTCGTTGCGGTCATACTCTGTCGGTACTGCAAGGCCTTCAGAACAGTTGAGGGGCAGCCAAGGGCTGCAACAAAATCGACGACTTACTGCATGAAGATAGCCTAGTATAATTAGACCATTAGTGAGACAACGAGCGAAGAAAATGAGAGGCTTACCAGGCATAGAGAGAGGAAGCCGACTTGAAGGGATACAATCAAATGCGTATTGGATGCCCTGCTGCAAGATGTAGCTCCTTTACACGAATGAACATGTCAGAGTCGACAGTGTCGACGACAAGGTAATCGGTACTGCCATCCGGCACGAGGAGAGCTCCGCGAATGATTGACCTCACTGAGAAAAACTCGGCTTGCGCTCGGGGTCTTGCTCGAACACGATAGATATTGAGGTGTTTGTCCTTTCGGAGCCGTACACCAGTGGGAGCGTCAAAAGGATGGATTAGAGCTAGAGAGAGCGTGATATCCCCAACTATACATTCAAACAGAAAGAGAAGGCGACCAAATATCACTTTGGCTTCTGTCTGAATGAAAACACAATCAAAACGCGCAGCATTGAAAAACTTGGGACTGCATCTAAGGTAGTCGGTGTGTAGTCGCCAATCCACCAAGGACTCGTAGTTAACCTTCAAAAAACGGCACTCAGTGATCTGTTTAACGATATTAGTGTAGCGAAACATAGAGCCGAACTGAACATGACCAACCTTATCACTTGCTTTGAATTGTACCCGCTTTCCACCTGGTAAAGGGAGCCGAATAACTTGAAGAAAGTCAGTCAAGAAATTATTGAGCTTGACCCGAAAATTAGTGAACGCGGCATCCTCCTTATGAGCATCCTCGATCAACTCAAAGGTCTGCGCAGCTTGCCTCGACCCAAGTCTTACATGAGGCGCATTTGCATCCGGCGAGACCAGATCATCCACATCTCCTAAATCCTCCAGGTCACCCGAATCTTCGCTGCCTCCGGACTCATACTCGTCTAGGTCTGATATGTGGCGGCGAATGCTCTCCGCAACCACTTGCCAATGGTTTATGCGGAGTATCTGCAATGAAATTGGTATCAAAATGATAGTTAGAGTGAAAAGAACGTCACCTGAGGCGCCACATCCCTGAAATTAGTGCGCAATAAGTACGAGTCTTTCAGCGACCCATGCATCCTTTCATTCGGCTTTGTATTGTAGTTACGTGTCGCACCTTTTGCTTCGATATTGTCAAAAATGTGCACACTCATGTGCAGTTTGGGGAAGTTCCAGTTTTTGTCGCTCTCATCAGCGCTTTTCTCTATATATTGCTATCATAGGCTTAATCAGTGGATAATTGTCTGAGTGAACTGAGGTAGACACACCTGAAGATAAGTCGAGAATGCCTGCACTGCATGTCGGCCGGCACTGATAGTCTCAGTGGTGTGAACTTCAAGCGCCGCATATGCGTCAACTTCGAGAAAGTGCCGAATGCAACGGAGTAGGAGATAGCCGAGTGGACTGTCGTCCTCCGTCAAAATCGCGTGCGCAGCATATACCACCATCTGAAAGAGTGTCAATGGCAATGAAGTAATAGTTTAAATCAAAAACACACCTTTGATATGTCCTCGTAGACACTGCCATCAGCGAAAGAGATGCTCATAACGTGAGCTAAGTGCTTCAAGTTTCGCCAGCGCGGGAATGCTTCGTAGCTAGTAGTTAAATGGGTCAATTCAAAACAATGTTACAGCGCTTGAGTCACAAACTGACTTTTTGTCCATTTGTGCTACTTTCACTCGTCCCAAACCGACAACGATTTTCTGAAGTTCGGCCCAGAGGTGGTCACGATACAGACCACCATTGAAGTGGAGTCGGTCCCATGACAACGCATCATGTACATCAGTATGCATCATGGCCGCAAAGGCATTCTGTAGCTTTGATTAGTTAGAACGAACTTACAACAGAGAAAACATTACCATGATGTCACGAAGGCCATACTCTTTCAGTTTCTCCTCTTTCTCCTCAGCAGTCGCCTCAGCTCGTGCAGCCTTCACCACTTCCTGCGACTGGGTAGCCGTTCGAGGAGGATAACACTTTAATGTATTCAAAAGCTCGTCGTGGGGAACGAGACACACTGGACATGGCCAAAGGCATTTTATCCCTCGGATTAGCGACATAATACATCTTAAATAGTTAATGATATTCATTAGCGATTCAGATTAACATCGAAGTGTGATATTACTCACTGTTCCTCGTAGTCTGCAGATAAAATTAGGATAATAGGAAAGAACCACCGCGGAACGTTGTCAGGGCAATCAAACCACTGTCCAGTATGAGACTTTGATGCGAGCGAAGATAGGATCTTTGAGAATGATTCATGCCAAACGGCATTCTTGAAGTTGACCCAGCTGGGCTTGCCAGCTTGGTCTCTGTCCTCCTTCACCTGCGTCAGAGTATAAGTCCCAACCGCAGATATATCAATATTACTGTGTCATACAATCGGAAGCCATCCAACTACATAGCCGCTACCCACACCCTGTCCGTTACGAATGTTCGCGGGGAGATTTGCTAGACGTGCAACAACAGGATACCCTCTTGCGGTACCAAATGACGACAACCTTGTCTTGTCCGCATACAAAATGAAAGCTAAGGGCTTGCCGCCCGGTGGTAGCTGTGACTACAAAGCAAAGTAAGGCGATCAAAATTGACAGTGAGATTAAGTACCTACTTGAACATTCCAAAAGGTTTCGGCAGTGAAAGGTTCGTCTATGAAACGTACGAAGGTCTTGCCATCAAATTTCGAGAAGCGCTGCGCATCAAAAACCATGTGTGGGAACAAGCGAGGATCACGGAGAAGATCTGCCGCCCACTCCCAGAGATCCCGGTAGTATAGCTCGAATTGTCGAATTGAATCATCGTATGGTACAGATATTACATCATGAGTAAACTAAACTTAGTTGTTAGACAATGAATATCAGAATGAACGAAGGAAAAAAACCCCAGTAGTGCGATGGGAGACGGCTTCCCACCTTTCGCGGATGTCTTTGTGGTTCTTGAACGTAAATTTTTCCGATTGAGAAGCGCACCTGTTACACAACGTAATGAGACGATCAGTTTGATCATTGTTGAGACAGGCCTCCAGAGCAAGTTCGGCTATCTCGAACTCCAAGCGTGACTTAAATGGAGCCCAGGGACGTTTATGAGGTGGGGCAGAAGACGTTGGTGGACGGCGTTTGAAATCGTTGAAGCCGTGTACTTCTGGTGTGATCCCGCTGCTAGGATGGTGCTCGAGCTTGATGTCATCGACCTGGAACATGGGTTCCACGCGTTCAGGGACATCGGCATCGAGAAACGAGGGAAGATCTAGTAAAGTTTCGATAATGAATGTAAAAGCACATAATTTGAGCTCACCTTGGTATTCCGCACCATCCAGATCATTCCAAGTACCTGCAGGTGAGGTATTGCATTGCCCTGTTTCAACTTGAATGTATCAATTTAAAATCAGACTAACAGGCACTTACCTCCCTGTCTCGACACTGTATCAATGTGATCTCCCATCGTCCGTTGCAGATTCGAAGGACCCGCTAGCAAAATTAGACGTTGTAAACAACGAGAAATTGTGCGTACCTGTGTCTCTTCGAATAGAATCAACGAAATGTTGATTCTGCCGTTGTTTTTCGGCTTTCTTCTCGCAAGCCTTGCGGTGGGTGGTGTAGCCACGAGGTTTGATGTCCTGTTGACACAAGTCGCAATATCTTGTCCTCTCAGGGCCCATTTTGTGGATGGTTTGTGTGCTGGGAGAGATTTGGATGGAAAGAATAGGAGAGAACACTCAAAATGCTGCGAGGGGGGGAATTCGAGAATCGAGACAAATATCAATCATCTTGCATGCGTATTGCAACCGCTTGAAACCCCGCCATCAATCTTACAACATGGTTTGTAATCGTCATTGTAACACGATGTAAACGGTACCTGATTACAACCGACTTAGGAAATTTGCGACATGACCTCCTCAACATGGAAGTAAGCCTGATTAATGATAGGCTGTACTGCAGTCTAAAGAGTTATTAATAATTTGGGGGCCGCGGGTTTCATGCACGATCAACCTTTGAACTACTTACTGACGGCCGATACACGGCTAGGCTGAACGCCACACTGTGTGACTCTCTTTGCGCATGGTGGCTTTAATAAGGACAAGATCTAGGGAAAATGACTTACGGAAATGGATGTGAACGAGGTTACAATGTTGCGCACGGAAGTAAACATAGTTCAAACTTTCCGCTGAAACACTGAAACAAAGTAATATTGTACCACATAATGTGGATTACCACCATAACTATCATTTAGGATCCGCGACCCACAGCAAAAACCACTCAATATCGTCGGTCCGATCGGCATCGGAAAGACAAACAAGAGGTGAAAAAGCTTTATAATATCGTGTAACCTAGGTCCAACTATGTACTAGAGTTTGAGGGACATTCGGATAAGCAAGATAGTAACAAAGTACTGGCTGGAACACCCCTTTCGTACCTCGCAGTCGGCGCCCATCACGTTTGGCTGCGGAGTTACTGGTACCAATGCAACGCTAACGTCCAGCAAAAAGGACTCAGATTCTGAGGAGTCGGACCGATCGGCATTGGGGAGCTCTCATGTTTACATTCCGAAATGGGTTAATCAAGATTGCCGACTGGCGTGAACATTTTCTGTCGCGATCGATGATCGACGAGCGGTTGAGGCCAGGTGTAGTCCAAGGGCAAATTGCACACTTTTGGTTGAATAGTGCAACAAGTCCACTCGTCATTTCATTATGAAGTCGACCATGGATCAATCTCTTATGATTTGGTCGACATCACGATCATGTTCTGTTCTCGTCAAAAGAAGGCGTTGCGAGGGGTTGATGAGGTTAACTTAAATACGCACTAGGTAATCGATAATGAGCATCTCCTCCGACTCTGACTGTTGCTCTCAGATTGCGACCGTACTTATAGTGAACACGTTGCCTTATGCCACTGGGCCATTTGTTAGCAGCCAAGAGTCCAAGACTATTACACGTAGTGCGGAACTTGGCGCTTCGAAGTAGAACAGAATAATTTGTTGGCATCGTAAGAAGTTGGGCTTGGTCCACAAATTAACGTCATGCGATACGGCAAGGACGGAGCCAGAGTCTTGGCATGTTCAAAACGACTACTGTACGGTGATAGAACGCAGGCCTGCATGGTCTCTGTGAGGAGTTCAGGAGTTAGCTTGAAGCTTGAGCCCTCGATATCCACGGTTCGGGACAAGGAAGGATACGGAACGGCAGTGTTAGCCTGTGTCAGCATGACAGTTGCCGAGATTTGTGAATCTCAAAATAATCATTACGATTCTGACCAAATTAGGTTGGAACCTCCGTATTTGGTTTTATTTTGGTCGTTCGATCACTCTGATTTTTCCTCCCAAATATATAAAGTCCGTTCATCGACGGGGCTGACACTCTCCCACTCCTTCATCCTCGCCCTCCTTGACACACCCGTCAATTCTCGTTCCAAAAGTGCCCAAGACACTATAGATATCTTCTGTAGGGCTTTCCCCTCCTCCCCCCTCTCCATCGTTTCCCATGTCCGCGTCAAACGTGGCCAAGGAGCCCGGTCCACAAGGCGAAGAGTCGCCCGTTGTCCGCTCACCCTCTCCCGAAGAAAAGAAGAAAAGAGAGTACAAGGAATTCGGCCATGACGAAGAGAAACCAACTCGTAGGTTTTTACCCTCTGGCCGTGCTCCCTGATCTTACGTTAGCCCATTTCTACTCCTAGACGCAAATGTCGACATGTCTTTGGTGAGTAGTCGCCTGTGCCTGTAGTTAATCTTACTTTCTTACCTGGTCGTTAGATTGAGTTGAAAGCGGAAGACCTCTACGATAAAGAAAAGGTTGACCTCGAGACCATCGTTATTGAAGATGTCTTCAAGCTCCTTCAATGTAGCGAGGAAGGTCTCAATGATGAAGAGGCACAGCGTCGTATCGAACTCTTCGGTCCCAACAAGCTTGAGCAGGAAGAACAAAATGCGTTCTTACAGGCATGTTATGCTGCACACTTCTGCAGCGCTTCCATTTACCTCTCTTCCATAGTTCTTGAGTTTCATGTGGAATCCCTTATCCTGGGTCATGGAGGGAGCTGCACTAGTCGCCATTGTATTATCAAACGGTAATAATCAACCACCAGACTGGGAGGATTTCATCGGTATCGTCCTTCTCCTTTTCATCAACTCCGCCATCGGTTTCTATGAAGAGCGTAACGCTGGTAATGCCGTCAAGGCACTTATGGATTCCCTCGCTCCCAAAGCAAAAGTCAGACGTAACGGCTCCTGGTTGGAAATCGAATCTTCAGGACTTGTTCCCGGTGACATGATCTCGTTCAAGATCGGTGACATTGTTCCCGCAGACTGTCGTTTGACGGAAGCCATCAACGTCTCCATTGACCAGGCTGCCCTTACGGGCGAGTCTCTTCCTCAGAGCAAGAAGTTGGGTGATCAGTGCTTCTCGTACGTCATCTTTCGTTTACTGCAGTGCTTGGCATTAAAGTCTACAATCTACTCCCAGGGGTTCGACGTGTAAGCAGGGTGAGGCGGAAGGTGTCGTAATCTCCACTGGCGCCAACACTTTCTTCGGACGGGCTGCTTCTCTTGTGGGCCAAGACGATGACACTACGGGTCATTTGCAGAAGATTCTTGCCCAGATTGGTTCATTCTGCTTGGTATCGATCGGAATCTTTGTGCTCGCAGAGATTCTTGTGCTCTATGCGGGCTTCCGCTACAGCTACCGTCGTGGTCTCAACAATATCTTGGTGCTCTTGATCGGTGGTATCCCCATTGCCATGCCAACTGTCTTATCCGTCACTCTTGCCGTGGGTGCCCAACAATTGGCCAAGCACAAAGCCATTGTTACCCGTATCACCGCCATCGAAGAGTTGGCCGGTGTTACCATCCTTTGCTCCGACAAGACGGGTACGCTGACCACCAACAAACTTACCATCGATCGGGCCACCATTCGCACATACGGGCCCTTCTCTGCCGATGATGTCATGCTCCTTGCCGCCTACGCTTCTCGTACCGAGAATCAGGATGCTATTGATTCGGCTGTTGTTCAGGCTCTCGGTGACTGTTTCACGTGCATCGTGCTGGAATTAAACTCCTGGACTTCAAGCCCTTCAACCCCGTTGACAAACGCACGGAGATCACTTACCGTGAAGAGTCGTCCGGCATGTTGAAGCGCGTTACCAAGGGTATGACTGGTATCATCATCGAACTTTGCTCGCGCAACAAGACCGAGGAGCTTGAGAATAGACTTGAAGCTGATGTTGAGGAATTCGCTACGCGTGGTCTTCGTGCCCTCGCTGTTGCATACGAGGAGCTCGATGGCCAAGACCCAGAAGGTGAAGGTAACGGTCTCGAGCTTATTGGTCTTCTTGCCATCTTCGATCCCCCTCGTGAAGACACCAAGCAGACCATCGATGATGCTCTTGCTCTCGGCGTGAAGGTGAAGATGGTTACCGGTGACCAGCTTGCAATTGCGAAGGAGACTGGTCGTCGTCTTGGTCTCGGTGACCACATGTATCCCGCCAAGGTTCTCAAGGACGGCCCCGCTCCTGGTGGCAAACACTTGTCACTTGATGAGATGATTTTGGATGCCGATGGTTTCGCTGGTGTGTTCCCTGAGCACAAATATGAGATCGTCAAGCGTCTCCAGGGTCTTGGTCACCTGTGTGCCATGACTGGTGATGGTGCCAATGACGCTCCCGCTCTTTCCCGTGCCAATGTTGGTATTGCTGTTGAGGGTGCCACAGACGCTGCTCGTGGTGCTGCTGATATCGTGCTGACCGAGCCCGGTCTTTCCACCATCGTCCACGCTATTCGCGGTTCGCGTGTCATCTTCCAGCGTATGCGCAACTACTCCATATACGCTTGCGCTGTCACCATCCGTATTGTTGTATGCTTCGCGATCCTTGCCTTCGCGTTCAAGTTCGACTTCCCTCCCTTCATGGTCCTGATCATTGCCCTGCTGAATGACGGTACTATCATGACACTCTCAGTTGACCGTGTTCTGCCCTCAATGACACCTGACTCATGGGACCTCGCTGAGATCTTCGCGTATGCCGTCGCTTATGGTATCTATTTGACCGCGTCGACGTAAGTAATACTTTTTTTCACATCGGTGTCGAATTAAATCATATCCTGTAGTGTGGCTCTGGTCACTATCATCCTGGAGACTACGTTCTTCTATGACAAATTCGGTGTCACCTTCAATGGGAATCCGTCTCCTTCTGGTTCCAATGATTATCAACTCCACATGATCGTCTACCTCCAGGTTGCTATCATCTCGCAAGCGTTGATCTTCGTCACCCGTTCGCACGGTTTCTTCTTCATGGAGCGCCCTTCTGTTGCTCTCTTCGGAGCATTCTGCGTTGCGCAGCTTGTGTCTTCAATTATCGCCGCCTACGCCAATTTCGGCTTCACGCAGATCCAGGCGATATCAGGTGGATGGATTGGTATTGTGTGGGTTTGGGTACGTATATCTGTGGGGCCTTTTTCTGTACTTTTGCTCACTCATGAATCCCTAGAATATCGTTTGGTTTGCCCCTCTCGACTGGATCAAATTCGCCATGAAGGCCACTGTTATCAAGAAGCTTCGCCAACGTCACGAGGCAGCACAAGCAGCACAGGCCATCACTGGTGTCCCCATCACTCGCACCCAATCTCGCGCTGCTTCGATCCACGAATCGTTATACTCGAACCGTGTGTCATTTATCCGCCGTGCTGCTCGCAAAGTCGGCTTCGGATCCAAGATTACGATGAAGCCCGAGGAGCTTCAACGCTTCAGCAGTATTCAAGCACAACGTACGGGTGCGACACTCGCTCGCAATCCCAGTCGCACCGCTGCTGCATAGATTTTGTGAGTTGTAGAAAGGGAACGAGTGTTTCGAGATCACCCGCAGCAAAGCAAAACACATGGAACGATGTCACCTGTAATCTAATAGATATTATCAAGGCCCGCCGTCTCGCATGTGGTGTCATCCCTCTCTTTGCCTATTCCTACTCATTTCATGTCACCATCACACGTACATATATACGCATGGCATTGGATCTGGATACCTCGTGCCTGTTTCGTCGGTTGCTCTTGGTTTGATTTTCTGTGGTTCAGGCCATCTGACGTGTTTACTCTTTCCGACTTTCGACACCCACACTCTTTTTTGCCGCTCTTCTCTATAACTAATGATTGATCGCTCAAGCAGTAGTGGGCCATTTAATAAGTGCCACTCATGTATAGATTCCTGCGTTTGATGTTATGATCCAAGAAATGTCCACACAGTACATATGTATTTCGTAATTACAATTTAAAGACAGATGTCGTTTCATCGCACGCAATGGGCTGAGCAGAGCGATGCGATCCATCAATATCAAGGTCAATATATCAGAAACATGATCGAAAAATTGATGTGGATACGCTTTGCTGTCGGTTATGTGTCAGACGGGAGACCATCAAATCTGGCTGGCTCCTTCGGGTTTCAAGGCATCCGAGTCGGTTTCCGGTCGTACAGGAACCGAAACGTATCTTACTACTGATTCCTGTGTCAGATGATTGGAATCCCTAGGTGAGGAGAACGTTAACGTCCGTGCCGATGCGAGCGACGAACCCGGAATCAAACTTGAACGTAGACGCAATTTAATCTCGTCCCTGCCAGCTAACATCATGCAGGAAGATACGACACTGGCAGTGGAAAGAACACGCATGCATGTCACTGTCAACGGTCATACGCCACTCATTGGTGTGAGTACATGTTGCCGCGGTCATCCCTGGGGATACGGCAGGCCAACGAATAAGCATAGTCTGGGAATGCATTCGGATAGTTCGGTTGTCCGTTTTATTGTGGGCAGCCGCGACGAAAAGGCTAGAGGAACTATGATTCCGAATAGTACCCCGTGGTTGGCACGAGGACTCATATTTCGTGGGACTTGAAGCTTTTTGAAGTGTGCTGACAACGCAGGGTGCTCGATACTCGCTTCTGCTTGTCCATCCGGGGCTGACCGTGGTTGTTCGGTCGAACGTATGACAGATAGCGTCACGGATCCCCATGATTCAGATGGATAGCTCGGAACCCGGTACCGTACCAGTGGTTACGCAAATCGATTGTACTTCCTGGGACCTGGGACGGAACGGCAGTGTCGTGAGGCTCGGTCAAAGAGTCTTCTACATCATTTGTTTTAGTAGCGGGCACAAGGGTGTCCAATGCCACAGACTCCACTGCTCAGGCTCATCCTAGCGTTGATGAATCGTGGAAAAGAAGTTCTGGTGCCGGCGGTGCCGCAGGGTCCTGTCTTCCTAGGGCTGTCAGTGAAAGGCTTTGTCCATCATGATGCATGATGGGCCCATATTGACATGGACATCTAGGCCTTTCGTAGTTCAATCGGACGTGTGGGAGATACCAAACGTTGACTAGGACTTCTCATAGCTATCGCGATAGCGCATATCGTAGGTTCCGCGATTATTCACACATCTATTTTCAAATGTTTTTGACCATCAGCTGTATGTTTTTAGTCGGGACATGCTAAAAATTTGGAGTCGACACTGGAATCGATTACTTATTCTTCCGCCGTACACTATGGATTTCAAACCGGATAACAGCAACCGTGGACGAGGACGACCGTCAACCAGTCAGTGTCGGTGTCATCGCGAAGAGCCGATGCAAAATTATCTGAAGTTGCAACGACCAGCTTACCACTGGTCGGCTTGTGAAGAGTCGAGACCTGCCTGCGAAGGATTAGGTTACGAGCAACTGATATACGAATTCGAGAGGCTATCTTGAGACCTATTCGTCGACATTCGAACCCTTGATCTTTGTATCTGTGTCCAAGTCGCAAATTCCTTCTCAAACCAATCAAGCTCAGCTACGAATCCGATGGTGTGGTCACTCGCTAGATTCATGATAGCAGCTAGGCAACGCGCAGCTTGGGTTGTTATCGATGCCACTGAAATTAAAGCAGATTGCCGCTCTATTTCCGTTGTCTGAGGCAATTTTTTTGGCATCAGAGTGATCCTGTGATCTTATAACGAATGTCTTGTCATGAACTATACATTGGTCCTAATGGTGGCATCGTCACAAGCGCCATTACTGCATACGTGCAAGCCTGTGCATACCGTGTAGAAGGCTGGTCGAGATACCGCCATTGTGGATTATCTGGCTACCGTGCCCTCAGATATTTCCCCAGAGGAAAACTCATGGACCCAAAAGGAGTTGAAGCTCCTTGGTTTCGATATTGGCTGTGAAATGTGGGTTAGACTCCACTATTGATCAGAATATTGACCACAACACCCAGAAGCCCCGCCATGACCAACTTCAAGCCGGAGTTCACTATGGTCATGCTGCTGTTTGCAGTACAGTATTGTCTCCCCTGCTTGACGCACTTGCCTGTCGAATTCATTGCCTTGGCACCATGGATATGTTGGATAACCAAGACGTCGTTCATGCACTGGACGGACGGTGTCGGTATCCCCGCGAGTTACCTCCCACGAATTGCTACGCTGGGCGCTCGCGGCTTCGTCACGCAAGTTCTTATAGGAAACTTAAAAAGCCAAGTACTACAGTGTAAGAATGAGGTTTTCGACGCCTCGGCTAACGCCAACATGCAACGACTACTGCGCAATGGAAACTAACTTATTTCAACTGGAAGTAGCGTAGATCTGTTTTCAATCATACTTTAACGCTTGCTGGTCAGAATTTCAAGAAACAAAAATTTACAAAGTTTAAACATGGCCCTTGGAGCCCCCAGGACAACGCCCCATGACCGGAAATGACACTATGAGGCTATGGGGAGGCTGCTTGGCACCTTTGCAGCATTGCTGATGCATGCGAGGACTTCGGTGGTCACTCCGATCTATCGGTGGGACTCATACTTCTTCACAGCGAAGGCAGCTTGTCGGGCATCAAATCCTTTTCTAATTTCGATTCAATAGGGTCTGGAGAGCTGATATATCTTTGGCCAGGCTGCCAGTCTCAGGTTTAACCTCAATATCCAGGTCTGTCCATTCTTCTTCTTCACCACTTGAGTGATATATATAAATTGAATCATGTTCTTCATCAGCCTCGACTAAGGAACACTGCTGCACAAAGTGAGTGCTGCTGTGACGCTGAGCTTTTGCCTGGCTTGTTTTCTTGCTTGGTGGAGGCATGTCTCTGATGTCAAGAAGATTTGGGCAAACTGTGATATATAAGTTCAATTTGTTTTGTAAAAATTTGAAACATCCCCGCAAAAAACCTGAAAATGGTAAAACAGTGTATTTTGGGCATGTTCCTTCCTAAAAATGTCTAAGGAGTCACAGTAATGTATTTCTCAGACTCTGAGGTTGTATGGACTCTGGAGGCTTCTTAGTGACTATATACTTGTTGTAGACCCGGAGTACTGGTAATCAATTGAGCTATCACCTGTGACGCGGCATCCTCCCTTAACTTCATGTTTCGTCTTTAAGTACTTCGAACTGCTGCTATATCTCGGTCATCAACTAGCAATATCAAAGCTACTATGTCACGATCTCGGATCAGTCCTGGTGTGGCCTACCTTACTCGTGGTTTGCTTTCTGTCATTTTTCCGACCGCTTCTTCCGTCATTATTGTAGGACGTCTGGCTTGTCTGCAAGGTTTTCCAGTCTCCCCATGGCTTTTGTCGGCGATGGTTTTGGGTGCAGCGCCTCTGGGGCTGGCAGCTTATATTTTCGTGGATGAGTTATCGCAGCGACGAAAGGCCACTGGACTCGGTGCCAGACTCGTTCCTCGTATCCAGGGCAGATGGCCTGGAAATTTGGACACGTTAATGAACGTGATCCTGATGCTTGAGATCGAATACCTCGGTACAGTTTCTGTTCCATGTATTCATGTTCGTGCTTGACTTCTGTCTAGGACAATCTGTGCTGGACGAGATGAAGGAACTCGGGCCAACTTTGAATTATCGGTGCTTATGGGAGGACTACATTGTCACCACGGAGCCCCAGCACGTCAAGGTAAGCTCCGATTTATATCCAACGACGATACAACCAAGCTCCATACAGACAATTCTTGTAACCGATTTTCATAACTACGTGAAAGGTATGCCCATAAATCATAAATGCTGTTTATTTACATGTAATGACTTATGTCTCGCCGATGCAGGTGCAAAGTTCAGAGAAGCAGCTGATTCCATCCTTGGCACGGGGGTATTCAACTCGGATGGTAAGTGTGAGCCAGAGAGCCTTTTGTGCTGCAACTTATGCATCGATTGAGGTGAAACATGGAAGTAAGCCATACATTTGAAGATCGTTCCTGATAGGAAACCTCAGGCGCGCTTCTAGGCTTCACCGAACCATGACACGACCCTTCTTCACCCATGATCGGATAAGCCACTTTGAGATATTTGACCGTCATGCGAATCGTGCTATCGCCTTGGCGAAGGACCGTTTCAGGATGGACATGGCAATTGACTTCCAAGTAGGACTTCAAGTCGGCATTTTGAGATCTTTTGTTGAAAAGCTACCGCAGGATCTCATTTCGAGATTTACACTCGACTCTGCATCGGAGTTCCTGTTTGGACATTGCATCGATTCACTTTCCGTCGAACTTCCTTTCCCCGACAACACGTCAGAATCCACAAATACCAAGCCTGGTCCGGGAGACAGTGCTGCAGCCTTCACACATGCCTTCTCTCAAGCTCAGCATGCAATCAGTCGTCGTGTCATCACTGGGGCGGCCTGGCCGATGACTGAGATTCTTGCTGACAGCACCGCACAACATATGAAAGTGGTCGACAAATTCCTAGATCCGATCCTCGAAGCCGCTCTGCAGGAGGCATAGCACGGCTGCCAAATCAGATGCAGATGAAACTGCGGACGACCAAATTTTTTTGGATCATCTGGTGAAGCTGACATCGGGTAGGATGGCACGTTACCTGGGAATTTCTGTTGTTGAAATATTCTTTTCAGACTTCAAAGTCATTAAAGATGAGACATTGAATATATTGTTGGCAGGCAGAGATACAGTAAGCTTGCAATCACCTTTCGAGTTGTCTTGATTGGTGACCAGCAATATTAGACAGCCTCGACATTGACTTCGGCTATTTATTTACTTGCGATGCATCCAGAGATCCTCTCGCGGCTCAGAGAGGAAATCATATCCAAGGTTGGACCGACTCGCATGCCTACATATGGGGATATCAAAGAGATGAAGTACATCCAGGCCGTTCTCAATGGTGCATATCTTTGTTTCCTGTCGGACGTAGGGACGTCACTCATCTGTTTCAGAAACGATGCGCCTTTTCCCTGCTGTGTGAGTGATTGAATTTGATTTCAGACGTCGTCTTACCATAAATGCCTAGCCCCTTCAATGTGAGGTATGTTCTCGGGCTACTTCAAAGATGCTAGACTTGAGCTGCGACCTTTCAGGGAAACCGTACATGACACCACATGGACATCCCCCGAACCTGGGAAGAAGCCACTGTTTGTTCCAGCAGGAGTCATGTACGTGTTCTATTTGATCGTTTAGATTCTCGCATAACTGCTTGAATAATTTCAGGGTCGTCTATTCAGTGTTCCTTATGCATAGGAGAACAGATCTATGGGGACCAGATGGTAGGGTGCTTGAACTTCGTCTACATGTAAACTACTGATCTAATTGGACTCTGTTCCAGCGTTGGAGTTTGATCCGGATAGATGGCTCGACGAGCGCATGCAGAAATATGTGCTTCCTAATCCCTATATCTTCCTTCCATTTAACGCGGGACCGAGGATTTGCTTGGGGCAAAATGTATGTCGCTTGTGGAGTTATTCATTACCTCTACCCGTCTCATGCCCTGTTTCGCACCTCAGTTTGCGTACAACCAAATGTCGTTCATGCTCATTCGTTTGCTGCAAAACTTTTCTGCGATTGCATTATCTCCCGAGCCTGCAATGCGCCCACCTGCGTGGTGGGCTGACAAAGACGGCCGACAGGCCATTGAGCGATTCAAGCCGAGACACCATTTGACACTTTATGCCCAGGTGAGTCCCTCTGATATGATTTCCAGCCATCTAATTAGGTTCTCCTCACAGGGTGGTATGTGGGTCAAGATGGAAGCTGTAGATGACACCGAAGTCATACAGTGACTACATAGCTACATACAGGCACATCGGCATGTCCTATTACCAGTATTTTTTTTCTTGCAAGTTTGAAGAATGGCCTACAAGTGTAAAGCTTCCACATGAACAGATTTCTTATTAAACACAATCGATATATCAGCAACCTTGTAAAGAACGAGAAGTAATGATTTTGGGACACAGTTCAAAGAATGGCGCACTGTTCTAAACAGACCCTATAAGTAACACCCTATCATCCCAAACAATGAACGTGTCCATCGAATTCCGAGAATATAAATATTCGCTGTATGAGCGTCAGATTAATAAATGATTGTTTTAGTTGGAGGTCGCAGAGGTGGAGGAAGTGGTTGCGAAGCCGACACGGTGGTCAGTGGTGTCGAAGACAGAGTAGAAGCGTTGACTGTAAAGCAGGTGATCAGCTTTATACCAAACAAAGTCTTTAGATACATACAGGAATGAGTAACCGTTGATGAAGTCGAGGCCACTGCCAGAGTTAGTACCGATATCATTAACGACAAGGTAGATGCTATCGCTGCTACCACCGATGTCGGTGTTAAGGGAACGGGGCCAGATTTGGGCATTGGCGGTGAGGCCGTAGTTAACACCACCAATGTTGAAGTTCAGGGTTTGCAGGTTGGCATACTGCGCAGAGGTGATCATCAAGAGGCCGGTGTTGTTATCCACCGTAGCACCGGTAGCAGATTGGTACTTTTGGAATGCATCTAGTATTCTCCAGTCAGTTAGGACGACCTGTTTATAACTAACTTGACATACCAGTGGCGATGAGAATGAGGGTGGTGCCAGTGTCGACAATACCAGCAGTCGCGGACAAAATGGTGGAGCTACCGTAGGCGATCGATTGATCAATGCCCCAGTAACTGCTAGCAGGCGACGTGGTTGTGAGAGGGACGTAATTTATTGAGCTCGTCGTCTTTGAGCTGTCGGAGCCACCAAAGGTGAGCTCGCCAGCGCTGCCACCAGGAGCAAAGTAGACTCCGAGTGCTTCGGTGCCAATGGTGCCCTTGCTGTAAAGATTGTCGGTGACAGTAGGGACTGAATCAACATTGGAAACGGTGCCCTGCGTCAGGTCAGTCGGTCCGACACCAAGAATTCCATCGAAGTTAGTGAAGCCTGTTGAAGTCTTTGCGGCACCGATAGATTGTCCGGTTATAACTAAACCAGAACTGAGAGTAACTGTGTCCAAGTACTCCTCTCCTGAAAAGCTGCCGGAACCATAATTGACGGACTAAAGAGTTGTTGTAAGCAACTTTTTTTGTAGCAAAAGGCGTGAAAAGACGTACAACCGAGTTGCCAGTATCTACACTAGTGCTGGTGGTTTGGTACGGAGTATTTGCACCCACCCAGGTGTTGGAGCTGCCCGTGTCAATAAGGAGCGTGTCTGAAAAATCTTTTAGTCGAAGATATCTGAGGTCATCCAACGACGAGTCTTACATTGATTCGCAGGACTGCCGACACCAACTTGGGCAGTGTAAACAGTGGCAGCATTAGTGATGCTGAACGAGGAGCTGCCAGCGCGCTTGTTCGTGCTACCAAATTGCTGCATCGCCTGAGCACGAGCTCTGTCAGCGGCGGCGATATTGAGAGTATCAGCCCTAGCGTTCACCCTAGCGGTGAAGCCGAGGGTTGACGAAGATTCACGGCGCAGGGGAGACGCGTCCACAACGGACAGCGCAATGAGAACAGTAGAAAGGAGAGTCTTGGAAGGGAACATCTCGAAGATCTGAAGGTACTGGGTGAAGAATGAAATCAGCTGAAAGTGAGGCTTCAGTCATCAATGCAAAGACTTTATATATGTCGTGGCCTCCAACTGAACCATGCGATACCCATAGCATCGATGTAAGACTCGGAACTTGCTGTATTTTCGTCCCCATCCTAGGGGGTCACGAGATATCGATTAGAGCTTCCCTGCAAAAATCGCTCTTCCAAAATCAATATTGCTGCACGCTGTTGTCACAAGAAAATGATCCATTGCTATAGAAATTAGAGAGCCCAGAGTTCCATTTTGGCAACTGATCAGCAGTAGCCCATATGACTGACCGGACTGTGAGCACGGTGGTATTCCAGATCGCCATCACGATCAAGAACGTTGCCTACCACGTTCCATAATTAGTGCAAAGAACATAGTGTTTCGCCTATCAGACAGAGTTGATGGAGGACCCTGACTTTGTGCCCCGTTAACACGGTAAACTTTCCCGGAATGTGATGAGGGCTATACGTTTTCAGACTCGTTGTAATTAATAATAGCAGTGTAACTGAAAACACACCATGAAGAACCACACACATAGCCAGTACCGCCCCAGGAAACGAGTGCTATGATCTCAAGTATTGCGGCTTGAGACCTAACGTGACACGCACGTTATGTTTGGCATGTTACCAGGCCCGTACAGTAACGTCACTTATGCGATAATCGAAGGCTGCCCACGCACCGCGGGTCAGAATCTGTGGAGTCCTCAACGTTTTGAACGAGGCCGCCTGGCAACGCATTGTTACGAATGATTTTTGTTGGTGGTAAGAAACTTCATGAAACTCCTGTGGTGGCATCATCAAGCCCGTTGACAAGCCAAACTGGTGATGCTGAGTAAAATTTATGATGAACTGCTAAGGCTACTGAGTACTTACCGAGTACTGAATAGGTGAAAAGCAATGCATTTGAAAATTGTAACTCAGAAGCGCCCAACAATTGTCTCTGGATTATGGTTTGATTACAGTAGATACGATCATCGACTCAACACGACAACCATCATGCACGTGACGTTCGGGGTGCACAGGGAGAACTGAGCCCACTCCTCATCAATTTGACCACGATATGCATTGCAAAGCATCCTCATGACTTCTTCGTAATTAATACACTTTCCGTGTGGCGCAACTTTGCCGGGCACCTGGAGTCTTTTCATCTAGAACGCAATTCCAAAAATTCACCGACCTGCTCCGATCGCAAGCTTTGCATCCTTGTGCTCGAAATGATGCTTTTAATAGCGGACGGATCTACGAGGGGCCGTGAGCATCATCGGAAGATCTTCGAGTACAAGGTGGTTAGGCGATATGGGGTCAAAGCACTTGCTGTAGAAGTCCAGTGCACTCGGAATCTCTTTCTCACGCAGCTCTCTCCTGATTGGTACACGGTACGCTGGATTATTACATTGCAATATTTTCATACTACGACATCAGTTTTATCCCGTGCTGAATTCATACCAGCAGCAGATGAATAGGTTGAGCCGCTAAGTAAGGTTGTCGACACCCTGCTTGTGCGTCATTCGGAATCGCTAGTAGTGCCCACAGTGAGTCATTTGAGCCATCATCAATATTATCATCAAACCACCCCGGCTGCGCCTGTAAACGATGGAACAGCTTCGATTGCCGTCGTTACCAAGCGAGTTATGATAAGGAAGTCTGCGCTTTGGGAGGCAGTTCTCTGGAAGATCGCTCTCGGTCTCCCGAGCACTCGCCCCGGCGGCCTATCGTCGAAAATACACCATGTGCGTATCCGGTGTCAGTGCCTCAATCATGTGGCACCCTCTCTTGATATTCACGCTGTCCATATGAAGTCCCATCCATTTCAAAGCGCCATGATCTTGAATACCCCATTCGAATGTCGGTTATCATATAGATATCTCGCCGACTCATCAGCCCTGAGCGTCCGCATGTAGAGGGACTTCGTGCGACCATCGTATTGCCGCAATCAACAAGATGGTGGACTAAATTCATTTGGTTCTCCTTTGCCATATCGTGCCACTCCTGTTGTATTCGCGTTGCTGAGTTTGCGACCTCCATAGGGTGTTCAAAACATCAGATCCCTTCTTATTCGCAACCAATAAAGCTCGCTACGCGACTGTATGGCGACCTAGTAAAGACAAAGAAGACCATATGGAAGGGCCCAGTCTTCCTCAAACGTGTATCGCCATCTGTACCAGCAAGAAAGGATATCCAACCTGATAGTACGAATGTCCCTCAAGCAAGCCGACCTGTCATATCCAAGCTGATAAGTAGTCATGTGGGTGGCGAGCTGAAGGACTACCTTGACGAGGGTGTCAAGATTGTCGTTGATGTCGTAGTTGTTGGAAGGGATGACCTACCTACCGAGGTAAAATTGGTGGCCGCAAATAAATATGCATAGGACATAAAGCTGCAGCGGTCGTGCGGCCATGGCGAGCCCCGAATAATCGATTACTTGTAAGTTGTGACAGTCTTTTTGACAACTGTGGTGTTGGTTGTATTGAGACCGTCCTTGAAGTCAGGTCTGACTCCAATAAAACTGCAAAACTGCCTCCACTTGACTTCGAAGCGCCCGAGTTAAGCGCTGAGTTTGAACATTGACGTTATAAGCCAGGCGGACTTCAAACCAATTCTTTTCCTCAACCAGCTCGAAGGCCACGAATGCTCATCACGTACAGGTTGCTTCATGCATCCACATTTCTGAGCGGGCTAAGGTCTGAGTATTTTAATCCCCCTTGATCGGCTCTAGCAGAGCCCGGCTGTAATCAGCTGCGCGACGTACCAGAAAAGCAGCTTCGTTTTCACATCCCCAAGATCCTGTCACGGCAGAGGAGGGCGAGAATGAAAGGCCTTGAAAGCGTTGCGGGGATCGGGCAAACTTGTGTCCATCGTGTAGCAGTCCTATCGCGCGTGCGCCTGTCACAATGGCGCTCAGGGACGTAGAGAAATCTGACCTCGATACTCCAGTCCCCGGGCCTTTGCTGCGGTACATTCCTTACATCTAAATCACTAGATGTCATGTACATTCGTCGCCCTCAGGAATCAACCTGAGTTTTGGTGGTACATTCCTTACATCTAAATCACTAGATGTCATGTACATTCGTCGCCCTCAGGATCACCCTGTGTTTTGGTGGTACATGCAGACTGCAGTCGAGGTATCCTCCCACGATACCTACCCTACCGATGAGCGTCTCCGCTCGGCTTCGTGAATATCCGCTTACGGCTGAAGGTGACTACATTACCATGTCGTTACTCTCCTTGCGTATGAGGGATATATGTGATGACACCAGTTTGTCCTTGAGTTCACTTCGTGGCTCGCGTATCCTTCGTGGATCGTGAAACTCGATTCAGACTACTCTTGGACTGGTTTTTACAAATTTTTCAACTTCTTGAACTCCTTTGTGGAGTGTCATCCCGACGAGTCCATGGTCCCCATTTTACCTCTCAACTGGTCGAAAGGAGCGTAGGTGAAGGATGTATCCGGTATGCAGTATTCAATGTAATCTTTATATTCAAAGCAACCGTTTTGTCACCTATTTATATGCATGATCATTCTAATCCATCAGAGCTTACTGCACATCTCACTAAGCGCTGAATAATCCAATGAGATTGCGACATCCTGAGAGTCTGAGACAACTAGCTGAATCCCAGTTTGGTATATATAGAATGGAAGACACGGAAAGTGCTTCCTTACACACTCCCTCAATATGCAGCCTCCAGCAAACAAGCCTGCACCCGCCATCCCATACTTTACCCCTGCGCAGGTCCCTGCTGCAGGCACAGCATTTGACCCGCAGCCCGATGGAAATCCTATACCAAAATTGTTCCAGCCTATCAAGATCAGAGGGACGACATTCCACAACCGCATCTTCGTGGGTCGTCATTGATCGATGTGTTCCCCTGACGTCTTATGCCAGTCTCGTATAGCTATCTCCACTGTGTCAATATTCTGCAGACGATGGTCATCTCACGTCCTGGCATATGGCGCACCGTACGTCTATGAATCTCGAGCATGATCGAAATACTCATGGTATCCAGTGGGTGGCATCTTCACCCGAGGTCCTGGTCTTACTATAATCGAAGCCACAGCGGTCGTCCCAGAGGGTCGCATCACCCCCGACGACTCAGGACTCTGGAAGGATAGCCAAATCGAGCCCCTTCGCAAGATAGTCGAGTTTGCCCATTCCCAAAACCAAAAGGTTGGCATTCAGCTTGCCCACGCCGGCAGGAAAGCATCCACCGTTGTGCCGTGGTTGCATCCGGGTATGGCAGCGACTGAGAGCATAGGCGGATGGCCAGACGATGTATGGGGGCCCTCCACGGTTCCTTACAACGACACCTTCCCAGTGCCTAAGGAGCTATCCCAGGCGCAGATCAAGGCACTCGTCGTCGCATTTGTAGAAGCTGCAAAGAGAGCATTGAAAGCTGGCATTGATGTCATTGAAATTCACAACGCACACGGCTATTTGTTGTGCGCTTTCTTGAGCCCCACCAGCAATACGCGCACAGACGAATACGGCGGAAGCTTCGAGAACCGCATTCGTTTGACTCTCGAGATCGTGGATGCTGTCCGTGGCGTAATTCCCGAAGACATGCCTCTCTTCCTGAGGTATTTTCGAGTCCATATGATGTTCTTACTTGATCTGAATCATGACTCGTACTTAGGATTTCTGCGACTGAAGGGCTTGAAGAAGCGCTTCCGAACGTACCATCTTGGCGTCTCGAAGATACTGTCAAACTTGCCGGTATTCTTGCCGAGCATAACGTTGACTTCCTCGATGTCTCCAGCGGTGGTAACCACTCAAAAGCCATCATAAAAGGCGGCCCGGCGTACCAAGCACCTTCCGCACATGCAGTCAAACAAGCTGTGGGGGATAAGCTTGTCGTCGGGGTTGTCGGGTCGATTACCGATGGCAAGATCGCCCAAGGAGTACTTGATAAAGGTCAAGCCGATGTCGTCCTGGTTGGACGACAATTCCAAAAGAACCCGGCGACTGTTTGGGCGTGAGTGTATATTCATCGTGAACTAAGTTGTTAATACCTGATCTGATGATGCATTAATAGATTTGCGTCGGACGTTGGCGTCGCGATCAAGATTGCGAACCAGATTGAATGGGGCTTCGGAGGTCGAGGCGGAGGTCGGAAGAAGATCGACTGGTGATTGCTATGTATGTGATAAACCTTTCGCTTTCGAGTTTGGGTCACCGGATATGGTGTTCGTCCTCGTTTGCTCGTTTTGTATTTGTCTTCAGAGCACTAAATGATCAATTCTTCAGTATCCAAGTCTTTTTTGTTGTTGTTTGAGTCGCACCTCGATTTTGAGACGTCTGACCATTGCACCGACTCGAAGTTTTGATAGAATATACACGGGCTGAACAAGAATGTCGCGTATATCCACTCGCAATTAGGGAGACACGATAATAAGATAAATTGAAGCAAAGTCTATGTCCCACCACCCGAAGTGATGCAAAAGGTTCCATCGAACCTTGTGCACGCCGACGGAAAACTCCCAAGAGGGTCTGGAATTCGCTGTCGTGACTACCTGTGAAGAAGGAATAACGGTCTCACCGTTGGCACGGCTATGCCAATGCACGCACGATCGAGTATGGGTGGTAAATAAGTGCAACCATGTTGACGTCGTCGACGCAGGTGTGGCGGTTTGTCATGGTTTAATGAATCGCCGATATGCTAACGCGATTGTTCTCCAGAATGTTTTGCAATATGAAATATGTGAGATACTCAACGTTCAACCTCAACGAAACACGTGGGGCCCGTTCCCAATTGCTCGCTGTGATGGCGGCGTGTCATGCATGTCATGAATTGCCAGAGGGTCTTAATATGAATGTGAGTGCGCTCCGGGCCGTTCCTTGACATATGTCACCACGAACTAGTACTGGATACTCGGTTGAAATTCGGGTGGGAGGTTTTTCCTGATGGTATTTGCCAGATTCAAGCATGATTGCGACGAGGCAACTAGCATAGGGGGAGATTCGAAAGGAATTGGCCTCGTGGCAGAGGTCGGCGAAATGTATTGTGAACGTTTTCGGCATCTCTCTGACTCACTCCAGTCGATGCATGCGGCCACCGTCCAGAATATCCGATACGTCAATCAAACAGCCCTTAGGCTTTGGGGGCATGATGGTTGCCAACTTCATACCAAGATACATTCAAACATGATATTGTCGAATTTTTAGTAGAAACAAATACTGCCAACTTCAAGCGGTACTACCGGCAAATGCCGCTTGGTAATTCCCACTGGCTGCCTAATGTCTTCTGCCATTCTGCCAACAACGCTATTAAGGCAACGCATGGCTTGGATTGCCATTTCACTTCCTCTGTCCGAGACACATTTTTACATCAAAGTAATCCTTTGGGGCCGGTAGCCCTTGATAGATATGTCTTGTCATGACCCAAGCATCAATCCGAATGGCGACACCCTCGCGAGCGTAACGTGAATTACCGCGCACGCGCAAGCCTGTGCATGTCGTGTAGGTCCTAAGGCTGATTGAGATATCTGGTTACTGTGTCGGATATTTCCCTGGCAGAGGAAATTTCAAATTCCTCTCGATATGGCGCTGGCTAAATGTGGGTGTAGACTCTCCTATTGATTAGAATATTAACAGAAACCCTGCTTTGTCCGACTTCAAGCAAGTTCTGGTCAGATTACAATCGTCGTGTTTCGGCTTGCATGAGGTTTGCAGCACAGTACTGTCTCCCTCGCTCGACGCTCTTGCATGTCGAATGTATCGTCTTGGCACCACAGATGAGTCGAATGACCAAGAAGTCGTTTGTGCGTTGGACGGACGGCGTCGATGTCGCCACGAGTCACTTCCCACGAATTGCCACTGCTGAGCGCTTGCGGTTTTGCCACGCAAGCTCTTTATCTAGCTTTTAAGAAACCTACAAAACCGCAGTACTATACCCGTAGCAGACCCGGCGTTCTGGTAACTAAGCTATCACTTGTGACACGGCATCTTGGATTCAAGTACTTTGAACTGCCGCCACATCTCGGTCATCAACTAGCAATATCAAAGCTATGTCACGATCTTGGGTCAGTCCTGGCGTGGCCTACCTCACTCGTGGTTTGCTTTCTGTCATTTTTCCGACCGCTTCTGCCGTCATTATTGTAGGACGTCTGGCCTGTCTGCAAGGCTTTCCAGTCTCCCCATGGCTATTGTCGGTGGTGGTTTTGGGTGCAGCGCCTCTGGGGCTTGCAGCTCATATTTTCGTGGACGTGATATCGCAGCGACGAAAGGCCACTCGACTCGGTGCCAGACTCGTTCCTCGTATCCAGGGCAGATGGCCTGGAAATCTGGACAAGTTGGTGAACACGATCCAGAGGTTTAAGGTCGAATACCTTGGTATAGTTTCTGTTTGATGCATTCATGTTCGTGCTTGACTTTTGTCCAGGACAACCTGTGCTGGACGAGATGAAAGAACTTGGGCCGACTTTGAATTATCGGTGCTTATGGGAGGACTACATCGTGACCACGGAGCCCCAGCACGTCAAGGTAAGCTCCAAGTTATATATTCGAAGACGATGCAACCAAGCTCCACGCAGACAATTCTCGTAACCGATTTTCATAACTACGTGAAAGGTATGCCCATAAATATTGTTTATTTACATGTGATGAATCATGACTCGATGCAGGTGCAAAGTTCAGAGAAGCAGCTGACTCCGTCCTTGGAACGGGTGTGTTTAACTCGGATGGTAAAGTGTGAATTAGAAAGCCCTTTATGTTGCGACTGATGGATCGATTGGCTGTGCCACCAGGTGAAACATGGAAGTGAGCTGTGCATTTGAAGATTATTCCTAATAGGGAACCTTAGGCGTGCTTCTAGGCTTCACCGAACCATGACACGACCTTTCTTCACCCATGATCGGATAAGCCACTTTGAGATCTTTGATCGTCATGCGAGTCGTGCTATCGCCTTGGCGAAGGACCGTTCCAGAATGGACTTGGCAATTGACTTCCAAGTAGGACTTCAAGTCAGCATTTGACATCTTGTGTTGATGAAGTACTACAGGATCTCATCTTGAGATTTACACTCGACTCTGCATCGGAGTTCCTGTTTGGACATTGCACCGATTCACTTTCCGTCGAACTTCCTTTCCCCGATAACACGCTAGAATTCACAAATACCAAGGGCCGGGGAGACACTGCTACAGCCTTCGCAGATGCTGTCTCTCAAGCTGGGCATGCAATCAGTCGTCGTGTTATTATCGGGTCGGTCTGGCCAATGACTGAAATTTTTGCTGACAGCACCGGGCAATATATGAAAGTGGTCGACGAATTTTTAGACCCGATCCTCAAAGCTGCTCTGACGAGGCATAGCACGGCTGCCAAATTAGACGCAAATGAAACTGTGGAAGATCAAACCTTTTTGGATCATCTGATAAAGCTGACGTCGGGTGAGATGACACGTTACCTTGGAATTTCTGTTGTTGAAATATTCCTTTCAGACTTCAAAGTCATCAAAGATGAAACGTTGAACATATTACTGGCAGCAAGAGATACAGTGAGCTTGCAATTACTTTTTGAATCATCCATGTTGGTGACGAGCCATATTAGACAGCCTCGACATTGACTTCGGCTATTTATTTGCTTGCGATGCATCCAGAGATCCTCTCTCGACTTAGGGAGGAAATAATATCGAAGGTTGGGCTGACTCGCATGCCCACATATGGGGACATCAAGGAGATGAAGTACATCCAGGCCGTTCTCAACGGTGCATATTCCCGTTTCCTGTCGAACGTAGGCACGCCACTCATCTGTTTTAGAAACGATGCGCCTTTTCCCTGCCCTGTAAGTGATTGAATATGATTTCAGCCGAATTAGATCGTCTTACCATAATTCCTAGCCCCTTTGATGTGAGGTATGTTCCCGGGCTACTTCAAAGATGCTAGACTTGAGCTGCGAGCTTTCAGGGAAGCCGTACATGACACCACATGGACATCCCCCGAACCTGGGAAGAAGCCACTGTTTATTCCAGGGGGAGTCACGTACGTGTTTAATTTGATCGTTAAGATTCATCGCTTGACTGCTTGAACGATTTCAGGGTCATCTATTCAGTGTTCCTTATGCACAGGAGAACAGATCTATGGGGACCAGACGGTAAGGTGCTTGAACTCCGTCTACATATAAATTACTGATTCAATTGAACTTCGTGTTCCAGCGTTGGAGTTTGATCCGGATAGATGGCTCGACGAGCGCATGCAAAAATATCAACTTACTAATCCCTTTATTTTCCTCCCATTTAATGCGGGACCGAGGATCTGCTTAGGGCAAAATGTATGTCGCTTGTGGAGTTATTCATTACCTCCACGCATCTCACGCCCTGTTTCGTACCTTAGTTTGCTTACAACGAAATGTCGTTCATGCTTATCCGTTTGCTGCAAAATTTTTCCGCGATTGCATTATCCCCCGAGCCTGCAATGCGCCCACCTGCGTGGTGGGCTGAGAAAGACGGTCGACAGGCCATCGAGCGGTTCAAGCCAAAATTCCACGTGATGCTTTATGCCGAGGCAAGTCTCTCTCTGACATACTTTGCAGTCATCTAACTGGGTTCTTCCTCGCAGGGTGGTATGTGGGTCAAGATGGAAGCTGTAGATGACGTCGAAGTCATACAGTGACTAAATACGACTTTCTTGCTATATGCAGACACAAAGCTTCACCATACTATGACCATTGCAAGTTTCAAAAACGACCTAATGTAAAGTTTTCACGTGAACAAATTGTTTGTTCAAACAAGGTCGAGAAGACATTTCGATCTATGACGTGCTATTCTAAACAGATGCTCCGAGTCTCATGCATTCTGCTGAATATTACAACTACAACACTAATGGTCACCCTCGTACTTAATTAGACATATCTACCTCCAGCATGCGTCTGTGCTAAAGCTACTGATTGTCGACACGATCTCAGAGTAGTCGGGCTGGGCCGAACGTAGCTCGGAGTAGAATCTGAGTGAAGCTGCTGAGTGGGCGGGACAACTGGTCACGAATTCGATCTGTCAAACTTGTCAAAAGGGCGGTAATCCAATTTTATTGAACTAAAGATAGCTGTGAAAAGCATATGAAAGTGAACGCGATAAGAATCCAAATGTCTGAAACAGGATATCAGAGAAAAGGGAGAGTTGGGTGGGTGAAAAATAATGTGAATCCGGAGCAAGAATAAGTGTGAACGAGTTTGAGCTCGCCGTCGAAGAGCTGAAATGGAGGCAGGCGAAGAAGACAAAAAGGCACCGTGCTAGAGTAAATGAAGACTTGAAATAGTGTGCTCGCTTAGGCCCAATACTTACTGGACTTGCGCTCCTGCCGAGCTCACAAATCGGAGTTGTCGATATCATTGGATATCGATATCTTCCTAGGTGTGAAAACGTGGTCCTGGAAAACCTTCAACGGCGAACTGTGAGCTGAAGGAAATGTCATACCAGCCGCGATAACCCATCATCTCGCTTAATACTAACAAGATTGAGGCCTGAAAAACCTTTGGCGGAGAACTGTGAGCTGGAGGAAATGACATACTGCCGATTAGTGAGATTATACCGTTCATTGCATCTTCCACATCATTGAGTGGTGCGCACGACAGATCACCAGCGGCAAGTGCACAAGCGACCTGACGCGCGGAGCCAGCGTTATTGACAGCATCATCGACCAGCCGGCCAGAGCCAGCATTATAAGGGGCAGCGAAAGCAACGCCGCAGAGAATAGCGAGGGATGCGAGTGAAGCGCATTGTGATTAGGGGGAAGCTAAACAGTTGCAGTCGAGGGCAAAAAACGATTGAAGAACAGAGGCCTAAGTGACAGTTTTATACCTAGTATCGAGGTTGTGTATATTATCCAAATGGAGGAAATAACACTCGAGATCAACAAGGCAATAGCACAAAGAATTCCGACCCGGAGACTAATTATAAGCTGACTCCGCCCTGCGTGATTTTCGATTAGTATTCAAAACTTGAAGCTTGAGGTTTGCCATTGAGCTTCGGTCCACGATAAAGGTCATCCATGAGTTGTTCCAGCCGTCCTCTTTACGCGAACCGTGAGGCCTAGATCTTCCTTGGTTTGGCCACTACCGTGTCGGTTGAACTTTGACATGGAAGGCGTTCTATGTGACACTGGTATATTCATAGTCGGTTTAGAGGGTCACGAATAACGTACATAGCTGATCTTTTCCATCTGAAATGCACCGTTGGTGAATCTGCGAAGCCAAAGATAGTATGGTATGGTATGAAGAATCTCAAAGTGAAAGATCGAGTCAAATTCAGGAACGAGAGGCGCGCGGAATATGATGTGGCACAACGAGCATCACATCGAAGGAGGATAGTCTATGTGCATGATCCATGGGTCGAGTAATTGCTGATTCAAGTTGGGCAAGGCCACCATGAGGTACCCCGCATCGAATGCAAAGGATGTAGATTCTAGAGGTCGGAAAGAGGGTGGTGAGTTGCAGATAGACAGCGATGTGATAGGAGACTAGTGATGGATGCCGATGATCGATGAAGTATAGCTTGTTGAGTGATCGTTCGATAAACGAAGTACCACCCACCACGAGGTATTCCGCGAGAAACCCGGCCATAAAGAAGAGGGGATGAAGGTTCTATAAATAGCTCGTAGTGGATCGGGTGAAGGCACATAAAGAGAATGTGGAGCAGACGATGACGTGCAGGCGTGTAGCTGTAATCGTCATAGCGTTACAGGGGGGGTAAACGAGCCTAGATGACAAAATGTTGGTGGAAATCGACCATAGAGAGGGTAGACAGATGACGCGTGGTCCCTGGGAGACGCGCGTACTCGTTCCCGTGGACGACATGAGTCCATCCAATACCCGGCTAAATCCCGCTCTTGCCCTGATGAACGTTTGCATCGATCTTTTGACGTGCGATGTTCGACTTTGTTCGTAAACTCTGGCCATGATACGAAGAGATGCCGTTCGTGTCAAACGCGGGATTCCGATGAGGTTCAAGTTGAGCGTGAGAGATTCTGCAGGTGAAGGAAGACGATTGTGATGCATTGATGACCCGCTACATTGTGCATGGTAATATCTGTGAGGTGAGTGGCCAGGCCATGACGATCGTAGTACTATATAGGTGCCAGCATGAATTTGATGGAGTGAGTGACGGAATGAACCAAATTGAGCATGGATGCATGAAAAACCAGACGATCCGATTTACTTATCAATAGGCTATATAAACCTAGCTCATGGCATTACAGTCTCTCCATCATGGATACATTCGCAGAACCATACACACGCGCAGGAGACGACATTTCACTTGATTCAGTTAGAGACCATGTCAGAACTCTCGAAGCACGACACAAAGCCAACGGCGTTCAATTATCAGGCCGCATCATTCATGTCTGCCATTATCTTCCTGTAACTTGCACGATCACTTCAACTGCTACAAGAGATGGCATACTCAGTCCACCTCCTACACCTCCACGTATCCTTTCAGACGTACCACCAAGCCCATCCGATGAGATTCCCCAAATCTCTCTTCCCACTCAACCTGAGCGTTGGAAACTCGCTCCACGCTACGGACACAGCGCAATGACGAGCGGCATTCGTAGTCTCAGCCTCACACACGAACAACTCATTCTTGGATGGACAGGCGACATTCTATCACCTGCAGGTCCACCCGATGGCAATGATGGTCATTCACTCCACTTTCACTCGTCATCATAACACTAACCTCTCCATAGCTGACGTCAATCCCTCCACTGGTGAACGCATCCCTTCCGTTCGAGATCGTATTCCATCTTCTCGCATTTCTCAAGAGGACAAGGATGCACTCGACGTCGAGCTCGCTCATTATACCGACAAGAACGCACTCGAACCTGAAACCAGCAAACCCATCACTTATCTTCCGCTCTGGATGGAGGATAACGTCGCGCACGGTCATTACGATGGTTATTGTAAACAAAGTCAGTCCATATCAGGAATACCTCTTCTTGATCTACCTCCATCGTCTGCTTTTGGCCCTTCTCACTCGCTTTTCATACTTGATTCCTTCTTTGGTTCTTATCTTTCGTCTCTTCGGATGCACCGGCCTCGGAAATTTGATCGCATTTAATACTTACCCATCTCGTCCAATCTCTTTCATTTTCTTCTTCGACCTCCCATCTTGCTTCTTATTACTACCGGCCCGGAGAACCTCATTTACCGTTGCTAACACCCACCCAGCTCTATGGCCCCTCTTCCACTACCTCCTCTGGCAGGATGTAGCAACAGAGCATGCCAGCGCTGATGCTAACTATGAATATTATGAGCAGGTGCGTCCTGTTGGTTCATCTCATCTTCTCATCACATTCAACACTCCACCAAAAGGCCAACCAAGCATTCGCAAACCGCCTCGCCAGCGTCCTCAAACCAGGCGACCTTGTCTGGGTCCATGACTACCATCTCCTTCTAGTCCCTCGCATGCTCAGAAATGCAATGCATTCCGGCGCTGTGAGCGGCGTGGGTGGGGAGAATGGCGGAGACGTGTGCGTCTTTCCTTACAAACGAGGAGGGCACCACTACTGACACACACCACAGCATCATCGGTCTATTCGTACACACCCCTTTCCCTAGCTCAGAGGTGTTTAGGTGTTTACCACGTACGTCTCTCCTCTCCCCCTCTTCGAACAACTAACCAACTCTACCCAGGTCGCAAAGAAATTCTCGACGGAATGCTAGGTGCTAACCTCATCTGCTTCCAAACCTACAGCTACACCCGTCACTTCACCTCCACCTGCGTTCGCGTGTGCGGGTATGAAACTACTAGTAAAGGTGCTACGACTACGTCTACTAGTGCATCCCGGGGTGCGAGCGTTGTTCCGCGTAGTGCGACTGGAACTGGGGTTGGATCCACCCGTGGAGCCAGCCTCACGCGCCGTGGAACAAACGTGAAAGGCGGAGCAGGTGTTGAGAAATATGTCGGTATTGATGTACAGGGACATGTAGCTGCTGTCACGCATTGTCCGGTGGGGGTTGATGCAGAGAGGGTTGCGAGGGATACGTAAGTTTTTTGTTTAGGGTCTTTTTTATTCGGGGTACTGATGCGCACGCACGCATACACCCCAACATACATCGCCCAATTATAACGCATGCACGCAACCAGCCTCCGCCCAGGCGTCCAACCGAAACTCGAAGCCCTCCGCGCGCTCTACGCAGACAAGAAGATCATCGTAGGAAGAGACAAGTTGGACGTCGTCAAGGGGGTCTTGCAAAAGGTGATTAATCTATCTCACATGATTATATCGTCGCTCATTGATTGGTTGTTTCTTGTACCATTGTCCAAACGCATAACATCAGCTCCGCGCGTTTGAGAAGCTCTTGCATGATTACCCAGAGTGGCAGCGCAAGGTCGTACTTATTCAGGTGTGTCCTGTTATCCGAATGCAATACCCAGACATTAATGAATGGTAAACGCTGTTTACAGGTGACGTCCCCTGCATTAACAGACTCCCCAAAGCTTGAGCGTCAAGTCTCGGAGCTCGTCGCGCATATCAATGGGGAGTATGGGAGTTTGGACTTTATACCCGTACACCACTAGTGCGTGCACTTTTATCACGGCTTCACGTGTCTCATGTTTTCTATCGCATTTACTTTCGCCCTTCCCTTCCACACATCACCTCTGTGATGACTCCAACAGCCACCAAACCCTCAGAAAGGACGAATTCTACGCGTTGCTGAGCGCTGCAGACCTCGGAGTAATCACGCCCCTCAGGGACGGGATGAACACGACCTCGATGGAGTTCGTAATTGCACAAGAGCGCACGAAGCGCTCGCCTCTTGTGTTGAGCGAGTTTATGGGTATCAGCCAGCACATGGCTGATGCACTTCAGGTGAACCCTTGGGATCTTGGGGTGCGTAGTATCTGCCGTCTTTGTGTGATGTGATTGACGGATATGTGGTGAGTAGGATGTAGCAGCTGCGATGAACCGCGGGTTGGTCATGTCGGAGGATGAGAAAGCTTCGAGGCACGCGGCGTTACACTCGGTCGTAACGACTCACACCTCGCACACGTGGGCTGCAGTCCTTGCCAAAATGCTGCTCTCGCAGATCAACGGACAGAACACTGCACGTCAAACACCTTACATCCCTAGAGATAATCTTAAGGAGCTGTATGATAACGCCGGGAAGCGTTTGTTCTTGTTTGATTACGATGTGAGTGATGGATAGGGGATACGGGGCTCGTCGTTGACTTTTGACGGACAGGGCACGCTCACGCCGATCGTCAAGATGCCGTCGATGGCGCTTCCTTCTCCTGATGCGCTCACAGCCCTCGCGAAACTTTCATCCGACCCTAATAACATCGTATATATCGTATCCGGCCGTGACCAGGCGTTCCTCGAGGAACATCTTGGTCATCTCCCGCGTCTCGGGATGAGCGCAGAGCACGGCGGATTTATCCGTTCGCCTGACAGCGCCGTGTGGATGAATTTCACTGCCAGTCTGGATATGAGCTGGATGGAGGAAGTAGCGGAGATTTTCAGGTATTATACGGAGCGCACGACTGGGAGTCATATCGAGATGAAGAAGAGCTCGATTACATGGCACTATCGGTCGACTGATCCCGAGTGGGGGTGCGTGTGTTTGTGTTTTTTTTTGTTGAGTGAAACTGATGAGTGGTGGGTTATAGACAGTTCCAGTGCAGGCAATGCCAGGATTTATTGGAGAATAACGTTGTGCCCAAGAGGCCGATCGAAGTGCTCGTAGGTAAAAAGAATTTAGAAGTGAGGCCTATCGCCGTGAACAAGGTCTGTGCGCGTGGTCTTTGATATACGTACAGACTGACAGTTCATACAAGGGGGAGATCGTCAAGCGTATATTATACCAGAACCCTGAAGTCGAGTTCATCTTTTGTGCTGGTGACGACAAGGTCTGTTTCATCCCTCCCCATGTTCCTCACTCGCTCACCCTCCAGTAGACCGATGAAGACATGTTCCGCGCTTTACTCCTCTTCCCCCCTTCCTCCATCGGCAAAGCGACGATGGAGCCCCCGCTGTCTGTGATGCTCGTTGACAACACGAAGGAGCACAGCGACGTCGAGCTCGCAGTGTCTCCCGAAGGTGTGTTCACTACTGCCGTTGGACATAGCAGCAAGCGAACGCTTGCAAGTTGGCATGTGACGACGCCTGAGGAGGTGGTGGAGCATATGTTGTTTTTAGTTGGGGAGACGCCCCAGGGGGAGGACTTGAAGGGGTATCTGTGAGCATCAGTCACGCTGCGCTGCGCGGTATAGATTTTTTCGTCTCGAGATTTGTGCAATATGTTTGAGAACATTTGATGCGCTTGTGCCCTTAGAGTTTCTATAGACCAATGATGACTTTTTTGAAGTGTCGCCGGAGTCCATGTATCTCGGAGAAGCTCGCTGGCGAAACTGGCTTTGCCATTGCCTCGGCTTGCGTCAAGATTGAAATGCTTTCGAGTGAGAAGAAAGGATGGATGAATTTCGGTAGAGGATAAGATGGAAATGAAGCACTAATTCCTGTCTATCTCCGTGCATTCCGACCTTCCTTTCGTACGCTGACATTCTCCGATGTACATCTGTGAGCAGCAAAATGTTTTATTTGTCAATGTCAATCATCCTACGTAGGTAGAGTTTTGTACACCTTTCATAATGCCTGGCATTTGGATTCGCAGCGAGCATCGACCATGCATAACTTGAAGTGCTCGGCGAGTCTCTTGAGCGGTATTCTCCCTACGCAGTGTATGAAGAGCATACTTCGGATGCGTGAGTAATGAATAAACTTTGAAGTCGCAAAGACTCTTAGTATATGATGATACCGTACGTGTGATCGAGGACACAATGCGGTATCAAGCGAGTCTTACAACAGGGATAATTGACGGGATGAAAAGAGAATCAACGACTTGTACCAGATGAAGGTAAATACGAACTACACAATATGAAATCGACCAATGCCCTGCTCGAGCAGCGCCTTCTTCGTAGCGTGGTTGAGTACTGAGTGCCCGTGCCGCCTTCGTATAATCCATGACACCACCATCCTCGAACGTGTTCCCGTAAAAAGCTTCCACGAGGTGTTTTGCAACAGCGTCGTCGCCCACCCAATGACGCTCTTGAGCCCAGAAAACTGCAGGCCAGCTGCGAGGTGGATGACTTCGTCGGGCGTCTTCTCATCGCCGACAAGAAACGCGAACTCGGCGTCGGAATGTCTTTTTCTACGATATTAAGCAGCGTGAGAGGTGTCTCTCCTGGCGAAATGGAGATTGTAGATACGCTCATGGTCCTGTTTACTGTGACAAGCGAGGTGCACCCAACCCAGGCGTTCTACTGCAGAGCTTCTAGTGCACCTGGTCGTATGGCTGCGTCGCCATAAATGCGACCCTGTCCGATCGCCACGAAGGAAGGGGGCACATGCCTCTTCATCGCCTGCTGAGCTCTGATCAGAGCCGAAAGTGTCGAAGCGTAGGAGCAGATGAGTAGAGATCCTATAAGCAGTATTCTGGCACAGAGCAATCTGCATTCATCCGAAAAAGTCAGCTGCGTGGAGAGTGGGCGTGAAGTCTATAGTCGGGCACAATCATATCCGAGACTGGCGGCGCAATTTGAGCTCATGCTCAGGGACGTTGACGATGGGTAGCATGATCTCATCCCATACTATCCATAAGCGTTCTTCCTCGGCTACTCTGGGCGCATACTGGCCGATTGCTTAATTGCCATAGCGAAGTCGTCTTTGAGACGGAAAGTGAACGAGGTGGGGATCTCCTGATGTCGGGACAACAGGGGTGCTACATGAGTATTGACTCGCAATGAGGATGATGACTGGGCCACGACGCACTGATGCCTGCAAGTCTTCATACGAAGGTGAGAGCAGGAATCACGAGAAACCTCCAAGATGATAGATTTCAGCTACTAGTACCACCGCTCCCCGCTGCTTCGTAAAATTCCTATAGTATCAGTGTTTCTGCCTGGTCAACAGCAGCTCGTCCTTATTGAGATGGCTCATAACCCAAAGGTATGACGGTACCATTCTAATAGAAGAAACGAAGGTCTGGCTAGGGGTGTCTCTAGAGGGTACCATGGAGTGGCTGAGGATATGAATGGCACTGCTATTGATGACGGCATGCTAGTATTTCACCGACGAGGTTCGCATGTTCTGGCCGGCTTGGCCCTTTCGCCCAATCGATCAAGAAACCGACTTCCTTGTATATGGTCCGACTAAAGAACACTATCGTCCAAGGGTACTGCAAAAGCGATCAGGGATAACGTCAATGAAGCTTGACATATGCTGATGAATATTTGCAGTATTCTGGAACAACGCGGACACAGAATGTATCACGCATGGTCTCGGCCCTTGCTCAGCTTCATATTTACGAGCCTCAGCCTGATCCACCATCAACCCTTTGATGATGCCATTCCCCCTTTCCACTCGCGACAATCGCGCAACAGCCTGCGAGATCACATGTTCGATTCTTGCAGAGTCTTTGTCCCAGACATTCTACAAGTTCACCAGACGTTTCGAAGCAAGCAACACGGTATTATACTCCTGTCTTCTCTAAGTCTGGAAATTGGTAAACGGCGAGAAGACGGTTTCGTGTCATGAGGCACCCACACATTCATGGCCTGAAGCTTGAAGTTCTGAAAAGGACGCGTAGGTTGTGATAAGTTCGTCGGTTGAAAATGGCGTGCTCCGAGCAATTACTGCACAGCGGACTTTGAAAAATAAGGCTAATGGTAATATGACCAAACAATTGACATCCACCAACAATGTTACAATTCACCAACATTCTCAGCGTCCAACCAGTCCGATCTCGAAACCTCTTCTGGATGCACAGAATTGAGTACCAAGCTTTGCCATTGCTATTTGCGGCCTGATGTTAATTTTTTCACTTATGTAAAATTGATGCCATCTTCATCAGTGGATCGTGTGCGCAGCGGATGCCATCTGTTGTTGAACCGTTGGACTGGCATGGCTGGCAGTGTGCCTGCCTCTGGAAGCTGCTGTGGTTTCTACCTAATGATTATGCTACTTACCACAACGCCCGAAGACTCTATCCCTACTGACTAAGTTACGCAAATGGTGGCAAACACCCGGCTACACCACCCACCGCTGGATGGGAACCCACTCTACCGTCTAGCAAGCAGTTCATGCGTCACACGTTACTCCCGGTCCGCAGTACAGTACGTACATGATGAAATGATCGGTAGCACAGACTTCCATGTGCTTCTAGCACCGGCGGGGACTGCGCATTCAGGGACTCCATGGCCCTTTCCGCAGCTGGTCCCATGCTACACCGATTCGCAGCGCGTTATTTACCTATGGTGCGCGTCACTACTTTTGAACAAAGTCCTCGCCCCCTTGTAAAAAAAATCAGATTTTTTTACCGAGAGGACTTCAGTATGCACCCATCAATCTCTTTGCTCGCTTCGCTCGCTACCGTCATATCATATCAGGCGATCTCCACAACGCCGTGCTACTGTTTTTATTTTGTATCATTGATCATCGATCATTTGGCACAGCTTCATATCATATTCACAGATAATCCAATTGGTCGTCGATGATCATTGGATGGTGCAAGATTCCGAGGCTAACGGTGATTAAACAAAAGATTTGTATCTATCTTTTCGCAGGCTTCAAGAACACTGGAATAATATTATTAGCCACGTACTACGGTAACCGTCTCGACGTCTCTGTACTTGTTCCAAACTTCCCTCAGTTATCTTTTGTCATCAAGGATAGATAAAAGGATCAAAATTTAGTTTCATCGTGTGTGCAAGTCAACCGTTACATCAATGGCAGTCGAAACCAAACCTGAAACACTTGTTCCGGAACTCTGGAGTGCACAGGAGCACAAAGGGGGGTCAGAGGAGCTGGGAGTTGAATACTCACTCTCTAAGGACTCCGACCTGTCTTTGGTCTTGCAAGAGTTTCCAGAAGGTGGTCTTGCCGCTTGGTCCACTGCTTTTGGATCGTAAGGAGATATTTTTTTAGTGGTGCTGGCTCTTACTTGATTGACTTAGGTTTCTCATATTGTTCTGCAGTTGGGGGTGAGTGTTGCGCTTTATCATTGATGAAGGATGGCGCTCTGAAGCTTCCAAGTTACATCGCATCATTTGGTGTCTACCAAGGTATTGCTGCCCATGAAAGTGAGGAAACTTTGTTCAAGCGGCTTGCCTTCTAGACTTCTATACTGGAAATTATCTCGCAAATGAGACATCATTTGCTATTTCGTGAGTTCTATAGGCTTCTCTATTGTGAGTATCCTCATGGTCTCTTGCAGATTCATTGGGAGCTTCAATACATTTTTAGGCACCTCTGTGAGCCTTGTATCAGGCACACTATACGATCGAGGTTATTTGTGAGTGTGCATGCAAATGTCTCGGAGACAGTGCTCAGCAGGCCTACTACCTAGTTACCATCTTGTCAGTTACCGGGTCGCTGCTGCAGAGTTTCTCTCTCTTCATGCTGTCATTGGCGAAGCCCAATCAATACTATCAGGTGACATCCTCCGGCTTTCTGACCTTTTTGTTTCTAACATCATAATAGATATTCCTTACTCAAGGCTTAGGCTCAGGTATCGCGTTGGGGTTGCTGTACATCCCGAGCCTGGCCATCGTCTCGCATTATTTCAGACGGAAACGCACACTGGTGATGGCATTCGTTACTATGGGCTCATCGCTGGGTGCTATCGTCCATCCAATTATGCTTAATAATCTCCTGAATGGGCGCCTTGGTTTTGCCAACGGTGTACGTGCAAGTGCAGGGTTAGTTAGCGCGCTCCTTTTGATTGCATGCTTGTGTATGCGAACACGCCTTGATCCGCCGACGACACCAGTGAACTATATCGTGGCAGCTAGAAAGTGTCTTCGTGATATTCCGTTCTTTTTCGCGACAGTAGGGTAAGACCTGCAATACACCATCTTCCGAATTTTCGAAAATAATCACTTGTTATGCAGGGCGTTTCTTTTCCAGATTGGCGTTTACTACCCGACATTTTTTCTTCAACTCGATTCTACCCAACATGGTATCAGCATCACCTTTTCGTCTTACTCTGTGGGATCTAGCATTATACAAGTGGTCTTTTTGCTGATTCAATCACCAGCTTGTGATTTTAAACGCGTCCAGCTCTGTGGGACGAGTTTCAGCAGGATATATCGCAGGGTATATAGGAGTCCTCAACTTGACCGTGATTTCGGCAATCTCGTGCGGATTGATACTTTTGGGCACTATTGGATTGAGTAGCCTGGCCAGCGTCGTTATCATTGGTGTGCTTTTTGGCTATTTTCAAGGGGTGTGTAAGTATTCTTTCCGATTTACTTTATAGTTGAAGGTGTTAATCGGTCATGTAGACACTGCGTTATTGAGTCCACTTATGGCTACCCTAACACACAACCCCTCTGAGCTTGGGTGAGTGATAACTCGAGCTTCAGTATGTGCGAATGATCTTATCTGGTCACAGCGGGTGGATGGGTATCAGTTTCTTTCTTGGCGGTGAGTGCTAGGATTAGATTTACTTGTATATTATTTTGAACTCGCATGCGTTCATTCTGCAGGATTCGGAAGTTTGATTGGTAGGTGCATTTGTAGCACTTCTTGCTTCACCTTATCAATGTTTACCTAGGAACACCCATATCCGGTGCCCTACTTACATCAAATTATATTTGGTGGAGACCCGCTCTGTTCTCTGGGGTGAGTCGACTGCGATTGCCGCTTCTCTATACATTTTGATTCGTAAATCGCAGATCGCTGCACTGGCCGGTGCCGCAATGTACATTTTCATGCGGCTCGTTCACATTAGAGTGCAGAAGCAGAATGAATCATGAGTGAGCGGCCTACGAGTCCATTTATGAGGCAATATTAATGTAAAGTCCACAAGTGATTACCGCTGCACGGCTCCTTTCTGCTTGTCTCTATGGCGTATGTAATTTGATTATAGTAACAATTCGTTATACTGGGCCGGATTTTGCGTGACGCGGATGTGACGCGGCACTGACGATCCTTGACGCGGCCACTGACGCGCCATTCCTATATTCTATATCCAACTTCCAGATCAAGTTGGATGAGTTCACGACCATTCTTTTGTTATTTTATTTGCCTCAGAGCCATGTACAACTAGGTATACATAAGCCAATGACTATTTTCTTTTCCTCCCTCTCTGGACCCTTCGAGCCTGTGGAGCACATCGACGTTTAACGGGCGGACATTCTTCAACAGGCAGAGAAGGAACTACAGCTTCGGATAGCTCATCTGCAGACTCCAAAGATGTAACATCAGAGTTATCACTGAATAAGGGGCCGCGCTGTCAATCACATAAGCTAGTTAGATATCTATCGAACGGAGCAGGTAATGTCTTCCTCACTTCAAGTTCACTCTCGCTATAATCTCTTGCAGAAACCCATTCATCAGGAATTCCGAGATACACATTCCGTCGCCTGTGATGTTGGCCAGCATCCAAACCCCACTGCTGGTTGCCTGCAGGTCCTGCTTCTTCGGAATCCTCGAACATCCTTGCTTCTAGTGCGGTCAGACACTCGAGGTCGACATCAGCCACGAAGCTTTTGGTAGGATAGCTTATCATGAGATCAGCCCAAGCCATCTTCAACAGCATGTTATCGTTCCATTCTTCGTTTCGAGCTTCGATGCGTTTTTCGAAATCACTGGCCTTTCGATGAGCAACCACGAGAGTGAAAGCATGCACCAAAGGCATGCCACCAAGCCATTTTTTGACTTGACCGGAAGCACCAGGAACATTCTCCGAGAACCAACGTGCAATTTTGGCATACTCGTGAGATGAGATGTCACCACAAAACGGTATGCTGTATGCACCCACACCATCTGGCTTCTTCTTCGATCGCAAGATGTAGTCTATCACGGGGTATGCCTCCGCACCATATTGGTTCAAGTCTGGACTGTCGAGGAGCTTCTGAAGCGAAGCAATATGCGGTAGTAGAATGTCGTCCAGTTCTTTTGATACTTCCGCTGACATAAAGTTTTGAATCAAGTCTTCTTCGCGAGGGGTATCCCAAGAGTGGATCCATTCTCCGAGCTACACAATACTTCGTGTCAAAAGGACTGCGAGTATAACCAGTCACTGTCACTCACGCGAATCTCACGCCTCTTAGCTTGGTCCTGCCAAAGTTCATCCTCGAGATCTCCTTGCTCAACATCACCAGGAGGTGATCCCAAACTTAATGGGAATCTGCAACCGCGCCACCAGACCACCCGCCAGCGTACTCGGTTGCGTGCACTAGCAGGGAGACTAACAGTGTCATAGGACTGAATCAGCCGCACAGGATACCAATACTTCCCGAGACGAGCCAGAGCTCCTTTGCCAACACTATAAGTGAGTGATCAGCCATATCTCGATTCTCAGCTAGGGTTGGAGATCAAAAGACAAACATCAGACGTGTCTAAAGGTCCGAGTGGACTTGCCCCGTAGTGCTTGCAGCTCAGCCTTGACACGGTCCTGGTTGAGAAGCACTGTGGAGATTATTGCAACAGATTCACGGGTACCAGTAAGGCTATTGCGACCAGCAATTAATGCCGCAGGGCCAGCAGCAGGATTTTCGAAGACTATTTGTTCGAATCTTGTCCGCTCGTCAGGAGATAGATGCAAGATGTGAGTTTGTTTCGGATGGTGGTGAATGCCCTTGTGAATGTAGTAGACGCCTCCTTTGAATGAATACAACACTGATATGACACCGCAGTCGATGTGCTTGAGCTGACTACCACAAAGGCACGATCCATTGAGTTGTCCTATGATACCAGCCCGACGGGTCTGCGGACGTGTGACTACCTCACAGGTAGGTTCATCACAAGTGATGACATCCAGGTAAACACGTCTCGTCTTTTTACCTTGCGACCACACGAGTGCCGACTCTGACCCCCTCTTGCCTCCTCCTCCTGGCTGACAAGCCCAATGTTCACTAAGATTGTCAGTTCTTAATACCTCCTCCCATGTGAATACTTTCAAAGTCACCGTCCGGCCATGGGTCCCATAACTCATCTCCACCGCCAGATTTGGGACGTAGTGAATTGGATGATTGATCCGGACCACGGCGTTGATTTGTTCGGGCTGCAGAAGGACTAACACTTCGGGTACGCCGGCGTGGTATAGACTTCGTGTCTGTGCAGAGTTCAAATAACTCCTGTGAGTGGTGTTTCATGTGTTGAGGGAGGGGTGGTGGATTTGAGACGGAGTGTGCAGGGTCATGTGATGGCTGAGCGGTCTGCACGGAGGCCGGAAGATAAGCTATTACATTGCCTGTTCTATTTGTCAAATCTGAGTTCACAAGGAGAATATGTCGAATGACGCACCTGAACGGTCATAGCAGGGTATGAGGTCCCCAAAACTCAGCAGCGGACCCGGCCGATCTGGATAATTTTGATTCTCTTCTCGTTGGGATAGAAAAAGTTGAATATATGTTTGATTAATTCCTAAAAGATGGTTATAACAAGTTTACTCCGTATTTCAAAGCACTCACAAAGGCCATGATATGATTTGCGGGGGCGCGATAATAAGGGTTTCTTTTCGAGCCCAGAGGAGACAAAACGAAAGAATGCTTAGTAAAATAAATTTATTACTGCCTATGGACAATTACAGTGTACGACGTCTAATTCTGTCAGGATGAAAAGGAACACTGTTAGAATATCAATTATTATGACAGATGTAGAATAAAATATACCTAAGTTATACGGACAGGATGACAGTTGAGGTGGTGAGGCCTTGAGGTTTGACGCGGCATGTGGAGGTGGTGAGGTCTGACGCGGCATGAATGAAGTTTGACGCGGCATGGAGGAGGTTTGACGCGGCACTGACGCGCATGTGACGCGGCAACTGATGCGGTTTGTGCTATGTTTGACGTGGCACTGTAGTAGGCCTTGACGCGGCATAGAGTGTGGATGTTGATATTAGTACAGAGACTGCGAAGATATTTGGGAGAACTTGTCGTGGTGTGAGTAGTGCTTGACGCAGCCTAAACGAGGCTTCTGACATGCCATGGTAGTTTTCCCTGATGGACGTGGTTGGTACGGTTAGCAAGTGCGGGGATGTACAACCTTCCGGAAAAGAGAGCTTGAGGGTCAAGAGCTCCTTCCCTTGACCCATCTTCGGTTGAGCCTGTCCGATCGCCACGAAGGAAGGAGGCACATGCCTCTTCATCGCCTGCTGAGCTCTGATCGGAGCTGAAAGTGTCGAAGCATAGGAGCAGATGTAGAAATTTCTAGGCAGTATTCTGGCTAAGAGCAATCTGCCTTCATCCGAAAAGAGTTAGCTGCGTGGAGAGCGGACATGAAGTCTATAGTCGGATTCGAGACCGGCAGCACTGTGGCACAATTTGAGTTCACGCTCAAGGACGTTGACGACGGGTAGCATGATCTCATCCGACACTATCCGTAAGAGTTCTCACAAATCCTTCCTCGGCTCCTATGGGCGCTTGCTTAATCGCTTTAGCGAAGTCGTCCTTGAGTTTCTTCAGATCGATAAGAGCGAGACACGGAAAGTGAACGAGGTGAGGATCTCCTGATGTTGGGACAACAGGGACGCTCGTAAAATTCCTATGCTGTTGATCAACAGCAGCTCGTTCTGATGGGAATGGCTCCTAACCTAAATGTATAACTTCTAAATACGAAGGTTTGGGTAGGGTGTCTCTAAAGGGTAAGTACCATCGCTTGGCTGAATGATGAATATAGCACTGCATACTAATGTAGTATTTCACCGACGAGGTTTCCGGCCGGCTTGGCTCATTTGCCCAATCAGAACAACCGACTTCCTTCCATACAGTCAGCCCGACTAAGAAGACTATCGTCCAAGGGTGCTGCGAAGGCTAGCATCAATGAAGCTTGACATATGGCTGAGGAATGTTTGCAGTATTCTGGTACAACGCAGACACAGAATATTTGATGCCATCAGACATGTCACATGGCTCCGGCCCTTGCTGAGCGCTGAGGTTCGTATCACGATGATCCAACCCTTTGATGACGTCATCCTCCTTTTCCACTGGCGGCAATCGCGCAACTACATGTTTGATTCTGGCCCAGACATTCTACGAGTTCACCAGACGTTTCAAAGTCTAAAGCAACATGGTAACTCCTGTCTTGTCTAAGTCTGGCAATTGGTGAACGGCGAGAAGACGATTTCGTGTCATGAGGCTCCCACACATTCGTAACCTGAAGCTTGAAGGGACGCGTAGTAGAGTCACTGATGCTATGCTGACACAGCGGACTTTGGAAATAAGTTAGATGCCAATATGGCAATATGACCAAACAATTGACTCATCAACAATCCAACACTCGAGTCAGCGTCGGACGTCCGATCTCGAAACCTCTTATGGATGCACAGGATTGAGTACCAAGTTTTACCATTGTTATTTCCCGCCTGACGTTAATTTCTTCACCTATCTAAAATTGACGGCATCTTCATCGGCGGATCGTGTGCGCAGCGGATGCACCGTTCCTTGAACCGTTGGACTGGCACGGCTGGCAGTGTGCCTGCCTCTGGAAGCTGCTGTGGCCTCAACCTGATGATTATGCTACTTACCACAACGCCCAAAGGCTCTATCCCTACTGACTAAGTTACGCAAATGGTGGCAAACACCCGGCTGCACCACCCACCGCTGGATGGGAACCTACTCTACTGTCTGGCATGTAGGCATTTATGCGTCACACGTTACTCCCGGTCCGCAGTACGTACATGATGAAACGATCGGTGCCCAGGCCTCGTGCTCCTAGCACCGGCAGGGACTGCACATTCGGGGTCTCCATAGCACTTTCCACAGCTTAGTAAGTTCTACCATAAGTTCGGAGCTAGCATGGTCATCATTACAGTTTGTCTGCCTTGCTTTGGGTTAGGCAGCGGGCCTCATGCTCCACCCATTCGCAGTGCGTTATTTACCTATGGTGCGCGTCACTTAGCCATCACTACTTTTGAACCAAGTCCTCACCCCTTAAATTTACATTTTTATATCGAGGAGACTTTAGTGTGCACATCAATCTCTTTACCTCGCTATCATCATATCATATCAGGCGATCTCCACAATGCCGTCCCACTGTTTTTGCCACTGGATCATTGATCATCTGGCACAGCTTCATATTATATTCACAGATAATTCAATTGGTCGTCGATGATCATCGGATGGTGCAAGACTCCGAGGTTAACGGTGATTAAGCGGGTGATTGTATCCATCTTTTTGCAGGTTCAACAAGCTTCCTGAAATGAATTACTAGAAGGATATAAGCGACGGTCTCATGGCTATGAACGAAATGGAACACTGGCATAATATTATTAGCCGGGCACATGCTACGGTAACTGTCTCGACGCCTTTGTACTTGTTCCGGTGTATAACGTGAACTTCCCTCACTCATTTTTGTCATCAAGGATAGATAAAAGGATCAAAATTTAGTTTCATCGTGTGTGCAAGTCAACCGTTACATCAATGGCAGTCGAAACCAAACCCGACACACTTGTTGCGGAACCCTGGACTGCGCAAGAGCACAAAGGAGGGTCAGAGGAGCTGGGAGTTGAACGCCCAGTCTCCAAGGACTCCGACCTTCCTTTGCTCTTGCAAGAGTTTCCAGAAGGTGGTCTTGCCGCTTGGTCCACTGCTTTTGGAGCGTAAGGAGACACAATTTTAGTGGTGCTGGCTCTTATTTGATTGACCTAGGTTTCTCATATTGTTCTGCACTTGGGGGTGAGTGTTGCGCTTTATCATCGATGAAGGATGGCGTTCTGAAGCTTCAAAGTTACGTTACATCATTTGGTGTCTACCAAGGTATTGCTGCCCATGAAAGTGAGGAAACTTTGTTTAAACGGCTTGCCTTCCAGACTTCTATGCTCAAAATTATCTCACAAATGAGACATCAACTGCTATTTCGTGAGTTCTATAGGTTTCTCTATTGTGAGTATCCTCATGGTCTCTTGCAGATTCATTGGGAGCATCAATGCATTTTTAGGCACCTCTGTTAGCCTTGTAGCAGGCACACTATACGATCGAGGTTATTTGTGAGTGTGCATGCAAATGTCTTGGAGACGATGCTCAGCAGGCCTACCTAGTTACCATCTTGTCATTACCGGGTCGCTGCTGCAGAGCTTCTCTCTCTTCATGCTGTCATTGGCGAAGCCCAATCAGTACTATCAGGTGACGCCCTCCGGCTTTCTGACCTTTTGGTTTCTAACATCATAATAGGTATTCCTTACTCAAGGCTTAGGCTCAGGTATCGCGGTGGGGTTGCTGTACATCCCGAGCCTGGCCATCGTCTCGCATTATTTCAGACGGAAACGCACACTGGTGATGGCATTCGTTACCCTGGGCTCATCGCTGGGTGCTATCGTCCACCCGATTATGCTTAATAATCTCCTGAATGGGCGCCTTGGTTTTGCCAATGGCGTACGTGCAAGTGCAGGGTTACTTAGCGCACTCCTTCTGATTGCATGCTTGTGTATGCGACCACGCCTTGATCCGCCGACGACACCAGTGAACTATATCGTGGCAGCTAAAAAGTGTCTTCGTGATATTCCGTTCTTTTTCGCGGCAGTAGGGTAAGACCTGCAATACACCATCTCTCGAATTTTCGAAAATAATCACTCGTTATGCAGGGCGTTTCTTTTCCAGATTGGCTTTTACTACCCGTACTTTTTTCTTCAACTCGATTCTACCCAACACGGTATCAGCATCTCGTCTTACTCTGTGGGTTCTAGCATTATACAAGTGGTCTTTTTGCTGATTCAATCACCAGCTTGTGATTTTAAGCGCGTCCAGCTCTGTAGGGCGACTTTCAGCAGGGTATATCGCAGGGTATATAGGAGTCCCCAACTTGACCGTGATTTCGGCAATCTCGTGCGGATTGATAATTTTGGGCACTGTTGGATTGAGTAGCCCGGCCAGCGTCGTTATCATTGGTGTGCTTTATGGCTATTTTTCAGGGGTGTGTAAGTATTCTTTCCGTTTTATACATAGTCGAAGGTGTTGATCGGTCATGTAGATACTGCGATAGTGGGTCCACTTATGGCTACCCTAACACACGACCCCTCTGAGCTTGGGTGAGTGATAACTCGAGCTTCAGTATGTGCGAATGATCTTATCTGGTCACAGCGGGTGGATGGGTATCGGTTTCTTTATTGGCGGTGAGTGCTAGAATCAGATTTACTTGTATATTATTTTGAACTCGCACGCGTTCATTCTGCAGGATTCGGAAGTTTGATTGGTAGGTGCATTTGTAGCGCTTCTTGCTTCACCTTATAAATGTTTACCTAGGAACACCCATCTCCGGTGCCCTGCTTACATCGGATTACATTTGGTGGAAACCCGCTCTGTTCTCTGGGGTAAGTCGACTGCGATTGCCGCTTCTCTATCCACATACACTTTGATTAATAAATCACAGATCGCTGCACTGGCTGGTGCCGCAATGTACATTTTCATGCGGTTCGTTTTCATTAGAGTGCAGAAGAAGAATGAATCCTAAGTGAGCGGCTTACGAGTCCATTTGCGAGGCAATATTAATGCATAGTCCACAAGTGATTACCGCTGCGCGGCTCCTCTCGTGATCATGATTATATTCTGCTTATATATATGGCGTATATAATTTGATTATAGTAACCATTGGTTATACTGGGCCGGATTTGCGAGTGAAGGTGATAGATACCGAGATCATTCTGAGGAATTCTGACGACATCTCACATGCGATTTTCTGGAGCCGACTCACAGAAGTATACATTAAACAGCGAATCATCTGTGAAAAAAACGTCGAGCATTAACGCGGCACAACCATGTGCATAAGGCTCGAAAAAGGAACGTCATCGAGAGCGGTGATGACGAACGAATTGGCACCAAGAGAATTAAGACAAGTAGCACGTCTTTCGACGTGCTCGACGAGCAATACCAATTCGTCATGCTCAGCCGGCATTGCGAGTGTGAAGGTGATCGAGCACGCAACGCGTCTTTTGACGTGCTCGACCGACGACAAGCAATAACAATTCGTCATGCTCAGCCGGAATTGCGAATGTGAAGTGATAGACAGAAATCGAGTAAGCAACACGTCTTTCGACGTGCTCGACAATATCTACGACAGGACTGATCCGTGTGCAAGTGGCACGGGGATAATGAACTTATTGTATGGCAACCATTAGAAAGCAACAGTGGAAGCGGAAGCATACATGCATGGCAGTAAAGTTTGGTGTAGAAGGGATGACGGAAGCGTTCAACGGTGGAAAGCAACGGAGGGGTGAGAAAAGAGGGTTTCCACGGATCATAGCAAGTCTGTGCGGTCGCTCTCGTCGTCTCCAAGCAGGTGAAAATGATGATATGACGTAAGTTGTTTGAACTCTGGCACATTGTCATCTCAGCACGACGGCTGGAGTCAGCGCAGTCCTGGGAATGCTGTACCTGAAACGACAACGATGAACAGCGAGACGAGCCCCCCGCTGATGCGCAGGGCATCGATATTACTTCATGTGTTCCTTCCGGTGGATCTCTTCGAAGTTCGAAGAAATCTGAAAAGGACCATGACGGTGACACTATGGAGTCGTCATTGAGCCGAAACACCGGCCCCATGACCGTACGCATGACCTTGAGAGGTGGATACATGCAGGCAGGCGGCAACATGGTATTCCACGATATCTGCAGTAGTCGTGGTATCGCTTCGTATTCAGAGCAGTGATGATCAATGATTGTTTGATTGGGCTTGCTAGTTAGCAGAGTTTGGGCATCAACGTTACTTGTTGGCATTGGGCTATCTGCTACCTTGCTGCCGAACGAGAAAGTTTGCTCTGATCAAATTGGTAACTTGAAGCAAAATGGGTCATGGGTCCCCGGCCTCTGCCGAGATCGTTCTACCCCTTGCCGTAACGCAGCTGCCCGAACTTCAGAACGTTCAAGCTTACGCCTCATCTTCAACGGCTCATCAGGAGTATTCCTAGCTAACTTGTGTCACTTTCTCGCAGTCTCATGGACCAGCTACTTTCTTGCATAGGGAGCATCACGCTGAAGTCCTACATCATGTCGGAATTATATCTTTGTACACCAGGGCAGTCTCAGGCTACTGCCTGAAAAACATGGGATCGGAGCGCTTGAACAAGATTGATACTCTTGTCAAAGTTTGCCCATCTATGATAGTATGAGTTAGGATTTCTTAGAAGCACGGTGCGGTACCATTTTTGGTCTATGCGAAGTTGTAAACTGTGCTCTACTGCTTTTAAGGGAAGTTCTTTCAGACGCCTTATCACACATTTCTTTCTCATACAAGTCGGCTGGTTTATGAGACTAGCCTAGACTCGTTTTACCGATTCTGCCGGTTGTAACCGGCAGAACTGACCCCAACTATAGTTCTGTCCCCTCCACTATCCTCTTGGCAGCAGGTGCGTACTCATCAAGACCCAACCCGAGTTCGAGCTTCTCACTTGCTGCAAAAGGGTTGATCTGCAAACGAATATCTGACAGATAAGTGTATCCTACCTCCAGAAATGCTGCTTGAACCGTCTGTGATGTAGTCAATATATTCTATGAGGTTGGTCCCAAGCTCCTCGCGCTTTCCACTTGCTGCAAATGGGTTGATCAATAAATGAATAAACGGCAGATAAGTGCATCCTACCTCCAGAAATGCTGCTTGAACCGTCTGTGATGTAGTCAATATATTCTATGAGGTTGGTCCCAAGCTCCTCGCGCTTTCCACTTGCTGCAAATGGGTTGATCAATAAATGAATAAACGGCAGATAAGTGCATCCTACCTCCAGAAACGCTGCTTGAACCGTCTGTGATGTAGTCAAGATATTCTATGAGGTTGGTCCCAAGCTCCTCGCGCTTTCCACTTGCTGCAACTGGGTTGATCAATAAATGAATAAACGGCAGATAAGTGCATCCTACCTCCAGAAATGCTGCTTGAACCGTCTGTGATGTATTCAATATATTCTATGAGGTCGGTCCCAAGCTCCTCGCGCTTCTTACTTTTTTCTAGGAGATCGCGTTGAAAGTCGTTGCCAGGGTTCTCTCGCTTGGCTGAGTAATACATCTGAGCGAATATGATACTGCTGATGATCATGCACACTCACAGGGACGCTTCGAGAAGGCCTCTGGGGTAGGTGACGCTGCAGCAAGGATCACAAAAGATATAAGTGCACTAAAGAGCACAGAGAGCTGCATGTTCAGGGATAGTAAAAAGGAACTTCGTCGATATACTACACTGAAATCCAAGAGGGCTTTTATACATTTTAGCAGGTCCACTCGGGTTTAGACCGATTGAATGCCAATGAGTCCTCTACAGAAGCTTCATCGTCGTGATTCACGTGACGGTGATGACCAGCGTTCGGTAGCACTTCCAAGCATGAATTCAAATTCAAATATCACCAACATTCACGTGGAGTCCCGTCACAAAGAATGCTCCTTTCTTTTGCCCTTCTTTTCGGACGACCAGATCATTAAAAAGTTTCTGGTAGCAAGCGAAATTGTGAAGGGCTTCCTGCTTCAGAGCGGAACAAGTTAGAGCGAGTGGCCTTTACGAGAAACCTGTCCATCTGCTCGTAGTACACCGACATTTTGCGGAGCTGAGCAGGATTCTGTGATCAATAGTAATTACATACATCAAGAAGGCCTAATATATTCTGCCTGAGCAACACATCACCTCAAAGCAGACCTATCGGCTATACGTACTATACTTACATCCCATACCCACTAGAATATCCCCCAACAGAGCTCATAGGGCACCGCGTCTTGGTATTTCCTTTATTTGTAGCGGTATACAAATATCCTTTCTCTGCTTGAGCGTCAAGATGCATAAACAGTATGCAAAGGTTAGAAAACTCACTTTCAAGTTGTTTTTTCCCCATAGAGGACCAGCGTTTCATTTCTGCCTAAGAATCATCGCACGTTGATGTGAGAATCTGCTTTGGTGTCACCGAATGCGAAATTATCTTGTCATAGCCGCCGCTGAATATAGAGCGTCCGTGAGCCAAGAGAGCTGCATTTTCATCACCGACAGTGGTGACAAGCGAACTTGGCATCAGAACGTCTTTCTCCAAGCAGGGAATGTTCAATTATCATGACGTGTAAGGCTGTGTAGAATCCTGCTTGCCGTGACAGGCAAGGTGCGCCTGTTCTCTTGCAAGGCTTCGAGTGAGTACTGCTGCGTGGTATTGTCGGCAATTTCCGGGTAAAGCTTTCGGACAAGCCCAAGAGGGCCGTCAACAGCCAAGAGCCCCGGTTAACTTTATCCGATTGACACCAAAGGCGGACTGTGTCAACACGCCTTTTCATCATCTGTCTAGATCCGATCAAAGCCGAAAGTGTGTGTGTGTGTGAGAGAGAGAGAGAGAGCACATACAGAGATCCTCCAGACATGGCTCCTGCATGGAGAGGAATAAGTAGACGTAAAAGCTGCAATTGGACACAGCTGGATTGAATTGACTTATAGAAGATGCTGCAGGACATTGACGACAGGTAGCATGATCTCGCCCATGTTGTCCGCAAGAGGACTATTAGATCATTTCGCGCTGCTTTGGGCCCATCATAGATACGTGTCGTGTTGCTCCGGCGAAGCGATCCTTGAGATTCTCCAGATCTGTGAGAGTGATAGATGGAAAAGGGATATCACGGGGTTTTCCTGAGATCGTGACAACGATAGCGCCGCACGAGGATCTATTCGCGATGAGAATGATGACTAGGCTATGACGTGCTGCCGCTTGCAAGTCTTCATACGAAGGTGGGGGCAGAGATCGCGAGAAACCTTCAATATTACAGATTCCAGCTGCTGCCAATCCCTACTTCTCCTTCTGTGCGATCAACAGCAGCTCGGTCTATACCGACAGTGGGTCCTTGAGCATCGGATAGACAGTTCTTAACTCCGAGGACTTGTGAGCTAGGTTGAAATTTGTCGCATTTCTGTCCACAGCCCTACTCCATGACTCGGGCTGCGTGTCGTGGATTGCCGCTGCAGAAGACATGATGCTTCATTTACAAGCAATGATCTGGTACCACTGAAGGCAGTCGCAGCTTCGTCCCATGAAATTGTCGATGATCGTGTTACCAAATGTCCGTCAAGAAGGTCGAAACATGTGTTGTAGGCCTCCAATGCAGACGTATATCTGCTAAAGTTACCAGCTACAGACTGTTTCAATGCAACTTTGAAAGCCCTGTGTGGGCTGTCCGATGCCAATCTGGAGTGCTCCACAGCGAGTGATTGACCAGCGTACTTGCTGTACACTGGGTAATGAGACATGTAGGCTTCCTGCAACCACATATGGCTGGTGAATCTACTCGGGGGTAGAGAAGGCAACGAGTGTGAGCAGAGTCGGATGACCTCCTTGACATCTTCATTCATCTGGGTTTGCGTAAACCGAGAGCAGAGTGCTGAACTTGAACTTGAATTATGAAGAGATGTATGGCGACGAGATCGTCCAGACAGTAGCCTACAAAGCGGGGTTGCTGAGGGTCGCTGCGTGATCAGGATGCCTGACCGGACACTGGGCAAGAACTGACTGAGAATGCTGTACAGCATCGCTGAAGCGAGAAATTGTCTTGCTTGTTATGCATTTGACAAATTGTGCGTGACCTGCATCTGTTTCTCAAGGGATTGCGCAGTCTATTGTGGACTACGATTGACGTTCCATAGGCAAAATCCAACAGCATAGCTGATGCCACCGATGTCAAGCAGTGCGTTATTCTGATTGTCGCATGAATGTACCCTTCAGTGTGAGCGAAAGACTGATGCCAAGAACGGGAGGGAAGGAGAGGTCTGCCAGATGTGAATAAATGAGAAGTTGGTCACCCATTGAAAGACTCATCCCACGTCGTTTCGAGTTCGCCGATAAGTTTTCCATTGCCCAGCACTCGATCAAGCTCGAAGGATGCCCTGATGTCCAGTGAGAATACAGGTGACACACCTAATGGTCTACAAACAGAAGGCCAGTCTTCGAGTAGTGTGCGAAAGTCTCCATGAACTTTACAAGATCGCAGCATCGCCTCCGGGCCACGCTACATATTTTTCGGATAATGAGACTTTGATGGCTGATTTCCGGCGTCTTCTCGAGTTGACATTGATGGAGACATAAATGCCAGCAGGAATGCACTCATAAGGCACTTGGAGATTGTTTTCGTCGACGACTGTAGGCAGATATAGCGTGAGGATCACGAAATAGAAGGTGATGCTATGGGGCCTTCGTGCGATGAAGTATGATGGGCTGAGTGGTGGGAGAAGAGATATCGGGACTGTGAATGAAGTTCAGTGGGGAAATTGATGGTTCAGGCCATGTTTCACATGTATTTCCATGTTATGACAGTTGTTGTACACACGGGTCGCTCCGCGTGTCGAGGTTCCTGTTTTCGCAAAGGATAAATGCCTGATATCAGATCAGCAGTAGACGTTGCTTATCGATGATCTACAAGATTCAACCTGGAGATCCATGTGAGTATTAATACAGGTCGAGATAGTGTATTTACTGCAATCCACGCTGGATACACGGAGTACCGCCGTAAGTACCTGATCTAGATTGACCATACGCAGTGCACATCACACTGTCTACTATCCAATTGCGAAAAAGACTTCAGTTATAGGCAGTACAGGATCAATTTTTATCTTACTATCATCTCCGAGGTTCAGATGGGCTCGTGGCCGCCGTTCGTACATTGAAAGTCGAGTAGTAATTTTGCTGAGTGAATTGGGCCGCCTTTGAATAGTTCAATGGCATATGCCATGCTTACGGTACAGCCATGAATCGGAAGTCCGAAGGTTCAATGGTGTGATTTGAAGAAAGAAGCACAGCCACCACCTGAGGCTGTTGGACCTGCAACGACAGTCCAGTCTGTGACTGTCTGCCCTCATCGTGTCCGACGGTGAACTCATCATTTTAGCGTGGGTGAATGGCCAACCGCATTTCAATTCTGACCGCGAGCGAGCCCAATTCAGCACTGGACCGACAATCGAGCTTGGTCTCGTCCTCAGCTACATCATTTGTAACAGCGCCTTCGCCGACGACGACTATTCGCCAAGACATGGACCACACTCACACTCAAATCCACATAGTAGAAGTAACAAGGGACACAGTTCACCTTCACCCACCAAAGCCATTGCCTAGCATCCCCCGTGAGGATACAATCGGTCCACCTCCACCTTCTCCTCCAGCCAGCGTAGACGAGTCGCCTGACAATCTATCAGCCTTATTCCCAGTCAGACTCTCAAAGTCAGACCCACTCCCGAAAGGCATCGAGACAGACATCGATGTAGAGTTGGATTCAGCCACCATAAACAGTCACCGCACACACGACCGCCTTCACCGTGCTTCCACAGAGACAAAATTATCTGCCAGAATCCCTAGAGTCTCACAGACGAGCAGTTATGCCCAATCTACTAGCACATCCAAGACACCACAACCAGATGGTCTCCTCCACCCACCCACTCGTCCTGTACGCCGCAACACGACAGGCTCCGCACGCCGTCCCCATCCACCTCCATCCACATATGTCGCAACCGGAGAACTGGAGGATGACATCCAAATACAGGCAGAGCAGATTCGCCGTGAAAGAAAGCGAAAGCAGGCTGCCGAAGTCGCAGCAGCAGCCGTCGTCGAAGTGGCTCAGAAAGAGGACGAGCGTCCCTTGGTAGGCAATCTAATAGGAGAGGACCACGCAAACTACGTCCTTATGTATAACATGCTCACGGGCATCAGGATAGCTGTGCGTCCCCAATCTCTATATGTGCGCAGCCTCTAATTCCACCTAGGTCTCACGTTGCCAGGCAAAGATAAAACGACCACTCACCGAACAGGATTTTACCGCAAGACATAAATACTCTTTCGATATGTACGTATTGTCCATCCGTTCCACATTCCGAACTCACATTTCTCCAGCGTCGGGAACGAACTCACTCCGTCCGCGAGATACGACTTCAAATTCAAAGACTATGCCCCATGGGTCTTCCGCGAACTCCGCGAAGACCACTTCTCTCTAGACCCCGCAGACTACCTCCTCTCCCTTACATCCAAATACATCCTCTCCGAACTCACCTCCCCAGGCAAAAGTGGCTCTTTCTTCTATTTCTCCCGCGATTACCGCTTCATCATAAAGACCATTCGGCACGCAGAACACAAGTTCCTCCTTCGCGTTCTTCCGCAGTACTGGGAACACGTCAAAGCGAACCCTCACACTTTATTGAGCCGGTTTTATGGCCTTCATCGTGTAAAGCTTCCCAGGGGACAAAAGATTCACTTCGTGATTATGAATAATTTGTTCCCGCCTCACAAAGACATTCACGAGTCTTACGATCTCAAAGGGAGCACTGTCGGGCGTATTGTACCACCTGCGAAACTGGAGCAGAATCCTCGCGCGGTGCAGAAGGATTTGAACTGGATCGATAGTAATAGGGTTCTGGAGCTTGGCCCAGAGAAGAGGGCCCTCTTAACGGAGCAGTTGAGGAGGGATAGTGAGATGTTGAGGGATCTTGGGGTTATGGATTATAGTTTGCTCGTTGGGCTTCATTGGGGGAATAGGGGGAATAGGGAGAATGTGAGAGGGAGTACGCTGAGGGTGTTCGAGGTTCGTCCAGCATTTATTTTTTTATTCATGATCCTTACTCTTGCTGACTCGCATGCAGCCCTCAGTCCCACCCATCCGACGCAAAACCACGCAAACGAAAGACGGGCGGTCGCCTGAAGCGATTGCTATGCGCCGAATCATGCGCGCATCTGATCCGCACCATCTAGGGACGACGCTTGATCTCCCGGATTCGCCTCCTTCTTCGATGCAAACCGTCGCGCCGTCTACGCCCACCTACTCCCAGCGCACGCGTCCGCGTTCTGGTTCCAAGGGTACGAGCAACGCAAATGTGGGTGGGAATGGGAATGGGAATGGGATCACGCAACAAGCCCACCTGACATTCCAAACCCCACCACATCCATCTCATCCTCTCCCCCAACCTCAGCCTCCTCAACCTCCCTACCCGCAGCATCAAACCCCTTCCAACGCACCCTCGCAGCAACCCCACCCCACTCAAGACCGCGATCACTTTCTCTTCTACCAAGACGAAGGAGGCCTCCAAGCGACAAATGAAAGCAACGAAGAGATGGACGTCATTTATTATTTGGGAATTATTGATATTTTGACGCCGTATGGGGGTTTGAAGAAGTGTGAGCATTTTTGGAAGGGGTTGAGCGCGGATCGGGTGCGTTTTTTTCTCGTCCTTTCATTCCCTCGTTCGCTAACTCACCTTTCAACAGCACAAAATCAGCCCAGTCCCGCCTTCTGAATACGCAGACCGATTCTTTGGGTTTATGAAAGCTGTCATGCGTGGAGGAGAGGGTGGGTCGCGGTTTAAGGCTGAGTGATGTTTTTTGTGCGTGTGGTGTGTGGTGTATGGTGGGCGATAGCTGATTTTTGCACGTAGGCAACGGCTGAGTCCCGCGTTAGTATGAACATACTGCCCCCTTGTAGTCATGGACTCAGCGGGGTGGACGACAGCATCACGCATCATCCTTCGTTTTCCTGCTTTTATAGTTGCTTCATCTGGAGAATCCGCGGACATTTGCGATGCATCGGAAATTGTACAGTCTTTCTCTCCCTTCTTGCTCAGTGGCAGCACGTTTTACAATTTTTTTCGACCCCATCCACAATCCCTCATGTTCCCTTGCTCATGCCCTCTTTATTTTCTGCATGCTTTCTCTCATCCCACGACCGTTGCATCTCACTACATATTCTATTTTTAATGGTTTTTCATGTTAATCTCTTCTCCACTTTTCTTATTCCTTCATTCTTTCCCCCCTCGTTCGTGCACTATTTCCTTTTCCTCGTCGACGCCACTTTAACTTCAATATCGCCGTATGCTTAATCTAGCGCTCTGTCCATCCTACCTCTGCCGCGTATCATTTTTTTGTTTTCACTTAGAGGATGAGGGAGGGCACGACGTACTTTTGCTATTGCTGCACGAGCACGAGGCCAAGCCATTGCACGCTCCTTCGCGCATCTCAACGTTTACGCTCGTTTTTCTTCGGCAGTTTCTTTCGTATACATATACGCTCTCGTTCGGACACGCATCCACTCGTTCATATAGCACACGCTTCGTCTCGTCCTCGTACATACCCGCATTCGCTCGTTTCATTTTTGTTGTCTCTTGGGCCATGCTGCTAGCATTATTTATGATAAGTTTAGGTATAATTTATCATCGTATGCGCATGGCGTTCTGCAAGCCTGTCTTGAACAGGAAAATTGAGGGTCTATTCGAGTTTGCGACCGAATAGACAGGCCTGCCAGTGGCAAGCTGTGCAGGGACATCGTTTCGGCGGGCATGCGTATGTACATGTACAGGCCATTTTAAAACACAGCGACAAATACACCTATTGATTCCACCTCGCAACTTTGTTGTACAACAACTTACAAGACATCACGGCAGGTCATGCTACAGTACTTAATAGCGGCATACACAGCGCACGCCGCGACCCAACTCGAACTGCTTCTACTCATCGTTGATGTAGTAAACCCCCGTAGGCTTCACGATCAAAGTCAACGCCTTGGGATTAGATGGCTCGACCGAGTGCTTCAACACGAAGGCCACTTGCCAGTGGCTTCGGTTCCACAAATCGTACTTCCCCGGCTCGATATCTGAGAATCCAGCAGACCCCGTGTCACCGTTGTCATTGGTGATGCGGGCAGAGATCGTGTGCTTGGTGTTGTTGTAAATCCCAATCTGGGTCTCTGTGGCTGCCGGTGCGCCCAGAATGATTATTAGGAACTGGCTGCGAGCATCCGAACGCACCTGTGACAGACATTGTGCAGTAGTAAAGATATTTGAAAAAATTGGTCGATGCAGTGACAAAGATCCCTGGGGAATGAATCAGAATCAGAAAGGAGGACAAATGAAACTAGGCCTTGGACTCACTCAGAGTAATCAAAGGAGCGATGGGGACCTGCCTTCGAGACCGACCGCATATTTATACGCGTGAACCCGGTTGAATTCTCTCGGAGCTCGCATTCAAAGCAGCTCACATAGTAATTCCCCAGGCTATGATTGTCCGGCGGGGTTTGGAGGATCTTCTGAAGGTTATGGTTCAGACAATCAGAATTCAATGAAGCACTGGCAGCTGACCTTGTCAAAAAGAGGGGTACCTTGTGGTGAAGCTGCGGCGAAACGAGTAGCATTACTAACCGGCGACTCGTCATCATTCTTGCTGTATGTAACATGGCTTTGGAGCAGCATCCGAATCATGGGGCCCATCAAGGGTTCCCAGCGTGAAATGTGGCAAGTTCGAGTCGGATCCGACCATGGTGAATGGAAGCCTGACGGGGATTACGTCTCAAGCGTTGCTGGTAGTGGCACTCACACAAATTTGAGAGAGCTGAATAGTGTTACGAGCACATTTCGGGGTTGAAACATCGACTCGGAAATAAAACTTGAAGGACTGGTATGATAGCTATGAGTGGAATGATGATCTGCTCATTGACAAAGTTGCAACTTGCAATTGACCCCGGATCTGCAATATCACTATGTACTGACTTATGTAAGTTGGTTGATCAACTGATCACCTTGCCATATATTCACATAATATCGCTCCTCTCAGTTCAAGTCGAGTACCTTACAGTACTAGTTACGTGGTTGTCAAACATTGATCAGTGATATTGCAGATCCGGGGTCAATTGCAAGTTGCAACTTTGTCAATGAGCAGATCATCATTCCACTCATAGCTATCATACCAGTCCTTCAAGTTTTATTTCCGAGTCGATGTTTCAACCCCGAAATGTGCTCGTAACACTATTCAGCTCTCTCAAATTTGTGTGAGTGCCACTACCAGCAACGCTTGAGACGTAATCCCCGTCAGGCTTCCATTCACCATGGTCGGATCCGACTCGAACTTGCCACATTTCACGCTGGGAACCCTTGATGGGCCCCATGATTCGGATGCTGCTCCAAAGCCATGTTACATACAGCAAGAATGATGACGAGTCGCCGGTTAGTAATGCTACTCGTTTCGCCGCAGCTTCACCACAAGGTACCCCTCTTTTTGACAAGGTCAGCTGCCAGTGCTTCATTGAATTCTGATTGTCTGAACCATAACCTTCAGAAGATCCTCCAAACCCCGCCGGACAATCATAGCCTGGGGAATTACTATGTGAGCTGCTTTGAATGCGAGCTCCGAGAGAATTCAACCGGGTTCACGCGTATAAATATGCGGTCGGTCTCGAAGGCAGGTCCCCATCGCTCCTTTGATTACTCTGAGTGAGTCCAAGGCCTAGTTTCATTTGTCCTCCTTTCTGATTCTGATTCATTCCCCAGGGATCTTTGTCACTGCATCGACCAATTTTTTCAAATATCTTTACTACTGCACAATGTCTGTCACAGGTGCGTTCGGATGCTCGCAGCCAGTTCCTAATAATCATTCTGGGCGCACCGGCAGCCACAGAGACCCAGATTGGGATTTACAACAACACCAAGCACACGATCTCTGCCCGCATCACCAATGACAACGGTGACACGGGGTCTGCTGGATTCTCAGATATCGAGCCGGGGAAGTACGATTTGTGGAACCGAAGCCACTGGCAAGTGGCCTTCGTGTTGAAGCACTCGGTCGAGCCATCTAATCCCAAGGCGTTGACTTTGATCGTGAAGCCTACGGGGGTTTACTACATCAACGATGAGTAGAAGCAGTTCGAGTTGGGTCGCGGCGTGCGCTGTGTATGCCGCTATTAAGTACTGTAGCATGACCTGCCGTGATGTCTTGTAAGTTGTTGTACAACAAAGTTGCGAGGTGGAATCAATAGGTGTATTTGTCGCTGTGTTTTAAAATGGCCTGTACATGTACATACGCATGCCCGCCGAAACGATGTCCCTGGGATAATCTGCGAACATGAAGTTAGTTTATTCGCAACCCAGAGAGTGAGTGCAACTCGCCATGGTGGTGGTTTGAGAGACCAAGGATGCTTACGTGATAAACACGAAGCACGTGCTCACTAGAGAAACCGTGTTGGCGTGCTTTACCTTTCAACAGATATCAGTCAAGGGCCATGAGCGTATCGTTCGAGCTTCAAGATGAGCTACAGGCACTTCAGGACATCGCAAACTACGAAATCCCAAATGACCAGGATCCCCACAGTAACGATCCCGGCCCCTTATTGCAACGTACGCTAGCCTTGGGTGTTGGCATTTGATTCTTACTGACCACGAGCTTAGAGGCTGTCGGAGCGATTGCTCATTCATCCGAAGAAATAACTGATCCAGAGGTATTTGATATATTCCGAAGTCTTCTCAAGCATTCCGATGCAGTCGCTGGTGCTTATATGAGCAAAATGCTCGACGCTCTACTCTCTGCATTTGGAGCTCAAATTGATGCTGCAATACGCGACTCCAAGGAAGAAGATCAACAGATTGTTATGGCTCATAAGCTGCCTTTGGAAATGTATGCCTTCTTAGTTAATTGGTTTGTAGGTGCCGCTGAGAAGGTGAAGGCCATGGGTGAAGAGGACGCTCCACCAGCACCTGTAAAGTCGCGTCGTGGGAGGGGCGGAAAGTCTGGTACCTCGAGGGCGGCTGCGAAGAAGGCGGAACAATGGACATGGATCGATCAGATCCCTGGCACTCTGGAACTCATTTGCAAGGCGTTGAAACTGAAGACGCACCGCATCTGGGTGACTAGCCCGGAGAGAGATGCGTTCATAACGTGCGTACGGATTGCTCTATATCACATGATTTGGCGGGGGACATACGCCAATTCGGTTGTTTAGACATTTGTTGACCCTACTTTAGATGCCTTACCCGCCCCGCGTACCATGTTGCCGAGTCTGAACAATATATGAAGACTCAAAACGTCCGCATGCATGTCTACAAAGTCATTTGCCTTGCTGTAAAGCATCATGGTCACACGCTCGCTGCGCAAATCAACATCATGCAATCCTTGCAGTACTATGAACACCTCTCTGAACCCATGGCAGAGTGCCTTTCTATCCTGGCAAAGGAATTTGATCACGCCCAACTTGGCGACGAGATACTTCGCGAAATCGCTGGAAAATCGTTCAGTGCGCAGGACACCAAGGGTCCGAGAGCGTTCTCCCGATTCTTGGTTAGGTTCAGCGAGGAGTCGCCGCGATCCGTTCTCAAGCAAATCAGTCTCTTGATTGACCATCTCGACTCAGAGGTGCGCTCCCCGGAAACAGTTTTTCTTACCCATCTGACAAGCATGTAGTCTTATCCTATGCGCATGGCAATTGTTGAAGTTATCGGTTCACTCATTCGTGAACTCGCTACGTCTGAGGACATGACAAATCGTACGAATGGCTCTAACCAAGCGAGCAAGCAGCTTGATGGGCTGTTTGAACTCCTACTTTCGCGAACGCTTGATCTATCCTCTTACGTACGCTCTAAGGTCTTTGCAACACTCTCGAAGATGCTTGATCTGCCTTTACGTCTTCCAGAGCAGCGGCTCCGGATCACACGCGCTGCCGTTGACACGTTGGAGGATAAGGCGAGCACAGTACGCAAGGCCGCTATTTCGATACTTGTGAAGCTCATTCTGACCCATCCATATGGGGATATGTATGGAGGTGACTTGAGCTTGGAAAAGTGGGAGGAACGGTATAAGACTTGGAAGGACAAGTTGGAGGAGATGGAAGGGGGTATCGGGAAAGCAGTTGAGAGGGATCAAAATGACAAAGAAGAGGTAGAGTCTAATGTCGAAGAGGAAGATGCTGATGAGGACGAAGACACGGAAATGGAGGACACAGATGCAAACGACGACGGCGACGCATCATCAGAAAAACCGAAGCCTAAAAAGAAAAAGGCAAGCCGGAAATCTACCGTCGATGTCACAGCCATTGTCTCGGAACAAGAAGCACTTGCTGCCCTGGAGACTAATGAAATTCTTGCCATGAGTTTGCGCAAGAAGTACTGTACGGAGGCACTGGATTTCATCCGTACCCTAGAAGGCGGGATGGTGTGGCTCACGCAGCTTTTGGGGAGCACGAGCAAGGCAGAAGTATTAGAGAGTATGGAGTTTTTCAGAGTCGCATTTGAGTACCAGCTTGCCAGTGCCGAGGTGATACATATGATTATTCCGTGTTACGGCCATCTAACCTCATTACCAGAAGGGCATCAAACGTATGCTACATCTCATATGGCACAAGGATAACAGCTCAACGTCGGAGGACGGGAAGGAGCTGAAAGGGGTGCGGTCGAGGCTCCTTGAATGCTACCGTATGCTGTACTTTGACCCCCTACCCGACATGGAACCTAAGCAGCAAGTGAACCGTATCGCCAAAAATATGATTGAGTGGGTCCAGCTCTCTTTCTCAGATTTAAAGCTCCTTGAACATTTATCAAAGATTGACATACGAAGCAACGCTTGCAGAGCTTACCAGTTTAGAAGAGATGATGCGTATCATGATGGAAGATGGCCGGATCCATCATGATGTGATCAATAAGTTGTGGCAAGTTTACAGTGAGGGGCGTTCCGTTGCAGCCGCAACACATTGGTTCATGTTCATTTTTAGGCGCTCCTCAAGCTTTACCCCGCTCTCAACGTCGTGGTGCAATCATCATACTTGGAATGTTGGCACTTTCGAAACGCACCATTATTTCTGAGAAGGTGGACACATTGCTGAAGATCGGTCTTGGACCATTCGGCAAGGTGAGTGTGAGTAAATACCCCATCAATACCAAGCATTCACCCTACGGCAGACCGACCTCACACTTGCAAGGTACACGTGTCTTGCCCTGCAACGCTTGAACGGCAGTGCAAAGAAAGTCAAAGGTACGAACGGAACCGTATCCCATCAATCATTTTCTCATACAGGCAACAGGATCTCTTCTCGATAAATCCCTTCGGATGGAGATGGAAAACCCCATCTTCCGTAAGTTGCAAAACACGATAGAGCACCCCTGTCGATCGAAAGACTGGTTCGGCATGGCCGAACAAGCAATCAATACTATCTACGCCCTAGGAGAGCATCCCGACGAGCTTTGTAACAACCTTGTGAAGAACCTTACCCGGAGGGCATTTGCCAAGCAGCAAAATCCGGAGGAGCCTTCATCCGAGCCGGACATAGAGACGATGGAGGTGGATCAAGAGATGGAACCCCCGGAGCCAGCCTCGCACGCGCCCTCTAGTACACACTTGTCAACCCAGCAGTCGAGTACAAGCGAGAAAGATCTTGGAGATGTCTTCCATCTCAGTCAGCTGCTTTTTGTCGTAGGACATGTGGCCATCAAGCACATCGTCTTTTTGGAGCTGGTGGAAAGGGAATGGAAGCGGCAAAAAGATGAGAAACAGTTAGGTATGTTCACTTTAAACGCACTCAAACTATCAAATGACGTTTTACGTAGCGGAAAAGCTTGCAGCTGGAGGCTCACCCAATAGAGCCAATAAGGAGACCGAAGAGCTTGATCAAGTTGCTGGCAATGCAGAGGATGAGATTGGTGAACGGATAGCTGCCGTTCGCGAAACTGAGCTGCTCTATGGAGAGCAGTCGTTGCTGAAGTTGTACGGCCCATTGCTAGTCCATGTGTGCGGTAGTCCACATAAATTCAAGGCAAGTGACGAGTCATTTTCTCTGCATTACTACTGACACATACAACAGAATCGCACACTTCGTGCTGCTGCAACTCTCTCGTTCAGCAAGTTCCTCTGTGTCAGCTCACAATTTTGCGATCAGCACCACCATCTCCTCTTCAAGATCCTTGAGACCTCAAGAGATCCAAATATCCGTAGTAACATTGTCATTGCTCTCGGCGATGTGGCAGTCTCGTTCAGTAACATCATCGACGAGAACAGCAATGAATTATATAAAGGCCTTTCTGACGGAGATCTTGTCGTGAAGAAGAACACGCTGATGGTGCTCACGCACTTGATCCTCAACGGGATGATCAAAGTGAAAGGTCAGCTAGGCGAGATGGCTAAGTGTCTAGAGGACGAGGAGCTACGGATATCCGACCTTGCGAAGCTGTTTTTCAAGGAGCTGTCGACGAAGGACAATGCGATCTACAACAACCTACCTGATGGTATGCCTCAGTTCACTCTTAATATCAACGTTCTTCATATCATTATTCTAGTTATCAGTCACTTGTCCACAGGTGACCACGCCGTCGAGGAGGAAACTTTCAAAAGCACCATGCGCTACATCTTTTCTTTCATTGAAAAGGCCGGTCCTCGTCTCTTTCCATCGTCATAGTTCCGATTCATTAAACTTCTAACAGGAAAAGCAAGCCGAAAATATTGTGGAGAAGCTTTGCCAGCGTTTTAGACTCTCTGAGGATCCCCGTCAATGGCGCGACATCGCATTCTGCTTGTCTCTCCTCCCATTCAAGTCAGAGCGATCGGTCAAAAAACTCATCGAAGGCTTGCAATTCTACCGCGATAAGCTGCACGAGGAGGGCGTGTTCGAGAGGTTTAGTGAGATACTTACAAAGGCGCGCTCCAATAAATCGGCGAACAAGCCAGACACGGAGCTGAATGAGTTTGAATCGGTACGGCCGTTTTGACCAGGATTCCTGTAACATGAGTCTCAAAGTCTTCCAGATACTTAGCGAACATCGACGCCAAGGCGAAGAGGACCAAGCCTTTGAAAAGCGCGTTGAAGGCAAGAAAGCAGCTGCGAAACGGAAAGCTACACGACGATGTGAGTTCTATGTATACTCCTTGATTTCTTACTCACATATTTTGCAGCCGTGCGCAAGAAAGTTGTTGAAGCCGAGCCTGAGCCAATATCGCACGCCCCGGCCACACGGGATGATGACGATATGTATGTGTAAACCGGACCTACATCTAGGACCTCTTGAATGCAACTATGCATCCAGCACGTAAATTAGTATTTCCGCAGGTGTACCAACATTATAATTTGGTTAGAATTGAGTATTTGAATGTCTTGCAATTCATGATGCATGAGTACTGTGCATGGCTAGAAGGCCTTCGTTTCGGCGGCATGTATCCAAAACACGGGCCGATCATAATATACATTGATTCCACATTGCAACTTTGTTGTACAACAAGACGTCACGGTAGGTCATATGCCTACAATACTAACAGTATGCACAACCCACACCATGATCCAACTTGAAGAGCTTCTGATTATCAATGATGTGATAAACCTCCGTAGGCTTCATAACCATAACCAAAGTCTCCGCCCTGTTATCGGGTGGGTTGGCCGACTTCTTCAACACGCTACTTACCAGTGGCTTCTGGTCCACAAATCGCAGTGCATCCCCTGTGTCACCGTTGTCAGCGGTGATGCGGACAGAGATACCAGTCAACACCAGTAGAACTGGTGCCAGATTGTTGAACGATAAGTATGAGTTTTTCAAAAGTTCATCGCCGTAGCTCACCACTTGAAGACTTCCTCAGCACAGACCCGTCGGGATCTGAGAAAATGTTGTGGTTAACGCAGCAGACAGCGCTTTGCAAATAGTACTGAGTCAGTGTTTGCACGCGGTGCTCGATGCCGACTCCACTTCACACCTTCAGCATCGACAAACATCACCTATGGAAGCCTGACGCTATGAAAAGAATATACAACAACATACAAATCCCTCACCACATGGATCGATGCCTAAGATGCTTTCGGCGTGCTAGTCGCCATTCTTGGACCTCTGCGATAAATGATTTTGTGCCACTATGATTCTGGCGTAGTCTTTCGAGTCATAACTAACTCCTCAGGCCTCAGGGTGTACGGACTCCGCTCGCGACTAAATCTCAATGACCTCGAGCTCGGCTATACCATCCTGGACAAAGATTAGCATATAGGGCTTCGTTGGAAACGCAAGAACTTACACTATCTGACTCCTCCGTATTCAACTTGGGCAAATAAATCCTGTCCTTATCAACCCATATGTCCATCACCTGGTCGACACCAAATATTCTATCCGACACGACCTCCACGTAAGGCAGGGAGGTCGTCAATGTCTCCTCCAATTCGGGAATTTCTATCGTAGATGGCTCTCTCACCACTATTCCTAATCCCTGCCGGCGCTCAACAGCTAATGGGCTGAAGTCCATCATATGCAACAGATAATTCGGGTATTCTTCCACTAATGTCATGTCCATTGTAGGAAATGCCTGCAACACTCGATTCCCGCTAACACCGACTCTGCACCGCCAGTTGTGCACGAAAATACGAGCATTTAGAGGACCCCAATGTTCCCATGGAATTCCTGCCATTCTATCGGAGACCCCAGCTTGGGGGTCAAAGAAAATCCTAGTAGAAATAATGAAGGCCAATGAGTTTGTGGCATCCCGAGTGCGTGTGATAAGGGCTAATATTCGATTTTTAGGGTCTGAGGTCCACATCGTTCGCTGGGCTTGCATCTGCAGTTGTGAACTATGTGCAATGTCGTCCATCGGAAGGAGGCACTGTATGCCCGTCACTGATACAGGCATCAGGAAGCAGGCCAATAGTTGAGGTGCCTGTGACAGATCCTCGATCGAATAGAGCTTCAAGTCCTTGCTGACAATCAACAGTCTATCGTTTCCAAGGAAACAAAAATCAAGTGACTCCCCAACCTCTGGGTTTATTATTGTGTCACTGAGCACGCACTAATAAAACGAGTGTCAATTGTAAATCATTGACTGCTTCTGACCAACGCTCACACTGGACGTTGTTGAGTGTTGCCAGTCCCAAATTTGCATAAACCATATCTCCTCGCCGAATTTATAGCCGCCTTCATGAACCAGCAGAGAGCGCCGGAAGGCGATATGCCTCCCTAAACCCTCGAGTTTCCAATTTTCTATTGTATAGAGGCCGTCCTCGCATCTTGGAAGCCCTGAAAGAAACAGTGTCTTTCCGGCAGCTTCGGGATGGACGCCACCATCTCCATCCAGGGTTCCAAGGTCGATGTACAACCTCTCGTCATCCATCTCGAGAGTTTCATCGGCAATCATACACGCGATGGCAATCAAGTTTTGCGCCGGGTCCATAAACACCTCGATGCTATCTGCATTTGGAATTGAACACAGTGATCCTGAAGGCCAATCACGCTCAATCCTTTGTTGTGAGGGTTTTGGCAGTATTGGAAAGATCTTGGCCGATTGTTCATCTTCGTTGAATAAACAGAGATGTCTGTCGGCGAGAGATGTTTTCGCGTCGTGGTATTGTTCTGGTATAGACACATTTTCGAAAGAGTGGATATCAAATTTGAACCATGCGTGAGCTTTGTCCCGCAGAAGTTGTAGACGCTTGGAAATGGAAGTGTGGTTGTCGAGATCTGTGTCGGAGACGGGGAGCAATTGCTGACCACCGAGTTCAGTGATATACTGAAGCTCGGATGAGGACAAGTACGTCTGGCGAAGCGTCCTGCATACCTGTAAGATGAATCACTGAGATTAAAGGATCGATGATTAATCCGATCAATCAACACTCACAGTTGTACAACGTAGAATATCTCGGTAAGGAAGGAGGCTCAGAATATAAGATTGGAGTTCTTCAGCGAGAGCTAAGAAACCTGTAGATCTGGACTTCATCTCCTTTTCAGCTTGGTTCACTACCGTGATATGAGATGGTATAAATTGAAGCCAGTGTTCTACGTTCAGTTGTTTACTTTGAACAACAACATCCGCCGTATATAGACAGCCCCTGAGTACAGCGGCACTCAGATCAGCTGTAGTGAAACAGGCGTACGCAAACAGCTTTCAGTACTGGTTTCCAACGTCTCATTCACCGAGACGAGGTGATGTATTGTGATTCAGCCGTTCTACTCTCTACAACTCATCGTAACGTTCGGATTTTCCGATACTCCTCGTACAAAACAGACAGAAACAAAATGCGCGCAATTACCATCTTCCAAGCTCACTCAGGCCGTGACGCGCTTCAGCAAATTCCTGCAATATATCATCACCCACATCGGGGATGCTTGAATATACTTTGAGACAGCCTCTGAGACAAAGATTGCATCCCTGATGGCCAGGTTCATACCCTGGTCATCTGCGGGTGAATGAATATGGGCTGCGTCACCCACTAGGAAAAGTGCAGCGCCAAGTGATGGCACTGACTTGATTGTTCTCAAGTTCTCAACAACGCTTTAGCTCGGGAACCACTTTCAACGCGTGATGCTCATACAGAATTGTGGAAAATTTTTGATATCGACAAATTGACAATGAGAGCGACAAGCTGTCCATGTCAGAGTAGAAAATAATCAAGCGGCACATATGCCTGTGGTGCTTTACGAAAGCTAAAAGAAAACTCATAACATGGTACTGATGCCTACGAGAGCGAAAACTTGCTTGATATGTTATAATGAGCAGACACAGAATGCGAAAAAAGGAAATGAAAACAAACTACGGAGGCCTAACACCACCGACAGCTTATGCAAGTATAAACGCGCTTCATTCATCACACGCATCACCGCAACGATGCCTTAGACGTCTTCGTGCTGACTAACCCTCCCCCCATCCCCGCGTCGTCATCAGTTGCGGCTTGGTTGGCGCTCGCATTACGGATGGACGTAAGTACCTCCTTGCAGTACTTGAGTTTGTCTACGAGTCGCTGGTTGAACTTGGCCTGCTCGGGATCTGCAGCAGGAGCTTGTAAAGATAGTGCCATAATTTCGCTGAGCGTGAATCGTGCGATCTTGTAGTTCTTGTCAATATGCGTCACCAGTAAACCATGAGACGAGAGGATGACTTTTGAGTGATCGTAAAAGTTGAACTACATACACAGCATCAATTATCAAACACATAAGAAGGGGTGAAATGAATGACCTGAAGGACGTCATGACTCATCTTGAACACAATAACGTGTTTCATGCGCAAATACTTCTGTACGAAATCCATTCCCTTGGTACGGTCATGGTCCTCGAAAGTGTACTCGTAGTCGCCGTACAGGCGGTCCATGATGTAGCGCTCGAAATGCTTGAGAAGGTATACCTTATTTTTGAGGTCCTCCGGAAATTCGGTCACAGAAAAGTTCTTCCTAACGTAGACAGTTCCGTGGCGTCGAGAGGAGATGTAGTCAAAGTGACTAGGAGATGTGTTGGGTCATGTCAAGATCAGAAATAGATAAGAACTCACTGCTTATCCGCTGAGAGTATGAGGGTCGTACTATCATTAAAGTGTACACCAACAGACCCATCCGTCAGGGCATAACCCATTCCATATTTATTGCAGTAATCCACCCAAGACACGATGAAAACGCGCTCATCAGGGATGGTAGTATCATCACGAGGATCCCGGAACAGCTTGCCGGCAGCCTTCGCGTCAAATGCTTGGGTCAAAGTCTGTGCAGCAGCATCAAATCCATTAAGCTTTGCTTGTGGGGGTTCCATGTGCGCGTCCTGCACTAGAGTTTCCTTGCGCTCTCCGCGCATCGGCTCCTTGCCCTTCAGATCCTTAAGGGTAGGAGGTAGATTCTCCTGGTCCTCCTCGAGGCGGGGTGCGCCCAGACCAGCCACCGGAGCCATCTGGGCTACAATTCTCGCCTTCTGCGATTCGAGCTCCTTCTGTCTCTGCTGATCGTGGTTTTTCTCCCTAGTTCCTCGAGGTGCATCGTTCTCTTCTTCTATATCTTGCAACCCACGTGCAGTGCGCACGTTCCGTAGAGGTGATTTCGTGTCCTTCGCTGCTTGCAGTTTTCTGAACAGAGGGGACTCCTTGATCCCATTTGTCGACATGACCAACGGTTGCCTAGCAGAACTAAGCAGGGCAGAGATAGGACTGCCAGGCTGAACAGCCTTCTGGAACTCCTTCTCTTGCTGAGCGATGGTGGACGTAATCGGATTTTTCGCCTTGTCTTCTGGAGCCGACGGAACCGCTATAGTCGAAATGTGATCGTCATCCAACCACACAGCTTTCTTGAGCTTCATGAGGTTGACCACGGACATTGGGCGCGTAAGGTATCGGAAGTCGGGGGGCGCGTCATGTGCAGAGACGGGGATAAATGGTGGGACAATACCGAGGTCGATGAAGGGTGACTTAAGGATTTCAAGGAGAGTAGGACGTTTTGAGGGGTCAGGTGTTAAAATAGCCGTGATGCAGTCCTTAGTATCTGGTGTAATGCGGCGTTCAGGCGGGAACTCGTAGACGTTATCGCGGATCCGTCTGCACGAATGGTTAATTAAAAATCAGGGTGCATGAACGGTATGCCTTACGTATAAATCTCCTTAACGTCCTTGGTCTGGAAGGGAGGACGACCGATAACAAGTGTGTATAAGATGACGCCGATAGACCAAGTGTCAACCTCGAAGCTGTGCCCATTCGCAGTGTCAAACAACACCTCGGGGGCAATATAGTTTGGCGTGCCACAGATAGTTTTCTTTCGTTCACCGGGGTTCTCGATCAAGGCAGCAAGACCGAAGTCGCCGACCTTGATGTTCATGTTCGAGTCAAGGAATAAATTCCCGAGCTTAAGGTCACGGTGGATGACCTGGTGGGTATGCATGTAGTGGCATGCACCGATGAGCTGTACAAGAAAGAATCGGGCCTCGCACTCGCTAAAGCGACGACGACGACGGAGCATGTCCATCAATGATCCGCTAGTGCAAAGCTCAAGTGTCATGTAGACGTTATCGTCATCTTCGAAACATTCCTGGAAGCGCACAATGTTAGGATGAGCAAGCGAACGGTGTATCTTGATTTCTGCATAGAGCTTAGCAAACAAAAGTGTCAAGATGCAAGTGAATAACCAGATGTGGTGTAAACTTGCCTTGGTTTTGGCCTTCTTCGTCTTCAGAGACGATTTGGTAACGACCTTGCAAGCAAGGTGTTGTGCGGCACTGTGACGACCATCTGCCACCTCATAGACACGTGCAAATCCTCCCTGTTCGAGACATGAATGATGAGTGTGTACAAGGCGACAATCGAGGCAAATCCTACTTCTCCGAGAAATCCTACACGGTAGTACTGAACTTGTCGATTCTGGTCGACGATTACTCTGGGGGTGAGGGAGGGGTAGTCTTGCTATTCTGCCTGGGCAGAGGTGGGTCGGCTGGAGTTGCCTTGGGTTTCTCTTGTGGCTTTACAGGAGATGTCAGGCGAGGCTGATTGAGAACATTGGCATTTGTGAAGGGATGACGACGATGAACAGACTGCTGCTGATCGGAGGGGGCGGGCATACGGGCATGAGTGTAAGTAGACATTTCAATGGCCTAACACCTTGAAAGTCTGACGGTTGTGTTGAAAAGAGAAGAGAAGAAGTGCTCAGAAAATGAACAGAGCCACAACAAAACCAACTTTGGCTGCTTTTTGGCTGACAACAATTCAAGGCGTGGCTACCGCGTGTTTCGCGTGTATATTATGTAATCCATCACGTGTAAAGCCAACATGCTCGTGACCGGTCAAAAAACCCTAACCTTAGTCTGGGGTTCCATGATCCACTACCAGCATGATGGTTTAAGCGACGGTCAAAACTTGGTCAAAACACATCCGGTCTAAGCCACTTTATTGTTTAGAACAGCGGGAGCGGTCAGGGCATGCTGCATATAAAAGAGCCTGTGGCGGCGTCCATGTTCCTCCTCATCCCCCACTAGCAAAACGTGATAACGGCCACAACATCCGAGACAATACTAATTATCCACAGTACCGACTTTCTTTTACCGTGGACGTGAACTGTGTGGTGTTTTATCATCTACCCATTGATAATCTTGACACTAAAAATGCCCATAGGACCCATATCTCTAGGGAATCATGTTGTACTCCTTTAATCCTAAAAACCTACCTTTCGTGGGCAAGGGAAGACAGAAAGCCATGAGTTTGACCAAGGCTAGGTACGCTACTACTTATAGTTATGACCTTCACTTTACAGAAGATCTTCCTATAGGAAAAAAGAACGATATTTGATGGAGGAAATCGATCCCGCGGCTCTAGGAATCGATGAGTTGAATAGCGATAAGCAGTCCATGGACTCGGATGATACATGTATGAACAGTCAACCGGCTACATCTGACTCCGACTCTGCCGATTGCACCTTCATTGACACAGCTTTAGATGGCAAATCGTTACCAAGTCACTCCTTCACTGGTTCTATGACGATTTCGAAAGGCTACGCCAACATCAAGCGAACACTCAAAGCTGTTCCTCGAAAACCGCAAAGAATGCACTCCCGGAAGATGCAGCACCACTTCTCTCAGGCTTATGGCTCCACTAATACTTCCACAAAGCTCTCATCTGCTTCGACGACGCTAAATGATTTTACGGGTCCCGTGTGTTATGTAGGACCTTCTATTGATCATGATCTATCGACGAAGGTCAAGACTCATCTCCACATCACCGAGGATGATATTCTAGCTGCAGTGTCAGAACCGTCTGGTCACCACACAAAATGCAGGGTACATGCACCAGATGTCGATGACGGTAATCCCGTCCCATGCAAGATTTTCCGGTGTCCGCGGTGTTGTACTGGTAACCATTCCGTGGGCGACAATGGACTGAACCTGAATACGACTGCTCTGGAAACACGGAAGACCCAGAATGGTCAAATTATGGATTCTACGGGAGAGGAAGAATTTTATTCTCACAAAATCTGTTACTTTCCTTGCGACTCTACGTCCGCTCCTTCTAGCAACAACAAGACATCCTCTGTTTTCAATGGAGAACCCAAACACACAGATGCGCGATTGAAGAATGATGTTGAGGAAGGCACTGGTATTCGTAAGGCCTACCGTCCCACTCAGACCCTAGTGGGCGTTAGCTCTAGTGAGGCCAAAGTATCGCCAAACACAGCCTCATTTCCACTCCTTGCTGTAGTCGATGTCGTGCCGATCGAGCATCTGGGACCATCGACAGAAAGAGTTGCATCTAACAGCGACTTTGCCGCATGCCAGGTTGATGAGAGACACGTGGCATTGCTGTCTAGTCTTATTCTACCCTCAACCGCGCTGCATGATTGTCACTCAGCAAAAGATGGACCCAACTTACTTGCAAACAACGGCATCTCGTCCCTCACATCGACACTTCCAGTTCCTTTTATGAATTGCTCATCGTACGAGGCAGCCTTCAATCCTTATTCTCTGGCTTTTCCCAACCTACCTGAACAAGTGCCTTTTGCCGAGCAGCCAGTTTCCACGTTTTCAGGACCCTCGCTCAGTGCCACTACGTACGACAGGTCTACTGCGGGGTCATTTTGCTCTGGACCTTTCATTTCCAACTCGCTTGACATCTCTTCTGATCACGCATCTTTTGTCAATAACGGCGATGTCCGCGCTAATGAAGGTCCCCTTCCGCAACCACAATGGGTTGACTATTCTGATCGCACTGACGTAGAAATGATAGATGCTGTCATTAAACCCACGAGGTCAGTGCTGGAGCGATGCTTCGCGAAAAATTCTGCGGAACTAAATGTGCCTAGGCCCTTCCTTAACTTCCCTCCTCTTGATGTCACTGCGATGCACTATGCTTGTACCTATGAACCTCCAGCTGCAATTACCGTATCTGGCGGAGCCTCAACGTATGTGTCTGCAGTCGGCCCTAGCTCCGAAGAATTTTCTACGAACGTCGAAGCTAGCTATTCTCAGCCTGTATTGGATTCTACCGCACGTCATTCTCCTATAGATATCGGACCTTCAGCTATTCAGTCTGAGCTTAGCCATATTTCGCATTGGTCATCTAGCATTCTTGGAGCACACTCGGCTGTATTTTCAGCGCCCACACGAGAACAACCTACCGACTTCCCTGGTTCTAGATACCCCTGTTCTGGCCTTTCTGAGATATCATCAGAGGAGCAAAATGTTTACGGGATTACCGCTCGGGAACAAGATATACCAAGGACCGCCGGAAAAGCCAATACACTTAACAGCACTCTCGAGAACGAGGAGTACGCTCGTAAGCGCATTGTTTATTCGCAAGACTGTGGACTTATGGAAATTATATTTTGAAGAACATGCAAGTTCTGCAGACCTCAATGTCGACGTTCACGAACACGCTGCATCCCAGTCCATTCCTGCCTCAAACACAGTGATCCATGCAAAGACCGTTGTGCAGCCACCTGGACACTTTGACGATACCATTACCTCGGTCCGTCGCCAACCACAGTACATCACCCCGCCGGCACTGAGCATCACTGGGAGATGCTCTGATGGAAAAGAAACTCAGACAGACATTGATGCGACGCCCGAACCAGACGACGATACCAAGACTGAGCCAGACGACGACGCTAAGACTGAGCCAGATGATGGGATCAATGAGAAGAATGTGAACGCCGAAGTACTTGCTCACGCTATACTCGACATTCCGCTTCCACCAGCGATAGTCGCAAGCGTTCAACTCCTCGGCCAACGGAAACGGAGGAACTCGTGTTGCCGTAAAGGCATCAACCGCATGCGTGCAAAGAGAAGGCAGATGACCACTGGAGAGAACGAGGAAGGCGGTAATGGCGAGATTCGTGCGCACCGGACGCGGTTGAATCATTTATCGAGACCGTCACCTTATGCCTCGGTGCCGTGGCGGCGTAAAGGACATTCAAAGAGACTTCGGAGATGATGGTATTGTTCGAGTGACCTTCACTCCCAGGCCAACGTACCGTCTGATGAGATCTCTCAGACGTCAGCAGTTGTGTCAGGCAACAATTCCTTGTCGTGTTCTCCGTTCATTCTCTCTATCCGTGATTCATCTAAATTACATGGACTAGAGTCCATTCCAGCTCAAGGAGTCCAGCGTCATACCTCTGTCCCCACATCTTCACGAGGTCGGTCGCGAGATAAAGATTCTCATCATAATACCTCTAGCGAACTTCGTAACAAGGAGAGACCCTTGAAACAGACCCGAGTCGAAGGTGGTGTCGGGCAAACGAAAGACTTTACGCAACCCCCGGCAAATCCAATACCAGACAAAAAGAGACCCCCAGCCCTGCGTCGGGCTACTGGGTACGGAAGTGCGGGTAGTCGGCATCGGGCTCATCATTCCACCAACGGCGGTGTGCAAGTGCGTATAGACAAACTAGATGTCATGCGGCGTGCTCGCTTGATTACAATTAGTCCAACTTCGAGACATGCTCACACGCTGGAACCATCGCGCGTTGTATCTTAGAAACCCAGGACAAGGATCTGGTTTCACATCTGCAGCAGCGTTTTAGAATTGCGCAAGGACCGTAACCATCGCTGGCCGCCTGGAGTTGAACGTTGATCTAGTATTTACTATTCCAGTCCCCCTCGGGCGGTTGCACATCGATTCATAATAATAGACGTCTGTATACTACGTTAGCCATTGTCTCTTCCTCTCCTAGGCCCTTCCGACTGTCAGTATGTCTCGTCATTGTCCGTGTGATTCCATGCTCACCGTAATATCCTGACGATGCATCGTTGAATTCGTCTAAAAGGTGTGGCATTTTGAATGCCAACGAAATTTGGAGTGCGAAAGGAGCATGCGGAGACCGAAATGAAAAGGAGCCTCAAGATGTTGGAGCGCCAGTGGAGCTCAAGTGGCGCGCGCACATGGTAGTCACACTATATTGGAAATCGCTTCGTCCTATGTAGAATATATATTCATGCATTTAGCTATCATACACCTCAGATCAACGACATGGGGCCTCAAAAATATCCGCAAGAAGTGGTTCACACGACAGTCTTGGTTCGAGATAGGATGGGAATGCGTAGTTCAAGTTATGAACCTCGCGTACCATATATAACATGGAGGTGAGAGGACTTTATGAGTATGGCAGTGGTCCCACGGTAATTACACTGTCCGGTGAAAAAGCACGGCAATGAATTGCTGAGGATTAAGGCTACATATTGGTAACAAGCAGTACATAGCCTGACTGCATCATGGAACATAATCGGGTGTTGACTACAGTACATGAGTAACGTTAAACGAAGTACAGCGTGGGACAAGAGTATGAATTCAAAGGAAGGTTAGAAGAGATTTGGCCAGCAAAACTCCGAGAGAAAAAGTTCGACATAATCGGTCTACGAAAAATGGAAGGATTCAGTTCTGAACGTCCAAATGTTCCCTGCACAACGGACAGGTCTGGTTCCTGGCCAGCCATGGAATAAGACATCTCTTGTGGAACCTTGCAGAACAATGTAAGCTGGCAGCCACTATAAGAACAAGAACAACGTACGCATGGCGACACTTTGCTCCCAACACGCCATGGTCCCCACTTTTAAACCGAGATAAGCAGATAGTGCACTTCTGTACATTCACACCCAACAGCGACAATTTAAGCTTCACACGTCCATCATTTGTCACCCTTCGCCTCTCTAGTTCTACCAGTCCAACAAGGCAGTTATCTAAACTGTCAGGATTGCGATGCAATGTGGCAGGACCGATAAAATCGGCGATGAGGAGGAGGGCCTGCGCATGTGGGTGACTTCAAGTACGGGCCCGAGAACTGTGCATCCCGAATACTCACGTCATAATTTGAGCCGTCATCGCGAGGGTGATCATCTCCTAGGCTGCCAACGAGGCCAGTAATGTATTCGGATGCAGGTGTTGTGACTGTGAACGAAGATGGCAACGTGGTTGATGTTGGCGTGAGTGGCCCACGAGGGCTGGAACTACCCACAGTGACGCTGTCACTGTCAATATCGTCCTCTAGGTAGTCGATGGGGAGAGGCGGTGGAGTGCGCGCAGGCGGAGTACGATCAGGTATCATGGGTCTGCTGTCCGGCAGAGGGGGAGTGCGATTTGGTAATGGGGGTGTATGAGTAGGGAGGGGAGGGGTATAACTGGAGCTGGAAGGGCTAATTGGATCCAAGCTGTCGTCGTCTAAATCGATCAACAGGCCCTCGGGTACATGCAGATTTTTGGGAATAGCCCTGGGGTGGTGCAAGACTGGAACAGTGGGAGTCTTCTCATCCGGCGTCCGGCCTACAATCCATGTAAGAGAGGGCGATGTGGATGGGGTCTGTGGTAGAGGACGGCCTGCATAGTGGCGCCGAGGTGATGCAGGGGCGGGGCTATACGGAGGGGTATGTGACTCTGGGGGTGGGGTAGGTGGTCCCGAGGGGAAGATCGCACTATACGCAGGTGCACTTCGCATTTCCAACTCACGTGACAAGGACCGTCCACGATGAATGAGGATCTCCTCGCGGCGGGCGGGAGTCCGACGACGCGTGACTCGCTCTGTTGCAGACCTAGTAGGCAACGAGTTATTGGGCGCTGGAATGGGTGTAGCAGGCGCCACATTATAGTCAATGTAGGTCACTTCTGAAGCCGATGTCGGAGAAGCTCTGGCATGTGTGCGGGCAGTCTTTGGAAGCTCCGGCTGAACAACAGCACGAGGCGTCGAATGTGAGCGAACATGTTCATGCTGAACTTGATGAGTTCCCAAGTTCATCTGCGAGAAGGAAGTAAGTGCCCTTCCCACTGACGGTTGGGATAAGGACAGGGACGACAGGGTTGGCGAGTCTCTCAACGTTATCCCACGGGTAGGGTGACGAGATCTCTCCAATTCATCGCAAACGCCAAGATCCTGTTGAGAGAAGGATGGAAGCGTCCTTCCGACTGTGGCCAACGACAAGCTCGAGGAGCTAAAGAGGGAAGCGGAAGACGAAGATATTGGGGATACTGGGGCGCTCGATGCGCATGTATGATCGCTACGCAAGCTGGAATTCGTGCGCCTCCGAACATGCCGATTTACAAATGGAGGAGAAGCCGGACGTTGAGGACGATCTTCAGCAGGAAGTATAGTCCGAATGCTAGAACAGTATGGGTGTCGATTTGTATTTGAGTTGCGGGTATCTTCTGTAAAAACATCGGGATAAGACCACGTCTCCGCAAAGCCTCCTGAGCGTAGTGCAGGAGCCGGGCTTGGGGGGCTAGGGTGAGCGGGGGAGTCTTCCAGAGAGGAGTGAGAGGAGTCAGTGCGATCCAAGACTTCCCAGTCCTCCAAGGATTCAGCTGCGCGCTCTTTCTGCTTCCGATGAAAGAGCTTTCGAGAAAAGTGGTGATCTCCGTGACCGTGAAGTGCGGAAGGCGAAGATAGATTGAGGAGTGAAGGTGTGCTCTTGAAGAATGGATTGGGGTTACGCAACAGTGAGATAACGGAGGATGAGGGTTGTGGTGACTGAGACCTATGGAATATCCTCGATGGAGAAAGGGAAAGGCTTGGCAGAGGTAGCTTGTGTTTAGGCGTAACTGGAGAAGATGCATCGGATGCTGCCTGCACGCTGCGGTCGTCAGGATATGGATCTTGATCCTCGGGAATCCTGAGTGACAATCGAGAGTTCGCGAAACGAGACTGAGAAGTAGGGCTTCGTTTTGGAGCCTGACTAAACAATCGGGTCCGCTGCGGCACGGCTGGAACATGTGATTCCACCGACCGTTGATGGTGCCTCGTCACCCTTTCCTCGAGAGGAACTCCACGTTGTCGATCCATTTCCCATCTCTGAGGTGGATCTACGTCCACGAGCTCTATGCTTGACTCGTCGTCATCAAGTAGTGCCTTCTGATGTACTGGCACCGGGAAGGCGCAAGACCCTGATGAAAGATTGAGCGTATGTGCAAGCGTGGGACTCGGCACATGCAAGGGCATCATCAAAGGCGATAACGCAGGTGTGGGTATTGACATCGATAAAGGAGTCGCCGTGATTGCGGATATCGGTGAATCTGTGTGCATAATGATGTTATCATGCGTAGCTGCGGGCTGTGTAGAGCCCGAAGAGGACGTGCGATTTGAGACAGGTAAATGTTCTGGGTGTATATGAACCCCAGCCACGAATGTAGATGAAGCGAGCGCAGATGAGGCAAGACTGGACAAGGTTGGACTGGTCGCTACCTCGTAAGTTGGAGGCGGTGGATAGTCCGAAGTATCTGGCCGATCAGTTGAGACATTCAATTCTACCACCTCCAGACATTTGATTTAATCTCACCACCATCTTCTCGCACTCTTGCTTGTCTGCGACGGGCGCTGGCGCCACTGCGGGTATCTCTAAAAGAGTAGCCAAGGTTAAACCGTATTTCTTCGCGTTGGCGTTCGTCTCTGTCTGCTTTCTTGGGCTCTTTCGCTTTACCACGGATCTTACCAGTCGTAGCTTGTCGACTGGGCTGAGCGGTATTCAGAGCCTGATACGGGTCGACCTGGGCGGGTTTTGTGGCCCGTTTGCTTGAGGTCATTGTGAAGCACTGAGGGAGGATGGAACAGCCTGAGATGGCGGACAAGGGCGAAGATGGGCAACACGCCTTCACCTGCAGGCGACCTGACTCGCTCTGGTATAATAGGTGTTTATATTTCTTTGGCGGTTTACCAAAGAGGCATAGCGCCCTATCCTTGCGGCACGGGTGCCATGATTCTTACGCGGAACAGGGACGAACACGAGCCAATTCATATCGCCTGCTGAGAGAATACGACAGAAGCCCTTGAAACGTTGCAGAGAAACGTTTCGGTATAGAAACTACACAAGCCATAATTAGTGGCTGACATAAGCATCACACCTGGCATTTGCCGACGGACCATTGACGGACCACATTGATAGGAAATCCTTTGCAAGTCTCTCAAACCACCACCATGGCGAGTTTCACTCACTCTCTGGGTTGTGAATTAACTAACTTCATGTGCGTAGATCATCCCAGTGAGATGCTTCTCGTGTGGAAAAGTCATCGGGGACAAATGGAACGCATACCTCGAGTTACTAGCTAACGATATGAGCGAAGGGTAGGTAACAATCTGGGAGCTTGCCGACTTATCACCTGACAATATTCCAGTGACGCTCTCGATGAATTGCAGCTGAAGCGATATTGCTGTCGGCGAATGGTGCTCACGCACGTTGATCTCATCGAAAAACTTCTGCATTACAATCGTAAGTAAGTTTCTGCATGTGATAAATGATGGCTCATGATGGCTTCAGCAATGGAGCGCTCGAAGGACAAGAACTTTTGATACCTTCTGTGCAGAGTGTGTTCCATACAACTCGAACTGTTGCAGTCCTACAACAACTCGTAAATCCTACTATGATCTTAGTTTGATTGCATTTATCTATCAGTCGCGTCCACAGCTCAGTTGAACTGAAGCTCGACCGCATTGATGATTATAGCATGGTCCATGAGTCGACTTCCCGTGACTACTACTACAAATCTCCAAGTTGTCCCTTCGACTTCCTCGCGTTCCTCGGAGAACCTGGCGTTCACCCAATGCTTAGTGCCCGAAGCCGATACAGCAGTATTGAACTATTGCCATGAGGCTTGCGGTCAAGGGTATTGCTGTGTATCTAAATGGCACGAGGCCCCACCCTTTCTTCGACTTCTTGTTGCATTCAGGTTCTACTTCGCACAGACTGATAATCAAACTTAACTATTCACCATGAACGACGGCAACAAATTGGGGGACTCAAAGTCAAAGCGGAAGAGATAAATCCTATATGAAAAACAAGCAACATTCATTTCAATCCAGCCTACGCACCGAACGCGGCAATAACCCCATATCCTCACCCATCCAGATTCCACTAGTATGGTGTGTATCAATATCATGGCTACGCAGCCGCCAATTATGTAGCCTAAGCGCTTCGATAGACGTCCACCCAACTCGTGAAGCCGCTTGCTGTGTGTGTCGCGAGGAGTCTCAGGTGAGTTGCTAGTCTGGGTAGGGCCCGCGTGGTTCTCGTTCTCAATACTGCCTTGATGGTTATTTCTGACGCGATTAGTCGTGGGTGTCGATGAGTTCCCCAAGAGGATAGTAAATAAATGAGTGCCCAAGACACAAAGAACGCACATACCGGCCAAAGATTATCGCTATACGAAGAAGTTCAGCAGGTGAATCAACGGCGATGCTCAAGTCCATTGATATCAGTGTGATTCAATGTTATAACTCAATATAATCTTAGAGCCCTCTGGATCATGCCAGCGGGTATGTTACGCGTTCTGGAACATAGCTGTGATCATATCATAAAAATCGATTCGGTATATTGGTATGTATTCTAGGCGCTGCTATAGATACTAGTCACAGTCGTTACATGTGTACAGTGGTTATATATACGTTGGACAGTTTTGGTGATGCTGAAAGGTAAAGCACGCCAACATAGTGAGCACGTGCTTCGTGTTTATCACACAAGCATCAGAATTGAAAAATTGGTCATGGGAAGGGGGGGCTCGCCGAAGGCGAGCCGAGAAGCTTTGAAGGGGTTGGCCTTCGGAAGTCGGAAAATCATCCCAGGGGAACCCTCAGAAACTTCGAGACTCCGTCCGCTGCGGTGACTGTTGCTCGAACAATCAATCAAACGGGTGAGAACAAGAGAACTCTGCATTTGACGTTGAATTCAGGTCTCAGCGCTGGATATTACTGGCACAGTTAAATGCCCACCTCCAGCTTCAGTTCTGATCATGGTTAGTCTTTATTCAAGTGAATCACAGGCTCTTATATTGCCGTTTTGCTTGACGGATTGTCACGACTCACGACGGTACTTAAACTTTTAGTCCGTCTAATCTAACGGGTACTGGGTGAGAACACACTTCCATAAATTTTGTACTAATAACAATGTCCGAGCCTTTCATGGTACATTGGACCTACAGTCCATCACTCGATTATTCACTCCTTGTCCTCATCTATGCCCTCATCCTCTCCGCCATCCTCAGTACCATATAACATCACTCTTTTGATTTTGGCCACGGCGCACTTCACGGCGGCAGCACGCATGGACTCCGTTATATTCTCTGCCTGCTTGAAGGTTCGCGAGTGTTTGTACACAACTCGGATCACGTCCGGCTGAAAGCCCGAACGGTTTGCAAGCTCCCTCACTTTCTCTTCAAGCGCAAATTTTGCGAATGGTGCAATATCTGCGGTGTGGATTTGAGGATCCAGGTTAGTGATTCTGACAGCTTCAGCCTCCGAGCTACTGCCGGCGAAGGGACTATTGACGGTTTTCTCAGTGTTTGTGATCTCACTCCGAGTCGTTCGACCAGAGCCAGTTTGCCCCCCAGTAGTAGTAGACTTTGAGGCTGAGGATGTGTGCAAATGTGGGGCCATTGCCAAAATGCCGGACTGTGTAGTATACTAGTATAGTACTCGTTAGGTTGAGTTGTGAATGAATAAAGCTAGTGCACCCAGAAAGTAGTGCGACAAATTTAATGTTTTTTAACCCCACCAATCAGGGATGGAAGCGAAATTCTTCAACGGCGACTTGGTGCGGCAGTTAACACGAAATTGAATTAGTCTGGACAACTGGAACTAGCGTGGTGGCTCAAGTAGTCAAGGTGAAAGAGACGACCCCTAATACTAGTACTCGTCTTTCGCTCCTTCAACGCCACACAACCCGATCATCAATCAACACTATGTCAGTTTTTGAGCCCAAGACAATCCTTACTTTCCTCAAAACCTCGACGGCTGTCTCACCTCTCGAGAAGAATGTTTTTGAGAAGAATTGGAAGGCTAGTGTGAGTTTATCGTGCTCTTGTGCAGCTCGACATCGTGTGCCGTGGCAGTAGTACTTGATGTTCAACTAACCAACAAAAAAGGTCAAAAAACGTGTCAGCACTTGGAACGTGTCGCGCAGCCATATGAACAACCCACGTCCGCAGTTTCAGCTGCAGTGGGAGGCTGAAGTCGTAGAGTATGTCCAGTTTCTGTGGGACAAGACTCGGCCTTCTCGATCAAAGAAAACCGAGCCTAATAAGTTGGGCTTCAGTGTTCCTTTGCTTGGGCCACGGTTTGTACCTCCGTCTGACCTGCATGTCCAGAAGCGCTCTGGAGTGGGTGGAGCCATCGAGCCGACAACACAATACCTCAAACCACTCAACATCGTGCATCCGTTCTACTACCCACAGCTTGCACAGTGTCCGAGATGTGGGTCCAACCAGGATACGACTTGGGAGGGCTGGACCAGTAAAGGAGCTCGAGAACTCCATGGTCTGTTCTGTGAAGAGGCAGCTCTGGGGACACAGCTCCGATGCAACCACTGCAAGGAATTGTCGAAGGCAAAGACCACAAATGGTGCTGCCAGTGGTTTGGTGGCTGACACTGAGGGATATTGCTTTGCAACGACGAGTGCGATGTACTGGAAAGGCTGGGAGCATTGGAGAATCCCACGTGAGTCTCGCGCACAGCAGTCGTCAGTGATCTGACGTATTCGGCAGGTGGTTTACCTATATTTTTCTACCGCTGCGGATTGACGCAGGACCTCTTCGACCTGCTCGTTGAGTTACGACCATCGTCGACCTCTGCAGGTCTCGAAGAACATGTTAGGCGTGAGTATCGAGCTCCATCATGATGTACCCACATACCTGACTGATGCACTCACACAGAACTGCATCTCTTTGAGCACAAGCGCCGAATGTTGGAGTACCTTGAGGCTGTCAGAGCTCACGAATGCCAGAATGATTCGAAGAACACACTTGGAAACTACTTCAACAGCGCTAGCGTTACTTCGGGAAGACACCTTCAAGCATTCTCAGAACCCGATGACCCGCTTGGCTACGGTGACAAATCCATCTCTCGTGACACGATAACCGAGGTTTTCATTGACTTTTCGACTCGCACCAGGCAGAACGAGAGTGCAAATTACTTGAAGTCGCTATCAGGTAAGTCCAGTGGATATTCCCCCACTTAGGTACTAAGTTGTGTTTGTCAGCAATATGCGCTTCTCTGGACAACACATTCAAGGCCGCAAACAAGGCGACACTTACAAACAAGGACGGGCAAAAGATGAAGGAAATCAAGGGCGGAATACTCACTGTCCTGAACGAGGGCAACGAGATCATTTCTTGGGTAAGTATGGAGTCACTTCAGACACACGGTACCCACACTGATCCGAACTTTTCACCAGCGGTTCTGTCAGACACGTGCAAACGCAGAGATCACAGAGCTCCTGCTAGGCCTTAAGCATCGTCATAATGTCCTTGGCCTCCCGCAGCCAAAAATGATCATCGCTGACAACTGTTGTCACATACGTGGCGCAGTGGCATCCGCCATGCCTGAGACAGAGGCCAAGCTGGACGTGTGGCATTTCAGTGCCAGGTATGTAACTTCAGCATGAGCTATAGTACTCTGGCTAACGGACCTACAAAGATATGTTGCTGCAATATTGAACACGAGCAAAAGTCCGTTCCGCAGCGCCATCGCTGCTGATATCTCGGGTGCAATCCTCAAGAAGCACGCAGAACATGGACGTCCAGCAGAATATTGGGATCGCGGGGAACAAGAGCAACGCCTTGTCGTGGCGTTCGATAAATGGGCTGAAAAAGGTGTGTGGTCAGCAGCAGCACAGAAGGTAAGCCTGCCCACTTCAATTGTTCTAATATTGACTGTCGCATTACTATGTTCTTCTAGGTACACCAAGAACAACTTAAGCACGTCCGAAAAGGGTGTCTCGAGCGCTCTGATCAACACCTTAGGTCTGATGGCAGTCGCATTGAGGGCACCCACAAAGGTTGGAACTCGTTGCAGCGTGCTCAGCCGAGTGGCATCACGATGTTGTGCGCGCTTGGCCATGACTTTGTCCTCCGTCGAAATGTGAGGGTCGCTTACAGTAGGCGTGAAATGACACCCTTCGTGAAGTTCACGCACGGCTCCCACCACATCCACCTCTCTACCCACGTTGCAAAGCTTTACAATGGACTGCGGGAGAAGGATGGCTGCACACTGCTTCCTTTGCCCGAACTCCCTGACGTGGACTCTGGTGAAACCTTCGGATTGGTTATGTCGGATAACGCAGCCACATTTGGTGGTTTGCTCATCAAGGAAGAGACCGTGGACACTGACCTCGCACACGACTTTGAGATTTACACAGATAGTCTTACCGGCGGGACTGTAGATTTCGCATCCGAAGCCAGCCATAGTGTCATGGTCAATGACTGGCAAATTGATCCGGCACTTCTCGAACGACCTGCTGCACAGCCTACTCAGAACTGCTTTGCAGGTACATTGAGGCCTTCGACTGATGCCGTGGTGAGTGACGTTAAACGACGTTGCCTGTCGCTCGTTTTCTGACTTGCTTTTCAAGACTGTTTCTAGCGACATTCTCATTGTGCCTCCCTCTCCGACCAAACGCAAGGCCCCTTGCATCTCCTTGGACTCTGATGATGAGTCAGACAGTACCAATACCGTGAAACGACTGCGGACTCTGGTTTCTCAGCCCACAGGCAATGTGTTAGTACCACCAGGCAGCCAGCAGCCAGTGGCAGAGGTATTTTTGTCCTTCTTTTGCTCATAGTGATGTCAACTGATCCGCACTGTGGTGCTACCTACAGACGCTCGACAGCTACTTCTCCTCTAGGCGCATCACAGCACGAGATGCCAAGTCCTGCAACAAACCCAACAGTACTAGTAGCAGCGCTTCAGACCCTTTCTCCTCAGGCACTTCGACCACCGTCAGCACCAGCACAGCCCCCACTCGCATGATTCACGGCAGTGTTGCTGGTGTTGTCCGACGAGTTGAGTCGTCTGGCCAAACACGATCCCAGCAGCTGTTCTCCCTTGCCACCGGGATCGATTCCCGTTCATTGACACTTCAAGATTCTATTGAGTTCTACCTATTCATGGACATGCGTGCCGAATTCAAGTGGCTATCCTATCAAATGTCCTCGAAGCGCTGGGTCCTGGCTACCGAAGAGTACAACCATCGTCTCGCGCAGAAAAAGGGCAGTTCCGTTGTCGAGAAGAACCCGCAGGCACTCCTACGTGCGCTGGGTGACATCGAGCCGAAACTGATGAACCGGATCATCAAGAATGAATATACCTGTAAGTCATATCTGTCCTGTACATCTCTTCTCACAGTTTCTGACATCTGGGCCACAGCAAAGAGGAACGACGAATCATTTTGGCGCCGTCATTGTTCCGTTGTTTCCCTCGTCAAGGAAGACCGAGGGAAAAAAGTCAGTCCCTGCATCATTCAAAGTTCGCGCCAAGTTCACTGAACTCGTTTCATTAGCCCCGAAAGGCACAAACATGCTCGCGCTGCCAAACGATCATGTACCCTGGCCCCGAAAACTCGCCACTCAACCACAAGCAGGGCTACTGTGCCGATGGCGTCAAACAGGTGTCGAAGAACAGCGGCGAAGAACTCCCTCCCTGGCCTCAGCCTCAAGGTGTCTTCTCCGAAGGCCGCACATTCCACCCTCACACATTTTTATTAGCTGTTCAGCGTGTCTACGAGTATGTTTTCTTGCAGGGACCGGGAGAGATAGATTTGCTTGAAACGGAGGCCTTCGCGAAGCTGCTTGTCTCACGCACTGAGGTCCATGATGATGGCGCAGTGCTTTTCCGGCTGTTCACTGACTTCGTGGTTGACCCGTCCACCCCCCGTGACTGCATTATCATCCGCAACGACGAGCAGTGGCTGAGGATCAACTTCCTCCAGCAGCCATAGTTGAGATTAGTGTATGTCTTCATGCCCTCGTCTTCATTTACAGTTTTTTTTAGTCTACTCTGTCTAGTATAGTCATGTTTGCATTGAGCAATCATATCAAACTCTTCCTGCTTTGATGTCTGCATCTTCAACTCATCCTTGTTATATACCCTGGACCTTCTCACCTCGTTTCAGCCTGCAGGAACTCACATTCACGCTGTGTCATGCCTACGCTCGTGCGACACATTCCGTCTCTGAATCGATTCCAGCGCCCTCTGGAAATGTTTCACGCCAACAAACCAGAGGCTCTTTCCCGCGATCCCCCACCAATTCAACAAATGACAGGCCGTTTTTCAGCCCCTCCTTTTCTCGCAGAAATACACAGGCTCGAGCACAAGCTCAACAGGGATGCCCCCCTCCTCTCTCTATTCTATTGAGCTCGATTCTCGATTCATTCTCTCGCGCGGGGAAGGGACTTCGCCTTTGCAAACTCGAACACGTCACGTGACCCAAAAACTCACGTGCCTCCAAACGGTCTGAACGGTCGGTCGGTCTTTGAAAAAACGGTCGACCGTTTGTCAGCCCCCCCTTCCCATGGCGCAGCTGCCGTCTGAACGGTCGGTCGGTCTTTGAAAAAACGGTCGACCGTTTGTCAGCCCCCCCTTCCCATGGCGCAGCTGCCTCAGAATTTTGCATCACGACGCACGTGACCTTAAACGCGTCCAACTTGCAGGTTGTGGATCTTGCAACTTTGTACACCATGCCAGGGCGCGTATCTTCCGTCGAGGAAACCCTCACCGCCAGCGTGCCCAAGATTTTTGACCAAGTTCAGAATTCAACTGCAAATCACCAGAAAAATATCGTTGCACTTCACAAACTCCATCTGGATGCTGCCGGTTTTACCGAACCCGTACACAATGGCAGAAGCATCAAGCTGACCGGTGAGCGTATGTTCGAGGAGAGATTCAAAGACATGCTATGCAGAGCTGTCGCCGTGAAGAAAGGAACATCGCAGGGCGACCGAATAGTCAAGTTTGTTGGAGCGTATACAAAATATATCAATGAGAGAGGTACGATGTCTGCTCGTTTCACTGATGTTATACCTCATCTTATTACAGCCGCTGAGGTAAAGAAGGAGGATGACGATGAAGACGATGATACCACAGCCTCTCGATTCGTTGAGAAAGTGCTTACCTTCCTCCTAAATGGCTTTGAAGCCAAGGATAAAGTCGCACGCTACCGCTGCGTCCACTTTTTGGCGGAGATGGTCGCGCATTTGGGTGAAATTAGGTTAGTAACCTATTTTGTGCAATAAACCTGGCTGACCAGGCACAGCGAAACGTTGTACACTGAGCTCCGCGCAGCTCTCTTCGAGCGTGTGCACGATAAAGAAACATTTGTTCGAGTCCAGGCTGTCATTGCACTCTCGAAGCTATGTGGCTCGGAAGATCCATCTGATGTGGAAGAAGGAGAACCCACTGCTCTCGAGGTCCTGCTGGAGACTCTTAGTTGCGATCCTGCCGCGTTTGTTCATTTGTCATCAATCGTCCAACAGTATGCTAATCACTTGTCTGCTTGTCTTATAGAGACGTCCGTAGAGCCGCATTGCTCAATATTCCTCTATCTTCAGCTACCCTAGACGCCGTCCTTGGTCGAACCCGTGACACTGACACGATCATGCGCAAGCTGGTTTATTCCGCTATCCTAATCCAACATTGCTTCGCTTCTGATGGCTCTGCGATGGGGCTCGTTCATCCTCGCGTGCTTACCATTTCTCAGAGAGAGTTCATCATTCGCAATGGTTTAGGTGATCGAGAGCCAGCGGTTCGCCAGGCTGCAGCTGTATTACTCAGCAAATGGGTGGACGTTGCCCGCGAAGATGTCAAGAACGAAGAAAGCAAGACCGTCGAAGATAATGTTCTCGCACTTTTAAGTCTCTTTGATCTTACGGAGAGCACGGTTGCAGAGGACGCACTGCTGAGTGTTTTGGACAGACGCGCTGATATTTCCGACCACGTCGAGTTTAATGGTATGTTCCGTTGCAGAATCTCGGTCGGATGAGCTAATTGGAACATCCACAGATGCCTATTGGGCCAACCTGACCCCAGAGCGAGCTTTTTTCGCTCGCGTCTTTGTCGACCATTGCATTGCCATTAGCAATGCGGAAAAACTAGATGCTTCTCTCCCGGTTGTCACTGCCCTTGCCTACCGCATCCAAGCTGCCTACAATGCATACCAAGAAGACTTGGAGGTTGCCGAGCAAGAGAGAGTCATTCGCGGCGAACCAACTGAGGAAGAAGAGGAGGCTCGCATTGACAAGGAATTTGTCATAGGCGAGATGCTCAAAGTTGCTGTGAATCTAGACTACGCTGATGAGATTGGGCGCCGGAAAATGTTCCAGCTTGTGAGAGACATGATCTCTCAGGAAGCACTACCCGAATCACTTGTCGCTAGATGTTTGGACGTATTACGGATACTATCACCAAACGAGAGGGATCTTATTCGAGTTGTTGTGGAAGTAGTCCACGAGCTTAGGGATGTCAGTGATGAAGAAGAGGCTCTAGTAAGTTGGACACCTCATTGTTCGCATTTCATTCCCGTGACGACGTTATCTTTGCTAGAAGGAGCCTGCAGATGACGGAGAGACCAATTTTGGCGAAACACCCATGCCAACTCGTACAGCACCCAAAGGACCAAAGCCATCAGAAGATATGTCTTCCGAGGAACGAGCTCGTATGGACGCGATTGATTTGCGTTGTCTGTCACTTTGTATAGGGATGCTGGAGCGTGTTAACGGAGTGCGTTATAGCTTATGTTCAATTTCCTAATCACTCACTGTTGCTCAGACATTCGAAGAAAATTCGACGCTCGAAGGCATCCTTGGCGAGTTGATCATTCCTGCCGTCAAGCGTAAGGAATTGGTACTTCGTGAAAAGGGTCTCATCTGTTTAGGTCTTTGCTGTCTTATTGCCCGAGTATGCTCGTGTTGCCCACCATGTAGTTTTGAAACTAATTGATTTCATAGCGCATGGCTCTCAACTCTTTCCAGCTTTTTTTGGGTCAAATTCAGACTGCCCCAGAAGTCTTGAGGATCCGTGTGCTGCAGATTGTCTTCGACATTCTTATGGTGCACGAAAATGACTTCTTGAAGAAAGAGGGTAGTACAGTGGGTAACAACAGCTTCAACCTTATTTCAATGCTCACGTTTCTACAGAGAGAGCGTATCATCGAATTCTTCTTGCAAGTCCTGGAAACCGAGGAATCGGACAAGGTGCAAGCCCTCATGTGTATCGGCCTTTCAAAGCTTGTCCTTTCCGGGATGATCTCCGAAGACAAGGTTGGTGCCGATAAATTGTTGCACGATATCAGGAGGTAACACCTCTTCAGGTCCTGCAAAGCCTGGTTGCTGCATATCTTGCCCCGGACACGATCGACAACCAAGAAGTCCGCCAGTGCCTTGCGTATTTCTTCCCCGTGTACTGCTACTCCTCTGCAGTCAACCAGCGACGAATGCAACGGCTGTTTATTGGATTATTCGAGCAACTTGCCCCAGAAACACGAAATGTTGACGAAACCCAGGATATGGTCAGTCCTGCTCAAATAGCAGCTATGTTCGTGGATTGGACCGATCCACAGAAAGCTATGTGAGGCAATGTTATTTGTTTTGAGAGTGCCAGTTAAAATGATGCAGCGATGTGCAAGATCAACTAACGGACGAGACAATTCATATCGACCTAGCAAGCGATATCGCAAGAGCACTGTTCGACGACAAGATGATAAGTATGTCAATAACTTTCTGGGGCGAACCATTAACCAATGCTGAAATTGCAGAGGAGGACAAGAAGGTTTTGTATCAAGTTCTTGGGCGGCTATACTTGCCGGACAAGGTTGATGACGATAAAATCCGCACGCTCAAATTACTACTTCACAACCTCAATTCTGTGAGTTCATCTGAACATTTGTGTCACCCAAAAACTCATGCGCATACAGCGTCGACCAATTCGTGACGCAGCAGCCAAGAATGCGCTCGCGAAATTTGATGCTGCGATCTCAAAAAAATATGCTGAGCAGCTAGAGAGCTTCAACGAGGAAGATTACAGGCAACTGGAGTACCTGAAGGACTTGTTCGAATTTCTTGATGATATCATTCCCTTGGACGACGGCGAGGAGGTTGACATACCTCGCACTCGTGCTCGGAAAAGGTGTGATTTCTGTTACGCTACCATCCATACGCGTTGAGACTGATTGTGTGACATAGGCGCTCGGAAAGCATTGTTACCGATACCACGGACAGCATCATACCAGATGAAAGTGTGGCTTCTGCTGCTTCTCCGTCACACCCAAAGGGCAAGGGTAGAGGGAAGCAAAGCAAGTAAGTGGTCATTCATTCGTTATTAACTCCAGTCGACCTATTGTTATCCAGGCGGAGACGTGTTTCTGGTTCCGATGACTCAGACGATGATGTCCTATCGCACGACCATGTTACCCCAGCACCCACACGAACCCTGCCAAAGCGGGCTGCGTACGTTAACATGTTATGGATTTTCCCGTTTAATGTGGTCTTAACTTTTGCTCACAGGTCGGTAAAGAAACCTCAGGTAGTGCAGTTAATTGAAGATGACGATGACAAAGAGGAAGAAGAGGAAGTTTCATCCCCTCCTGCCTCTCACAACGAACGAAGGCCCAGGCTGTAAGTCGCTCGGATAAGTTGGACAGCACATACTCATTTGATCGTATGCAGTGCAAGCAAAGCGAGGGATGACATTCAGCCTGCCTCTGCAGGGAATCATACCATCGATTCCATCATTGATAGCGAAGAAGACGAAGAAGAGGAAGACGAAGTTGCTAATGATATATTGGCTTCGGACGAGTGAAATTTCCATCATCTATAACAAGAGTACAGTATCTATTATGATTTATATTTGTACCCTTATCACTGTACTTTTACTGGCAGGACCGCTGCTTTCACGATTTGGGGTGATTGGATGATAATCGGTAACGGTCGGCCGCCGTAGATCTGCCATGACTCGCCTATCATGTCAATTGTGTCTTCGACGAGAGAATCACGGGTAGAATTGAAAATCGATAAGAATCGTTGAATTCGGAAGAGCCGCTTCAAAATATGCATTCAAAACATATCACACTGTCCCCTGCGTTGACACCATGCGTAATTCAGAGGCGGAGACGTCGTTGCGAGTAGAATCTTTCCGATGGGGATGTTCACTCGAGTTAAACGTTAAGCGTCGACAGCGCGTGAGAATCGACATGTCCTTTGATTCCCTCTATTATTATGACTTCGAAGTCGAAAGTGGGATTTCTGTCTCTTGCAGAGGAATTGCATTTTGACATTTTGAGCTTCCTCCCCTACAGAGACATTCTGCGTTGTACATCTGTGAGCCGCTTTCTCAGCTGTGATTAACGTCCTAGAACGCCACAGATGATTTTGTATTGACAGTCGTTTTGTAGGTATGTAAGGCTCTTCGCCAGACATTCATATCGTCCTCTGAGCTTCAGTACATCGTCGAACTCGCTGGTCAAGGGTTGCTACCTGTCCTCAATACGGAATTTCACAAGCATGTTCCTATTTCCAGACGCCTACAACTCCTGAAAGACAATGCATCTGCATGGTTCCAGTTCAACTTTCGCCTAGTATCTATCCGAGATCACCCTGCCATCACACCAGCATATTTACAACCTCAGAGTTCGGAAGTAAAAAGATTCTTTGTCGATGATCACCTCTACCTGTTCGATGAAACCGAGCAATTGGTTAAGATCTTTCCATTAGTGCCACAGTCCTCACCTCAAATACACCGTGAGTGGACCCCAGAATCGCTGCTTCCTGTTTCCGATGCTGTTATCGATCATGTATGGATCGACCCAGCACAAAACCTGATCGCCATCGCGTATCGTACTGATGATGACGATTATCTTGATTCTCTGAGCTGGCCCGATCGCCCGTTCTATATTGACCTCAAAGCTCTGGACGGAGATGGTGTCCACCCCCAAGCTGCTGGACAGACATTGTTTCTATCTGAACTTGATGATTGTCAAGACAGTAGTTTTAAGCTCCAGGGGCTCGGGAGGCATATTGCTATCCAATGTGGCTTTTGTGGCATGTGGTGGTTGCAGATCTGGGACTGGCAGCACTCAACAACATCCAACGTGAGCCTTGCTGAAAAAGACATGGTTGATAATAGACTTGAACAATTGACTCGCATCTAGAGTATCATCAGTTACACATCAAGCGATGACTCAGACGAAGACTTTTGTTTCCTCGGAAATGATAGATTCCTGACCATAAGCAACCTGAATTTTAATCTTTTTTTGATTGAGGATGTATCCCAAAAACCGACATTCCTGGCGAACTTCTTGCTGCCTATATCAGAGCTGATCTACATCGACTATGTTGGTCCTACAGACGATATTGCTCATGGCCCACAACTGCAGATGGAAGCACATCAAACACTATGGACCTCAGATCCTGAACATCGAATACTGTTCTTCGTCATGAACCTGCACAGTGTAGCCTTCGCCGTTTCCACCAAAGTTTTCTTTGATCTTGATCCATTTAAAGAGACATTGGAGGAGATACCTTGGGAACTGTGGGGCCCTCCAAACACCCGTGCGTTTAATCCAGAATCCAGCTTTGGCGTCGTCGGGAATCGAGTTTTTCAGGCTGCCCGTGTAGTTGGTGCAACAGCAGATGACGGCTCGGCTGCCACGGAGTATCGTTTATATATGATGGACTTCAGCCCCTTGGCTGTTCAGCGCCGGCAGGGCCAAGGACGAGTGGTGAAAGAGCCATCCACGATAGTAGTGGAGAATGAGTCGATAACGACGTCCCTGCCCTATGTCGAAGTGCTGTCGGATGGGAAATATAGTGCTGATGCACACGATGTAGTGAAGATATGGGTCGACCACTACGAACTATATGTGCCTGTAGGTCCCTCTCATGTTTCGAGGGAGTCCGCCGTACTTATTTTATTCATAGAGACTGGCGTCTCCATCAGCTATGAATTGATGTAGCAGGTTGAAGCAGAATCACGCAAAACAATCGAAGCCTACGTTGACATGCTGCAAGGTGTTCAGGTTAGCATCTTCGACAAAGGATAGGTTACAGGCATTACGCACATCATACTAGCGTGATACAAAGTCCCTCGTCAAGTAGCACAAACAAGACGAATCAGAATCATGAGAAGACGCGATTAATGGCGTGGTATCCGTTTGGAGAATAGATGTGCATATTCGTGCCAGCTACCAGACACGGAATACGTACCGCGGTCCGCACGCAGCCAACCGAACTGCGGCTTGCAAGAAGCTTGTACTAATGGTCGTAGACCAGCGATACAGGGCGCATGACCTCTATGAGATAATATGTACGTCCTACATATCCAGCGCGCCGGAATTCTGGTTCACGATGACTTGGCGGTGTAATCGCTGATCAGCTGTTTACTCGGATCGTCCCGAAGTGACAGATGTATTTCCTTTCAATTGATCATCCAATTGAGCGCGCCCCCCGGAAAATTCCCTTGCCGATTTATCCCGTTCGAGACCTAGAAGATCAGCGTTCACCCGCTGAGACGTACACCTGGAGCTACTCGCGTTGACTATGTGGAAGGACCTTGCACTTACGTGTATATAGAGTCCTTTGTTGATGTATCATGTAAAAGCTCAGTATATAGGTGGATCCATCGGGAAGCACTAGCGCTGCTCTGGGAACAGCTGGCTCAGCATGTATAAATACCAGAGAGTGACGGTAAAACTTTCCCAAAACACTGGTGTCCAGTATGAATAGTACCACAGCGACTCCGAGCGTTGCATGTAGTTACGAACCATGGCGTAATATCTGTCATGTTCTCACGTCACATTGATAGATTGAAAGCTAGGGTACACCCGCGTTTCCTGGTCAGACAAGGTGAACAAAACCGTATGGTTATTGTAATCGATGGTGACAGATACTGATACAACTTGGTGATTAGTTGAAAGCAAATATGAAAATAACAAAGCACTTCATTCGTTTGAGCAAATCTGAAACGCTGGATCCGGGACCTCCTCAGTAGCCTCTCTTCTGCCCCTCTGCATCCGTAAGGGGGACATACTGCCAACAAATCAGCGACGAATGAGATAAGCTTTGAAGAAGCCTACCATGACCCCCATCAAATTCTTCTTTGTGACTTTACCATTCTCGTCCTTGTCGACTTGTATAATTTGTTGAGTAAATGTTCCAACTGGTATGAACATCCGCCCAGGGCTCTTGAGCTGATCTACCAGCTGCTGTGGGATCGTGGGCGCAGCAGCACCGACATGAATTGCATCGTATTTGGCAAGGCTGCCATAACCTTGACGACCATCACCAGTGACCGCGACGATGTCGCCCCTGTCGAGAGCGAAGCCCAGTCCATCTTGTCTAAGATTACTCTTTGACCAATCAACCAGTTCAGGGATGTGATCGATGGCAACGACAATGCCGCCTGGGACAAGGTGGTGGAGTACGGCAGAAAGGTAACCGGACCCGCTACCTACATCCAGGACGCGCTTGCCCGGACCAAGGTAGTCGAGAAGGTGCTCGATTGCATGAGCGTGCTATAGAAAAGTATGTTAGGACAATGGCCTCAAATTCCAAGGACTTGCCATGTGTGGTGCAGATATAGTCGCGCCATGCCCGATAGATCTGTGCAGTAGAACTTTAGTAGCAAGGGTCGGGGAAGAGGGTCGATGCGCACTGAGGCGAGTCCTCATATGCCTCTGATTTACGTATGACATAATTAGCTCGGTCGACTTTCGTCATGGCCTGTTACAACTCAGGTTGATGGTGATTACTTGTAGTTTGGAATCAACTGACCTCGCCGACTCTATCTGTTGTGATAATTCGTGCTGTGCGCATGTTTGCGATGAGGTCCGCGTTTGTACGACCTGAACAACGCCAAGCCATTGTGGTATTGGTTGAATGTAACCGAGAAGTCGGCCTCCGTCGCCACAAGGATTGAAGATTGCGAAATGGAAGCCATCGTGCGAGTTCTAATCACCTCATTATTAAACTGCCAAAAAAGGAATGTCATTGTCCACACGTGTGCCACGCATGACGCAGCCAAGAATTTCGTTAGCACTGCGTGGCTATACTTATGGCGTGTTTCCAAATTTCACAAACTCCTGGGTTCACTATTTCCCCTTCTTCAAAGTAACTATTTAGCCTCCATCCTGTCATTTCCAAACTTTTTTTGGGACTCTTCATCCCGGGCCATGGACAGCACTCCCATCTGGCCGCTTCTCTTGACTGTATTTCAGGCATGTGTTCGGAATTCGACTAGCACCCTGCTGTCCATTGATTTTGCTGGCTTTTAGTCAATTCTAGAGGTATTTCTGTTATGTCTCGCAGGTTACATACTCGCCTGGCGCCGTATTATTGATAAGCCCACTCAACGCGTTTGTTTTACTCTCTACTTTGGTTTCATCTTGTTGATCTGGAATCCAGGTGATCAACCATATCAACATCTCCCTGTTCACCCCTGCCTTGTTGTTCTCCAAAGTCGCATTCTTCCTAAGTCCAGGTGCGTCCCATATCTCATCCATCAGCAGGACTCTAATCAGCCTCGTGTGTCCTACAGCAAAACTCAAGGAACTATGGGTTATTCCAATTTTCTTTATAGCGGTCACGGTTTTCTCTGCGCTCGTAGCCAGAGTCCTTTCGAGGATATTTGGATTGAAGAAATCTCATCGGTGTGTTTCTTCATTTATACTCCTCAACCTGTCCCTCCGTTTCCTTGTCTCTCGTGTTTACAATGACCAGAGCTAACCATCCATAACTATTTCTAGTAACTTCGCTATGGCTGCTTCGATGTTCATGAATTCGAACTCACTACCCATCGCTCTGATGCAGAGCCTCGTGATCACTGTAGATGGCCTTAAATGGACCCCAGACGACAACACGGACGCCATGTTGGGTCGTGCACTCACGTACCTCGTGCTGTATAGTACTCTCGGGATGATGGTGCGTTGCGTTAACTTGAATCGTGTTTCAATTGTCCTGGCTTTCAATATCTCAGTTGGATGTCTTGGTCTTTATGATTTTTATTTATTTTTGTTATTTATTTTCAAAACTGGCGTCTGTTCCTTTTTCGTCTTCCAACGAAACTCCCAAGCCAGTCATTTTGAACTCGTTCCGTATTCCGTCGTTTGTAACTCCTTTACTTACATTGCTTACAGCTTCGCTGGAGCTACGGCGTGCGTTTGCTTGCCTCTGCAGATACTCCGCCTACACCAACCTCTCCCCGTTCGCCTCTACTCGCGGCTGTGCCATATGATGCCGAAGGAGCCCAATACGCTGATAATTCATCCTTATCAGATGAGACGACGCTTAGCGAGCACCATCATTCATCCAGGTTCCAGCCCACGAGCCCTTCTCATCACTGGCAAACTCAGGTCCATCCCACAAGCCCTTCACATCACTGGCAAACCCAAGCTCGTAGCCAAGCCGTAGTCGTGACTTCGCCTCTCGATGACACAGATGACAATGATCAAGATACAGCGTGTGAGATTCCTACCTTCATCCCAGAGCCTTCAGGCCATATCCATGGACAGCTACGTCCGCACCCCTTGCCATCGCACCTTCACCTGTCGCCATCTCGCGTACCCCAACGGTCGTCTTCACTTTCGCATTCACGCTCCCCACACCCAGCACGGAATACGGCTATATATCACTCTTTCCCAAATTCACCTGTGCGGGAAGATGCACCTTTGGCCTCGGACAGTGTCACGCCCGCAGACTCAGAGGATGGAATAGAAGATGGGGCAGAAGTTACAAGTGAAAATTTCGGACATCGTCGACACCGCACTGGTCTCCGACACGTCTGGAAGTCCACCAAAAATGCATGGCGCCATATCAACGCGTTCATGACAATGCCCCTATGGGCTTCCGTCCTCAGTCTCATCGTCGCGTGTACTCCGCCGCTCCAGTCTGCGCTTGAACACATGGAATCAGTCAAAGGCGCGCTTGGTGCTGCAGGCAATTGCAGTATACCACTGACGCTTGTGGTGCTTGGGGCATACTTCTACTCCGAACCTCCCGAGGATGACATGCAAAATGGAGATCTGACGGACTACGAGACAGATGAGACAAGGCAGGACCTCGGGCAGAACAAGTCTCGTACCTCACTGCTCAGTACCCTTCAGGAGATGCTGGCACTCAAACGTGTACAGCAGCCGCAGCTCCAGACGCTTGGGGAAGGCAAGACGGTGTTCGTGGCGGTGCTTGCAAGGATGGTAATCGTCCCAGCTGTGATGCTTCCTGTGTTGGCGATTCTTGCTCAGCTTGATATCCATAATGTCTTTGCGGAGTCAGTGTCTTGAATTGTCTTACGGATAGTTGCTGATGTGCGGCTTTTTGATAGCCCTGTGTTCGTGGTGTCGAATGTACTCTTGATAGCAAGTCCACCGGCTCTGACGCTCGCGCAGGTGCGTTTTGTGGTGTTAGTAGTTTCTCTTGATCGCACTAATGTTCTTATGTTGAACAGATAACGCAAGCAGCTTCGAACGACTCGTTTGAGAGGCTAATATCACGGACAGTTTTCTGGTCGTATTGCGTTGTCACCCCACCAAGCACGATTTTAGTTGTAGTTCTGGGGTTATTAATCGCAAAGTTGTGAACTAAATGGTTGGTACGCTTTGCTGGGCTCATCATGATCGCTTGATAGCTGAATAACAGATGACAGATTTTGGATATCTTTTAATCATACTTACTGGGAAACCTGGATGTACATATTTTTGTTGAAGGGCGGGAGAGTTTGTATATATGCATATTGATCTTTTATGCGGTGTTTTATTATCTGTCTCCTGGGACTTTCTGGTATCGATATCCGCTGCAGCGATGGGCATGAGATCAAACGCGAGTTTCAGTGCAAGAGAACATCCTCGCTGTCATTGCACTTTGCCCAACTTCCGCGGGCGACATCTATTCCTTAAAAAGTATATAAACATTGTTCGGAAATGAAATATGAACCGAGGACTGATTGTCACAAAGGTCAGCGCCGATGTGGACTCAAGAGTACCAACAATTTGGTCATGACTGAGTTGCAAAAGGCTTAGCATATTTCACTAGCATTGATTCAGGAATCAGCGGGTGATGCTCGGGACCTGTGCTCGCACATGGACGTAAATGACAGATTCCAAACGCAATTCGCTCCTACTATTCGCTCCTATCTCCATGTATGTATATGATCCAGGGAATGAGACGAACTTGCAAAGTTGACACGCCTTCGTACTGGATAAAAGTTGAAAAACATCGCCATGCTATTCGATTCGTTGGCGATGACAATCAGGTAGGTGTAGTTAGACATCAGCGATGCGGCCGGTGATTGATGTACGATATCAATACGGCAGCCGTATTCATCGTGGTTCTTCATAAATAGGGTCCTGGCAGAGTACAAGAGAAGGTCCAGAATGAAGGCACCCTTGTTTAACAATCTAGGGTAGCAGTGATCGGTAAGTATGTGGAATCTACCAATCCAGATGATCATATTAGCCAAATCAGTAGCTTAGGACGGCATTGTGCTATCCCACTTGCGGTATTTTTGTGCCTAGGATCAAAATTTAGCCAACCTAGTCTAGAACGAAGGAATCACAAAGGACCAGGCCTTGATCGCAGATAGACTTTACATAAGGACGATTCCTGTCTGAGGATGCTAATGCCAAGTATGCATCAAGTACAGACTACGCCAGTCACGCGCAAAAAATCACCGTAAAAGATTGTGATTGATGGTTGTCAGGACCGGCCCCCAAGGAAGCAAGCTCAAGTTTAATAATACTTCGAGGGTACGGGGAACGGCATGGCAGAATGTTGGTGGCACGACTGTGCGAGAAGATGGGTGGGAAGCAGTGCGGGGGAGCGTTGAGAGAAGATGAGCACGATTTGCTATTAATGGCGCAAGACGACGAAAGAGCCGGTGCGTGAGATAAGAGAGTACAGAGAGCTTGAAGGCGTACGGAGAGTACTTGCAGAGTACGATTGAAAAGGCTTGGGTTCGAGCGAGCGCTTGGCAAAGTTGCAGCCCCGAGCGACCAGTACTAGTACCTGGGCGAGGATGGGTGGGTTCCTGAGTCTGCCAGGCGTAGCTAGATTTGCTGCATGCATCATCCATGCCAAGTCTACGCTCTAGCTCCCAGGGACATCGTTTACCCTCCGTTAAGCTGAAAATAGAGGAAGCTCACCGAGTATTAGCCGTCGCCCGAGGCAGTTCCACATCACCAAATTAATTACTTCGCAGGCTGCAGCAACTTGGAATCGAGTGCTAGTACAATTCAGTCTCTCCTAGACTAGACTAGTACTGACATTCCTTATACAAACTTGTTAGTCGCTTGCAATTGCTGTACCGTGAGCTAAGTCGACGCCCAGGCAAGGTAAACGAGCTAAGTCTGTTTAGCTGTGCGTGTTGTGCTGGAGGATGCCGACGTATGGTGCACATTTACCCGTGAATCTATAGGAGAGCAAGTATCTCACACACAACGTTCCTTTCCCTGCTCTCTTTAACAGAGTTTTCGTTCCTTACATTCACATCATTCAATATCTATTCCAGCCTCTAGTGGACCCGCAAAGTCCAACTTTCGTCGTTCGAGGGCCCGCCTGGCATGGTTGGATTCTATGAATTCCAACTTATTATCCTTGTCTCCCTGTGTTTCATCTTCCTCCTGGTTGAACGCCATGTCTCGCGACGGAAAGAGTTGAAGGAGAAAGACCTGCACACCGCCGAGCGCCTGGAAGACGGGGAACCGACGACATCAAGCAACTTTCTAGCTACATTGACGAGGCAGTATCTCATTGTCTATGCAATCGTAATGGGTATGCATGATATTCTGCTCACGGGATTTACGTGTTCATCAATTTATCCAGGTGCTGATTGGCTCCAGGGACCATATGTGTACTCATTATACCGAGAACAATATGGTCTTCCGGAACGGATGGTCGCAGTCCTTTTTGTCACAGGGTTCATGTCCGCAGGACTCACTGCACCCTTGGTGGGCGTCTGGGCGGATCAACAGTACGTCGTATATGCCCTCTTTACTGCTATAAAGTTGTTTGACTAGTACTGTAGTGGACGCAAAAAACTGTGTCTTGCCTTTTGCCTGACATATATATTCACCTGCTGTTGCATAACCATCCCGTACTTGCCCATTCTTCTTCTTGGACGTGTATGCGGAGGTATCTCAACATCAATCCTCTACTCTGCGTTTGAGTCCTGGCTGGTGAGCTCTGCTGGAGCCCTAGCCCTCCCATCAACGGATCTTTCCACAATATTCGGACGCGCCACGCTCGTGAATGGCTTTGTTGCAACAGGCGCAGGCGTTGCAAGCAATCAGCTAGTCACCTTGACGGGCTCATTCACATCTCCTTTCGTTGCCAGTGGAGTCTTGTTGCTATTAGCATACCTTGTGATCCGTGCAAGTTGGGGGGAGAACTTTGGTGGCGGCGGCGGAACAACTCCTGGCAAGGACTTATTTCAGCTGAAAAGACTGGGGCAGGCATGGCGCATTGTCAGAGATGGTGAGTCCGGCTCACTCCCCGTTTTTGTGATATCCAGGTCGTGAACGTGATTTTAGATCCTATGCTACTCGTCATTGGCCTGACCCAAACTTGCTTCGAGGGTTCTATGTACCTCTTTGTCTTCCTCTGGGTACCATCTCTTCAGGAAGCTTCGCCGACGTTTCCCACTATTGCACTACCGCTGGGCTACATCTTCTCCTCATTCATGATATCTATGATGCTCGGATCCCTCCTCTACAGTGTTGTTACCACTCAATCCGGCGGTCTGACGGTCCACGCCAAGCTCAGTAGCTTAGTTTGTGCATTTGCTGCCCTCGCACTAGCAACAAGCATAAGAAGCGACAGTGAGCGCGTCAGGTTCTGGGCGTTCTGCGCATTCGAAGCGTGCGTGGGGATGTATTATCCTGTGCAAGGGATGTTGAGGGGAACTTTAATTTCAAACGAGCACCGAGCAACAGTACGTCGCCTCTCCTTATCGTAAAAAGAAGGCGCTGACCCGAATGATGTAGCTGAGTTCCCTGTTCCGTGTCCCCTTGAACGTGTTTGTTGTCGTCTCCCTTATGACCGGGGTGTCGAGTGCTAGGGACGCCGTGTTGAGCGCATGCTCCTTGATGCTTGCGTTCTCTGCCCTTATGACTGCGTTTGTGGTCGTAACGAGAGCAGATGACCATGTGTCCTCCGAGGCAAGCTTGAGACCAGAGTGAGAAATATGGTCAGCCTCAGCTCTACAAACATTACGTGACAATCGTCATATCAAAGTGACAACACAAAATAGGCTCAACGAAAAAAACGATGTAATGTCCAAGTGTAGAAAATATCCTAATATTATATGATATCTGCAGAATGTGAAAAAGTAAAGTGCGCATCAGTTCTGCAGAATTTGCCTCCTAGTAGAGGTCAACATTAACAACGCTTGTTGACCGTGAACGCAAGGGGGGGTGTCGTAAAGCCAAGATCCTCACACAGGGCTCATGGTGACCTGAATATTTGCAGATGACTTAAAAGTTGCACCAAGTTCTGCGTGGCTTACCAAGCCATATTGTGGCTAAGTCGTTATTCGATCTCCGATTCATGGACCGCCGTGAGTCAGCTGATCGGCAACGACAAAATTATAACCTCCTCTTCATCTCCTTTTTTTACTTGGTTCCGTCTTTCCCCTTCCTCTTTTGTTTTCTCTCTTCCTTTCCTACTTCATCTCTGCTTTTCCTGACACCGCAAAAATGGACGTTGACATGAAAAATAAGGACGAGATCGACGACAAGCGTGACAGAGAGAGAGACCGCGAGTTCGACCGCGACAAGGACCGTGACAGGGAGCGCGACAGAGAACGTGAACGGGATCGTGATAGGAGGGACCGCGACAGGGACCGTGATCATATCAGGAGGGACACGGGTGTGTAGTATTACCTGGCGTCATGCAAAAATTCATTATTTTTCACATGTCGTCAGGTCGGGGCGGTAGGAGTCGGACTGACCACTGGGAACCAGATGACAGACGGAATGGAGATGTGAGTTGCCTGCTACCACTTGTTTTACAATCAATCCTGACATTTGGTTATTCTAGCGCCGGAAGCGTTCGCGCAGTAGAACACGTTCCCGGTCTCCGAGGCGTCGTTCAGCTTCGCCTCGTGACCGCAGGCATTCACGCCGTTCGCGCTCTCGCAGTCGTAGTCGGACGCCCTCGCACTCCCGTAGTCGTGACCGCGGTGACCGTAAGCCAGCTGATCCGTTCCCTCGTTCCCTTGGTGGGCCCATGAACGCAACTCATGAAGAAGCCGTTGAATTTGCCAAGATCAGCAAGAGAGAAAACCGAGTCTATGTCGGCAATCTCAGTTACGACGTCAAGTACCGTGACCTAATGGAATTCATGAGGGGAGGTGGGTTGGGGAATTTAGATTTTTCTTTGATTGGGGAGAGAGGCGGGGTGTGGCCACTTTGTAAACCCGTTCTGCTGAGGCTCAGAAGGCAGCTGGTGCTGGCGAGTGTGAGCTGATGAGGGAGAGTGGTGTGGTGCCCTGGCCGGTTTATTTCCTTGGCTTTTCGATTGATGGATGGTTGGATTGAGAGGATATTGATGGGAGTTTTCTTTTGGGGATTGATAGCTGGTGAGGTTCTATTCGCCGAAGTACTCGTCACGCCAACGGGAGTGTCCAAAGGCTGCGGGTAAGTGACTCACACGATATCCCCATAATCATAACTGACTTGTCACCAGCATTGTCGAATTTGCTTCGCCTGAGGATGCGCAACGCGCCATCCGCGAACTCTCCGAGGTGGCCATGCTTGGGCGCCCTGTATTCATTCGCGAGGTACGACTCCCTTGTCTGGTTGGTGCTATACTCACACTACAAGACAGGACCGAGAGAACGAGTCGCGCTTCGGCGCTACGCCTGTCCCAGGCAAGATTGGAATGGCGATGGCAGGACAAGGTTTGCATGCGCAGCCACCTCCACGTCCGCCCCATCATAATTATTTTGGAACTCACAACAACCCCGGTAATCAGCTGTATGTTGGCAATGTGGGTTTGTCCCTCTATCGTCTGTTATCCGTGCTGAATCATCCACAAAGTTACCGTATCAAGCTGGTTGGCAAGACCTGAAGGATCTATTCCGTTCGGCTGGTAATATTATTCGGGCTGATATTAACATTGGTGCGGACGGGCGTCCCAAGGGCTCCGGAACTGTAGTGTTTGAGACTGCAGCTGATGCTAAGCAAGCCATCGGTACGTGTATTCACATTGTTATAGACGCGACTCACTCGTCATGCAGGTATGTACCACGGCTTTGACTGGTATGGCCGCACACTGGAGGTTCGGGAGGTAAGTTGGAGGTGATGCTCTTTCTCCGATACAATGCTGATCATCTGTTAGGACCGCTATGCGGGTCTTTCTGGCCCAGGCTCGTTCCGTGGTAGCCCTTTCCGAGGTGGTGGTGGCGGCGGCGGCGGCTATGGTGGTCGTGGTCTGCGTGGTGGCCTCAGGGGTAGTTTCCGAGGCAGCTACCGCGGCGGGTTCGCGCCCTCTGGTCCTGCTCGTGATTTCTCGAATCAGGACCTGTACGCAGACTACTCTGGTCCTGACCAGCCTGCTGCTCACGGTGGCCTGAGAATGGATGGCTACAGTAGCGGCTACGGGAGCAGTGGCTATGGTGTGGCGGGTAGTGGTGGCGCTGGTGGAGGATATGATGCGGAGCCTAGCCAGCAAATCATGGTTCGCAATGTGAGTAATTTTGACATTCTTTTCTGTGGACAAGATTATTTATATGCATTTTAGCTCCCTTGGTCTACTGCAAATGAAGATCTCGTCGAGTTGTTCGAGACTACTGGGCAAGTTGAACTCGCTGAAATCCTTTTCGATGGCGCTAGATCCAAGGGATGCGGTGTAGTCCAGTTTGCTCAGGTTCAAGAGGCGGAGACGGCTATTTGTGAGCAACTTTTTTTTTTCTTTCTTCAGGGCACGCTAACGTCTCCTTGCAGCAAAATTCCAGCAGTACATGTATGGTGGACGTCCTCTCGACGTGCGGTTCAACGACAGATGGCATACATTTACACCCACTGCAGCCAAGGGCGGCCAGGTGATGCCCATGCAGGCGGAATGATCTATTTGTACTCTTGCCACCTTTCTGTTCTCTCGACATTTAAACTGTGACCGCGTTCAGGTCGATAAAAATATTGTGAATCATCGTTGAATCTTTTGTCTCTTCCAAGTTTGATTTGTCTTTAACTAATCATAAAGTCGAATGTGCGTATGCTTGCAATGAATCACTGTTTAACAAGACTGGCGAATTGTTTTTACCGCCCACCGCATCAGAATATAAATGGCACACAAGGCTTCAGCTGAGCGCTGAGCATCCACCATCAAAGGAGGGAATTTACAATGACTCGACCAACCAAATGTAACAACAGATGCTTAGTACTTGTGATGATAAGAATCAAGAAGGAAATTCAAAGACTAAAGGCAAAAAGGTGATGCCCGACATCTACCTTTCTTGCCCTGCTGACTCGGAGCGCTTCGACCGTTTGGTTCCAGTTATCCTACATCATTCATGGCCTGTGATAACATAACGACAAAAAGCACAATGCATTTTCTCCAGGTGCGTTTTAAGTTTGATAGGTTTTGATCTCGCTCCCCATATCAGCAGTGATTTTTTAATCGGACTCATGGTACTATCACACAATCATCACAGGTACCTGGGCACGCAACGCCTTACACCAACAGCGATGTTATCCCTCTTCCACCTTCTCGCCGAACATGGTCGAAGAAAGTGTTTGTGTTCTTTTGGTTCGCAACTGGTGTGCAAATTTTCTTCTTCAAAGGCATATTTCGAGCCTAACGTTGACTTCAGCGATTAACATCGCAGAGTGGTCAGGTGCATCCGCATCTCGTGAGTTGAATACAAATTCATTCTTTATCAAAAGTTGACTTCTTTGTTTTATTGAGTCGCCCTGGGCCTTACGGTTCAGCAAGCGATTATCGGTAAGACCTTCGAAGTGTGTAATCAAGTCACTCGAATTTACTCTTTGTTTTGCAGTAAACCTGACGAGCACGATCATGTAAGAACTGTTGATGCATGGCTCTCTGAGATACATCATAGTATCCGTTATTTTAGTATCACTGCTGCCCTCGTAATCAGTGGCTATGGAGGAGGCCAATGGCATGTTCCTTTTGTAAGTGATGCTCTGCTGTTTTCGATTTCCTCTTAGACTTCAAGTAGGCAGTTATCAATCGTGCACCTTGGGGACTGTAAGTTTCAGCCCTGCTTGTTATTCTCAGCATCGTCACTATGTGTATCTCAGGCGGGGCTCGTGGTTTCCACTCCTTAACCGCGTTCTGTTATCTTGTTGCTGGTATGGAGTTCAAGGATGGTTCGGTGGTCAGATGACAAAAGTGATGATTGGTGCGATATGGCGTAAGTCATGCGCCTCTCCACGATTTTTCGCGCGTTAACGAGCGCCTTAGCGAGTTTCTATGATATGCCGAACACATTTGGACCCGATGCTGCAATGGAAACCAACGACCTTGGTAAATACGACAATGTATGTCGCTCAACAACAATGACTGACGATTTTTGTGCCTTCAGTTGCCTTCGTTATATTTTGGCTTGCATGCCTCCCTTTATTGCTTTTAAAACCCGAGTCGTGCGTTCTCACCAACTTTTCCATGATGCCGGCTTTGAACCATGCGTCCGCCAATAGATATCGCATACCTGCAATTATATCTGCGGTCCTTGTATTGATAGCTGCTCTAGCTGTATTCCTTTGGGCTTTTGTCAAACAAGGAAACGGCGGCCCGCTTTTCTCAAATCCTGAGTGCGTTTGCACCACTATTGCTCTTGCAGTGTGTTAATATCTGTCCTTAAGAGCTGTGTATGGGATCGGCAACCTTCAAGGTTCTCAGCTAGCTTGGGTGATGGTAAGGTGTATCAATAGCGGCATTGGAGGCTGGGCTGGTGGTGTAAGTACTTTTAAAACCAATCACAATCTGTAATTAGCTAAGTCAAGCATTCTTAGATTTTGTATCAGAGTGGTGCGTGATCCCTCGCAAGGTACTGATCACTAACTAGACAAACTTCATTAGACTTTTCACGATACGCAGTCCACCCTGGAGACCAAGTGTATGGACAGATATTCAGCATACCTCTGTGTCTTCTCGGATCCAATATCCTTGGGATTGTGACGACGTCTTGTGCACGGGGCTTTTACCCAAATGAACCATTGTTGTGGTAAACTACCTCTCTGCAACATACAACAGGGAATAACTCATATGACGTAGGAAACTTTATGATTTGCTCCAGGCAATTCAACGCAATGAAGCTCCTGCCGCACGTGCCGCAGTATTTTTTGCTGCCTTTGCATTTTTCTTATCGCAACTAAGTGTAACTGTATGTTTCCGAAAGGCCAAGCATATCATGCGCCTGATAACTTTTGGTCAATGGTGCAGGTTGTCGCATGTGGTGTCGTAGGCGGAATGGATCTCGCAGCTTTGTGCCCTCGGTAAGTCTTCCGCATTTCTCTCTAGTTTCTATTTAGCTTGGAGTTCGACAGTTACATCGACATCCGTCGTGGCTCATTGATCATTGCTATCATTGGAATATGCATCAATCCTTGGAAAATCATGAACGTAGGTCCATTCAGTCTGCATCAGTAGCCATCGACATTGCAATCGGCTTGAATTGATTAGACTGCTAACTCTTTCATATCCGCAATTTCTGGATATGCAGTCTTCCTGGGACCTCTTACGGGGATTATGTTTGTAAGTCCACGTCTTTTTGTCCTAGAACCTTCATGCTTGAATGATGATTTTCACATTCAGGCAGATTATTACCTCTTAAGACATCGCCGTATCAAACTCTCGCATCTCTTCCTCCCACAGATCGGAAGCGACTATTGGTGCGGTGTCTTTTGCATGCCATAACGAGCAGTCTTTTACGATTGTTAGGTTCTGGCATGGTTTAAACTGGAGAGCTCCCATCACTTGGGTCCTGGTATGACCTCCACGACTCTACCTACTACATCTCACGTCAGATCTTAGGGTGTTTGGGCAAGCTTACCGGGGTTTTGTGCATCGGTGACACCAGCGAGCGTGATCGTTAGTGACACTTGGGTGTACGTTCTCTATAGTATTCAATCAAAGACCCTAGCTGAACACCGCAAAATCTAGGCATGTCTATTACCTTTCGTGGCCCTTGTCGGTGTGCATAAGCGCATTGGTATGGATGATACTCAATACCATCTCACCAGCCCCTGGTATAGGTGAGGTAGATGACGACGACGTCTTCGGAACATTTGAAGAACTCCAAAAGCCCAAGGACAGCAAAGAAGAGAAAGAGGGGCCAGATCATCTGAGCGATTCCCCGACATATATCACAAGCTTAGAACACGCTTAACATGACCACATAGGACTCATATATGTTGACTGTACAGACGTCACGGTGACCGTAATTTTCACAGATCACGGTACAATGTGATTGAAAGAGAATGTGATATAAAGAACAAAAGCAATACAGTCGAAACTACACACCGATATGAATAAAAATCACCCTCTGCTCGAGCGGCACTTCCCCCCTCACAGTGTGTAGCGCAATTGAGTGACGGGGGTAGGGATATGGGGACTGTCACAGTGTATGGAGTGTGGCTGAGAGGGAGATGATGAGGGTTCCAGTCATGCTGCACGTGTGACTGCGACTTGGGACATATGGCCACAATGAAATCTTTACGGTTGCTGGAACAAAACCTGGCAGAATTCCAGGGGCATCCGAGACTCGCGAAATATTATTGAGTTATATGATGCAGAGATGGTTTGAATTCGATAGAGAACAAAAATCGACTGTCGACTCCCTAAAGTAAGATGGTGCTGGCCGTTGGCCATGCAAGCAGACAGCCTTTCATGATGGAGAACCCTTGCAATCAATTCACCCATTCAAGGTCATGACCCTCGCATTTGCGGGGCATGCAGGCGAAGTAGAGCGCCCATTCTCAGATTTCGGCATAACACAATCTGCGCGACGGTGTGATCTATTAGTCGACACATTGGAAACACTCTGAAAAAATCGCGCAAACCTTCGATGCGTGCACAACGCTATGAAAACCTCGAAGGCTGGGAAGTCCACCCAGTGCCATCGACATGCATACTCACATGCACAATCGCGAAGAGATTGGCATTGCTGCTGAGATTGTACAGGACCCTGAAGCATCCTTCGCAGTATCATTGTCGACGAGGTTGCCGCTGAATTTGCAGCTCCCGAAGAGTCGGGGTTTACGATATTCGGCCCTCATAGTTCGCCCAACACAGCCACCGAGCCACCTAATATTGCACATGCTTTCGCCGACGTTTGGCCGACGTACATCTCCTTCTCCGACTTCGGCGTCGTAATTCACTCCTTCGTAAGACTTCTATGCATTACCCTACAACTACTGAGATTTGTGTAGCCCCTCGCCTTCAACCTTTTATCCAAATCATGCGGAATACGATGATTATAGAGACTCTGTCTCCAATCAGACACCTCAGACATTGGAGCATCAATTAGTCAATCAGTATCAGCAGGTGCGAATATGTCCTTATATATGTTTTCACTAGGCTTATATCTACTTTGGGTGGATTATGACGACCATGCCTCACCGGTCATCAATGAGTAATTCTATCAATCTCAACAGGCTACGTTTGTAGTAAGGCAACCTGTGAGCTTCTCCTGCCAATCTGCATGGAAGGATGTGTTACCTTTATTGTGTGTAGTTGGACTATCATCTCTACTCGCACCCTACTCCGGATGCCTTTCCATCGACGCATTTTGTCTCTGATGCAAATCGCGAGGAGCTGCAGACGCTCGGAAGCCTTACAACTTGTAACATGATAAACAGACGTGCGTGCTGATATAGGCTTCACAAGACTATATATGATCATATACGCTATGTGTGACGTCCCGAAGCAGTTCTACTTTACTTCTTAGATTCTACGAATTCTACGAATTCTTAGATTCTTAGAATTTCTGGTTATAAGTACCTTTGTGTTATCACGTCAAGTCGACTCCATTCCTGTCTCGCTATCTCATCTCTTAGAATGGCTTCAGAATCTAATCCAAATGGCACAGTTGCTGTTTTCTTGCCAAGTGGAGAAGGAAACATGGACACTAAGCCATCAGCATGGCCTTTGAACGCCAGTGGAACACTTACCCCACCACTGCCGGCGAGTTGTGACATGCACGATCGTCTGGATGGCATCTGCTCCAAAGACTTGAAAGACGATGACGACCGCACGCTTATTGATCCTGATATCATTCGCGATATGTAAGTAATTGTCTCGGTTTCATCATATTGGACAGAACATTGAGATGATTCGCAGTATCATCGGACTTTCAGACGGCTTAACAGCACCCTTTGCTCTAGCAGCAGGTCTGTCATCTTTGGGCAGCTCAAGATTAGTTGTCGTTGGCGGAATAGCTGAACTCATGGCCGGTGCTATTTCTATGGGCATTGGTGGCTTCTTAGCATCCTCGGCAGAGCGGGATCATTGCCATTACATGCGACGCCACATATCGGCTCGGGTGCAACGGAGCTGCGTTAGACAAATGGAAAGGGAAGTATGTGCTGTACTTGTCCCCGTAGGTGTCGACGAGCAGACGTGCCAGGCGGTCACCAGGTGTCTTAGAGATGCTGAATTTGACCCCGAAGTCAGTGCGAACGGTTCATTGTCAGACGAAGAAGCGCAGTTGCTGAGATGGAAGGACCAAGTCGGTCTGACACCGTTTTTACTCAAATTTGGAGAGGGAATGGGTGTGTATTTTTTTACTTTTGAATACCGCCCATATTCATTGTTTCATTTTTAGAGGACATCTCGATTCGTCGAGTATACTCTTCGGCGCTGATAATTGGCTTGGGGTTCTTGGTTGGCGGAATCATTCCCCTCATTCCATACTTTTTTATTCCGCAAGCGCATGTAGCGCTCGTATACTCTTGTATTATCACAGGCATCGTTCTGTTGATATTCGGAGCTGTGAAAGCTCGGGTTACGGGTGCTGGGCAGGGTGTTGGAGGCTACATATGGGGAGCAGTCAGCACTCTATTAGTTGGTGGTACCGCTGCTGCAGCAGCTTATGCTCTTGTTGCATGGCTGGATGATGCGTAGCCATTTGCCACTTACATCGTATGTAAAACTTGTACAAGTCGTTTTGTGTAATTGACATTTTTATAAGTTCCGCCGGAGATTGCTAGTTTTGCAAAATCTTCGGAATTCAACAATCCCATGCGGCAGCTGCCTTTGATCTTGATCATCACAAAGATCTAACTGCCAAGTCAAACGCTACTGTTCAAGCTATGGAGGCGTACGAAGCTTATCAGACTCCTTTTTCCAGGTATTTCACTCCTCACCTAGTCAATTTCCGTCTCGATTCGCCTCTCTCCATCTTTGCGTGAGACACCCCCAATTCTCCTCGAAGGTACACGCGGAGGTACACGCGGCTACGCCCTTATTCATTCCTTCCCTCTCCTTATCGATCAGTCCACCCTCGTCTGACTCTATTTGGTCACTCTCAAGCGCATCGACAAAGCCACCGGTCCACGATAATTCCCCAGCGCTTTCCACCCGGCTCACCCTCGATCTGTATTACTTGTTTTTTTTTTTCAATGCCTGTTTATTAGCAACTTGATGAGCCGATCTCGATGGTGGGCTACTCATCGTAGGGCTTACCATTCGTTTGCTGAAATTCTTTAGTTCCAAGTCATCAGTGCGAAAAAAAGTCCTCGGTTCCTTACACATCCTACAGGCCTCTACTCGCCCGTCAAAATCGAGTCGAAACGATACCGGCACAATCAGCCATTTAAGTCTAGATCTATAGTGTAGGGTGATACTGTGCGTTTACTTCACTCATAGTTCGTCTTTTTTTGACGTGTTTTACCGGGTTAAGCTCAACCATTGGAATCGGAGGTTGGGCTATCAGCAACATCTTGATTTGGAAGACAAAGAGACCAACGAGCACACGATACACGTCGTCACATTTCATCCCTACAGCCTGGTGATGGCGACTGATCATGGTCTGAACTAGTGTCCCACTAACGGTGACTAGTAACGTGTTTTCAGCCTGCTGTGCTGATATCGAGACCACGGTGGCGAAAATACATTGGGGTAGATGATGGCAGGGCACTCCTTCAGAGGGTCCAGGAATTCACAAGCACCCAGAGGTCCAACATTCGTCATCTACTTAGGTTGCCTTTGTCTCGCAAGTCCATCTATTCGACGTCTTTCGAAGTGCTCACAACATCACCTAGTTCAAAGGTAACGTGTATTCCATCCTGGTATGTTGCAAGCTTCAATAGATCGCAGAGTTTCTAGGTGACACCATTTCAACTGCGCATCGACAACACATCCTACGCCACCCCAACCTTTGACCCTTTAGAAGTGGGCGTTCATGATTCAAATATCAGTCTCTGGAACGCGATATTCTACAGGACCAAGGTGGGCGCGCTCACTGATGGCTCGAATGGTTTGATCTTGCCCGTTCGCCATTACAGCTAGCCTGAGCGCACTCATCTCTGCCGTAGATCTTACCTGGTAACGCACGATGATAATTTAATTTGCCATACATATATCAGCCTCTAGATTGACCCCTCTTCGATGAGTACGGTGACCGTGGTTGCAGCTCTGAATCTCATCCTGTGCGAATTGTGTCTATGCTTAGGGATAACTGACCATGAAAACCATGCGAATGTGGCAGGGTGCGACTTGAAGCAAGAGTCAGGATCAGCAAAGAGGCTAACCTAGACACATCAACCGTGAGGAGCTCCACACCCACACCGTGTGTCGTCATGTAGTACACTAGCATTTTTCTGATCCGGTTCAACGATCCTGGACGCGGACCGTCGGGATTTATGAAAGAAAGCGAAAAAAGCACACATTGTTAACCCTCGTTAGTACAGTAGACTGTCGAGGAACTCGTGTCCCATAAAACCTCACATGAAGTAAGGAACTCAACGGCCTCGTCCACCTGCATGATTTTGATGGTCATGTGCATGAATGCGTGACTGACAGTGTAAGTCACGTAACCCAGAGGAAATACTAAGCGGACTCTCAAAATCTTCCCTTGCTTCAACCAGCTCAAAAACCACGAATGCTCATCACACACAGGATTGCTCCACGCATCCAAATTCCTGAGCGAGCTAAGGTCTGAGCATTCTAATCCCCCTCGATCGGCTCCGGCAGAGCCCAGCTGTGATTGGCTGCGTGACGTACCAGAAAAGCAGCTTCGTTTCTCATCGTCCCGAAGATTCTATTCACCACGGAAGAGGGCGAGAACGAAGGCTTTGAAAATGTTGCGGGGATCGGGCAAACCTTTACCTGTTGTTTGGTTGTCGCTATCGCGCATGCGTCTGTGAAGAAGACGTTCTTGATTACTAGGTGTGCTGTGCGGCCAGAAAACTGTATGCGTGTTGGTGGACCAACCTTGCGGACTAGTTGCTAGTCCGACGAGTACAGGCGCTTGCCGCTGCCAGAGTCATCATGAAATAATGCTCTTAAAGTTAAGAGGATAATACCTCGGAGCATGAGACCAACCATCTCGTTGCGTACGAGGCGCGACTGCGGTGGGACTGGTTTGTCCTTGAGTTTACTTCGTGACTCACATCTTTTGTGGATTGTGAAACTCGATTCAGACTATTCTTGGACTGGTTGTTGTGAATTTTTTCCTTTCTCCTTCGGGAGTTTTTGCAAGCAATGTGTTTGTTGTCGGTTCAGTGGTGCACGTTACTCAAATGTAGGAATACAATTTGTATGGAACATGCCATAACTTTTGTTGTGCAACAGTACTATCGGTATTTTGGAAATACGGATTGAATCGAACAGCTGCTCAAAAGCTACGAATACTTGTTGACATCACGTCCAGGAATGTTCTATGTAGTTGAGTTCTTCGTCCTGTAGAAAATCAGCGGCCTTAAGGTCATTCAATTGTTCAAGAGTCAAAAAGAATCCGAAATTTTATGTACGTTATAGTCACTGGTGCTGAATTTGTGCAACTATAAATCAGAAGAATTGCACTTAGAGCTAGAACGTTAGAACACTGGCTTCGCTATATATCACGGTGGTGTATTACAATTCGTAAGGATGAACATAACCATGAATTCGAAACACGTACTATATACGAGCGTGACATCAGAGGCGTGACGAAACCTGATGACGTTGGTCAGGCGCGGCTCTTCAAATTTCTTCAAACTCTTGACCTACGCGACGCGCGTGCACACGCGAAATCTATTCTACGCGTCAAAATTTGATACTTTCTCGCATTTCATCTTGCCCAGATTAGCACATATGAAGAGTTTCGATGTAGAAAAGCACGAGACCTTCAGGAAGCCGTCACCACTCCGAGTCCCTGCAAAGAAGTATACAAGCACGGTGTTGACACTCTTATGTGCACTCAGGTTGCAATCATATCCTTCCCCTCATCTCATGCCCAAACCGGCACCGCACCACAAGGACTGTTTCAACGTAGGGAAGCGCGGGAATTTCTAGAAAGTGTCTGCCGCTCTTCGAAAGAGTCTTCGCGAAGAGAAGTATACAAACGCTAACGCTCAGTGCTCGTCAACGGGTACGACATTGGAAACATTCCAAAATCACTTTCTCGTACCTCCAGCTTATATCTACGGAGTGCTAATAAGCTAATCATAGCATATCTACAGTTGTTCCAAAGAGAATCGGATCGCAATGGATCTTCCCCACTCACGGGCTACCCAACCCAGTAGGATTCATCTCCACTAACGACATTGACGTTTAACTAGTACTCATTTGGCTTAAGTGTTGCGGACGTAACATCAAGTATCATACTGCACATAAACCGGGGGCATCTCTCGAACTCCCTCGAGCATCTCCCAGAACTCGCACAGTTAGCCTGCCAAGTTCCATATCTTGGAGGAATCACCTCTATTCTTCGAGGTGGACACCAGCTCTAGCTTTTGCATCTTGGCACTATCATGTCCACGGCTAGTATTCATTTCCTCGACGCTGTCGTTCCTACCAAGGGCGAAAGCGAAGATAAACGCCAGTCATCAATCAGTGTTCCGTCTTACTCTTCCGTCAAGCCCAAGCTACCTGTAAGATGGCAGGCAGCGATGATTGCATTAACATGCATGTGCACATGTAAGTGTTCACGTCTATGAAATTCGCTGGTAGCTCATGTGGTGCAAGTCGGACACCACTGGTCTAACGTAGGCATCATATTCTAATTTTTATGGATTATGCGCATTAATTGGATGTTCATAGGGTATCGTTACGACTCTGAAGACAACGATAGAACAAGAACTCAAGATCAATAATTCAGAATTTGCTACGCTAGTAAGAAATGCACTCAGTAGAAATATGGCGGGATTGACGTTTTTGTGTACCTCGCCTCCTTAGGCATCTGTGACGAATATGGTACGGTCAATTTTGTTTTGCTGGCGCAGGACAGATGTGCTTACTGTCCGACAGGTAAACACATTTCTCTGTATCGCCTTGGGTTTCATTATCGACAAATTTGGAGGCCCACTGCTGTCTGCCATACTCGCCGCATTTTGTCTTGCAGGTGCTGTAGTAGAGGCTGGCGCGACGACAGATGGACTCAATAGTTACCATATCCTCATGGTGGGCAAGATCATTGCTGCCATCGGGGGCGGATCCCTCGACAACGCACAGCACAAGATATTCACCACGTATTTTGCACCGGGGAGTGGTTTCGCAACGTCTATAGGTGAGTGCGGTACCTCGTCGAGTAGTAGTTGTCAGCGCTTGGTCTCATTTTTGTCCAATGTTTTTTTTTTCAAGGCTTCATATGGTAGGTTTTGTGATTACATTTTCACATCTCATGTATACGTCCACCTTCCAGGTCGATGGCAAATGTGGCTCAATATGTCGGACAGAGCACCGCAAACGTCATGTCTCAAAATCTTGGTTCATATTCCTGGCCACTGTGGACAGGCGCCATCATAGGCTTTTTCTCGTTTCTATGCGCTGTTTCCGTCTTCGTCCTCGACAAATACCTTCGTTTATCTTACGAGGTCGTCGATCGCTGCGAACAATCTGGCCAGCCAAGTGCGGCCAACGTCGAAGGTGGAATATTCAATTGGTCGATTGTGCGCCAAATGCCCCTTACGTTCTGGTTTGTGGTTCTTTTTGCAACTTTCCAAAACGCTGGTATGGCATCGTTCATAACGGTATCTACGTGAGTTATTGGCTTTGCAATCATATAATAAGTGTTGAATCTTGTGCAGGCAATTTGCACAGCAAAGGCTCCAGAAAGGAGCCGTAGTTGGCGGATGGGTGTCGAGTTTTTACTTGATCCTTCCTATTGGACTTAACCCTTTGTTGGGCATGTTCATTGATGCATACGGGCGTCGTGTAACGATTTGTGAGCATTATATCATTTGAGTAATGCAGGAGCTGATCACAAGGCCAGTGTTTCTTTCGGCATGTATGTTTCTCATCTCCATGCTCCTGTTAAGATTTTCGCAGACAGTACCGACATTCAGTGAGTCAGAATGATGCGGGCAGATGGCGTACTAAACTCGACCTAGTCTGTGGATATGTATTTTATGCGCTTGCTGGGGTGGGTGTATCGAGATGCCCTAGAAATATTTCAGGACTCTAACATTATCTTGCAGAGCATTACCTCGGCTCCGCAAGTAGAGATCATACGCAGCATCATACCTGATCCTCATTACTATGCGACAGCGTGAGTCGCTCGACAAATCTATCGTGCTTCTCTTTTTGACACAATTTTCAGCTTCGCAGTCAAGAGTATGCGTAGTTCTCCTTGAAATTGGAAGAATATTCACCTTTGTGTATTACAGAGTCGATTATTCAGGGCTCCGTAATCATCATTGTGACAGCAACGGGGAAGATCCAAGACCTATCCTCCACCGACTCCCTCGAGGGTGCTGTGACGGTCTGGCTTGCGTACGCGTTTGTGTCCGTGCTCATCTCAGGTGCGCTCCTGGGTGCCTGCTACACGTCGTTGGGAGAGCGCTATCTGCCTGCCGTGCGGCTCTCGCAGGTGCGCCCGAAATATGTAGAGAGGGAGGTAGAGAGGCTTTGGGAGCTACGTCATACTATTACAGAAGAAGGCCCGAGAGACGAGAACCTGACTCTGAGTCAGAAGGATGAAGCGTTGAAAAGACCCTTGTCAAGTTCTGTGTCATTGTATGCACGCAGGGTAGCGCTCGGGGCTGGGTTTACCATAGTCCTCATAGCGTGGGTAATATTTGGCTTTGGTATTGACTGGGGCGACCATGCGAGTGCCACTGGGGAATGAGGAGCACAGTAGAGCAACACATATCATGCTAATTTTCTTGTAGTTGCGTATGACATAGAGTTGAAATATAAAGTTTATATGCACGAGATTCCCGCTCATCCGAGTTATGATCACTCGTTGCATATTAATCGTTATTGACCGGTATATACCCGCGTCTTTTCTTCCTGTACCGATGTATCCTCAGAGCGTGCGCGTGATCTCCTGCTAGCGCGTATAACTCAGGTTGCCGTGGGCGCTAGCGCTCAATTGGAGGTGGTGTGATGATTGATCAGTCTGATGATTGTGCGTGTCAAAAATCACGCGTCGGTCACGTGCATGACGCGACCTACTCCGAAATTTAAAACATCTTTGTTTGCACTACATTATACGCGCTGCGGCTCATCACTAACATTGCTCAACGTTATGCCTCTAATGGCTTCCTCGCGCAAAGCAACGGTAGTCTCAAGAAGCTCGAAGCCTAAGACTGCTATCCCATCTTCCGATGAACTTGTTGAAAAGCCAGGTGACGAGCGAACAACCTTCAAAGCGAAAGGAAAACAGAAGGCGAAAGACGAGTCTCCGGAACAACGAAAGATTTCTGCAATGCTTGATGTAAATGCATCTTTGCAGACAATGTCATTAATGGCACAATCCGGCTGGAAGGCAAATTTGGAAGAGGGGAGAACGAAGTCGAGCGCACTCAGCAAGGTGTCAGCTGCTATCTCTCGTGCAAATGAAGCTTTGTCATGCCTTCGTGTTCTATGTCCGGATGACCTTGACGTAGAGCGTGCCGCATCCAGCATGATGAGCAAGCTGCTTGTTCTGGAGATGGTGCGTGGTACATGAATTCTCCTGCGAGTTCAACTCAAACGTGAAGTAGCACAATACTACCCTTCCTTTCCTTGGTGCCACGCATGCTCGTCTACTCGCTTTGCTTAGGGCGCCTGACTCCGAAGTATCAGCCCACTCTGTCCCTACTTCAAAGTTTCCGGTTCGCCTGCTTTCCCTCCCGCTGCCAACGATACCGCCCCAAGTAGACGTTGCGCTTCTCACGCTTATCTCAACGTATCTAATGCACGCAATCATCTCCTTTACACATATCGCAACGTCCTCATCGTCATCGACTACTACTACTCCGGACTTGTTCTCCACAGCTCTGGTAGAATCCGGCACGCTCTTGGCATGGATATCTTATTGTGTATCTTTACCCCGCAAGCACATAGACACTACGCTCATACGGGCATACACTGTGCTGACAAAATCATGCTCCTCGATGTCTGCAAACTCGCGTTCGACCTTCCTTATCCGCATGTACGCACTCAAGTGCCTTCTATGCACGAGCCCTGGAACTGTGCAGCCGAACACATTCTGGGATCAAATACAGAAGTCGTGCACAGCGTATGTCAGATCTTCTTCTCCGGTATCAGAAGCGCACGAACTTTCCGTCGCAACACTCGTGTCAGAGTCCCTTGGTGAGGTCGTACTGATCGCACAGTCCAAACCATCGTTTATGGAGGGAAAGTCATTTATTCTGCTCTGTGAGACATGGACAAGTTTGGCAAAGCGGGTGCGTCAGTTATTAAAATATCGATATAACATGCGCTGACCTGCTGAACAGAGCAACGACTTGTGCACCCTTGATCGCATAACAGATCTAATGGGTCCGGCGTCTTCGTCTTGCTCGATAGCCGAGGTCGATAGCCTAGCCAACAATCTCAATAAACTCGACCTCTCTGCTCCTTTGCTGAAAAACAAAGACACTGCCGTTCTCGAGTGCACAAAAGTTTTGACAATATTGACTAAAGTCACTGCATGCTTAGATGTAAACTCCGGTCAGTGTTTATTCTTATATATATATACAATACCTGACGAATTCATTTGCAGACGAAACAGATGACCTCTCCAGACGTGTTCACGAAGCGACCAAAGTTCTCCCTGGTTTTGGGGGCCTTTTATGCCTTCCGGCAGAACCGAATGACGAGCTGCAGCGTGTGCAAGGAAAGCTCCAACGTACCCTGGAGAGACTCAGACGAGCTTGCATCAAGGTCCTTGATGGAGAGGCGAAGGTCCAAAGTCATGTAATAATTTCCCTACTAATGGCAATTTCCACCGCCTTGGAAGATGCCTTCAAGCAGGTAAGCTTCTATCTAACCCATGTACGGATGAATTGAAAAGTGTCATCACAGAAGCCAAGTAAAGACATCTTGACCACATCCTTCGATTCATTATTTTCCCTCGCGCGCATACGGCTTAAATGCAATGATCCTGACACTTATACGCCCACTCTCGACCTCCTCAATCGTGCCATAATCCTTCTAGACTCTACCCCCGACCATGTGAATGCCATCCCGGCTTCCGCGCGTGCCAACTACGTCCGCTGCATCTCTGGAGCATATCACAATCTGGCTGGCACGCTGTATCAAAGCTCCAAGTACGGGGGCTCAGTGCGTTTTCTGAAGGAAGGATGTTCACTCGGGGCACGGGCACTTCACATGCGAGCGGGTCTTATACAGGACGACACGGAAGATGGTGAACGGGCCGAAGGGTGGAAACAACTCGAAGAACAGATGTATCGGAGGTGGGAGCTTCTTGCGGTGTGCTATTCTAAGATTGGGGACCGGAAGGTGATCATTTTGCATTGCTTACCTATCCGGTGTAGAACGCTAATATTCCAGGGTACTATCAGCTTGCGTGTGATGCGTTTGTGGAGAGCGTAAGAGCCTTTCCGTATGGTTCATCCGGCCTGGAGCACCTGGCCAGGTCAGCAACGTCGACGAATGTTTTCAGCGCGAATGCAAGCACAAAGCAGCTTGGTGGCATAATTGACAGACTAACGTACACAGTGACGTGCGAACTTTTTCTCCCTGCAAGCGAAGTCAGCCTCCATACTGCACTGAAACCAGGTGTAATTAGTGACGAGGTCCTAGGCCTGCTGCTCGAACGTCAGATTTCGACTCTCGAACCTTGCCTTCGGAAAGATAGTGTGCAGACTATTGTGCGCGGGCTATTGCAAGATGTTCTATTGGTGTACAAGGCTACCGTTCTTCCACTGCGCAGGACTAGAGTCCTCTTGAAATGCATGGAGCTCTTGTGGAAGGACGGGAATGCCAACGGTGGAGAAACTTCCTGGACCGCGGAGCACCTGGGTGAAGAAGTTTTAAACCTGCTCACTGTTGAGGTATTTCTTTGCCTCGGTTCTGCAACTGTATGTTATAAACTTTCCATTCCAGGACCTTGGGCACGACTCCGCCTTTGTGGTATTCCGCTCACAGTACACCGTAGCGGTTCATCTTTGGTTGAGCCTCTTCGCGTATCGTAGCGCAGGATCACCAATGACTTCGACCGTGTCATATCATGTAGAGGAAGCGTGCAACATCTTACGCGGTCTCATTCCTAACTCTTCAATTGAAACGGATCCCAAGATGACGCGATCACCTACTCATGCGAAGAAGCCGACAAGAGCTGCGAGCGTACGTACAACAAACAAGACAAGAGCGCGGAATCTCGTCACACCACGTCCGCGTAAAGGTTTGTTGTTCAGAATCACTTACCAGTTATATTACCTGACAAAGTTCCGCGAGTAGCTTTCGAGAATGTGTCAAATGTTATTCGAACCATGCCTCCAAAGGAGACTGGTGCCATGATTGGTGCTCAGAAGGCGGTGCTTGTGTTCGATCTGGAGATAATTGTTGGTCAACTTCGTAAGCTTGATCGGGATCCTTTACTGAGCGCTGTTGACCGATCAAACAGAAATGAACATCCATTTGCTTGGACTTCTGGGTCTAGCCTTACTGAAGATCAAGCTTCTGGAGGCTCTGAAGCGCATCTGCGAGCGCCAACCCGTTGTATCCACTGATCGTGAGTGTATCATGTCCTCTAGAAGTTGCTATTCTCAATTTTCTGAACAGTATACATCATTATATGCCTTGATCTCGCGTCGGAGTATGTTAAGTTGGGCAAAACGAAGCGCGCTAATTCCATTTTTGCGCGAAGTTCAGCGGTGCTGAAATCGAGTGATATTTCCGATGAAGTACGTATCAGTTATTTGCTAAGATATGCGGAAATTTTGGCTCTTGAAAACAACATTCTTGAAAGGTGACATCACTTCACGCTAAGGGTCTTCTATTGTGACTCGACATTTTGTTCTCTAGTGCTTCCTTCTACTGTGAAGCTATGGGTTTGTCTGAAGCTTCTCCGCCCGAAGACAAAGCTCTACCTACCGCTGAACGGATAAGGCTGCGTGTTGGACGGCTCGAGCGTGCGGCGATGGCTTGCAGAGTCTCCGCAGCTATCCAATACTCTAAGGTCTGTAGTTCGGTTGTTCATCACATGTTGTTTTCTCATTCGATTCCATCAGAACAACGCAGGCGGTGCTTTAGAGTACATGTTGCAATCATTGCGACTGTGGAATCGTGCCGTGGACACGCTTTCTCGATTAAGCCAGCCTTCCTCCAAATCCACCAAGGCAACTGATGATTCAAATCCATTCGAGGCTACCCCTCCAGAATCGTCACCCGCCAGCGATACTCGGTCCAACGACCACTCGAGATTATCTAGTCAGAAACGTCTCATGGACGGGATAGAGTGGCGAATGGTTGAAGGACTAATTTCAACCCTGTTGACTCTCACTCACGCCTACTTCACTCGTGGTTCTTCCCGCGAAGCCGAGTATTTTGCTAAGCAAACACAGGACCTCGCCGAGTCCATTAATGCCCCGACCATGGTTGCTCGTGCACTGATGCGCATGGGTGAGATCCAGTTATACCAGAGGCAGCTAGATGCAGGAAAGGACTGCTTGGTCAAGGCTGCGGAGTTGCTACAGGATCTGCCGGGTGTGGATGGAGCTGATATGAGGCGGCTGAATGGAGATTGGAATCGCTTGAATGAGCAAACCCAGGACGCAAGGGACCTTTATGAGGAGGCATGTACGATGCTTGGCGAACTTGAGGGAATGTTGGCGTCCTTTGACGGCAGGTGAGAGTCTTGGCTGGCGTTCAATGCACTTCCTCTAATCAAACTTTCTAGTCGCCGTAAATCCAGCGTAACGCTTTCACCACAAGTTACCTTAGCTGCCGCCGGACAGGGAGCAGTAGTCCCTACCTTGTTATCTGACATTCTCCGCCGCCATAGTAAGGAGCGTCGTTTTTAAACCTTAAACTTACTAATTCGTAAATTGCAGTCTGGTTACTGCGCGATGATGGAGATGCTACGATCAAGGATCTGATAGAGCGTCTTATAGCTTTGCCCGCTTCCCAAGACACAAAGGTGAGACTTTGTTATAGATGTCGGATTTATAGCTGAATCATTCACAGGGAGAAGAGCATGCACTTATGGGAAAACTTACCTTGCATAGCGTCTATGACCAATTCCGTTCGGATATGTTCCTGAGCTCTTTGGCTGAATCTAGTAGGTATAGTGTGCATACCAACCATCACGAACTTATTATTTGTGGACAGCGATCGCACTACCGATGGGCATGACAAGCGACCGAGCGTTATCGCTTACACCTTCGACTCAAGATATCTTGAGTACTCTAGACCAAGCAGAGAAACTCTTTTGGGCTGACCTTGCACTTACTGCGGATCGGGGGAACGTCCCCCACGTCCGCGAAGCGACTATAAACCTTGCGCTCATCAAAGCACTTCAGACATCCCTTGGAAAAGGGGAAAAGGATGGACCCATTATTGCTGCGCGTCTTCTTGGTAAGATTACAATTTACCTGATGGAGCCTATTTTGACGCTAGACTAGATGCGTCATCTGCAATTACTCTACGCCGTGAAATGCTAGAGGCTATCAAGTATAAATTCCCCAGCGTGCAATTCGACGATCTTGAATGGCCCCTTATGACGCCCAACGGTTCCCCGCTGCCTCAGAAGAGACCATCTAATCTTCGGCGGTTGAGAACTTCCAGCACTGAGGAAGCATCTGACGATGACGACGACTCGAGTGCAAGCATGAAGGCGTACTGGGATTCCATCCGCAAGACATATGCAGAGCAATCTTTAGACACTTCCTTGCTATCCAATACGGCCATGTCACAGTTCCCGCCTCATTGGACAGTCGTCCATGTCAGCCTCACACCTGACAAGAGTACCCTCTTTATCTCTCGGCAGAATATTTCTTCTGAGCCGTTGATGTTCTGTGTGCCTCTCAAAGGCCGACGCGAATCGGACGTGGACGAACACCTCACGTTTGACGATGCGGTAAAGGAGCTCGCTGAGATAATTCGCTTAAGCAACCAAGGGACACGCAATGCAGTCAACGTACGAAATGACGATCCGCAAGCAAGAGCTGCTTGGTGGGCGGAGCGTAATGTTCTGGATAAAAGGATGCAAGCGTTGCTAGAGAACATTGAATTCTGCTGGTTGGGTGCATTCAAAGTGAGTATTGTCTTTTGTCAAACACTCATCGACTGAACAATGTTCGCAGACCATCCTCAGTCCTGTCCTACCTATATCAGCCGTGCTCATCGCCGATCTCCGTGTCCGGTTTGAGAAGGTGTTCAAGCGCATTCTTCCTCCCCCAGACAAGAAACAGAAGCAACATCCTCACCTGTCTGATGTGCTCCTCGATTGCTTCTCATCCCTAAGTCCGAAATGTCGTGAAGAAGAACTTGAAGACTTACTATTCTTCATCCTTGACCTGTACACATTTCATGGCATCCCAGTCGCTATTGCAGATATAGATGTAGATCAGGTGATAGTGGATCTTCGCTGTGCATTGGAGGAGCATGCCGCCTTCGAGAACAAACGAGGAAAGGTGGAATCAACTCCGGTAGACGATCCCCACATCTTCCTCGTCCTGGACCACAATGTACAGGGCGTTCCTTGGGAATCGATTCCAGTCTTGAGGGGCCAGAGCGTGAGCCGCATCCCGAGCGTTTCGTTCTTACTTGATCGGGTTCGACTTGCGTCCGCTGAGAACCGATCAGGAGGTGTTGTTGATCGGACATCCGTGGATCCACGCAAGACGTTTTTCGTGCTTAACCCTAGCGGAGACTTGAAAGGAACTGAGGGGCGATTCAAACCATGGCTTGAGCAAATGCGGAGTGTAGGCTGGGAGGGAGTCATTGGACGGCCGCCAAGCGAACAGCAATTCTTAGATGCCCTCGCGCGGAAAGATCTAGTAGTGTGAGTGACCCTTGACTAATTGCTGCATCGAATCTTGACGATTTTCAGGTATTTCGGGCATGGTGGAGGAGAACAATACGTGCGGTCACACAAAATCCGTCATTTGCCGCGCTGTGCAGCGACGATGCTGTGGGGGTGCTCCAGCGGGTTACTGAAGGAGATGGGTGATTTTGACAGAGTAGGCACCCCGTTTAATTATATGCTTGCTGGATGGTAAGTCGCAAGTTCGTTTTGTCTACGCTCCCTGCTTAAAATCTATCGTGCACAGCCCCTTACTGGTGGCGAATCTTTGGGATGTAACTGACCGCGATATCGACAAGTTCTCACAAGCGGTTTTTGACTCCCTGAGATTGACTCCGACTCGTGGAGAAGAGCAGGGTATGTCGGCAGTTACCGCAATTGCACAAGCCCGAGAGGTATGCAAACTCAAGTATCTCACTGGGGCAGCACCAGTTGTATATGGGATTCCGTTCTACCTATAATAAACAATATGATGCACTTATACACTCCATGCTCAATTTATAGTTTTTTTTACAACGTCATTGACGATAGTGCAATATCAAGTTGGATATGCAACCGTCCGTCCCAGTGTGTATGACTAACTAGTTACAAAGATGCGTGACCACGGGGTTCAAATGGTAGTAAGAGAGCAATCAAACCAGTGACGATGAACATAGCTCCCGAAATCCAGATTGGCACAGATGTAGTGAGGTTCGCGTACAGAGCAATGATCGGGGCCTGTGCGGTAGATTGGAGAGTAGCAAGACACACAAGGTACCGTGAACGACAAATGGACCTACCATGATGCCAAATATCCTATTCGCAGTGGCTACGATCGCGTTACCAGTTCCACGATCTTTGGTAGGAAACAATTCAGGTGAAAGGGCATATAAGACGCCATACATGACGTTGCTCGTGTAGCTATAACCACAATTCCAGCCAAGGAGCGCATTGGATGTGCGTGCGGTGGTGGATGCCAGTATGAATACGCCTGTCAATACTTGATGACGGATTGAATCAGCTGAAGCGTACGACTTATGCTGAGGGTCTTACCGGTGAATATCGCCAAGGTGCCTCGCCTACCGAGATACGGAAGCTCGACGAAGTAACCTGCCATCAGCGCTCCAGGAATGCCTATCACGCTGAGTATAACTTGCTAGGTAGAACATGAGTTCAGTGAATGGCAGACAGTAAACCAGCGTACATTGCGATATGTGATATATGTGGAACCGTCGCCGAAATTTGCCCCTCGGGTGGCTAAGCTAGTGAAGAGTTGGTGGGGAACAAGTCATATTTTGAACTACTCACAAGTATGTTACGAAGCTGTTGTACCTGTGCAAGTCTGAGTAGAAGGTCACAAAACATCGAACAAACCTACAGAGGAAACGCGAGACCGATCAAAGCTGAAGGAACACGAAGACATTAATCGATACTCAAGAGGTCGGCTCGTAATGCGGACTTACCCCAAATAATGATCAAAATAGTAGTCGACCAAGCCATCTTCCGGGTGGCAAATAACGATCTAACATGGTTATTGCTAAACATTCCCATCTTCCTTTGCACGGCAGCCAAAGCAGATGTGTCCATACGAATGCCATCGTCGATCGTAGTCTCAGCCAGTTTTCCAGCCCTCTGGAGGTCTTCGAGGGTGAGGTTGCTCGTTTTTCCATTGTAGGCTGCGACTTTGTGGACGACCTCGACTGCTTGTTCATCACGACCTCGTCCCATGAGGTATTTTGGACTCTCGTATAGGTTGAAAAAGAAAAAGCGGATTACCCAGAGGAACATCATGAGCCCACCCATAGCGAACAAGAAATACCGCCATCCTTCGTTCGAGGATCTTGGACAAGGAGAAGGGGGGACAGTAGTGGGACAAGAGTAGTCGGAGATGAGGGGCCATGCAACCTGAAGCAAGTTAGTATGCACCGAAAGCAGTGACAAGGTCAATTTCCGACCAGACTACCCAACAGTTGCCCAAAGGCCCACCAAACGGAGAGCACCGTCAATAGATATTGGTGAGAAGCGGGGACAAATTCTACAATACGCATTAATATCATTGAGACTGAATGCAAAGTATCGTCTTTACCTAAGAAGACAGCAGAGTCGACAGGCAAATTGCCACCCACGCCTACTGACCACACCGCGGTCAGGGAACAGAGCGCAACGTAGTTCATAGATCCCCCAGCCGCGATGGCAAACATACCAGTCATACCAAGAGTGATGTTGAAGGCCCACCTACGAGTCACCCATCAAAACAACATGAGAAGAATGTGAAAGTAGATCATACCTCCGACCCCAAACATCTGAAGCAATGCTCCAAGACGCAGCTCCCACTAGCAAGCCGATATTTTGAGCGAGTTTTAGCCATGGACCTAGTACGTTAAACTCGTTCACTACTGGCGTTAATATCAAACCAGTGACAATCTATGAGGATAGTAGATAAATAAGTGCTCAAGACACAAAGAACGCACATACCGGCCAAAGGTTATCGCTATACGAAGAAGTTCAGTAGGTGCATCAACGGCCATACTCAAGTTCATTTGCCAACTCACGACAGCCAGCCAAATCCAGCTACCACGAACAAGTACCACTTCTCCCATATCAACAAACGAACGGGTCGACTACGAGTCACTCACCTGATACTTTCCCATTCCAATCTCTTGCAACGCATCATTAAGAATCCTAGCTTTGGCCTGATACACAGGGTCCAACGAATCATCGGTGAATATGTCCCGAGTCTCAGCCTGCGCACAGAAACTTTCGCTTTTCTTGTCGTTGTACATTTCAGCCTGCTCGAGCGACATCGCGAAGGGGAAGTAAGAGACGGCCACGGGCGCCCAGCTGAAGTCTCTAGGGATGGTAATTCCTCGATTTATATATGACATGAGATCCATCATCCGGCACCTAATCGACGCAACCCAATAAGTGGACACAGTTGCGTACTTCGGGCCCCAAATGATCTTCGCGCCAAAAGACGACATGACTGCATCATATATGCAACGTGCAAGAGGCCTGCGTACATGTGCATGAACAACGAAGACGCGCCGATACGCATGGGGAATCTAAGCTCGTGAGTTGTAGCTAGCCTTACATACTCGTTTAGAACCAGACTAGTTACAACTCACCAGCTTAGAATCTAATATTATGATGTAACAAGGTGACAAGTGTACTTATCATGTCATCTCGTCACATCAAATAATCAGATATCCGTCTTGACAGCTATGTTTTGACTCGATACACTATGTCTCTGATGTGTATGGTAAGGGGCACGCACACAGTACGCGAACAGTTGAGTAGGGTATAAGTATTCTAGACTCCGCTTGGCGGACTGTGAAAACAATACAATGCAAGAAGAAATAAGGAAGCATAATATCTTCAACGATGAAGTGGTGGAATTGCGGCTCACCAGAACCACGAAATCTCCTCACTCTATATGCTCTATGGGTACCCTTTTCCTGTACTCAGCTGCCACATGCCGTTTTTTCCGCGAGTCAACCCCAGAAACATGTACTTTTCTCGCAAAAAATCAACCTGCTTCACCCCTTCCATACGTTCTTTCTTGCTGCTACAACGCTTCTGCCACGTCTGCTTAAGCTCTTCCCTGTCATCGGCATCTAGCTCATCGTTGTAGTAATCCTCGTGGTGTATCGGTCGAGCGAGGGATTGGCATATATTCATGAACAAGTCTCCCAGCGTGACGTAGGAGCCATTACCTGACGGCACAACGTCGATGTACCACGGTAAGCGCGTGTGATAGAGACGCATGAACACTGTCGGTGGGTTTGTGCAGGGTCCCATCAAGTCGTTTGCGACTACTGGGCGCCCCAGCTCTCGAATTATAAGGGAATGTTGGCTGCGACGGAGATCAAGGATCACATCTTTGTCGTCTCGCAGGATCGGATCAAGTCTGAACCGGGCGCTATCGGTGGCTGCTGCTGCTAATCAGCATCGCTCGTAAAGTGGATAACTCAAGCATAACTTACCATCGGCTAGTCTTGATACAGACTTTCTTCGGAATAGCAGGGATGAAATACCCGACTTGAATTTGAAGCCATGTCTCCAGGTTCTTGGGCGCTCTCCTGGCCAATCTGGAGGCACATATGCTGTAGATAATGATCGTGTCATGGAGACCGCGGATGCGGGGGGGTATGAACTTGTGCTTGGGAATGTTTGAATGGGAGGTCTGACATTCCACATCCACGGCGCGGCTTGTTGCTCTACGTTAAAAGGAGCGTTGGAAGGACCAGCTGGGGGAGCGCTATTACTTCGCTTGCGGAAGTGGTCATATTGAGCGGTCTGAGGATTCAGGGGCAGGTGTGGTACATAAGGACTTGGTATAGGTAGCGCTGGTGGCGGATCCTGAGCTTGATAGTATTGAGCCCACCTCGCCCAGTCCGCTTGGGATGTTGCTTGGAATGGAGGATATGGCTGAGGCATAGGCGCATTCCACCCCTGGCCAGCGAATGCATTTTGTGGGGGTGGATGACCTGCCATAGTAAATGTCGCACCTGCTGGAGGGGGTATATTTTGCTGCGACCACATATTGGGGTCCGCGTCAACCAGGGGTGGCATGTCATTAAACATGTTGGCTGCTGGTGTTTAGAGTATGCAAGGACAATGTGAACAGGGGATAAATGGACCTCTCAAGGGCTTGATAAAGGTGAAGCAGTGTGCACTGCAATGATGAATGTACGTGAACGGAAACTGCTGTAGAATCTTGTACTGCCTCGTATTACGCGCCCGAGTGACTCGCTTGGGAGATCTACTTGGAAACCAGTACAATGCAAACGCTGGCGGTGGAAGATTGGGAGACCTTATTGCATGGATGTTGTCGAGTTTATATCTAGGGAGACGCGCTTCCCACAAGCAAATTGAGTCAGCTAGCAGGGAAAATGTGGCGTAGTACATGGGATCCCGTGATGATCGAGTCAAGTCAGGGGTATTCAATAGCCGCAACTGCCCGAGTTGCACGGAGTTTGAATTATCTTCTGACGGAACATAGCATCTGCTCCCGGAACATGGGCAGTTGGGTTTAGTGAGTGATTAGTTGCCCTACCATCATTGGCGATGACTTGGACTCGGAGGACATAATGACGACAATCCTGGAGATGGAAAGATTGGACACTCCGCGACAGTGGGACCTACGATGCATGAACCAGTCTAAGATGAGCACCATCGTTCAGTTGACATTTCCTTCCTCGCTTAGCCAATAGCTGGTCACTTTGACAGGTATCAATCCATTCGGGGCCGAGCTCGAGGCCGTTGTACATCGCTCGAATACAACTTATCATTCTCTCCACGGAACCTATTGTCAGGCCTGATACAACGACTTCCGATCTCTGTCACGGTCATGTCGTTGACAGCTGACTACATGTACGAAATGCATTGTGAAAAGTGCATCCTTCCGCGCGCAGCATTCGTGATGTCCAAAGTCATCATGCATGTCATGGACTGATAGGCAGTAGGCCTCTTTTCATCAAAAATCCAATCGCCGAACGGGGCCCGCACACCACATCGCATCCATAACGTAAAATGGTATCCCCCGGTCGATAATATAAATATATTCCCCGCACGTATGATTGTCCTCGATATTATTAAATCATACATTAATACTCCTAGCGCGAGAGCAAACTACGTCTGTTCCTTTGTCAGGCACCTCGTGAACGCGTGAACACCCAGTTCGCCTCCATGTGATACCCGCGACTTCGACACATATTTCCCTTTTTTCGTATCTTAAGTCGGATCTTGAAGATTTTCTTCCGCAAACCAGTGTCTGCGACCCGAGTCAGCCCCTCGGTTCCTAATGACAAGTAGATCAGCGAACGGTTACCGTCCTGACATATACTTGTTCCTCTTTTATCTTCACTTGGTTCAGCCATCACTAGGACCGAACATCCTTTGTTCCGTTTTGATCATGTTTCTGACCTTGTAATCCGAACTAGGTTGACAACCAAAGTGACCCTGGCATTGCGCGTCTTTAGTTGATATTGTCTTGAATCGGGGGTCCCTGAAATGTCGATGCAGGTCGTTTCCAAGCAAGTTGCACACTTCTCCAAAGCGTACATCATGATTCGACGTCTCTTCATGCCGAACGCCATCCACGTCGTTAGATTGAGATTGCACCATCAGATAATCACAGCGCAACTCACTTTTTCTCCTCGACCTAAATGTCGCCATGATGTGTATTCGGTCAGAATGAATGTACCAGACATGGCAGTCTCCGGGTAGGCTCACTTGAGGGATACGCAATCGGGTAGGCTATCGATATCTAGATACTCGACATCTAGATGCTTAGATCTAGATGACGGTCTGATCGAAGCTGTATTTTGAAACCGATAGCGATCAGGAGCATTTGCATTTGCATGACGATGATCACCGATTAGATCAGGATGAAAGGTACGGTAGGGTACGGTCCATGGTTTTCAAATTGCTTCCAGATTAATTTAGGCTCACCACAGAAGTACTTGTTGTGAAGATGCATAGGCACCGAGTATCACTGAAATCGTCACGACGAGCGACGAGTTCAGCGATGCTCGGTGCCTATGCATTTTCATCTGACTGAATAAGTGTAAAGTGCACGATAGCATCTTCCCAGGCGCGAGGGTGTATTCATATGAGTATCATAATCGTGCACACCCGAGTCGCCGTTTCCAGACTTGCGAGGTGCGTGCGGGAGTTCATCACTGTCTGGGCTTCCAGCGGATTGAAACAACGACAAAGTACTGAGAGGTTGAGAGAGTTGATGGCGATGGCAGGTCTCAGGTTCATCGGACTCTGCATCATGGGAATCGGTCTCGGCAGGTTAACGAACTACGTGGAGTCCTGGCATCGGTATTCAAAACACTCACTCGAATATTATAGCACCTTCATGTTCGGACCTGCGTCTGAGACGTTTCGGCGGGGGCTGATCAGCAGTGTCAGTTTCCTCACCCGAGCCCGAAAAACAAATTCTTTGACGGTTGTTCAAGGACGCGTGCCGTTTATTCTTTCGGCGCTTTATTATAGTCTTGCTGCGCAATTCATCCAAAGGTATATCGTCATCTGAATCTGAGCCCGAGGTTTGAGAGATATTTTGACTCCCGTGAAAGGGTAAGAGCGTTTCTGCCTGTGCGACAGATCCATCTAGATCACTGCTTTCTGTAGACTCAGAGTTAGTATGGTCTTCTTCGTCGTGCCTGTGACTGTCGTCATCTACTGCGAAATCGTGGGTGGTGTTGTCTGTTTCAAAATCACTACCATCCTCTTGGTAGATTTCCTTCTCGTCGTCGTCATCATCGTCGTCATCATCAACTACAAAATCATCGCGCTCGTGACCATCATCCGGCTCCACAGCGCCGCGGCCATCATCCCATCTTCTAAGAAGTTGCCCTGTCACATGTGCAGGTGCTCTGGGGTGGTATGACCATCGGTGAGTCTGGAGATATATCCAATACCTCCAAACTATGTCTTTGAACCTGTGATACTGGGAAAAGTAAACACCGAATGCCAGGCGCAACTGGGGAACTTCCGACTCACGGGCCATAGGCATTTGTCACGCTCTGGTTTCGGACAGAAGTACTTCTTCATATTGTTGATGGGCCTTTATGTGGGCAGAATACTGAATTGATTCTTAGTGTCAGCCGTAATTGCTGTGCGTAGTCCTGACCCAGGAGTTTCTTGCAAGCTGGGGTTGTGTTGCCCTGGGCCCACCGCCTCAAGCTATTCGAGGCAGAGTCGAGCCGTTTACCAGCAAATTGTCCACATGGAAATGGGTATGTTCTAGGATTGTCGTCACTGCGAGAAAGCTTATCGTTGTCCGCGATATCGTCATTGATATATGCCATGATACGGTAGTGTTTGTAACTTGGACGCGAGTATTTTGAATTGGACGCCGTGGGCACGTGATTCATCATGCCAGGACCAAAATTCAATATTCATTCATTCCACAGTAGTGTCCTGTAAATTTGGTGCATGCTAAAGAATTTGAGCTGGACATGTGCATGTTAATGCTCACCTCATTTGACATTTTTAAAAGATCCGCCATGCAGCCCACGACCTGTCAGTGCGTGGATGCAAGTAATCAGTAAACCAGTAAGTTCTTGCTGGGGATTATGTTGATTATAATGCTTTTACATAGTCATATATCACTTTATATTCCAACGTGATGAAAACCTTTCCTATATATTACAATATAACGATATCTTCTTCTCGCAGGTTCTCTGATGCGCCGCCACCGCCATGGTGCCACCAACACAGGAAATACATCTTGCAGGGCAAGTCCAACTCCGCTCAGAGTCGCGGCTGTGCTGTACGAAAATGACGATGACCTCAATGAGCTCGCCAACAATGATGATCTTGATGATGATTACCTGCCTGATTCTGCTGCATTGCTCCATCACCAAAAGTCCCAAACCTAGATAAGGTATGCTCAGGTCTTATCATCCGGTATCAGCTTCACCATAGCCACCATGGCCCATCAGCCCAGCCCAGCCCCAGGTCATCCGAGATGGTAAGATCATGAAACTGAATTTTTGCTCATTTAACCATCAGCTGATGGGTCATGCATCATGACTGACATATGATGGCTGCTGAGCAGGCCTGAACAATTTCCAGCACCTTATAGTGGCTTATTGCAGTGGTATGGTACTAGTATAAGCACATATTATTCTTGTAGTACATACTATATGACATCGGCTACGTCGCTCAGCAATTCTTTAGCTGTATCAACATCCATTTGAAATCTCCGTTTCGCGAACCGCGAGAGCAAAGCGATGGCAAGATAGAGCTATGTGACACTTCGGTCTGGATGATCAGTGGGGTGCAAGTCGAGGGCCCCTTGAAAAAGAGAGATGGGGATGTCGAGGTCGAAGTATCTTCCATCCGCTTGGCAACTAACAGACTTTGCCACGGCTAGATTGAACAGCACTGCAGGGCGGTAGGGATGATCCATGGGACAGAGATCCGAGGCCCGTTCAAAGTGCTTTATGGATTGTTTGAGATCCCCGCTGTTCTGCATCCTGCGGTATCGTGCGAGAAGACGATGTCCGGTGTCCGTCATCAGTGCTAACACTTTCATATCGCTGCATGTAACCTGCACATTGCAGCTGTCACGTGAACCTCGCAATAAACCCTGACGTGAATCGCCCTAAGCAATTGGATCCATTTAATATCACTAACTAGAGACTCTGTCAGCAGACGCCGCGGATGACTCGTGTATTGCTGGAACTCACAGAGTAAAACGAAAAATGAACACTGATACCGTGCTGGATAGAGTCTAGTTGAAAGAAGAATAACGGGTAGTAGAACCCGATCTGGAAAAGAAAGCCTCTGCAGAATGGTTATTTGGAGAAAGTCAGGAATGTACGTTGCAGGTCTCACCCTATTATTAGGAGCACAAACAGTACATCGTGAATACATCTTCTAGCCGCCACGATATAGTTCACCGGTATCGCCGGCGGATCAAGGTGAGTTCACATGCACAAACACGCAGTTAAGAGAAATAAGCTGATCAACCCTGCGCTTATACGGACGCTGTTGGAAAAACCAAGAGGACTGTTGAGGAGGTTATTGAGCATGATCGGATGGATGATAGCACCTAGCGATGAGCCTGTAACGACGAATGTCATGACCAGTATGGCTTGGGGTGAATCATCAATATCAGCCGAGCAGAGATAGATATCACATACCAGTGATGACGACTTGTTGCACTCCACCGAGTTGCATCTCTCCCGGGTGCTGGGTGGGTTTTCAATAGCCTGGCTCCTCACTAAACAATACGCACATTATCAGGCATGTGGATGATTGGTGTTTCATATACTAGGTAGCAGTATCACGAGGTAGACAATTGATAGCAAGCGGTGCACCAGCGAAGACTTGATAATGAATTAGAGATCATATAATACAAGACCAAATGATTTCTCACCATGCCGCGTCACATAAGCCGTGTCGGGTGACATCACTGAGGCTGCAGTGAGGCGTTGGAATAGAGGCAATGCGCATATACTCACCTTTAGGTATTAAATGCAGATACACTGTGTGGAGAGATAGTAAGTACACTGTACAAGAAGGGGTGGACAGTGTTACCTTGAACAGAAATTCAGGTCATAAACTATGACCAATAGCCGCAAGAGTGGTGGTGGTGGTGGTGGTGGGAAGAGCAGTGGGTACTAGTACCGGTTGAAGAGCGAGCCCAACCCCAACAGCGCAAAAGTGGCCAAGTGGCAAAGGGTACCAAATAAAGGACTTAAGAAAATCGAGCGTGCACAGAAGAGCAGTGATACGGATTCACACATTTGGCACCGATATGGTTTCAACTGACCTGTTTTGTTGTATTGCGCATACAACACTTATTGTGAGACCCAATCGACGGGGAGGCGTGCTTGGAAGTTGGCTGAGTCCACATCGTGAGGTAGTCTGGAGTTTGCTTGGGTACGTCTGGCATGGACATCGAAGCCGTAGCGGTAAAAGAACAGGAGTCCATGATGGACTCGACTGTGACAACTTGAAGCCTCTTCTGTTAACCGGGCATTCAAAGTGGAGTCTGGACTGTATGCATCGCCGATTCACAGAGAATATCAGGGAGGATCAAACTTACAGAAGTATATCAGGATGTTATCATAATGACAAAAGCATATCATTTGTGTAGCATACACAGGAACAACGGTAAGCTACGAACTACTCGACATCATAATGATCAAGCGCTGGCATCATCATCTCAGCAGCCATCACCCATGATCCAGTAAACCTCGTGACCATCAGCCTAATAAGGCAATACCGGTTTTCTGGACTTTTGGTGATGTCATGGCAGCTCTCGAATATCGATCCCTTGGGATGTCTATTACTGATGAAACGTTCACATGTACAAGGACCATACAATCAGATTCCTCGCTCTAAAGACCGTGCTGACCTAGTCTCGTGAACCAGCCGCCTTGTTTGAGAAGGAAATGTAAGGCATCTAGAAGAACTTACCTTAGCCTGAGAGTACACTTTCAACTTCTCCGAATATACCCCGTGTCGTGCTTCCAAGAAGTCCTGGCTTATGAACGCGTCGCATCTTCTCTGTCCTGCAAAACATACAAGAAATAAGGCAGGAGGACAGGCTGGTATGCGTGTTTTCAGATGACACATACATCTCAATAACCAACCAAACCGATATATTGGCCTGCTACACAGAATTTGAGAGTGCCCCCTTGTCTTCGAGTTCGCAGATTGCTTTCTCTGAGGTCCGAGAGTTGCAGCAGTTGACAGCCCACATATGCATCACATCGGGACGATGTTGGTGCATAAGCGCGAGAATTTCGCCTCCGTGTGCTCCGAGTATTCTTGATACACGAGCAGACTGCTGCTGGTCTGTTGTCAAGAGGAAAGCCTGAATAAAGGAGTGAAGAGTAGGAAAATGTGAATCTATAGCGAGCAAAACAGCTTGAAGGTGTCCTTCGGATGGCCCGCTTGCTTCTTCGGATTTGAGTTCTTCAGTTCTCTGTACCTCTGTTCTGCTACCAGTCCGCATCTGGCTTGCTCAACCTGCAATTCCTGAGTAGATACTAGCTTCGCTGAAACACGCCGGGATCTCTTCTGTGGGGGTGCGGATGTAGTATTTAGCATGATGTTGAAGACTAGATTTTCGTTGGTTCAGGTACGTTCTTGTTGCATCACTGTGATGGAGAGGACGCGACGCGTTCATGAGTGATTGTATATCAACTTGGATGTGACACCGATTGGTATTTTGAACACCATGTACACGTGATTCATCATATCAAATTAATATTCATCCATTCATTCCAGAGTCCTACTGTCATGACACAGGACACGATTATACGTTAATGCTACATCAATATACACTTGGTAACCTTGTGAGTAACACGAGTCTTCCTCAATGAGACGGGCACTGCCGACGGTCAAGTGGTTCGAAAATTTGACTCGATGAGCGATTTCGAATGGACGTGGATGTGTTCAAGTTGCATTATGAAGACTACCGCAAATTGAATGGCTATGGCCACAAAAACGATATCCTGCAGCAGGGCCCGGTTGTCAGTGAGAGTAAGCATGAATGATTCAGTCCATACTCACCAATGATAGCTCGCTCATCCTCGTACCACTCCTCATCGTCGCTCGACGGCATATCAGTGGCACCATTTGCTGTGTGTGCCATTTCTATGGTGGCCTCCACATACCCAGCAGGCTTGTTCAAAATCGACTTGATAAACCCCTTGGTTGGTTTGGACCAGAGAGTCGCCGAAAATGAAAATGGAGTATTGGTCTTTTTCTCCGTCAATTTGTTGACAATCTTCGGTAGTTTGATGGCCACTTTGCTGCATGATGCGGACGACAAAACGTCCTGAACCTTGAGTTGTTTGTTTTTGAACAACACAAGGGCATGCTTGATCTCAAAACAAATTCAGTGTGAATAAGCCATTTTAAATCAAACTCACCGCTACAGTAGAGAGGGCGAGAACTCGTGGCATCCCGCTCGTCACAAGCTCATGCATGTCAAAGGCAGGAACCTTCACATACCCTTTGATGGCGTTGAAGTGTGCCCTGCCAAGCAGCTGTAAGATGAAGGGAGAGCGGTAAGCTGTGAGAGGAGATGGACTATCAGGGTCCTTATATACGAAGACCCAATTGTGGACAAGAGATGCTGCTAGATCGCTAGGAGCACAGTCAGAAGTGCATGTCATGAAGTCCATGATAATGGCTATGGCTGTTGAGCCAAAATTACTGCGCCATTCTGAGATGCGCCGAGCAGTCTAATGATCAATATAGTATTAATAAATAAAATAAAATATAACAGGGGACTTACAAGCGAATGTACCACACCATTGTGAACGAGAACAATATGAAGATCTTTGTATACTGCATCGAAAATAAGCTGAGCGTGATGGAGAAGAACATCGTCTGGGATAACCCAGATGTCTTCATAACTTCCAGCCCACAGTAATATGGTAGGAAGATATTTCTTTGTCCAGCGCTGGTCTGCTTGCATGGCTGCAGGTAAGTCAACTGTACGATAGGCGTCACATGCTTTCATGTGCTCCAGCGTAGTGTCCACTGGCACATTTTGTTGGCGTTTGAGCTTGGCAGGTACACTGCGAACAGGTGCAGCAGAAGGCTCGATCTTGGCCTTTTTTTGAGCAGGCACCTCATCTAAGACAAGGATTTCGTTAGCTTTGCGCTTGGAGGATTTCCGATTCGGTGCCTGCATGAATGGAGCTGTAGGCTCCTGCAATAACTCAAGCTCAGAGTCATTGGCACCAATAAATCACTGCCACTAACCCTCGGTTTTCCTTTGTCTTGCTTCTTCCCCGCACAAGTAGCCTCATACTCTAATAAATCACCAATTTCGTCTGTTGTGCGAAAAGGTAGCCGAGGGATGCTCTTGAGTCGAAATGCTGGATGCACGGGATGATGGTTCCGACTTACTGGGCTTGACTCCTGAAACCCAGTTGGTCACTTGGCCACCTGGTGCAAGTTTATGAGTGGTCGCATTGATACTGGAAGTATGATTAAGGAAAAACAAAGTTGATTCTGTGAGAAGCAACATTACAGTGTGAGAGAAGAATCTTACAGTGATGGCATGTCTTTTCCCATCACCACGTGGTGCCTTACTATCACCTTCCACATTCGACGGATTGGCATCAACTCTCAGTACTCGAAATTAAGTGAAATCCCGATGAGTGTGACAAGGTGGTGAGTATGATCACAAGCAGATGCTGATTATAAATGAGATTTGTTGGCAGACGATGAGAGAGGAATAAGAGACAGTGCCAGATGTAGTTTCAACGAGATAGGCACTGTCAATAGGTCAAGTGGTTTGATTGAGGAGCGATTTCGGACGTGGACATTGACATCGCTGCTCTGGACTTGGCAGCTGATAGCGAATCCAAAACAGTCATTCAGCAATTTGTGACATCTTCGATCAATCGCAGATGGTCGAATGAGAGGTCAGCAGGAAGCTCTATAATACTCCAGATAGTATATACGCACGACACTAGTGCTAGGTACTTGTAAATCACTGCCCCGCAAAAGTCACCTGTAGCACGAACCTGACTAAGTCGTCACAATTTCTTCTGCGGGTTGCCAACGTAGCAACAACATAGGGTGCTGCTCTGACTGATCACTCTTTCGAACATTCTCGGACTCCCAGAGCTCGTAATGCATACGTGTTGCCAAGATTGCATGCATTATTATTTGGGGGCTGTTACACCTCAGGCATCAGTTTTCGGTATCAATAAAAGTCTATGAGACTGTATTATTATGTTAGGTACAACCCCATCTCTTAGACCCAACCTCCCGGATGTTCTAAAAATAGCACCTATGAAACCATCCCTAAAATGCTTGGCAGGACCTCGGCACATCCTCGTGGCACTGCCTGGATCATCGCGGCCCTTCTTGGATCATCGTGGCCCTTCTTGGATCATCGCGGCGATCCTCTTCTGCACGTCCTCTGAACACTGAAATAAATCCTCTTCGACACCCTGTCTGAACATCTGGGTAGAGTCCATGGTGCACCGACCAATTTTATTTTACTTGCTAAGTCCCTTTTCACTTGTCTTTTTTCTTCTACGCTACTACAGTCATTCATTATGGTGCCTGTCCGCTCGGCGCATGGCAGTCAGCCAACGTCTACAGGGCTAGGTCACCACTTTGTTAGCCCTAAGAAGGCTCGAAACCCCAAAAAAACTCAAACTATTGTTCATGTTCCAGGCGTTAGCTCTAAACGCGAGCGCCTCCTCGCCCAAATGGCCGCCCTAATGAATCCTCAAGGATTCCAAATTGATGCCCCCAGACCTAGTTCTGCAGCTCATTCCGAAACCCCAATGAGTGTTAACAATGCTATAAGTTACACTTACGATGAGCAAGACTACGACGCGACCAACGACGACCAGCATGACCAACAAGTACCCTGTCCTCCACCTGTGGTGCGTGAGGGTACAGGCCGCCGTCTCTTACCAGACAAGATGGCCTACAACCTCTATAGTGCTTGGAAAACTCTTATCCCCACTTTGGTGGATGCCCACCTCAAATATTCTGCACGAACCCATGGGCAACCTCTCACTTCACCCCATCCTGTCATATCTGCCTGTGCGAGCCAGGCTTGTGCACAACGGTGTTTCTCTGGTATTTGCATCTTTTTCGACTGTAGGTAGTTCATTCGTCATGTATCACTCCAACTGACAGTTACAGGTTTCAATTCTATCGATGTATTATCCTGCAAATGCTCCACACTCGCGCAAGTCCTTGTTCATCATGGGCTTTTCCCCACTGCACCTTCCCAACCACGTATGGCAGTTTCTGTCGATCTCCTTGCATTTTATCGTGCCTTATTTGAGCGCTCGTGTGATGCTGTGCATGCTCTCGCCTCTGCCCTCAAAACGCATTACACTCGCAGAGGTTTTCAGATGATCAACGCAGACGTGAGTTTCGTCTGCCTTTTTCAACCTTAACTCATTGCACTACAGGGACAAGTCATCCAAGAGCCATTCAGACGGGGCCTTGGCCAAGCTGTTCAATGGTTTGACATATTGCAGACCGAGGTCGAACGACAGACTGAGGCGATGGTAGAGATCTGTCGAGAGTGGTGACCTGCACCAAACTGGTTCGGTGCATGGATGACTAATGCTCTCCCATGAGCCTAATACCCTAGAAATCACTACGAAACCATTTCCCTCTATTCTAAAGCCAGAATGCAGCTCAGACAAATATTTCATTTCATCTTTTCAATGGAACTCAGACAGGCTGAATATTTTTGTATATTTAATTCTGCGATGAATTTTGCTTAGTCATCCTCAACAATGACTCAGGCTGAATCTCACACATGTCAGGTGACTGTGAAAAATAGTTCTCGCATGGGTTACCCTGGGAAAACTTCCTCAAAACCCTAAATACATGCCTCGCGTCATTTTCTCATTCAACAAAGTGACATCAGAACGGAACACCAATGATCATGAATATTTCTCTTGCAGTGCACAATCAGCCTGTCACATGACCCTTCAGTCACATGATGCTAAATCACATGATCTTAAGTCAGGTGATTTTTGATCCAAATCAAGTGATGACAGAACACTCAGCCCAAGCATGCTGACTAATGCTGACTAATTATGGTCTCATTTGGTGCAACATAAGCAACCCCTGCAAAATGATTTTTGGTACCGCTGACTAAGCTCACCCCTCATAGATGGCAGGAAAACATAGCACAGCCACCCTTTTTTTTGTATATAAGACCCAAATTTTTGCCCAAAGAAGAGAGCTTTTAAGCCCCACTTTCAGAATAAAATTGTGTGTGAAGTGTGATCATTGTCAACAACAGTGACCAGGGCTGTCAAGTACCTTCAGCAAAGTCATTGTAACCAGTAGTCAGCCAGCAACTTTCAGTAACCAGCAAGCCCCTAAGCTCATCAGCATCAGCATTCAGCAACACCCTTAGCTCATCACCACCAACGACGACCAAGACCTTGAGCTCACTGTGCTCAACGATCGACAGAACTTTTTTTTTGATTTTTCTTCTTTGATTTTCTAGTTTTCTTCTGTCTCTTTTTCTCTTTCTTTTCTTTTGTTCTTTCTTTCTTTCTTTCTTTGTCTTTCTTTTCTGTCACTCTTTTGTTTTTCTCTTTCTTTTTTTCGTTCTTTCGCTCTTTCTCTCTCTTCTCTCTCTCTGTGATCCTCTCTCTTTCTTCTCTTTCAAGTTTCGGTGCTAAGCTTTCATTCATATTTTCAGAAGCTTTTGTGTTGTCTCTTTCGTCCATCTAGACTCCGAATAGTTTAGTGGGGAGACTTTAGGGATTGACAGTAACACTTGACCTCACTCATCTGAGTAGTGATACTGAGCCAGGATCTTCCTTGTCTGCTAGACTTTAGTTGTTGAATAGGGGACTTGGTACTGAAACCAAGGACGTCCGTTCCTGATTCTGTTTAATACTCATCGTGAGTTCCTTGGCAGCAGGTTCAACAGTGAGCTAAGAGTTCTACTGAGCATTGATTAGTCTTGACCTTTGATTCTACCTGTTTGTGCTGAGGGGGTTGATTGCTGTAATTCCACACAACTCTTTCAAGATACGATTGTTACAAGGCATTGTTGTTGAAGGAAGGTTTGAAGAGGTGTCTTTTTTTTCTTTGTTTCTTTTTGTCATCACCATACCATTGGGTTGACTAGTTTTCTTTCGTCTTTCAACCACTGCCATACCGTTAGAGTGATTTCATTTCAGTTTCATTTTTGTTGGATTGACTGCATCATTGCTGACCTTACAGAAGTACTGTGGTCTGACATAGCTTGGGAAGTGTAAACAGCCACCCACGAATGACCACATTATCAGCCATTGGTATTTGTCTGAATCGCTGACCATGGAGATATTTGTTTTTATAGGTGTTTATCTATAGATCATCTATCTAAGAAGACAGCGGGTCTATGAGGCTCGGAGACATCGATATCAAGAGGACGGTAGCAATTCGACTCCCATGCCCTCCCTGCTCCTAGGACAATGTGCTTCTGTTCTCATGCAGCGCTGCCCTGCATGTTTTGGAGGTATCGTATTCGGCAGGCCACTCAGCGATGGCGGAGATATCCACATTGCAACAGATGGCAACTTCCATCATCGCCATCGACGATCTGCGGGTGATTTCCCGTGCTTTTACGAGCCTTCATATTTCCTTCCAAAGACCCAGGTTGACGAAGTTGGACGATGGATCGTCTCGAAGCGTAAGCATGCTCCCAAGAATCGTAAACATGTAGTTCCGGACGAAGCCATCGACCAATGCGAGCATTCATACGAAGCCGCAGATGGAAAGAAGCAAAAGGCAGCCATGGATTCGTTTGATGATACTGGTGTCATGGCCCTTATTTGCCGTCATGACATCCCACTCTTCTTCGCTAATATCGACTCACCTGGCGAGCAGCAGAAGTACGCAGTCGCACTAATCGAACATTTATTATCTCTGTTACCGCAGGAAGCTACTGTCGTCATACTGTACGATGTTGGTTGCGTCCTCTCACGCTCCTTATCTCAGGTAAGCGATCATTTAATCAATCCTATCTCAGTCTGATGTCTGACTATGTAGTATGACATCCTACCTGATTCTGTGACTTCCCGTCTTCAATTTGCGACCACCGCTATGCACGCATATGGCCACGAGTGGGCATGTCAGCTCGAATACAACCCTCGGTTGTGCACTGGCCTTGGTCTGTCCGATGGCGAGGGTACAGAGAGACTTTGGTCCAGGTTTGTTAAGTTGATCGGAATTCAACGTTCTTCATTGGTAAGAATTAACAGTATTTAAATGAACCTACATTGATAATAATCCACTACATAGCGACAAAGGCGCCTTTGGTTGATAGACCGACAAGCTAGTGCCATCGGTCTGGAGATGCGAGTAGATCTCGGTGATTGGATCAAGTGGAGGCTCAAACGTGGCATTAATGCTCAGGGTGCAGCAGCCAAGGAAGCGCTGACCAAATGCAGCATCGAAGCTGACGACCTCCAGGCTCAGTGGGAGGATCAGAAGAAATTGCAACTCTCTATTCGTGCACGTACGTCCGGGTCAGTCATTCAAAATCACAACTAACATTACACATCGCAATCTCAAGATGCTCCTGCACGATTGAAGAAAGAGCTTGATGTCGTCCTTGCTCTACAGTCTGATCTGGACACTTCAGACAAGGCCTTGCAAGCCACACGCACTGTAGTAGAGAAGGGCTCAGTCACCGAGGAGACACTTGATGCTCTGGAGAGCCTCGAGCGCAGCCATGACCGATTGATGAACAAGGTTGAAGTATTGTATTCTTCCCTAAACGTCCATGACAGGTTTCCAGAACTGCAAGGTGTCGACTTAGATTTCGTCTGAACACTACTCATGGCCCGCAACCTCAAAATAAATATCCACAAGCGAGCCATAGGCAGCTTCTTCGAGTGGGATAAACTCGACTGTGCTGTCGGCGGAGCAAATCAAGCCCTTGGTGATGTCGACTACTTCTGCATTGCCACATTCTGACTTATTCTAACAGGCACCAAGTTACATCAGCAAACACGTAAAGCTATTGCGAAGCGGCAGCCTGCTTTAATGACTGCGATCCGCAAATTTAATTCATATTGTGAGCGCCTGGAGAATCTCTATGACCCATCTTGGGGTGTCCCACTCCCTGCTGCTCTGCCTACCAAACTTGCTGACCTCCGAAATGATCAAACTTTGATGGAGGACGTATGGATTACTCCATCGGTAGGAGATGTCCCCCGTTGGATGCAAGATGCTGACGTCAGAGATGGTATACGAGCCTTGCTCAAATGAACATGTTGCCGAGAAGAACAGCGCCGCCTTGGGATCGAGGCAGATAACCTTTGTTGGTGGTTCGGAGATGAGCTGGCTGCACTAGAACTTGCCCTACGCTCTCCCGCAAGTGAGTTGTTTGATATACTAGTATATTGAAGAGTAGCACTGATCCTAGAAGATCACGCATTCATATTTTCCCTGCAGCAACGGCGGGATCACATTCTCCAGCTGCAAACTAAATGGGTCACGCCACTTGTATCCTCCATCCGCTTCGTCAGTAATGCCACAGCAGCGGTCAATCTTGCGATGAGTCTGTCTGACAGCGAGGGACCATTGGAAGATGGCCTCTATAGGCTTGTACCAACCTCGCTCACTGATCCCTCCCCTGAGGATGACGCTGATGAATATCTTGTACCTGCATTCGAAGAAGTTACTAAAGAAGCGGTACTCATGGACATTTTGCCCGATGGTACCATTAGCGATGACGAGGATGATGAAGCTGTGGAAGCACCTGAATTTGTGATTACCTGGACAATGCCAGAGGTATGTTCCTGTCTCTCGATATGTACCTGCATTTATCAAATGTCATAGAATATACACACAGATCCTTTCAAAGCTCCTCTCCCAGAGGATTATCCAATAGTATCAGTCGCATGTACTCCCATGACCCGAGTACGACCAGCAGTTGATGGGTTTCCAAGTCAAGTATTTGACCCAAGGGATCAGTCATTCCTGGCTCAGCCGACTGCCCGTCTCAACGACACATGTATTAATGGCTGCACGGCACTACTATACTCTGAAATACTCAGAACCTCATGTGTGCAGCCTTGTGCAGTTCTTTCCATGCATGACCTCCCACGTATCCGATACAATGCGTCGGATGAAGTACTGTGGCGAAATACTTCGTGGACATTGTTTTGGGAGAAAGACGTTTGGATCTTACCCATTCATCGCCCCTCACCAGTCGGACACTGGGTATTTTGTGCGATTTATATTCAAACGAAGGAGCTTCACCTCTTCGACAGCCATGGAAAAATGACGTGAAAGTGAGTGATAGTTTCAGTCATCCTCTGGTAAACTGACGATGATCTGATAACAGGACATTATGCATCTTATTGCACGTCTATCGTCCATCGCTTACCAAGGTCGCAGCTCGCGTAAAATTGATCTTCGAGGGTGGGTAGCCCGGCCACTAATAGTCAAACCACTGCAGACAAATGGCTATGACTGCGGTCTCTGGGTCCTAGCGGCAATTGCAGCCATCTTGCGGGGAGCTCATAGACCAGGGATGTGCGAGGAGGATATGATAGCTTTCAGACACTATCTACATACACTAGTAGATACAATACCTGCTCCGTGACATGCGATACACACAGTTGTCTACAACTCTCCCGACGACGTGTGCTGAACTGACTTGAGTACTGTGAAAACACAAAAAGGATTGAGTATTGCACCTGGTTGGCAGCATGCTAAGACAATAAGGACAGGCATTCCGACGCCCGTAGACATATACTACTTCAGTTGAGAAACCATTCATGAAGTCAAGCCAACCAACTGGTTAATAATGGTGTGTTTACTTACTATGATGTAGTTGAGGGCCCGCTAAGGTCAGGATTGTCAAAACTCACAAACAGGTCGACTTGACGTACGAACAACTTAGAGTCACTACAATCCTGTAGATATATACCAGTCAAGGACGGGAAAACATCCATGCTGACCTGGAAACCGGTTGATAATGGTGTTTACTTACAATCGTGTAGTTGAGGATAGCCCAAGGTCAGGCTCATGACCGCTAAGGTCAGGATTGTCAAAACTCACAAACAGGTCGACTTGAAGTACGAACAACTTAGAGTCACTGCAATCCTGTAGATATATACTACTAGTCAAGGGCAAACATCCATGCTGACCTGGATACCGGTTGATAATGGTGTGTTTACTTACAATCGAGTAGTTGAGGATAGCCCAAGGTCAGACTCACGAACAAGTCAAATTGCCATACAATGCCATACGAGCCACTTAAAATCACTTACAACTCGATGAAGCAATCCAACGTATACCAGTGTTACACGAAGTAAGGTGGCTCTGCATGATAAAGCACTCAAGATATGTATCTCATCCGAACCGGGGTGGTGAGGGCCTTAGTTCTGGCCTATTCATAGCCATAGATTGTTCCATATCATGCTCCAGAGATATGTTTTCTGTTTCATAGGAGTTTTATTCGCAACTTGATTGGTTATCATACCTCTCGGGAGGTGCGTCTACAAGCCTAAACAGGAGATCAGCATGATGGATCTAAGATCGTAACAAGGCACTCTCGTCTCTTCCTCTCCCTTAAGCTAAAAATTGTCAAATGTTTCCCTTTGAGTACAAATTCTTAATTCCCGCGAGGTACACATAGGTCGGTACAATCTGGTTGACTTTGTGACAATTTCTAGAGTACAAAGATACAGAACAAAAGACTCCCTTGATTATACTTCACATCCAGGAAAAACAACAAGCCCGGTATCTACTTATTCCTCATCGATGGTACCAACTGCAGTCACAGTCGCTGAAAGCTGTGTGAGTAGCCCATCAACTTTTCCCTCCTCATCGACAACATCCGTAGTAGCCGAAAGCTGAGTGAGGCAGCTAATCTGTGGGATGAGCGAGCTGGTTTCCGGTCTACTGACAGGCAAAGAGTGCTCCCATGCTGCTTGTGCTGCTTTCAACCTCCAGGACGGAGGGGCGACAGGTAACTCAACAAAAACCTGCAGTTTTGGGCGACATAAAGGCGCAGAAGACACCACAGGAGAATGGCAACCAGAAGGTACAGGAGACTCCACAGAAGAATGGTGACGAGAAGGTACGGGCAACACCACAGGAGAATCCTCGGGCGATAATACCTGTAGTTTTCGCCGATGAAGTCGACGAGAAGGTGCAGGTGGAGACAGCGGCTCTGGGGATGGCTCTGGAGATGGCTCTGGAGATGTCTCGGCCATTGGGAGACGAGGAAGTCCCTTCCTATCGATCCGACCATTCAGGAATGTGCGCCGGCCATGCGAGTTCTGTGAATCATTTTGAGGTGCCTCTCCAAAGATGATCGGTTCACGGGAAGCCATGATTTTCCGGCGGACTTGATCAGTGGTGACATGCTGAACGATGATGAAGTTTGTTTTCAGGGCATCAGCAAATATGAATAGGTCCCACTCACCTGAATGATGATGGTGTTTGTTTTCAGGGCATCAGCAAGTAGGTCCTGCTCACGGAGTGTAAGGTCGTTGATACCCTTGCTTTTGACGAGTGTTGGGCGTTTCTCGCCGGGCATGAGAACATTCTCAGGGTAGTGGTGGAGGGTGTATCCACGGTGGGCTAGAATGGCAGGTAGTCTCTTCCACGGAAATGTCCCCCCTCAACCATTGAGTGTGCCTGTGAAATCATCAGAAATCCTACAGATCAAATTCCTCATCAAAACTTACCAAGAAGTGCTGTCAGCCCACCGATAATGCAAGGGATCCCATCGAGCTGCCTCCAACACTCAGAATCTCCATTTTCCTGCCTTTCAAGCCACCCTGCTAATATCATATCTGCTGTTACACCACGCTGCAAAGCGATGCGATCCAGAACGGAGTCAAGTCTGGCAAAATCCATGGCGAAATCCATGTGGACAATTTTGTGTAAGAAGAAGCAGTACAGTTTGAGAAGGCGCCAGTCCAAGTGAAGGTGATAGTGCCAGGAGAACAACATTGATGACAGAAGCATCGATCCTTACAGGCTTCATCGATGTCATGCCCAGTCAGAATTTAGTGAATTCATTGAGAAGTCAAAATTCCCACGCACAATTAGTAATATCAGTGCCAATCTTGAACGTTTGAACATTCAACGTACAACTTGGTTCAGCATCATTAATCCTTAATTAATACTTATTACCACTCTTCAGGTTTTGATCTTTGGGAGGCTCTACTAGTACTTCTTTCGGCCATACTACTAGTCAACAATTGCAGCCGGTTCCCTCCGCGTTGTCGAGGAACCATTTCTTTGGCTATACCGGTGCACAGGCGCCTCCTGCAATCGTGCGAGGCTCATTAGTCCTTATTACCACACTGGAAAACATTCATTACTGTGCTGGAGGATCATCGATCCTCATCCATGCGAGATGATGAGATCTCTGGGTAAGTAAGTCTTAATTCTAATGAGTACTCTGAAAGAAGTAAATGCATCGCAACAGAGTTACATTATGCCATTATCTATTACCGCTGCTATGAAGGCCGCTCAAACACGAGAACCCTTCTGGTACATCAATTCGCCCATCCAGTGTGCAACACACAGCTCCGAAACTCCCTCCACGTGGATGTAAAACTCGATATCTTCTAAGTATGCAAGGGTGGTACTGAGGTAACGAGTGACTGTGTTAGCAGCACGAAACTCGGCCGAGACACCGCAAAAATTAAGGATTTTATCTTGAACGGGGATGGAGCGGTTGAGCAAGCCTTGGACCGTGACTATCATATTTGTAACAATGGTTCGGTCCCCATTATCGGCACGGTCATTCGTATACATGATGCTGTTGACAAATTGAAGCAAGGCGCCCTCAGCAAATGCACGAGGTTCAGTAATCAAAGATAACATTTCATCTTTGATCCCTTTGAGCATGAGTAGACATCCTGTAAGATCTGATCTGTGCAATATTCATTTTATGTTCATTTCATTGAAAAAAATGTACAGTGAGTCATCATTCTCCTCAATGTCGCTGGAATTGCCTGTCTCCGACTCATCACCATCTTCATCCGAGTCGTAGCCATGCAGAGCTCTTTCGATAGCTTTCTTGAGCTCCGACGGCCCTGTGTTCTTTTCAACATGAAGCTCCCTCCACCGGCTTAGAATTCTGTCTCTGTTTCTTCAAATGTTTGACCGGTCAGGAACCACCGGAGACAATTAATCAAGGCGGTGAGACTTACTTTTCATAATGGTGTCGTCGGTTTTCACGACCTGCTTGCAGGTTTTCCTGAAGTGTCTGATGAGAAGGACGACACAGCATGATTTTAGTGTAACGGTGTGGTGGAGGTTGGTTGAAAAGTTGCAAAGAAGCGGTGAAGTTTTAATCGGAACGGCAACAACGCCTGTCCATGAACATCCTGGATACCATAGCAAGCAGAACGATTCTTTCCTGGTCAATCACCTTCCTGACTTCTGTTTTGAAAGCAGCGGATCTTCAACATGGCAGTGGGGTCTGTTGCTCTTCGCGTTGTGCTCTCGGTGCAACTTCCTTTCTATTTTATATCAGCCAAAAGATTTTGGCGACCTCTCAAATGCGAAAAAGAGTTCCTTTCCGTACATCATATGCACTTTCCTGCGTTGATCTTTGACCTCTCCAAAACAAAAACAAAAGAACGGTTCCTCTCCTTACGTTTTCTTGTGAGTTTTTTTGCTCGTACCATGTGTGCGCAGTCCTGACAAACACTCCAGAAGGCTTCATCTCAACCTTTGCACGACATTTTACAGGTAAGACATTGACATACTTTGTTGGGACTACACTCACTTAATCCTCTAAGCTATGACCCAGAAAAAAGGCTCTCTGCCGCCTGACTATTCAAGGACCTCTCCCTTTCCCGAGTCTCTTTTGCCTGAGCCCATGCTGGATCGCAGCACAGGAGGCTACCTGCAAGAACAAGTGGGTGGTGGTAAACGCTATGCGGATCCCGTCATGGATCTGACTCCAACCCGTCTTCGAACACACATCAAACCCACAGCCCGTGACATGGGGCTTGTCAAGGAGGCGTCCATGCATCGTCAGGCCATGCCTGCTAACGACCAGCCCACTGGAGGCGACTCCCTTGTCAGTGAGCCCATCAATCAGGAAGTTGTGCACCCTCTGCAGCTTTCTGTGCCCGCTGGTACTATCCCTCCTAATATCCGCAGTAGTCCTGCGCTCGAGCCTGCACCAGTACACCGGGGTGTACCTCTTCAGCAGGATGTACCCCACAGTAGTCCTGTGCTTGAGCCTGCGCCAGCACACCAGAGCGTACTTCTTCAGGATCTTTTCTATGATCCCGTCATAGTCCCTCCCAAGGTACCTCCGCAACCAAATCTATCTACTAAGCCTGCTCGTGTGGAGTATGAGACATATGACTTTAGCGGCGACTTTGCTGGCTTTCAGAACGACTTACCTGGTCCTTCTACATCATCCACAACCACTGGTTTCAACGACTTCAATGGCCCTCCTGGTCCATCTACATTGCCTACCACCACTGCTCCCTCTACAATACCGTCCATTCCTGAGACACGTGTCATACCTCCGACCCCCATGTTTCAAATCGATCCAGCATTGGGAGGTTGTGATCTCGATGATGTTCTGATAGATGGTAATGAAGATATCATCCCTGCTGTGAAAGGACGGAGGCACGATGCGACGAACGACATCCTTCGCGAGGGTTTTGTGAAAATGGAACGCCTTGTGCATGAGCTCAGTCGTCACACCTCCATCCCCACCCATCAAGTCATCTCATTATGGCACAAGAGCCATGCTCGCGGCGTCAATAGTGTTAACCATTGGAACGCGTATAGCAGCTACTTCAAGGATAATCTTAAGCAGGAGCTTGACAGACTCGGTGGCAAGGCTCCGGATGTACCAGGAACACCAAGTGAGTGTTTCTCACTCTTGCTATGTTTTTTAAAAAAATCTTTTGTCCAGGCGCTACTGTACGCTGTAACTGCTATGAGCTATTTAAAGCAGCGTATCCGGACACCTGGCAGACTATCTTAGAGTACCACGGCCAGTCTGTACTTCTTAGTGGTGTCCCTCAGACCATTGCCATGCGTGCACAGGAGTTTCAAAAGTTTTTTAAGAAGATTGTTGCAGTGGTACGTACATCTCAACTGGTAGTATCATAATATTGAATAGATATAGATGGATGGAGGAGCTGCACGGTTCGGATTTGAAGCAGCTTTGGTGCATGTGGGAAAGTCGTTAATCAAGATGGTGGTCTTGGCATGGCTCATACAACTCCGGGAGCTGCTGGTGTAAGTTCACTGTTCTGGTTTGAATTTGACCTCAACGTCACATGCTCACACTCTCACAGTTCTGGCTCTCACGTTGTAAGGCTGATGATGATACAATCATCGGGCATCTCAAGGCACATGTATAGTAAGTTGCTCATATCCTTCGGAGAACTTGGTAGTGACTGAGCTCTGCATATTTAGTAATTTGACGTCACTCGTTGTTGTCGAGGAAGCCTTCCCAGGAGATAATATTGTAACCCAGCCAGACGTGCCCAGCGGCCATGAGGCTTCGATTGCCCTATCTGACACCATCGATATAGCCAAGGACGGGACCAGGTGGATCAAGGCAGAGATCTCTCGCCAACTCTGTATGTGTTAGTATATCTTCCTGCTCTTTCTTGCATTAATGAGGAGCGACAGCGAACCTGGGTGGCAAATTTCTTTCGTCAAAGAAGTTCCCATGGAATACACTTCCAGGAGAGCTCACACGCCAGGGAATGATGATAAAGGGCTACCCTGAGGATGTCATACTCCCCGGGGAATACCATGCTTCGAAGAGCAAGGGCATTGCCAATCTCACTCTGAAGGAAGCTAGTGAGGTCATCATGGCATTGAAGGCGGGCACCATGCAACTAATCAAGGTTCTGGAGGAAAAGCAAGGTACACCTTCGACTTATCTTATTCCTGTGTTCTGACATCTAGGCGCATTTTGATACAGCTAAAATTCTCATTTCTGAGTGCACAGTGGTGATGGGGGCACGTCCCCCAGTGGATTCCATCCATGCAGCAGGATGACGTCTTTTTGCGAACGGCACTTCTGACCACAAAGGCCTTGCTCGCGAGAAGCCTAGTAAGGCTGTCACCAAAAGGAAAGGCAAGACCTCTCAGGAGGCACCAACCTTGCGTCGTTCCCCACTCTCTCTTTCTGATGACTCTGGCAACTCCGACTCTGATGGTCCCCCCAACATACCCATTGGTAGACCTCCTGCTCGTGAATTCAAGGTCGTGCAGCTCCTGAAGCAACAGAAGGTCGTGAAGTCAAAGGAAGTGATCTCTCTCACATCTAGCGATGCCCAATCTGGTTCAGAGGATGAGACTACTAAGAAGGCTGACTCCGACTATGAGGACAAGGCTACGTCCAAGAAGCGGAAGGCAAAGTCAGAGGGTGGCTCACGAGCAGCCAAGAAGAGGGCTTCGTCTACTGAGACACCTGTGCCTAAGGTAAATAAAGACAAGGCGCCCACAAGGACTAAGGGAGGAACCGAGAAGGTAAGGAAGCCTAAAATCATTGAGTCGTCTGACGATGAAATGCTTGGTGATGCTGCCAAACACCTTCGCGATGGCCCACCCGAACTCAAAGGTGTCAAAGGTATTGTACTGATTTGCTATCCTCTCACTAGTAGATTAACCATATATTTAGAGCGCCCCAAGCCCCATCCAGTCAAGCCCCCTGTAGCATGCGAGGAGAATGACTCCACGAACAAGACTGTTTTAGATAACGGCGAGCTTGCTGCATGTGCTACTCCAGGCCACGCTGAGCTTGATGACAGGCTTCCTCCTCGGCCTAAGTCACCAGCATCACCCTCACCAATGCGTCGCCAGCCTTCCCACATGCTCACAGACCATGTTGTCCCTGCTGCAGGCGCCCCAGAGAGTGTTGCTCCCGCTTCAAGCGACAATGTTACTCCCACTCCAACCTCACCCAATGATGAGCAGAGCGGAGAAAATGTTGATGCGCTGGTTCAGCAGGGAGATCTAGCCACTGAGCGTGCCCATGATGCCAATGTGAGACAAGATCTCGTTCAGGCCAATGAAGGCATGTATGGTCCACGTCAGGGATTACGCATGGAGCCACGTTATCACTCGACATGGAACGATCCTCCGTATGGAGACAGTCATCCACACGGTCCTGGCCGTGGGTTCCCTCGCTATCTGCCATCCGATTACCAGCGCGGTTATTATGATCAACGTATGCAACATGGCCCTCCGCCCTCTCGTGGATCACAGCCTCCTCAGCCATCTCGCGGCTCTCAACCTCCTCCGAGTCGCAGTTCTCAACCTCCTCGTGGCTCTCAGCCCCCTCAGCAGTATGATGAAACCCACTATCGCGGCGGTGGATATCATGATGGTCACTACCGCGACCACGACCCTCGTGAGTACCGTGAAGATTATTGGCACCCCTCCAGCAACCCATATTATGGCTCTGGGGGGGGAGGGTATCATATGTACAGTCCTGATTATTCTGATGATCAGATGGACCTTTGATATGTCGCATTTATTGGACTGCCTCGGTCGCTCACATTTTTTTTGCATTGTTATATACGATCTTGACATTGAGCGTTGCATCTGACCCATCTTACCGTTTATGTCCTTTTCCTATCGTTGTATTTGCCATACTAGATACTAGTTAATGCATGGCCTTCTGTCTGATTCATGCCTCGTGACAAAAAACGGAAAGAAAAAAAAATGAATTGGAAGCATGTAGTCTAACATATAGGAACTCTGACATATCATCTGTCATCGTGGACGTACTCTGAAATATACATCCGACATCACACCAACATACGGAGATGTGAACATCCGAGTCAGACGCAGAGGATCTCCGGCAAGACTCGGAGGTCACCCTCACGGACATCGCACCAACAGAACATCAGGTGCGGAGGATCTGGAGATGATGAGGATGAACTCACCCTTTGCGAGAGGTTCCACATATAAGCTCTGGAGGGAGAATCAGACAGCCCTACGAAACTAGGGAGAGACATCCTAATGGAAGTAGTCTCTTAGACCTTTTGTTGGCAACGTAAAAATAGGGTCTCACATACCGTGAGAACATCGTCAAAGTGCTGCCAAGGGTGGGCTGTTAATTGCAATGAAGTCAGCATTTACTATGAACACTCGGAGAACGTAACACACCTGAAGAAAACTGCAGCATTTTCATACTATACATATAAGTGGAATGTTAGTTCATTCGTGTGAAGCTTGGAAGCAAACGGATCAAACTGACTTCGAACAATGCCAAACACAGGACATTGATAGTGCTGAAGACTAAGAAGAAAAGAGTTCATTGTGCTGTCATAGATGTAAAATGCACGCACGCAATCCGCAGCCATAGTAAAATATATGGTGCGTGAGGAGACGTGTAAGGAGTGGTATTGGTGTCGATCTGTAATTCTTTACAGCCCTTATAGTGGTAAAAATAACAAGGACTGACGATGGAAGTCAGAACTCCAGAGGAACTATGACAGAAGTTCTTCATACCAAATTCTAACATCAGGAGCGTTAGGAACACCGCCAATAGCCCTGGTGTTTTTGCAGTTTGAAATGGTTGGCATGTCGAAATATCAGGTACAACCACGTATTGCTTCGGGACAAAGCTGAATATGATCAACCCGGCAACTGCCATACCCTGTGAGTTCCCTGAGTAAAAATTAGCAGGCATTTCAATAAAGGATACATACAGATACGATCATGAACATAATCCAACGTAGAGGGCGCTTCACCTCCCACATAGTGCAGGTTCGGAGCACAAAGATGCCTAACAAACGGTGAGAAATTAGTGAAAGCTCCAGCGAGACTGGTGATGGAGGTCACAAACATTCTGCGCAGAATGCTACCATCATGCTGAAGGCTAGATATAATAGTTGTCAGCACAACGTTTAGATCACTTATCAATGAAGAAGCCCTACCTGCTGCAAGATCACCTAAAGTCTGGCAGTCCTATGAGAACAGTGAGAGACACGTATATGATGGTCAAGGTTGCCTATGCACGACATCCTTCATGTGACGGACTTGGTCAACTAGGACACGAGTGAGATCAAAAATATCATAGAGGATGAGCATACGCTGCAGGCTCACACATGAGATTAGGAATAGGCATCAACAATGGCATATAGCGAGCTCCAATATACAGGAATTTTGGAACATTCGTGTTGGCTTGGGCGAGAAAAGTTGCCTGTGAAAATGGGGGATGAGACCAATAACTGCGAGCAAGAACGGTGGCATCACATCTTGTTGGAATCTTAACAATGAATCATAAACCTTTCACCTGGTTAAGTAAAGGGGTTGGGCTGAAAATCCAAGGGGAAACTCACCAAAAGAGTAGCCACCACGACTGCAATGCCTTGATCAGAAATTTTCTGGTTCATAGTGCGAGAGGACATACCATCGGAATACTAGTAAGAGTAGTTTCTCAGTTGGAATCAGTGCTGCTTTGGTTCAGACAGACACTTACATTCAGCACCTGAATACTCCATACTGCCATAAGGAAATCATCCTGTGGTACGACGGAAGCGGTCATGAGGATAGGGCTGAAGGGCCGGGTAAAAGTGTAAATTCATCCCCTTAAATCGACAGGTAAATGGGCTAACAACCTGTGCCTCATCCGTGTGCATTCGTCGCGTAGTCAAAAAGTGACGTTGTCACCGCATTCCCGTTGAAAGTGATGAGATCGAGAACGTAGGTGCTTAATATTTAATCTGCGCGCTCTGTTTGAACGCATCTTGGGCTCAGCGCTCAACGTTCCCATCATGACATTTTTAAAAGATCCGCAACACTGCCGAGAGCGTGCCGATGACCTGTGATGCGGACGGCCGTGAATGCAAGCATCGTGCAACCAACACAGGCTGAACTTCAAGCACATCTCGCAGGGCAAGCCTAACACCTCACGGCCTCATGGGACTCGCGGCTGTTGCAGTGCTGGACGACAATGACAATGACCTCACTGAACTCGCCAACGATGATGATCTTGATGATGCTTACCTGTCTGATTCTGGTGCATTGCTAATGGCAACTATTGAACTCTTGCAATATCTATTACCGGTGCCGGTGATGGTTCAAACGTTCGCGAGGACCAGAAGTGCAAAGACCGTGCAGGTGCTGACTAGAGAAGTTCCATATATAGGAAGAAAAATAAGCACTCATCAGGGCCAGCAGTACGAACTTTTACTTTTGCCATCATCTAGTAGCGCAAGTCTGACCTTATGCTAACCACGGATGCTCAATCTCGTGCGAAAACCCAGTGGGTCGGCTCGACACTTGCAGACTTCTGCTCGGGCAGCTGCACTCGTTCAGAAGCAGAAGCCACATCATAACCATGTACAACCGCGACCTGTCATCGGCGGAGCTGACGTGAAACAAGGAAGAGAAAGAGAACGTGACGTAGTACGAAGAACAGTGAAGCACGGTGCGCTATATTGCCTCAATTCCATTCTCTCGCAACCAATTATATCGGACAGTCAAGCGCAATGAGCTCGGAGTTCAGCTCCTTTCTCGAGAACTGCATTCACAAATATTTCGCGACATCTCTTTTCCAGCACCGTCGAAAGCATTCGTTCGTATCGCACAGGAGCATCTGGAAATGCATGGCCTAGACCCCAAACAAGGTTCTGTTCTTCCTGATATCGGCTTCACCCTCCCACCCCTCCTAGGCTCAAATATCGACGAGCATTTCCATAGAATCGGCAGTCAGTCCGCTCAACCATGGCTAAACATCGCGAAAGATTTTGCATCCAACGAACTTCCTCCAAAACCCGATCATTGGGACATTCAATCGGGATGGACGAAATATCACTTCCTTGCTGATGGTTCGAGCTACAGCGAACATGTCGACTTCCCGCAACACGAAGGCAATGCGGAAGAAGTGCTCACATTCGACGTAGAAACCATGCCCACGTATCATCCTTATGCTATCATGGCATGTGCTGCCTCAAAGAATGCCTGGTACAGTTGGATATCGCCTTGGTTGCTAGGAGAATCGGTTGAGCAACAACACCTCATCCCCTTGGGGGATACGCTTTCCCCGCGCGTAGTCGTTGGTCATAACGTCTGCTACGACCGAGCGCGCATTTTAGAGGAGTATAGCTTGCATGGAACTCAGTCCCGCTTCCTCGATACCATGGCTCTGCATGTTGCAGTAAAGGGAATATCTTCGCACCAAAGACCTGCTTGGATGAAGCACCGCAAGTCCAAAGAGACTCAGAAAGTGCATCGTGCCGAAGCGGTCGAGGCCGTCGTGGATCTCATGCGTAATACGGAGTTCAAATACGACCAGGAGAATGATGAAACCAAACGAGAAGAGCTCCGCCGCCTCCGTGCTGACCTCGAGGAGAGCCTTCCGCAGCTCGAAGCTGCCGATGCCGATGCCGTAGAGGCTGATCTCTCAAGTAAGCGCTGGGAAGACCTGACGTCTGCCAATTCGCTGGCTGATGTGGCCAAGCTGCACTGCAATATCGATATGGACAAAGAAATTAGGAACGACTTTATGAAGTTGACCCCAGAAGAAATAAAGGACAATGTTCACGACTATCTCAACTACTGCGCGCAAGATGTTTTCGTTACTCATGCCGTCTTTTCCAAGGTCCTTCCAGCTTTCCTTGACCGCTGCCCGAGTCCCGTTTCATTCGCCGGCGTTCTCGCGATGGGTTCCAGTTTCTTGACGGTCAACGAGTCCTGGGAATCATATCTTGCAGATGCAGATAGAGTCTACAAGGAGTTAGATGGGAAAGTGAAAAAGCGCCTTGTCGAGCTTGCGGAGCAAGCCAAGGATAGGGCGAGGAACGACTCTTGGAAGGATGATCCTTGGCTCTCTCAACTAGATTGGTCACCCTAAAGTGGCCGGGAAATCTAGAGGTGTCGTGCCGGATGAACAGGTGCGTCTCCAGGTCGATGTACCGCACTTTCGTTGATTCCTTCCTTTTGCAGCTTGACTCCACGGCAGCGTGCCCATCTGTGCCCGCCTTCTTCCTCCCGACGTAAGAAGTCCTCTCCTAAGGAACCCAAACCAAAGGTATTTTGGCCGAAGTGGTACTGGGATCTCGCAAAACCCAAGAAAGACATGCCTCCCGGCACGCTAGATATCACAGTACGGAATCGCATTGCTCCCATTCTCCTTTGTTTGTCATGGCAAGGCTGGCCGCTCTTCTACTCCCGGGAACACGGCTGGACCTTCCGCGTCTCTGGCGAAGCTGATTTTCCTACCCGCTTTTCTCAGCTCGATTTCTATGATCCTGCGGACGACGCCCTACAAGACATGCGCCTGAAAGGAGGTTTTGTCTTCTACAAGTTACCACATAAAGATGGGGAGAAAGCGAACGTGGGCAGTCCGCTTGGGAAAACGTTCATGAAATATGCACAGGATGGGACGCTTACAAGCCCCGGAGACGAAGCGAAGGATGCACTGGACATGAACGCCCAGTGCAGCTATTGGATCAGCGCACGCGATCGCATCTTAAATCAGATGGTTGTCTGGCAGCGGGGAACGTTAGATCTACAGTTCAAACCACCTGGATCTTCGGACGAACCCCAGAAATGGGGTATCATCCTCCCCCAGGTGATTACAATGGGCACTGTGACGCGCCGCGCTATCGAGAGGACGTGGCTCACGGCGAGCAATGCGAAGAAAAACCGCGTTGGTTCAGAGCTCAAAGCCATGGTGCGCGCACCCAAGGGGTACGCCATCGTTGGCGCGGATGTGGATTCAGAAGAACTGTGGATTTCGAGCTGTATTGGCGACGCACAGTTTGGATTACACGGTGCTACGGCTCTTGGATGGATGACCCTCGAGGGCACCAAAGCCGCGGGAACTGATCTTCATTCAAAGACAGCGAGCATCCTCGGCATCTCTCGTGACCAAGCAAAAGTGTTCAACTATTCCCGAATCTATGGTGCTGGGATGCGTCATGCAGTCCTGCTCCTTCTACAGTCGAATGCCGGTATGCTGCCCGATCAAGCTCAGCGCCTCGCAGAAAACTTGTACGCATCAACTAAAGGCAAGAACACGCATCGCACGGATTTATTTGGGAGGAAATTCTGGTTTGGTGGAACGGAGAGTTTCGTGTTCAACAAGCTAGAAGAGATCGCGCTTTCTGATCAACCACGAACTCCAGCTCTCGGATGCGGAATCACAGCAGCCCTGTCAAAGGAGCTTCTTCCGGCAAAATTTGGTTCAGATTACATGACATCACGCATAAACTGGGTCGTGCAGTCCTCTGGTGTCGACTACTTGCATCTTCTCATTGTCGCAATGGACCATCTGGTCAGACAATATGGTATCAAGGCGCGTTATCTTATCTCTGTGCACGACGAGTTACGTTACTTGGTTGCCGAAGAAGATCGCTATCGAGCTGCACTCGCGCTGCAGATCGCCAACCTATGGACACGGAGCCTTTTTGCCTTTAAATTAGGAATGGATGACCTGCCTCAGGGGGTCGCGTTCTTCTCAGCCGTTGATATCGACAAGGTACTGAGAAAAGAGGTCGATATGCCATGTGTCACGCCTTCTCATCCTGATCCTATTCCCTCTGGAGAAAGTTTGGGTATTGCCGATATTTTAGATAAGACAAACAGCGGTTCATTGTGGAAAGATGGACGCCCCATAATCGCGGACTCTCTACCTTCCAAAGCGTCCTACCAGCATGACAATGGCTACGAGCCTCCTAGCTGCCTTATCCATCGCGCTGAGAGCGCGGCTTGGCTGCGCGCCCAAGCTACGTCCGAGTTCCCTGAAATTAAGCATCTTGCGCTTGCGCAGACATCAGGGCAGGTGACCGATACCAGGATCAGCGGTGCCCAGAATGGCAATGAAGGAAAAAAGCGCGGGCGTCCGGTGAAACATGCTTCCATGGAGCTGGGTGACTGGGAGGCGATGCAAGAAGTGCTGAAATCAGGGAACCTACGTTGAAGTCTAGCACCTGACGTACCCACGGATCATGCTCACACGGATATCTTATCATTGCTGTATATTTTAAATTAGACCTTGCATAATATTAGAGTAGCCTTTTTCGTGGCTGCGAGATCCGGTTCAACTGTTTACAGTATTAATTGCAGCGCAGAGACTTGGACCTGTGAGTCCAGGGTCCCGGTCATCAGTGGATGAATAGATTAACAGTTATCGCCTTATAACATCCATCAACGTGTTCCGTGAGACTCCCATCAGCGCGCATGTCCCGACGCCTGCCTTTTATGGGTGAGCGGTCCCGCCAGAATCCCGCCCCATCCATAATAAGAAGTCCCGCCCAGCGCCACATCAGAAATTAGGCGTCTGTTCTGAAGTTCTTGTTCGACTTCACCATATTCAACGATGTTCGCTGTCCCGCCCATGCCACTCGTGCACAGCGCTGCCCAATTAACTCCCGACACACGATGGGCGCGAGAAGTCAACAAGTAACTTCCCGATGTCCTCTGGCGGGCTATAAAAGACACGCAGCCGCATGACATGACAGTCGAGTCACCCAGCGTACTGCGCATCCCCAGGGCTAATAACGTCTGCCTATATATTTTCTGACTCGCACAATCTCTCTGACTCTAATCTGACACGATGAACTATCGGATCGGCACTCCTGCCTCTTCATCCCATCACAGGTCGTGGGCTGTGCACAGCGCACAATCTGGCTCCAGCGGCCAAGCCTTCCAAGGCCACTGGTCTGCGCTCCCGGGGTCATCCACGTCGCCGTCCCCGATCCCAAACGCACCACTTCTCCATCCAGTTTCACTCCCACACCCCAATGCAGCTTCGCATCAATCCCCTATGTCATGTATGAAATTCTCCTTTTCGTTCACACTTTACGCAGATCTCATATCTATCGTTGATAGACCAAAATTCATCTACATCCCACTCTTCATTCATAGTCTTGCACTCACTCTTGAGTTATGGTCCGAATTTGAGATTTAACATCACACAAGACCTTGCACATGTGCAACTGCGACCGGGGTGTTCACCTGCCATGCTTCAGGAGCTTGCGGTGCAACCGCCAGTCTCTCATATGATCATTACCATTCCTGGGCTTTGTGCTTGGACGATAGAGGTTGTGAACCCTCGGGGTATCACTGTGAACAATGTCCTTGCCATGATACGTGAAACGCTCAACCGGAGTGTTGCTTCGCATGAGATGCAAAGATCTTCTCGGGCAGTCAATGCTGCTGTTGATTCTTTCAGGGCCAGGTCCCGCGCTGACCCGCGCGAACATGCGCAGGGCGTGAAACGCGTTGACTTTTTAGGCCCCAAAGTTTTCTTTGCTGGGCTCGCTAGAGCTCGAGATGGGTCGGACAGCTGGGAAATCCACTTTGCCCAGAATGTTTGATCCTCGCCGAGCGCGGGATGCATAGGCTATTCCTTATCTTTCACCTAGCTCAGTTCCAATGGGCTTTGGTCGGATCTCATCACTCAGCTTGCACTGCCCGCTCTAACTTTACTTGGCAATTTGCCGTCACCGCTCTCTTCTTTGCATCTATATTCGACAGCCCCTAATTTGTTTTATCGCTATCTTTGCTCTATCTCTGTCCGCAATGTTTTTTCTTCTTCTTGATTCATGCACCGCAATAGTTTGCACTCATATCACTTGTACTTTTATTTACCACGTACTCAATCCTCCACGGCAATCCAGTGTATTCATATTTGACTTTTGATCTGTTACTGGGGTGGAACGGAAACATCAGAGTTCCCGTTACCATTGACGAGTGAGTACTAGCACAGTCATTCAACGTACAGCCAGGGGGCCGTTCGCAAATGAATACTTAACTTTAACCTGTTCATTTCGATGAAACGTTGCCCTCCTGTCAGGAGGCGAACGAATACGACCTTGGAATTAATTGAAGAATCTTATGGAAGCCGCGCACTTTTTGCAAGGCTAACCCATATATGTGTGACGTCAGCCCAATAGCAAATTAATTGGACGCTATGCACTGCCGCATCGTATCATGTGCTCAAGATAAGGTTAGATCATTGCATCGAAGTTTCGATCGAACGAGAACTTCATTTTATCGAATCCCGCACCCGTCTTGACACCGATATCAAGAATGGAAGAGGCTTTCATGAAAAAAATCATTTCACGTGACGTGGTTCGTACGGGTGTAAGCGCGTTTACGCCACGGCGTTTCAACCAACACCTCCTCTACATCACTACTTTGCCCACAAAATGTTTTTACCATTCAATCTTTTCATTGTACTCGCGCATGTCACCATGCTGGTAGTCGCCGGGCGATCTACGAACAGGTACCAAGATCTCACGGTCGATACGATACCTGCTCATCAACGGCACAACGAGACTCTCGCCACGCGACCGAGCTCACAGAACAAGAAACCTCACCGCTCTTTCAAAAAAGGCACGAAACAGGTCGCCCGCCTTCAAAGACGATCTCGCGTGACATCTAATAGTACTACTCCGACCCGCCATCCTCGAGTGAACGCTGCGCCAACGCCCCAGCCTACAGGTCCTTCGTCTGTCTCGACGACCGTGCATATCACCAGCGTGACAGATTTTGCACTTTTACTTCCCTCAAGAGACGGAGGTGCGTCTCTCTCTAGTATTTTCATCGCGTACTTGACCACGCTGTTCTCCCTTAGAGTATATCTCAGAGGCCGAGAGCGACGCGACGGCGTATTGTACCAACGGATCTAGCTGCCAGAACACATTTCCCGCAGGCTTCGTGACCGGTGCTACCATCTCGGAGGCAAGCGATGGGTCCTATATACAGGTCAGTGAAGTTTTTATTTAGCTGTCTGCGACCTCTTCCTCGGTACTAATGCAGGCATTAGATCACCGGCTGCTTGGATCCCGGCAAGTTCCAGTTTGCACAAGATGACGCGGGAGGCCAGATGGACGTCCGATTTCCCAACGGCGCGAAGTGTACTTTTGGTGGATACGGCGCAAGCTTCATTGAGCAGTCCGTTCCCGTTTTTCTCATCATTCTTGATTGACTCATCGGCTGTTTGCCAGGGTCGAGCCTTCTGCTAATCGTTTCTGCCTCCGCTGTTGTGCGTCCGCAAATGACCAGGTCAATTGCAATTCACATAACGACAAAGCTGGTTGTCCTGTTGCTGTTCCTGGTACATATGACTTTGATGGAGTGAGCTGCTCCTAACTCAGCAGCAGCGTCGACATTCTATTTCAACCTTTTTCATTCAGCGCATTTGTAGCCCGACCGACACTTTTGTAATGCCATTCCCAATGTACCACTATGCCCAAGCTGTTACAGCAGAATACAAAATCATAAAAAAAAGTCGTGTAATAAATTCATACGTATGCCTAATGCCCAAGTATGCTAGATAATCGTGAATTCCAGCAGGGATGTAGCGGCGTCTGTGGGTACGCCGCGGAAAGGTCTCGCAGGTATGAGGTAACGAGGACTAGCCTCGGTAGCTGTCGATCTCAAAAGTTGCAAACGTCGGCTTCAAGCCTTGCCAAAAACGAGTCTTCCGGAGCCGGCGCCGGGTCCATGCTTCTCCACTTCTATTCCGATCAAACGAGTTTTCCCATGCAGCCAATCCACCCGTCGGACTCCGCCTTCCCATCCGCCTCCCAATCTGGTACACCGCTGTTCGTATGCCTGCGTGACTTTCCGTTGAGCCCTGCTTCCATGACCAAGCGCCTCCCACTCTTGAGGCGTGACTCTCGTGAGAAGCGTCTCATGTAGTGAATGAAGAAGGTCGAGATTGGTGATATCAGGAGAGCGCCCATTTCTGCACGACCCGACGACCACGGGCCACGGGAACTTATCTGAACGAAGGAGGATACGAGATGATGCCGGAGTGGGAGGGTCTGTTGCTGGTTGAGATAATGTATGAGCGTCGACGGGTGAATGCGTGGTACGGTCTAGAACGGTTCGCGGCGAAGGGCCATAGATGACGTCGTAATTTATGGGCGCGGAGTGAAGGCGAGTGGAGGCAAAGAGTGGATGCATATGCAGTGCAGGTGCGCGTCTCCCATGTGGATCCATTGCAATATCTTTTTTTTTGCGCTGTTAGAAAGCTGATCCCACAGCTATTTTAAGAGACTTACATGAAGGAGCCGATCCATTCGCAGATGAGATACTGCTCTGCCAAGTATGACGCTGTTGCAAAGAAGGCCGTCTGTCGTAGGGAGATGGGGTGCCTGGATGCATGCCCGGGAAACCCGAAGAAGAACTTGAACTTGTACGGGAAGATGCGCCATACGAGACGGGTGGCGCATAATTATACAAAGGATACTGCCCGACTTGAGAGATATGTCAATTTGAAATGCGCTCATTGACCGCGGAACACAGAAGACGTACGATGTTCGGATGACTTGTAGCTGGCACGCCTGTAGAGCGGCACCTTCTCGACGTTCGACGGAGTACCGTATCTCATGTCTCTGGGATCATCAAACGTGGTATATCGTAGTGGAGAGGGAGCTGGTGCGGCACTGAAGCTATTGCTTCGTTTTGTCTTTAGGCGTGAAGAGGAACTCGGACCAGCTGGGGGCCCATAGAAGAAGTTTGCAGGGTTGGAACGTGAACGTAACTTGGAAGAGTGGTCGTGACTAGGAGATGGGCTTCCACCAAAGATGGAACGGAAGTAGGAGGTCATTATGACTTTTTGTTCGTGAAGGGAGTGACAAAGGATAGTCAACTGTGGTTGCTCGAGGTACTGAACCAAGAGGTGTGGTGGAATGAACTCGGTAAGAGAAGAGTGTAGCCGAGTTCTTATAAGCGCAGAGGATAGCCGTTATGCCTGGATCGGATCGCCTGTGAGTTCTAGACATATTTTAGCGAAAATACTTTCATGAAGTAAGAGGACCCCTAGAAAAGCCGTGGAGATGTTATTGGATGACAAAGATGGAATTTAATGCCGAGAGGGGAGATTGCAATAAAAGATCTGTTGACGAAAAGGGCACTGTTGGTGAATGCGGTGGATCAATGGATCACGTCTTAGGTGCTGTCCGGAAAGTCCGTGAGTAATGAAGCACAACCAATAGAGGGAAATAACAATATAACATGGCCTGGAGAGGAAAGAGTGCCTTCTTGTGAGAAGGTTGAGTAAAGTTCGGAACGAGTAGGAACAACGGTGGCGACGCGGTTGAATGTCCTATACTATCTTGATTGGAAATTGTATTAGCCACGAGGTTGGTTCACGCATGTAAACCGCGTGTTTTCCTTTTATGGAAAAGGCGCGGCGGTGCACCTTTATCGCTGTGGCTTCGAGAACACAGTAGCTGTGCGAACAGTGTGCGAACCCAGGAGCTATGCGAACCAAGTAGCTATGCTCACCAAAATGCGACATGTGTACTTACCCGGTCATATCAAAGGCTGCACCTTCATGGCGCATGGTCACCCTAATAAAGCCAAGCGGCGCGCAAGAAGTCTTACCAAACCCGCCATGAACTACATGCAGAGGGCACGCGAAATGTTCGGTTGAATCGTCAACCGAGAATCGGGTCTAGACCGTGATAATAAGCTTGTGGCGCTTTGAGTAAAAGAGTAAGGAAAAAGAAAAAGAGGCACAGACCGTCTCATCCGAGTCGCTAAGGAAATGAACTCGCCATCTTACCGAGATGAATTATTACCAAGTTACATTATCTGTGATGACTCGAGTGAAAACTGCACCTTCCGATACGTGGCGAGGCGGGTTGAAAAGTATGCACAAGCATGCGCCACCATCAGGCGACAGGAGGAGCAAACTGAAACGAGATTAAAGTTGAGTTCCGATGTTTTCTTGGAATATCCCACAGGGTCCAAGATTGGCGGTTGATGAGCAGAAATCGACAGAACAGACATGCATACCTCTGGCAACGCAGTTCCTGGAGATACCTGCGCAGAACATATGCCATCAACAACATACAAACGCGCGACGCAGCATATATTATGAATATTGTTGGTGTACCATACGGTGTTGCACCAGCAGTGACAATGAACTGAATGACTCGGATATCGATCAAGATCTCGTCAAATAATGTTTGGATCAGAAGCTTTTGCCAAACACGCATATTTAATATTTAGTCATTCTGCGAGTTGTGACCTGCATCTTCCAGCCCGAACATTCAAAATACAAATCCGGACCACGCTAGCATGCGGTCCTTTATCTCTAAGCTGAGACGTGGCACCAAGTCCGAATCAGCGCTTGGTCTTCAAGAAGCACCACAAGAAAGCCCTCAGCAACGCCTCTACCGATATCGCAAACAGCGCGGAGTTAATCTTGGTAAGCTTAAAATGAATTACCCGAGTCAAAAGCGTCGAAGCGAGCTAAGCATGCTCAGGATCGTGGTTCGTTTTAGAGCGGTGGGTATCAGGATCCCCATTTCAAGGCGCCGCCGGCAGCGGGCAAAGTGATCTCGACGTTGCCAAGGGTCTACATGCGAAGCACGTTCTAGAACATCACTGGGATTCCTGGATCACCTCCAGCGATTTCGAATGGCTCGCGGCAAGGGGAATCAACACTGGCGGATCCCAGTGCGCGTTTTCTTATAATAGTACAATAGCATCGTCTCATGCCGCCTTAAACAGATCGGATACTATCATATCTGTGCGCTGGACCCATCTATCCTTACTCGAACCGACTTCGATGGTCTTCAACATGTTTTTGAAGGAGCATGGAGTAGACTCGTTGCCGCGGTGGTCACAGCCCAGAGCTTTGGAATTGGGGTGTTGTTTGGTGTGTCGTTCGTTGAGTGGACATATCCTATTTCTCACTTACAAATTTCAGACCTCCATGCAGCTCCTGGCAAACAGAACAAAGATTCGCACTCCGGAACATCATCCCCGGTAATTTCGTTTTTCAACAGCAGATTTAATATGCAGCTGGCCATTCGCACTCTCCGGATACTGGTCACGCAGCTTATCGCTCTGCGGGCACATGGACCCGTATTCGACAATATAGTCGGTATACAGCTTCTCAACGAACCTCACCCCTCCTCGCACCAAACACTCTACGACTGGTACTGGGGAGGCAATCCAAGAGATAAGAAAGATAGATTCTGGTTTCCCAATCTACATATCAGACTGCTGGATGACTGATCAATATGCCGATTTCGTCGCACACTTACCGTCTTCCTTGGCGCTGACTTGCATCGACTATCACCTGTACCGGTGTTTCACGTCGAGCGACATATCAACATCAGCAGCACAGCATACTGCGTCCCTTGTTGATCGGAATGATCCCTTTTCGCAAATGTTCTCCCGCGTTTCAGAGAAACTCGCAGCATCAGGAAGTGGACTCATAGTTGGCGAGTGGTCTGGAGCTTTGAATCCAGGCTCTTTGCAAGGTACAACCGATGAACATCAGGAACGAGCGTCTTACATTCGGGCTCAGCTTGACCTGTTCGAGCTGTACTGCGCTGGATCTTTCTTTTGGACGTACAAGAAAGAGTGGCCTGGAGACCAAGGATGGTCTTTTCGAGACGCAGTCGAAAATGGCATCTTTCCAGAAGTTGTGGGCATGATTCCAGTAAAGGATCATGTTGGACTCAGTGCCGACATAAACGCTAGAAAGGTGACCGCTAGAAATGTAGCCTTGGGTGAGTCCAGCCACTCTACAGCCACCACATCGTCACTAATTTTGCTAAGGCCAACATGTATCCTACTGGGCCCGTTTTCCTAGTTATTATGAGCATTGGCGTTTTGAAGCCGGCTTTGACCAGGGCTGGGTCGTGGCTTACGACTTCTTCACCTTCGATCGCGCGGGCCAGGTCGCCGTCTCAGAACTGGGATTCAAGGGCTGCATTGCGAAGAGGAAGGCGCAAGACCATATTCGTGAATACGGGCGCAGCAACAACATTTGGGAGTTCGGTGAGTGTACTATTCAAAGTGGTTTCCCTTTCTGGGTTTTGCCGCTTTTCGGCCGGCAGCACGACATACCCGCTATCTCGATAAGTTCATCTGTGATATCGCAGATTTAGGTGACCCTATTTCTAACATATTTCAGAGCATGGATTTAGCCAAGGGGTAGATGTTGCGAAGCACGATTTTCAACATCACTACTGCTGATTTTCACGTGTCAGGCGTAAGATTTTCATGGTATATCTCTTCGCCAAATAGGGACTTTAGCTTTTAACGATTTGCTTCCAGAACAGACTATCCATATCTTTGCATGCCCATGTCCTCGTGTAAGATAGTGTCGATATATTCGATTGCTGACAATCATCGCAGACGTAAAGCTTTTCTGAAGTGGACAAGGCTATTGGCTTGGCTTGGATTAGTTCTTACCCTTTTCTATTAACTTGCGATGCAGCTGTCAAGGAAAGTGCTGGCAGAACTTAGAAGACGCTCTAAGCTTCTTTCTGTCCCTCCAGTTCTGCATCTAGCCTATCATGACCCTTCAACGAGGACAAGCGCGGTAATTACAAGCTTCCGTGAGTGCTCCTGTCCTCGCAAGAATCCGAAGGTTTAAATTTTCTCCTTAATGTCATAATATGTTTGAATCCATTTGTCGTTACAACATGACTTGCAGAAGACCGCTGTGATCTCCGAGGAGATGTTTTTTTCACTTTGATAAGTCATGATTTAACTTTTTTAAATATTGGGGCGGGAGGACACCACAAGCAGTAATGCAGTGAGATTACTTGGGTCGAGCAACGGATGTCTAATCATGGCATTCCTGTGCGAGACTCGTGGCCGCAGACTCGTGGTAGAGATGACAATTGCTGCTCAGGTAAGGGGTATCGATCATTGGTCGATAGTGGCGTGATGACCCTGATATCACTAGCACACTGCGCAGATGAATAGTTCCGATATGAAACCCATGTCGTCTCCCTGCTATGTAGTAACGCACCGCACGGGATATGATACACATCAACGAAAAGACATTGAACGTTAAATCTTCTCGCGGTAACTTCCCTACGTACGTTTCATTATCAGCGTTATTTTGGATTGGAAACAGGAACAAGGGGGGACTCTGCGGCCACGATACGAGCCTGTATTAAATCGACGCATGTGATGTGCCTACTGTGCATGCTGAATTTGTTATTGGCCTATGGCGCCCCGCATATCAGACACAAGACCTAGGCAAGGTTCATGACAATGATCATTCTGTGTTCTTCTTTCGAATTCGTTACAAATGCATGATGAAACAAAGCTCGAGTCGAATCGTAATCTCGATAAGTGGGCATACGCGTCTCGATCACAAGCTGACAAACATAGATTTGAATGGTGACTTTAGGAAAAGTTAGACCTTTGAGGCTGGGTATATATATGAGATCGTTACAACATAAATCAATGGGGAACCAAGACAATAGAGAACAAAGAATGTTTATGACAGATTTGGTACAAAGGGAGCGGGTTACAAGGGGCGGCCACATTCATGTCAACAACTTCCAATGGAACAAACCATCTTCGTCGTGAGCTCTGACAAGTCCTCTAAAGACATGTCTTTCCATCAAATAGTCAATCCGTTTGACTCCTTGACTTGCTTCGAGCTGAGCAGATGAAGGGATGCTTCTGTATCTGCGGGTGTAGGCCCGTGCGATTGCAGTTTCTTGACTCTGACTGAGCTGGGCCCAGTCAGAGTGAGATATTTGGCGGTGCAGGGAAGAATGGATCATCCACAAAACATCGCCAACTGTTATGGGCAGAGCGCCCGACGTATCGTACTCGCCATGAACGAGCTCCAAGTCAATGGGCCATTTCGGAATGGCATCATGAGTGATACGCATGCGGGTAATGGTTGGGAATGTAGCAGGTTCCCTTAGCTCTTCAACGGACACCATAGCCGTGTGGTTTGGACCAACTCTGCGCAATGGCGCGAAAGCTGGATTAGCAATGTCGAAGTAGAACTCCGATACATAAGCTTCTCCGTTAAGAAGCGGATGAATCTGGAATTGCTGCGACGACGTCTGGTATTGCCAAGGAGAGTGATTGCCATTGCCGAATGAATGTCGCCGGTTATGGGTTGGCAATGGAACCCCTAAAAAGGAGGGACTGGGAGGGAGCGCAGCCATCCCTCCATGCCAAGATGGAGGACGACGGGGACGGTATCCATCAGGGTAGTAAGAAGTGTGCGGCGTTCCAGGAAGTTCGGCGTAAGGTGATGAGGGAGAAGGTGGGAATAAACTAATGGGAGGAATGAAAGGTGATCGCTGGGGAGTGTGCGGGTGGGTATAATATGGAGGAGGTTCGTATATCGGTTGTGTATAGACGTATGGCCCAGACATTCAAGTTGATGCAGTATTGAAGTTGAGAGAAAAAGATGTCGGGGAGACCTCCGCTATTTATTCAATTGATAATGGTCAGCTTGCCCCTGGTACCATAAACACAGCCTGCATACCTATGTTATGACTCTGTGGATGACTTGTCTTCAAGCACAAGCGCCAGACCACTGCTTCAGGATGGACAGGCTATGGACGTCACGGTTATGCAAGAATGACACAGCACTTTCCAGAAGACTGCAAGAGTTGCGAGACTTTTGTCTGGCCAGGGCCCAGTGGTGCTTTTAAAGGCTGTCCGCAAAGTGTAACTCGGTAACCAATTACCAGAAGTTTAGAAATCCACTCACTGGCTTCCTGTCCTGGTTGGGCGGCTAGTGGGGATGGTCAATGTTCTGGGCAAGATAGGATTTGAATCGCACCCGTATGACTCATCTGCGCGTCCTTTTTGTCAGCGTCAGCACTTGTCATCCGATAGAATCTAGCCGCCAAGGATAACGCTAAGAGAACGGAATATTCTCATCATCAGACAGCGCTCGATCACGGTGATCAATTAAAACGGATACGGATCATCCATCATAAAATGCACCGTGATCTAATCATCATCCGACAGTCTCCACCTGCTCCGGCTCGCAGTCGGATTTCTGGCTATGTAGGCACTTATGTCCAGGATTCATGGAACCGTGCCTGATGTGATCGAAAACCAGTGCGTCAGCTGCCTCTCACCATGTGAAGTGAGCAAAATTGAAGCTCCGACAGTGACCTAATCCCGCCCGCACTGCATGTGGGTACGTACTCCCTTCCGAGAAACTACTTACTGCCCGGACATAACTTAGTTTGCAAACACCCTCGGATGCTAGTTCGATAGCTTTGTCACCGGTCCAGCGCGTCATCATGGAATGGCGTCACCCTGTGTAGTGAAAAAGATTGTATACGACTTCTCTCTCGGAGTTTGGCAGATGCTGTGAAATACCTTCTATTCAGGGTCTGCATATAATCATTAGAATTTTCAATACATCAACCGGCGTAGGTAAGTGCTGTGCTTTCGATTGTGTCGCGTTCCTATCTTTACGATCGAGCAAGCAGAACTCGTGACTCGGTACTCATTCTTGTTAGGTCAGATGATACTCATCATGCAAGCAAGTTCTTGCAGGTGGCATTGGGAAGCTCGCCACTGCTTCTTCAATTTACCTAGTACGGGGAATCTTAATACTACCCTTGTGCGAAGATCGCGGTCACCGTTTCTTTCAAATCTGCAGTGCATTACAAAGGTAGGTATCTCAAATCATATGAGTAAGTATCCATAAAGCTAACCATCGGTAGGATCGGACTATCAAAAGAATTATTATTATCAAGCATTTCCGAGTAGTCAAGTCTCCGCTTGCTTCATCGATCTTGGCACCCCTGAGGACCTCAGGAAACCGATGTGTGTTACCAAAATAAAGATATCATGCCCCTCGTATTACATCGGGAGACACCAAGACGTCGGTTGGAGTGAGCTATGACTTTTTCAGTTTGTGCTTTGTTCTTATATAGTAAATATCAATCAGATTGAAAGCGGTGGTCACGTAACCAACCCAGGTTTCTTGTCAAACCAAGGCAATGATTCAAATCGCGATGTATTCGTGCCAAGACAGCAACAGTTAGCACTGATCCGATCCAACACTGTAAGAATACGATGAGGCCAAAAGTCACTGGCATCAGAGTTGGCGACATCATACTTGATGAAGGTATAAATGTCGACAGAGTTTTAAAACGTACTGATACAACGTTTTTGGCATCTGACGAACATGTGTGGACTGACAATTTACAATGTCGTAGCATACGAACTTGTTTTGCTTAATACCACAGTCAACAACTTCAGCGACCCAGATTTTTTCTACGGCTCGCGAGTGAGTTTTATCATTTATATCGTCGAGGTTTTGAATTCTCATGCGGCTGTGAAGGGTGATTTTAATAACTTTTCTGGGTTCCCTGGAGAAGTACTCCATGTAATATTAAACTTACCCTATCATGGGGAATTGTTGCCCATGTCACTCTCAAAACGTGTCCTCGATCCCAAGTTTGGGTGAGACGATTGGACCACAGTGTATGATACAGCATCGTGACAATTATAAATAGGATGGGCGTGTCTCATACAACCAAAATAAATTCAGCCCTGTAAACGCTGTCATCGCTATTTTATCTGCAAACGTGCAATCCATGTCAAGGGCCAACAAACTGCTGGGTGGCCTGTTCTCTCGAGCATATATTGTTCTATGATGCGCCAACTTGTCAAGACGGTATCTTCGAGCAGTTCCACACCTCAATGATAATATTTCCGCCTGGTCCATCGTTTTCTTGGTCCAAGTTGTCCCGTCGAACGGTACCTTAGCCTTGGTATTTTTTTCGGTTTTTATACTCACCGCGAAACAGTGCTGTATTCAATCCCATAGCGATGGAGGAGTTGACGGAGTCCTTGTTAAGCAGTACTCCCAATGAGACCCTCATAAGCACTTGTAATGTTTTTATTTGGGTTGTCTACTGACGTGAGCGACTAATTTTAAGGCGATAACATGGCAAATACCAGCGTGCGTGCTATCTGGACTCCTGATCTTGATTCTATCCATAGCCACTATCTGCGTAGGCAGATTCACATAGAGCAAGAAACTCACTATAATTATGCAAGGGCGAATTCCGGCGACGACGACCTCATATATGAGATCGCTAGTGCTAGTTCCAAATATCTGTAACGGGCAGCAATTGCAACTGGGCAGAATGTTGGAAATATGGTCGTGTTTCCCAACCATGCATCTTCTTCTGCATCCTTAGAGGATATTCACGGAGAAAATCTTGTCCGTCTAGGGGATATCAAGAAGCTGCCGATCCAGACACCATGATGGAGCTTGCTGGAGGATGGCAATTGTAGATCACCGGAAATACATGGTACAAACTATGAGTAACCGTCCAGAAATTCGATGTCATACTTATCAAAATTATAAGTGGATATACAGACGCGATATCGGGTCCTCCAGATGGGCAGCTCAAGATAAAGTACAAGAAAATTCCGTGGGTGACTGACAAGCAAGTTTGATATCTTCATTTTGTCTGACTCACTCGTTTTGCGCATCTCAAAGTCCAGTTCGCGACTGCCCGTTGTCGAGCGTGTACGAATTTTTGGAATCTGCGACCAAGTCGATGAGAGCTGCGTTGTGTTAGTAAGTTTTATAATGCAAAAATATGACACGCACAAGCTCCGTGGTTTCAAGACGATCCTCATTGAGTATGCATCTTCACCATCACCATCTGATTGAAATAGTCAATGATAGTAGCTGGAAGACCCAAGTTGACAACTCACAGTATCCGACCTCTTTCCTGTGAATTTGAAAGCCAAGTTTATCGCGGTACAGAGTGAAGGCAGCTCGATTAGACTTGCGTACGTGAAGCTGGATGTACTCTATGTTGTATGAATCGATCATGGCCTTTTCTGGAGGTAGTTAAGATTAATGTTTTGCACTAAATCAGATGGTGCAAGTGAACCAACGCGAAAGCAGCATTAATCGCTTCGCAAGACCTAGCCTACGATATGTTCGGAGTACGGATAAAGAGTTGACATGACCGACTTGCAACCAAGGGAATTGTTCATCTGGCTCTCTGTAGGGGGTGATTGAATCAGTTGTAAATACATGTGCGTAACCTTCACCCACATCGACGAGAGTACATAGCCTACTACGCGGCCACTGCTGTCCTCTGCAAGATACGAGACTTCTGGCCAAGTTATAAAGGAGTAGGCCCCTACAAATCTGGCGATTGGAATGGCATTTTCACTGAACCAAAGGAGACCCACAATATTTCATGTGGTAGTTCTCAGGAAGATTGTGCAAGTTGCATTGCTGTATTTTGGTGAGATCCTTCGGCTAAGCGCCACACGTTCGAGGGAATAGTGTTGAATGCAATCTTCAGTTTGCGTGAAATCAAGGCAGGTAATCAATCGTACCTCTGCTCTTCGAATGTTCATCTAGGATCTGGAAAGTAAGAGGTGTGGTTGTAAGACGCGAACGCAGGAGCCCTGTACTAGTATGGAGAGGTGGAGGAGTGGCACGTGCTGATGCGGCAGGCTGTAAACAGGTGTTCTACACAGCTTAGCGCTTTAGCGCCCGTATTCGTAACTCCACTGACGCAGGCACTTCGTCGCCGGCGTTCATTTCCATTGCTGACTCGGAAGTCAAGGTTTGCGCATGTGTGGGATGATTATTACCTAATATATAACTACCTTTCCATCAGACTCCGACGCTAGCGCTTAGGCGAGAATCAGAATTTAAATTTGGCCGGTCTGAGCCGACACAACGGCACCGTCAGCGGAGTTTAGAACCTCACAGTGTTTCGAACGGCCATGCCACCAACGCGCCCGCTGCCGCCGCCCAACATCCACCATTAGATTGGAATGTTTCATGTTCATGCTCTATCCACCCATTCACCTTACCTGCCCAGGACCTTTCTTGCCCATCAAGGCCTCGCCCGCTGCCTGCCTGGTGATACCAAATGTGATATCTTCATTGCAACAAGTAGATGTTGTCTTTTTGCCAGCTTCTCTCAGTGTCCATCGGCAATTGGCGTCCTTGATTGTGCATAATGACAAATTGATGCATCAAACACATAACTACTGTATAAGTAGGTCCGTGCTTTTAAAAGGCCTCCGGCGTCCATGGAAGTCAGATACAGTGAGCAGGTGCGAGAACAGTCTGGGCGAGTTTTATACTCCGCTTGGAGCATGGGCCTGTCGAGTCCCAGACTTTGGCCTAGACTTCGCCTCAAACCGGCCATTTCAGAGATGTCCTCAAGAGAACGATAGACAGCATCTACATTCTACATCATCGGCATGGTCTTCAATACTCAGTGCATGAGGCCGACGTTATCAAGTTTACTACACCAACCCCGATAACGGTGAATTGGATGAATAGAAGCAAGGAAATCTGGCAGCACGCCTGTTGAATCCAAACATTGTCAAGCCCACTGGTGTTGTGTAAGAAACAACGACGACTGAGTTCATCTTGATGATTGAGAAACCCACGCTTGTAAAGAAAAATGTGCAGCTGCTCATTTGACATCGTCGTACAACACTATCACAGCAGAGGTAAGAGAATAACAACTCTATTTATCAAAAGTCCAAAAAATGATGACCCAGATTATCATCGATCGCCTGTCCTGTCGGGTGTAATCTTCGGCAAAAAAACAGGTTAAATCTTCACGCATAAGTATACCTACACTTTCGCATTCCTGTACTGCGATGGAGGCCCCCACTGTAGTTTAACACGCAAGTATTGGGCCACCCAGGTGAGTGCAAGAAGGACAGGAACCTCCACCAACGGTCCAATGGTCGCTGCCAATGCCTGATCTGACCCCACCCCATACACAGAGATTGCTACTGCAATCGCAAGCTCCTACGCAATCCACTTGCTCAGTGCATCATTCAATAAAGCGGCCTGGAGATACGCACGAAATTGTTGCTTCCTGCAGTAAAAGCCTGCACCACTGCCAGCTCATACGAGAAATTACCACTATCCGTGTTCCCTTTGCGAAATTCTCGGCGAGCGAGATAGAACACAAGCGCAAAGGCTGACGTCCACATGATAACAAAATATACGATCATTGGTACGAATACCCGGAAAACAGGACCGAGATTCTGCACGATGTGATGTCCTTGGTATGCAAACATAACGATGATGGTGTACAGGAGACCGATGAAGGAGAGAGGGGAAAACCGTGGTGCAAAAGCCGTGTCAAAGAATTCCTTCGACTTCAGTTGAATGACTGTGAAGCGTGTGATGACACCAGCAAGGAGAGGAATTCCAAGGTACTGTCGAATCGTTAAAATAGTAATCATTCTGATACTCAGGAAACTCACGATGAGAACTGAGATCGCCACCGAACCGTATGCAAGATGAACACCCTGCTCGGTGTGTCCAACGACATTCACAAACAAGACCGCGTAGGGTGAGTAGAGGATGATTTGGAGCACCGAGTTAACGACGACGAGAATCGCGCAGTATTCACTATCCCCGCCGGCTAACTGGTTCCACACCATGACCATGGCAATGCAACGAGCGAGCCCGACGAGGATCACACCTGTCCTGTACGTCGGGAGGTCGGGGAGCGTAGCCCATGCAATACCGAGCATAATAAGGGGGCCAATGATCCAGTTCAGAATCATGCTGATTCCCATATGTATCCACAGACGTCTCGACAACAATATTCGCGAAAGGGCTTCATATTTGACCTTGGTAAGAATAGGCCACATCATAACAATGAGCCCTATTGCAATCGCTTTAATTCTGTGAGCATGATCCATAACGTGCTGGATATAAGTACTTACGGACGGAGACACTGTAAAATTTGACGGTGTCGAACGCTTGCTGCACACCAGGTACAAACTCGCCTATGACTACCCCGACGATCATGCATACCAATATAGCTGGAGTGAGCAAGCGGTCTAGTATACTGAGCTTCTGAAATAGAGCTATACTGTTGTTAAAAGAGGGGCAGGATGGTGTACCAGTAAAGTTACTGTACCTTGGGGTGCTGCTGGATCATGATGGCTGTTATTCTCCGACAGCATGCGGTCCGTCAGAGAATCGACTGGCCTCAAGGTTTCCTCGTTTAATTTCCTGACGGAGTTGTTCTTCTTTTCCATGTTGGTTCAAGTAGGAAGGGTTGAAAATACATGAGAGAGAGACTTGACCAACTTTTGAGCGTTCTCGATTTTGAATATCATTTGAATATCGGGGACTTCAATTTTTTCCTTTTGAAAATCACGAGGACAGCTTCTGCCAAATTACACAAGTCTAATTGGTCGATACGTTGGGATTTCTTCTGCCTCACCTCCTACCTATATTAATGGAAACGTCCTGCACCAAAAGGTTCAGTAGAAATTCTCGTGAGACGACTTTCTAATGATTTTGATTTCCTTGTGACTTGAAAAGTGTGTGGGAATTTTAATTTTGATTTTGACTTTGACTTTGACTTTGATTTTGGATTAGTCAAGCATGCCGCAGGCCCGCATATATATCAAGGTGACTACGAATGTCGCCCCGGCAGAAGCTCGGACTAGTCACTGAGCACTATGCCTGCTGGAACAGTACCACTCACTGACGAAGGGATTGTCAACGCAGTATGCGATGCTTACACAGACATCGCTGGGAAAGGCGTGCAGACAGCATGTAAGTGCTCCATCATCATGTGGTCTAAAGACTCTAAATGCATTGTCTCAACGTGAAATTAGACGCTGAAGCAGTTGCGGAGGCATTCGGATACACCGCGGAACAGCTGAGCTCCGTCCCAGCAGAATCCTACTTGGGACTTGGCTGCGGAAATCCCGTGGCAGTGGCATCTGTCAAAGAGGTACATCGTTCGAGAACAAGTCCATTCACGTTGTGATTGTGATCATAGGGAGAAACCGTTCTTGACTTGGGCTCTGGTGCTGGCGTCGATGTCCTCCTTGCAGCCCAGAAAGTTGGTCCTAAGGGACAGGCCATCGGCATGGACATGTCGACAGTGAGTTTTGTCCGAGTCGTGCCTTTACGCGATGATAATCAGAGCAGGATATGATCGATCGAGCGCGTAAAAACGCTTTTAAGCAAGGGTATAGGCCACCTCAGGTGGTCTTCATCCAGACGAAGTTGACACAGCCCCTACCTCTGGAAACCGCCTCCGTAGATTGCATCTTGTCCAACTGTGTTATCAATTTGCTTCCTGATGCGGGAAAGGCAGCCCTCTTGAAAGAGTGCTATAGGATTCTCAAACCTGGTGGACGTCTCGTGGTTGACGATGTAAGCCTCTTGCGCAGCACGATCGGTCCCGGTGATTCTGAATTTTGAGTGCAGATCATCGCGAAGAAGCTGCTTCCGGATGCCATCCGATCCGACCTTTCGGCCTACATTGGATGCATATCCGGGGCGCTTCAGTTGGAGCAATACAAAGCTCTTATGAAGCTTGCTGGGTTCATAGGTGAGTTCTAGTGTATGTAGTAAATGCCTGTGGCCGATCGTATATCATATAGATGCGTTGTTTGTTGAGACCAGCGGAGATCTCGAGGCCTATAAATCCGCTGGACCCACATGTGGTGGCGTACCTTCATCTAGCCCCTCGCCTAAATGTTGTGCGGCCACCACTAGCATTCTCCCTCAGACTACCATCGGGAACCTCAACGAATTGGCTGGTAGGAAACTAATCATACTAAAAAGAAAATATCAAAATTCAATTCACAAAAGCTTCATACCAGATATACGCAAGGAAAGTCTCCTCAGATAATGGAGCTGCAGAAAAATCTCCTCCAGCACTTGCTCGATGGTGGGATGCATATCCGAAAGACCATTTAACTTCCAGTGAAGTTGCAAGTTTGCTTCGCGACCCCGATCGTTCAGACTATGCTATTATTGACGTTCGAGAGAATGACCGCGTTGTAAGTCGAAGACAATGCGTTGGTAGGCTGACTGATGTTGAATGACTACAGGGTGGTCATATTCTGAGAAGCATTCAGTGGCGAGCAGATACGTTTGCTGGTTCACTAGACAAGTTTTACGACGAGTACGGCAAGACAAAACAGATTATTTTTTACTGTGGGAGCTCCAGAGGACGCGGATCTCGATGCGCTGCTTGGTGAGTAGTACCTCTGCGGTGTCTGTCTTGTTAAGAGCAAGTCCAGGTATCAAGATTATCTAAATGGCAAAGGTAATACGGAGTCGAAAGCTTGTGTTCTAGAAGGCGGATACTATGGATGGAGATATCCTGATCTAGTGGATGGAGCAAGCAGTCTGTGAAAGGCTATTATAACACATGTACGGAATACAGGGCTCGATACTGAAGTAAAGTAAGGCATTCTCTGCAGATAGCATCTCGGTCTAAGAGTATATGGGGACGTTCTGACGCTACGAATGATTGATACGACATGTGAATGTGGCCTGAATTACGAACCCGTATTCGGTTCTGCAAAACGGAATGCCGATCAATGACACAACCGCGTATCACTTTTAAGTAACAGCAACGTTGACTCGCCACTGACTATTGAAGATAAGGAAATACTTGAAGATCAACTCAAAGTTATCTCCGAGCATCCCGGAGCGCAATACCACCGAACATAAGCCCAGCGCTTTGAAAATGTCTGCTGGCAGATGGGAATTTCGAATTGTAACATAAAGACACTTCCATTTCAAGATAACGCGATCGACTTCGAGGGAGTGGGTCCGACGTGGTGACTCCAACACTAGGTTCATCGAGTCAGATTTTGACAATCATTACCGTGATAAGCCAACTGACCTTTTTAAAATATCCCGATTCAGGCATTCCTCGTGCTGTGACTCCTTACAGGGGATGACTGCACCAACAGTTCACCCGATCCTGCCTCAGGGCTGCATATTGCATATAAGAGATGCGCAAGACAGGATAATCAATCCGTCGGATGGCACGACAGATGTTTATCAATCGCTTGATCTGATTGTCTCCCATACGGCATATAGATGCTAATTAATCGTACGAACCAAGATTACCGAACAATCAGGCCATCTGTGATTAATCTCTTTTTGAGCGCGAGAGTGTGTGCAGGAGTGTAAGGTGGCGGGCCGATCGCGAGATGATGGTATGGGATGAAACCACCGAAAAGCCACGGAACAGGTGTAATCCACAACCATTTTGGATAGAGCGTCGGTGCAACCCGAACATCGTTTGATCTACGATGATCGTCAAAATATGTTTCTCGTTGAAGGGTTTGAGTCTCCGGAAAAAGTACTAAATTAGATCTTCATGACACGTTTTACGTCCGCGAAGGTACACTCGATACGGCAAGTGAAGGCGCGTTAGCAAAACTCTCGTGAGCGACACGTCAAATAATGCAGTCACCAGACCGTATGTGATGATGAGAATAAGGGAAATGACGTTTCGCGGGAATGCTAAGTGCTAGCGGTATGAAGGGCGCTCTCTGTGCTTCAATAATTCTCCGAACTAGAGAAGATGAAGTCGGCGTACTTTCCATATGGATTTCCCATGCCAACGTGCCAAGCGGAAGAAGACTAGTTGAAAGAACCCCAAAGGGAGGAGCATCCAGCCTGATCCAGGCGATAGCTCAGGGAGTCCACCAACACGTATGATTGCAAGAATTATGCAGGTTCCACGTCCGGGTTGGGAGTAAGAGTAGGCGGCCCGGTTTTGGAGCAGTACTGCCAATAAGACTGCATGGAAGGCTGAATATTCTTGCAGTGCGTGCATGCAGTGAGGCAAGCCGCATTTTCCACTGTTTTCGCAGGGGCCACGAGGCAGTTTTGAGAGCTGCAACTGAAGCCAGCTGACAGAATATCGGAGCTAACCATGAGCCATGTGTCTGATCGGTGTCCTCACTCAATTGATGCGGCTAAAGTTCTCTCTTCCTCGACACGGAAAGTTCGAACCCAATTAACGTCCTTGGTCTTATAAATTTCGTTTATATTTCGTCCTAGAATTTTTTGATAATAAATCAGGGCTTCACGTTAGTGCTTATGTCTTCAATTGCGTGGTTTGTGGATAACGGTACCCTGTCCAGCGTTTATTGCATAAGAAGGCCGTCGGCGGCTGTGTGCAGGTCGAGCGTTCACGGTTAGTCGTGGGGTTAGCGAATGGTTTATCAGGACGCTGGTCACACAATTATAGGTGGGAAGAAGAATCAATTAAAACACCCATCTTCGCATCTCTTGCCAATCCCGGAATAAAGCACACTGACAGCGTGCTTGTCAGCAAGTACTAGACGCTCTAGGTCCGTCTCTTAGTTCCCACTAACAATTCATCAGAAAGCTTTACTCTTTGTCCTTTTTCAGCACCATCATTAGCTTTACCAGCGATATGCCTGCAATTCGTGCACATGATATTTACCCTAACGATGTCGAGGATGACGGTGAGTTTTCCTTTGCAGTCATGTTCAACCGTCCACTGGCATATGCTCATGTCAATGAATGCAGATGGGATGCCCCCACTCGTCGACAATCCAAACACATCAATGTCATACACGTTTTTCACTGATATGACACCCATTACTGCTTTCAGCGCTGATCCCACTGCTCTCTGCGAGAATGCATGGGACCACTCAACGTCCACATCTCTTGTGGAGTTCACAGACTCGCCTGACTGTCCTGCGACCCAAACCGCTGATCGTGTCTCTCATGGCAAGAAACGGGACGCTTCGTACATCCCCCGCCCACCCAACGCTTTCATCCTCTTCAGATCATCATTCATTCGGAGCCAACAAGTTCCGGAGAAGGTGGAGGGGAATCATAGCACCCTGTCGAAGATTATTGGTCTGTCCGTAGTCAACGGATCTACTCGTTACTAATGCGTTTACATATAGGCAAATACTGGAAGACTCTTCCTCGCGAGGAAAGAGAAGTCTGGGAGGCCAAGGCACTCGTTGCTCAGGCAGAACATAGAAAGCGCTATCCAGACTGGCGTTTTAGACCTGGGGCTAACGCACTTGCGAAGCTCAAGGTCAAGGATGGTCCCGGAATAGCCAACAGAAGACGAAGCACCAGTACCAAGAAAGGCCGCGGAAATGCCGAATCGAAGAAGAAAAATAAGAGTAAAGATGAAAGGTGTTCGATGATTGCGGATCTTCTGGTGGAAGGCAAGACAGGCGCTGAACTGGAAAGTGCGCTTAGAAATTGGGAGAATGGAATTAGTAAGGAAGTTGAGGTGGATAAAGGTGCTGTTGGCCTGCAAGGTGAACCCAATCATGAGGGAGGCGATCAAGGCAATTGGAGCGAAGCTTTCCCGACCACCAATCACTTTCAGATGGAGTCGGTCCAATTCTTGCCAGACCTCTATGATCCCGGTCTCGTTACACAGGTAAACACCGATGGTCTCGATCATCTCGCCACGAGTCAACCTCGCTGCAAGACTCCACATGACGATCGATTCAAAGTACCTCTCACTGCGATGTTCAGGCGTTCTCTGTCCGCACCTGCGAGGCGCTTCGCATCTCCCGCGGATGTTCTAGGCCACAGCGGCAACAGCTCCCTGACTGATGTCTTTTCCGATACTGCAAGTTCTCCTCCCAGCGTTTGTACCCCTTCTGTCTTTCCCTCAGAGCAATATGAAGACCCATCGGTCGCCGTATACGGTGATTCTATGGGTCATCTATCGCCTCTTGTTCTGCCATCAGGACTAGGCGATGATTCTCCTGCACGTTGGAATGACGTGAGTCCTGTCGCACTTCTCTTCTCCGTTGTCTGTGCTAATTTTATATCTTTGGCAGCCATACAATCTCCTCGGAGCTCAATCGCCCGTTGGATCGTTATCAGACTGCCCTGCTCTGTCATACGGACACAGTCCCTCCGTGTCGCCAGTCGACGTGAGCTTTGGGAATTATACGTTCCCTTCACCGACGCTGGCGGCACTTACTGCGACAAAGCCCGAGAATATCTCTGCTGGTCTTGACTACCCCATCTCATATGATAACCAGTGTTATTCCTCTTACTCTGCGCTCAAGGGGTGGTCAGATGGTCAATGCACATCTTTTGATGCCTCTCCAGAAGGTTTCGTGCCGCAGGTTTTTGTTAATCAATACGCCAGCGCACCAGCAATATACGAATGGTCCCCTCTCGATGATACCATACGTGCTGGTCATGCACCCCAGCTCCATAACACGTTCGAAAGCAACTACAACGATTTCAGATTCTGAAGCCCGGTCCTCCCCTGAACTTATGTATAACCCCTTCGTGCGCCACCTTTCTCCTTCATAGACTTCTTATGATAACGCGGAACTGAAACTGGAATGTACCAATGATTCGACTTGGAATGATTTTACCCTATGCATGTGTTTTACCCTCTCCATGAATGATCTTTTCCTTGTATTGACTACTATCGTTGTGCTTTCATTCATCCCGATGTTTTGTACTATGCGATCCCCTGTCTTATTTATGCGTGTTGTTTGCTTTGAAGTGGTGTCTGTACGATACTAGTGATGTGTTACGTGTTGCTGTCAATGTTATGTGCCCTGGCATCTGCCTGGGGGAAAATGTACAACTTGTCTCAAGGCGTAAGATCTGCTACATACTTGGCTCCTGACAACCGCAACTTAGTGACGGTGATCCTATTTCCTCCAAGCCATGAACATTGGACTGTCAGCCCTCTTCTTCAGTTTGGGTTTGCATACGGAGTGTGGGGCTCTTACGGCTGGATCTTAATCGTTATTTTTAGCAAGGGAATCGGAAGCAAACTATAAAGCACATGTATCACATGCCATCACGCCACAACGTATAGCTCCGGCTTTTAATTTTGAAGGCGTCCTTGACAATGAGACACTCCCTGACTACCATACAGAAGTTTTAATCCAAGGTCAGATAACGGTCTTTACCGTGCTGGTACGTACGCCTTGGAAACCAGTCCTCTTCAAGGAGCTTGTCCAAACTTTGATAGCTATCTTTACAAACATGTGAGTTCTTACCGGATAAGCTTTCAAGTCAGACTGTTGCCTTGCTACGGAGAGAATGTTGAGCCACAATTAGCTTGGCGCTTGCCGTCGGCCCGCTGGGTAGGCGTAATGTGGTGTGATGCCATGCAAAAATGATTAAACGGGTATCATGCAGTGTCAAATGTGACAGTGGATTAGAAAAAAAATGGAAGAATGTCTGCGTGTATAAGTGCGAGTCCATTGATGCTGTAGATGTTCACTCGGACCTCGAAGAGAAACGCTAAAATTGTAGAACGCCACAAGAGTGACAATATCTAGACGTGTTCTTCCGGCAGGCTCCGAACCGACATAGTCATGGAAAACGCCACATACCACGATGAATCCTCCTTATCGATTATCGATTATCTATCGAGCAGAAAACAAAGGTCCAGACATCAGGAACAGTCTGATGGAAACAACAAAACAGTATGTGGTTACACGGTTTGAGTTCACTGTTGTATACAATCAGTTGCCTTCCGTGTCCAGAAAGATGTGCCACGGTCGGATTCACGTTAACGAACCTTAGTTATCCTTGAATAAACTGCTGAATGATGGACTGCGATACGTCCGGTCCTGGCGACGTTTCATAATTTTCGCCCTCTTTTGCCGTAATAGCATTTTGGGAATACATACAAGAATGAAGCAGCTCAGTACGTCGCGCAGCTCGTCACAACAGAGCTGCCAGTGATAGAGGGAGATTTAAGCACTGAGACCTTGGCCCACATGTAATGTCAGAAAATAATGAAAGAAAGTTCACGATTTTCTGACATTCACTATCGTCGACCGAACCATTTAGCGAAGCGTCGACATTGATGGCTACTGGGAAAGCGAAGCTTGAAGTCCGTGCTAACCAGGAGATAAAGGTGTTTGTCAAAAACATCGATATCTGTGCTAATACCTGTAGTTTACTTAGCACGATGTAAACCTCAACAACACACTCTCGTACGGTCAACTAGTACTGCATCAAGACATACATACCACACTTGCCACATTGCTAGAAATGAGACCATGGCTGTCGAAAGAAATGATACGGATCTCTGAAGAAACAGACTAAAGAACCGGACGCGTCTCAGGGTGCACGATAGTCGGTGACTCACTGTTTTGACCACCCCATCCAGTTCTCGGGCACTTCTTTGGCGCGCCTATATTTAACTTGTGCGTGAAATCAGCCCAAATTATTTAGAGGGTGACGATAAAAACATACATCTGATTCCAAAGTTGTAGATGCGACAGGTAGGCTTCCGAGTAGGTGATCCTTGACCATTGTTGTGAGCTCCGTCAAACCTACACAGTCAGTGCCAAATACCCAGGATTGATATTGACGGAGTGACCGGACTACGAGGAAACATCCTTCGTGCAGCACCAGGATTTGCACTTGAAGAGGCTTTTCTAGCACCGGCTTGAGAACATAATCGAGGCTGCTTCACAAGTATAATGTTGAAACCAAGCCGAGGGTGAGGAAGTCGCGGAAATGGAAAAGACCTCTTTTAAATGGTGATTGATGGACTAGCAAAAGACACCAGCAATTCAAAGAGATAAAAAAAGAGCTATACACAACAAAAATCATGTGTTTACCGATGCTGCAATATTAATGGCCGTTGGCATTAGGGGATGCATGGCAGAGAAAGCACTAAATGAGTCCAAGATGAGAGGTCGTGACTGAGTGACTGCTGGATTCGGCGTGGCAGGTACTAGTAGTAGAAGCAGGTGATGCTGTGTACCTCGAGGCGGCAGCAGGCTAAGTTTGCGATGACGATTGGTGGGCTTGATTGTGATTGGCATTGCTGCTGCTACTTTTTTCGTCATGTTCCGGCCGTCGAAACAATGCCTAGATAGAAACCACCGAATCACAGTAAGGAAATGCACCTGTAGCTGTGTCATGTACTGCAGCAATGGCAACGTGAAAAAGGCCGCGACGAGAAGAGGTGATCGGTCTTTTGGGTTTCTGAGTTCGGTCGTATGGGAACGAGCGACAAAGTAACGAAAGTGACTAAGAAGCTTGGACTTGCCAAAGAGTGCGACGGCGATGTGCGGGGACTGTGATATGGAGGATTGCCTTTGTGCGTAGCAACTTTGCTAGAGCCGCAAAAACTCGGGCTCAGTGTGTACTGAGATGGGAGCAGTACCTCTTCGGAATTTATACCGTTGCATACTGATAATGCTTTGCCGGACAGATTCCAAGGATGAACATTGTTTTCGAAGGGTTTGACACTATTTGCGAACATTATGTAGATCGTATGTTGTAGCTTGCAGTTGCCACAAGTACCGTCAAGTTTTAGACCCTGGATTTGAATGCGAATGCGCGACTCCCTTCGGTTAAACCGGTTTGACCATCCAGAGCACATGTCAATCCTTTCAATTTGAGTTCGGTGCTCTACTCTCGTTTCACCCACACTGGGGAGAACGAAGATGTCAAGGAGGCGTTGATCTCTGCCAAGTATCATTGGCAGCTCTGTCATCACTACAGGCCGACAGCCAGGAGGGCATAGCTGAAATGGCCGGTCTGAGACAAAATATGGGACATCGGCAGGCCCATCGGCACCTCCAAGCGGAGTATGAATGTTCCAAGGAAGAGCGGGCAAGGAAATAGGCGGGCAAGGAGAGTGGCGGGTAAGGAGAGTGCTGGGCAAGGAGAGTGGTAGGTGAGGAGAGTACTGGGCAAGGAGAGTGGCGGGCAGTGATTAGGCGGAGCATGAACATGCAGGTCCCAGGATGTGAGGCGGCGTTGGCGGGATTGACATGGCCGTTCGAGACATCGAGCGAAGTTTAAACTCCATTCGGAGTGCCGATGTCCCAGACTGCACACTGTGACACGTGGCTAGTTTAGTCGTTACCGACTGCAGCTTTGATTTGTCACTTACTGTAGAACTTCAGACTGTCGGAATCATCAAGTCACCCACTCAAGGATCCTCACAACGCATCAGTCAGGCGTATAATTGGACCATTGCAACGGAACAACATGCTCCAACATTTTTCGAGTTTCTGGATGCTCATTTGGCAACACGATCATCAACAACTTCACAGCACGAAGCTGCCGCTACATTCCATTACGCCAGAACACCCTCCGTGGATGCAGCGTCATGTGCCATCTGCTGTGACAATCTACCACACGCAGTGGAACTCTTGGAACAATGGTCGCTAGCCTCTCGACTCCATTCGAAGACCTCAAGTCAGCCAATCCGCTACCAGCACACAATTACCTAGAGGCGGGCAAGTGCGTTTCCAATACTGTCCAGAGTTCTGAAAGCATCGCCGACAGATCTGCTGCTGACAGGGCAGCAACCAAGTATAGGAGACTTGCAAGGCAATGGGAAGCTGCGGCAGCTGAGATACGTGATCTTCGGGGGTTCTCGCACCTTCATACGAAGACCTGCAAGCGGCAGCACGCCAGGGCCCTGCCATCATCTCCATTGCCAGTGAATACTCGCGCAGTGCCACGATCGTCCTGAGGTCAGGAGACCCCTATCATGTTCCCTCGCCGTCTGTCACTCACAGATCTGAATAATCTCAAGGTCCACTTTTTCTTCCTTTTCCTGACACACGACTCGGACGAACCCAACAGAGTCGAGGACGGATCTAATAGTGCGTTGCGGATATTATGGGACGATATCATGCTACCCATCAATACACTTGAGCATGTCCTTAAAACAAATCGCCGCTCTCGAATCTGGCTGTGTCCAACTATAGCTTTCATGTCCATTCCTTTCCGTGCAGCCAACCTTTTTCAAACAATCCGTTACTGTTCTACGTCGTAGAGAACTTTTCTTGCATGATTCATGACAATCATGCCACTATCGCGCGGGCACATTTCATTCGCGTTCAGACATCTGATCGGAAAGACTGCTTACATGACATGCTACGAGTGCATGCAAGTGCCGTTGAGTGTGTCAATAATCTCATCGTGTTTATACTTTCAAGAACGCTTCTGCGATATCTCACGCATCAGATTATGTCTGTCTTTTCAAATCCATTTCGTGATCGTTGTGCCGCCCCGCAGCGCTTGAATCAGTCAGTTCGAATATCGACACGAACCAAGCCAAGCAGCGCCGCTGAGGTTACGAAGGCAATGCTGGTCGTAGTGATTAGGCTGGTCCTATCCCGATCTTATTATCATTGGGTGATAAGAAGGGCGCCATGACTGAATGGCAACAACAGATGAGCCCGGAGTTGTCGAGACACAGCCCGTGTGCATGTTGTGTTCAAATGTCCCAGCTGGAGAATTTGGTACTCGTTGACGTCCAAAAGGTACCGTTGTTTCCTTTGCAACGACTGTTTGCCTGAGCGCACTGTATCCCAAAGGTTTACAAGAAGATCCTGATGTAAACCAGATTTATGTTTATATCGATCCTATTGCTCAGCCTTAGCATCTAAATCGCTATAACAGTTCTCTAGCCAACTTTCAACATCATGGGCACGAGAGACTTCCAACGTCAATCTGAGTCCGTGCAGCTTTTTCAGAAGCCTCGGTTTACGATTTGATGTCGATGACCAGATTCAACAGCATAGAATGAGTTGTTCGTAGTTAAGAGGTTCAATTCACTGCCACTGTTCCTACTACTCAGATGGTGTAGGGAAGGAACTACTTGCCGAAGGTCAGCACTCAGTTTTGCCGGTTGTGTAACCGGAAGAACCGGCAAAACTGCATGTAGACTATCATGTGCACGATATCAAAGATAACAGTTGCCCGTCATTGATTCATCCTCGCCATTGATGTAACCATGGCACAACCTCGACCTCATCTACAGTGGTCTGGTATCATTCCTTGTTCAACCTGATCAAACTTGTCAAAGTCAAAACCATTTCCCTCGAGCACTTCAACTTCCAGTCAACGCTCTGGATTTATTCAGTCTTCAACTATTACACTATGTATATATGTAACTCGGGCAAGTCAGGCAAATCATTTTGCAGCTGACGAGGTTTCCGAGGTCTTGTCATTGCGCTCATAAGTCGTGCCGCACGTACCTCTGGGGAGCCGAATTAACTTAATATTTCACGGTGACTATGTTATCCGTGGAGAACCTACTTGTCGAAGGGTCAGTTTCGCCGGTTGTGTAACCGGCAGAATCAGTAAAACTCTTGGCTCAAACATTAAGATTCTTAATGATAAGATATTCACATCCTCGCCATTATGTAATTAACAACCTTCTCCGAGTTGACCTGATCCGATCAAACTTGTCAGAGTCGAAAGCATTTCCCCCGAGCACTTCAACTCATGCTCTGGACTTTTTCGAGAGCCGCAAATTCAGCAATAACGTCGCCAGGCGAGATACTCTCTGGACCAGCAAGAAGATTAACCACTATCATCGTGTAACTCGAGCAAATTGTTTTGCAGCTGACGAGGTTTTCGAGGTCTTGTCATTGCACTTATAAGTTACGCCGCATGTTGGACTTTTTGGGAGCCGAATTAAAGTATTTCGGAAGGCAAGGCTCGTCACTCCCGGGCCACTCCTCTTCGCGAGACTTCCTCGGCACCAACTTACTAGTGTAAGTAATCCAATCACGAATGCGACCTCCAGTTTTCAGACCGAATCTCGAATTGTCACGGTCAATTAACCTAGTAACTCAAGAAACTTTGATTCTAAAATCTATCCTTTTCGAACGCGCAGCCATTGTGGTCACCTGGTGTGCAGCTCATGACGTTAATTAATTTTTGCCACAGCAGTTGAGTAACGGTTCTTCCGTTAGCCTATTCGCCACGCCTCGAATTAACCGGAGATGGATAGTATGTCAAGATCACCGCTGTTCTTGTCATTAAGCAGTGCATACATGGCCAGCCTCACTGTAATTACATTCTTATAATGGCTAGTCTGAAGTTGATCAGGATTATATCAACAGAGCCGGCACATCCTGAGTTGTCCAGATAGCTCGCAGTCAACTTCCAATGCCGCTGCCAGTGATCCAATTCTGCGTAATCGGAAGCTTCTTTCTTGTTCTCTACGAAGCCCTCAGTTCGCTACTGCGACGACCACATGGCATTGATCTCGATGGACCCAATGGTGCGAATTGGCCACTAGGTTCCTGAACTCGTACTCATCATCATTCGGTCTCCTCCAACACAGGCAGCGTCATCAAATTATTTGAAGGTGGCCTGGACTATTGTGTGAACCTTTCAGAGCAATATGGTGGGGCGGTGAGGCTCAACGGGCCATATGGCGTAAGTCTGTTCATGATGTGCATCAGCGTGCTCCGAGTTGTCCTTGCTAATGCTCATTTCTTTAGGACACTGTCTATGTGTCCGACCCACGCGCATTGCATCACATTGTAGTCAAAGACCAGCACATATTTGAAGAGCTCGAAGACTTCATCGTGTTAGTTCCCTGCTACTTTTGTCGTACTGCATTGACTTGGAGCATCAAGGTCAAATAAACTCGTATTTGGCGAAGGCCTAATATCCACCATTGGTGCGGCGCATCTTATCAAGAATCAATTATCCTTCTTCTCACACCATGTACTTATCTCCAGGAGCGCAGCATCGCAGACAACGCAAGCTCATCAGCCCTGTGTTCTCAACGTCAAATATGCGACGAGTCCTCTCCACAGTACATCATATTGCTGACAGATTAGCATCCACCCTCACAGCTAAACTTCCTACTGATGGATGTACGTATCACTCTTACACTTAGAAAACCTCAGTTGATACCTGTGATGCAGCACATAGCGAGATTGACGTCCTCCCATGGTTCTCCCGTTGTGCGCTCGACAGCATCTGCAATGGTGTCCTTGGGTACTCCTCCAATAGCCTCTCAGCAGCAGAAGATGATGCGTACGCCGAAGCAGTCCGGTCGGTCGGGTATGTCCGCTCGATTTAATCACCTGTTCTTTCGAATTATAATAATACACTGCAGGTTCTTGATTGGAAAGTTCTGCCTGCTACGGCCATTCGTGGTAATCGTCGCGCATTATTGCTCGCCATACTGGGCAAGGAAAGTCCTTGATCTGGTCACGGCACCCTGGATCCCGACAAAGTTTATGAGAGACATCCGGGAGATGCGCCGCATGATAGAGACCATGGATTGTGTCAGTCGAAAAGTATTTGCAGAGAAAAAGGCGTCAATGGAGGCCGATGGTATGTTATGCAGAGATGGTGATTCAATACTGTCGATGATGGATCTCATGCGTGAGTTCCATGGACCAACATCTCGGGCATCATGGCTCAGGTATGTATAGTCAAAGCTAATACCGTGTCATCCAATGTAACAAGGCTCACGGATGCTGAACTGTTGGGACAAATGAAGTAGGTTTCTAATCATGCGCGCGTTATAAACATCGTCTGATCTCATTACAGCGTTATGATATTTGCTGGCGTCGACACGACCACTTCCGCGATAGCCCGCTGTGTCTACTTGCTTGCACAGAACCCTTGTGTTCAAGCAAGACTTAGGAGCGAAATTAGTGATGCCATGAAGTCCTCGGGATATCAGAAAGACGGTGACATCCCATCTGCTGAACTACCCTACGACGTCCTCATGAGCCTCCCCTTCCTCGACGGCATCGTAAAGGAGACTTTCCGTCTCTACCCATCCCTCCCACTCATGGTCCGAACGTACGTTCATTTTTCTCTTATTAATCCTCACAAACATCTCACTTCGTGCACGGCATACGGCATAGAGCGAACAAAGCAACCACCCTTCCTTTACACTTCCCCGTGCGCTCACGGTCTGGCGAGCCCACCTCCACCATCGCAATCCCGAAAGGGACCCAAGTAATTATTTCCATCCTTGCTGCGAACCGCCATCAAGGGATGTGGGGTGCCGATGCAAATGAGTGGCGACCCGAGCGATGGTTGTCATCACCTCGGGCTGTTCCTCCAGATATGGACACCCCAGTCGGTAGAGAAGACGTCACGTCCACGCCGAGATCTACACCTGTTCTAGGCGTCAAGGATGGTGTGCATTTTCCTAGTGTGTACTCCAACATGTGAGTACCAACAATGCTTCCTGTTCCTACCGAGTTTGATAATCTGGCATACGTACACAGGATGACGTTTCTCGCTGGCGGCCGCTCCTGCATGTCAGTCCCTTTCTTCTCGTGGTGTCCTTCTGACTAACCACCACAATCTGCGATTCCTAGTGGGTTCAAATTCGCTGAAATGCAAATGAGTACGTTCATACCTTTGTGTATGGGTGACAATTTGCGATCACAACTGACCCTCTCACCAGAACAAGTCCTCGCAACGCTTGTGCTGCGTCTGCACTTCTCGCTCCCGACGCAGCCGAATGCACGAGGTCACGTGAAGGAGATACAGTGGAAGTTCAAGGGGTTTCATATCCCTGTTGTGAAAACCCCTGCTGGGGATGGTGTGACGCCCCAGGTGCCTCTGAATGTGCGGCTGGTGAGGACTGATGATTTTGCGTGGTAGGTTATGATAGAACAAGAGATGATTCTCGGTCGTTGCTTTTTATTGGTTATTCCACTACATTTTACACTACATTTGCACTATCTTTTACACTATCTTTTACACTATCTTTTACACTACATTTGCACTATCTTTTTCCTCATTTCCTGCTGAAAATAAGCACAGCATGTCTCGACGGCTTTTGACACGGGACAATGACTATGAACAAAAGGATCAGTTCTGAGATTCAGAACTGTCCAAGAGAGCATGAGACCTTGGCAGGTAATGAAAGCAGCCGTTTTCAAGATTGTTGAGCAGTTGGACTTCGACGAACCAACGATGTAGAGCTCTTATCTCACCAATCCCTTTTCGACTGGGAGGTTGTGTTGTACGGCGCTCATGCAATTTATTTTTGGGTCCAGTCAATGGGGAGGAATCAACAGATACACCGACGGATGATAGAGAACTTAACGACTTGTAGTACTGTACTAGATAGCTAGGATGTTCGAAAGCAATATGAAATAGAACTACACACCGATATGAATGAAAACAATCCTCTGCTCGAGTGGCACTTCCTTCTTCACGGCAGCCGTAGCATAGTTTAGAGCTAATGCTGCCTTTGTACAGTCCATGACGCCCTCTTTGAACATCTTCTTGTAGAAAGCCTCGACGACGTGTTTTGCGACAGCGTCGTCGACCGCCCACAGCGTGCCAATCACGCTTTTGAAACCTGAAAACTGCAGACCAGCTGCAAGGTGGATGACCTCGTCGGGCGTCTCCTTATCACCAGCGGCGGTATGACACGCTGATAAGAATGCGAACTCAGCTCGTGGAGAGTTGTTCTCCATGATATCAAGCAATGTGAGAGGTTTGTCTCTCATGGCGAAACGTGAATTGTAAGGCTGATCCTGGTCCTGTTTGCCATGACAAGCGAGATGCACCCAGGTGTTGCATCGCAAAGCTTCGAGTGCACCTGCCTGTGTGGCTTCGTCGCCAGAAAGATTAGTGAACTTGACATTGGGGGGAACATGTTTATGGACTTCGTCAAGCTCGCTGTCAACAGTGGCAAGGACCGTGCCCTGTCCTGCGCCTGGTTGACTCTGTCCGATGGCCACGAAAGTTGGCGCCGCGCGCGTCTTCATCATCCGTCTTGCTCTGATCAAAGCCGAAAGTGTCGGCGTGTAAGAGCAGATATAGATATCTTCCAGGCATTCCTCCGGTCCGGGGCAGCCATCCTTCATCCCCATCCGAAAGGGGTTAGCTGCATGGAGGGGGATACCAGTAAAGGCTGCTGTTGGACACAACCATATTCGAGACCGTTTCTGCAATTTCAGGACATGTCGGAGGATGTTAACAATGGGTAGCATGATCTCTTTCCATACAGTACGCAGCAAAACTCGCAAGTCCTTCCTCGGATCTTCTTGGCGCATACCAGCCGCGCGGCGTAACGCCTTGGCGAAGTCATTTTTGAGCTTCTCCAGATCTGCAAGAGCGAGCCCCAGGAAGGCGACATGATGGGGCTCTCCTGCTGTGGGGACAATAACGGCACTGCATGAGTATTTACTCGCAATAAGGATGATGACTGGGCCCCGGCGTGCTGCCACTTGTAGTTCCTTGTACGAGGGGGAGAGCAGGAATCGCGAGAAACCCCGAATGTTACGGATTTCAGCTACGACAGCATTCCACTGCTTCGTAAGCGTCCTGTACTCCTTCTCTGCCCCAACTACTGTAGCTTGGTCTGTGTTGCCTGTAAAACCTTGAACGTTGGACAAGCGATTGCTAAGCTTCAAGAATTCTTTGGCTATGAGGGAATTCGTGGAGTTGAGGTCCTCAAGCGGAGTCCTGAGTCGGGAGGCCAGCGACCACTGTTGGCCACGGCCCTGTTCCACGAGTTCGACCGCCTTTGATAGATTTTTACGGCGCACGGCGCACGATGCTGCATCTGCAGGTAGTGACCTGGTATAATAAAAGGCAGCGGCAGCTTCGCGACGTGATGTAGTAGTTGATCGTGTTGCCAAATGACCATCAAGAAGCTCGAAACACATTGCATAGGCCTCGAGCGCAGATTCATGACAATAACTCTCGGCCGTTTCAACCCAGCTCGAAGCTGCTTGAATGCGCTGTGGAAAGCCTTGCGTTGGGTGCCTTGATGCCAGACTAAAGTTATCCACTGCGAGTGACAGATCAGCAGCATTGCGTAGAATCTGGTAGCGACAAAGATAAGCCGTCTGCAGTTGCATATAGCCGAGACATTTTTCGGGATGCAGTGAAGGTAAAGCATTCAATGATCGTTGGCAAAGATGAATGGCCTCCTCGATATCTTTCTTTATTCGAGTTTGCTTGAAACGACAGCAGAGCGCCAAGCTCAAACTGCGAGTTCTACGGCGCTCTGGCTCCGGTAAAAGAAGGGATTCACGGAACAGCCCGATGGCCTCGTCAAGATCATCGCCAGTATGCACGCTACGATATCTAACGATGAGCGCGCAGGCAAGATCATTGAGTGTGGTGTCCCGTCGTGGATGTCCAAGTGGTCGCAACATCAGTGTTTCACGATGGAGGTTGATTGCCCTGCTGACATCATTGATATCACTGATACCACTGCATTGTTGGAAGCGGTAGAGGATGGCACGTCCTAGGCTGCTCAGTGCTCTATCACGAGATTCATGTCCAACAGGGTGAAGGAGCAGCGCTTCTTCGTGCAAAGAAATGGCTTCATTGATGTCGTGAGATTTTCCTTCGTGATTGAAGCGGCAGTCGCTGAGTGCCACAGCCAAGCTTCTCAAGTAGGTACCACGATCAGGATGTCCCTCAGGGCACAGAGAAACGGCGTCACGATGGAGTTGTATACTCTCGTTTATATCATCAATGCTGCCGCGTTGTTCGAAGCGTACTTCTAGCGCTTTTGCAAGCTTAGTAAGGGCATCGAGACGGCATTGATGACCCAGTTGGCAGAGCTGAAGCACAATTCGTCGAAGGTGAATGCCTTCATCGGACACGTCTATTGGTAAATCATTGCATTCGCGGATGACATGACCGATGCAATTATCCCCTATTGCGATGCTCCAAAGGTATGTGCCCTCGCGACAGAGAGGTAGTAGCTCATGATAGAGCTGGGCGGATTCGCGGATGCTGGCAGCAGTAGTCGGGCGTCTAGTCAATGCTTCGGTGAGATGATAGATATAAAAAGGATAATTGGGGTGGTCCTGCGGGCACAATGCAAGGGCGTCGCGGAATAGAGATATAGTCAAGTCAATGTCTTGAAGGTCCTTGAGAATGTACCCTTGAAGGCGGGCCCACGCGAGATTAGTCAGAGCAGCAGCACGATGAGGATGATTGACTGGACATTGCTCCAGAACGAACTGGAAATGCTTCAAAACTTCGGTCAGTTCAGCTGCTCGGACGTTCAAATTCTCGCTTGCGATGTATTTGGCAAATCGCATGTGGCCTACGTATGTGTGATGATGAATTCCACTTCCATGCACAGCAGCGACCTTCAGCGTCAGAGAAGGCTGGACGTCACGAATGGGTGAAAAGTATAGATCTACAACTCCAACTCAATAGATATACACATTGCAAAACAGACTGCTCACCAAAGGGTTCGTCTCCATGCTTGCACAGCTCATGCCACGATATTTCAAGTTCACTGATGACTTCTCCTCGCCCCAGTACTGGGGGGCGCTCAAAGGATGCCATGATCTTCAATGATAATTTAGGTCCACGTGGTGATCTGCAAACGGACGATGAGTACTGGAAACACGTCCGCAAGTCTCTGTGGAAGTCTTTACAAGGTCACGGCATCGTTCCACGCTACAGAACTATTTGATAATAGTTCTCCGACAGTTGACTTCCAGCATCTCTTCGAGTCAATAAAGACAGACACGTAAATGCCTACAGGTATGCGAAAAGAGGGAACATCGAGATTTTTTCCTCTCATGACTGTAGGTAGAGTGAGAAGATAACAAAATGGGAATCACGGTCATATGAAGTTGCTCACCTTCAAGTTTGAAATATTGGTTACAGTCCGTCATGGTGCGTCGAAGAAAATGTCAAAAAGAATCGAGGATGGGTTGCTGGCAGTGGCGCAAAATGAATGATATTTAACGAGACGGGAATAGGGATAGACTTGAAATTCAGTTGAAAGGGGAGCCTGTCTAAAGAAGTGGGCCATGTCATGGTGAGTGACAAAGGCACACCCATGGCCAACGTTGGAGTGGACATGCAAGTACCCTTTGTCCGGGGCGCTCTCGTTGTTAGCTGGTTTGCATCATGCATACTACTGAAATAGCACACTCATGATAAGGCGAGGTGTAAAATCCAGTGTACGTGGCGCAGATAATACGCTGAAGATGACATCAAGCGTAAAGATATGTGCATTCTATGAGTCCAATTGAACTGATGTCGTGACAGTGGAGGACAGTCGAAAGTACTAGCGTCGTGGAAATGAAGGCGGCGCACCGAGGCTTACAAGACTCCAAGTCATTTTGCAGGTCGGATGTAAAACTCTTGAAGTTAACAATATTAATGAATCGGAGGATACGACGAGTGATGAACGGCCTTCAACGATTTCAAGTTGGTCAGTCAATTTGGAAAAGGTGGGAATTCGGATCGGATGTCTGCCGCCACAGCAGTGCAAGTTGTGCAACTTGAACTTGAAGCTTGAAGTACCCAGTCACCCATTGCCCTGGATCATTTTTTGGATCCGTGAACTCGGGCACAGCTGCCAATATGTTATGACTTGGATGGTTTCCGGGCATCGAACGTCGGGGACTTCGGTGTAAGTGAGTATCAAGTAGCCCTAATACTAGTATTAACAGGCACTGGCAAAGTTTGTTCCGGTCTTCCGAGTCCGAGACAGTTTTAACAGGAATGGTTCAAATTGGCTTGTTCAATTGAACCGGGCGATCCACATGTACTATGGACCTTTCATTGTGTACCGACTGCCACGGCGAGAACTGGCCGACTCCAGGGCTACTCTGGCTGGTTGAATTGAACCGGGCGATCCACATGTACCTTTCGTTGTGTACCGACCGCCACGGCCTGCCACAAATACTGGATCTTACTGAGACCTGCCTAGGCCGACGGTTGCAGAGTGTGGCCCGTCTCAGCGATGATCTTCCGCGGGTCTTGACTAAGTCTATCACACTAATAGTCGAGGCACAGCTTGCTCAGTGTTCGTCCTCTGGCAGAGCCAAATGCATGGTCCCTCCAACCCGTATACTTCTAGATCTCCGCCATCAGATCACACAAAGAACTTGGTTAAGTGTACACGTCCATCTCATCAGGAACATCTCATCCTCGTCGGTCTCATCATCAGCATTTGTTGATCTACATCTATAACGGGAGACCATCACGGATTCCTGGGAAAGCATATTTGCTACCTCACACTCGAACTTAAAGGAGGGATGGAAATATCTTAGTCTCCCATGTCGTCATAGTATACCTGTGGGACAGATGCCTATGTCTGCGTCTGATGCACTATGCCCCCTGAAACAGGGCAGCTTCAATATGAGTACATTCATTTGTCTTTGTTGTCTTCAGAATTATGAATTCTGCTGACATCACAGGGTATTTCAGGCTCGCTGTCTTCGGGCCGATTCCCCTGAACTGATCATACCAACTGGTGACTTATTGATTTGCCGCTTTTCTTCGACGTGCGGGGATCACAGTAATCGATGATCTTCTCTGGAGCGCGAAGTCGTTTCTAGGAACGCATATGTGCGTAGATCTTCACAAAAAGCTTGAAATGGGGCGTTGATTTTGATATACGAGTAACGAATTTAGCTATTTTGCTCTAGAAACGTGCTCACTTCAAGATTATACCGGGTTTTTTTTGAATGTCGCTGTAAGCTCCGTTTCGAGGGGTTCATGGGATTGCGTATAATTTGGCAACAACAATTGCGGCCTCCCCAGGATCAACCCTGAGCGCGGATATCTCGGCCCAGACATCTGAACCAGATCTGAACTTGCAAGCTGGTGCACGTCACGGAGTCACTGGTGCCTTGTCGGACTGAGTGATTTCCCGGTTGACACAACCATAGTGGTACGATCTATCACATCTGTTCCAATCATGCACCTTCCGTCCTGCGCAAGCAACTACACGCGTACTATGATCATGATCAAGGTAAGACCCTCCCTACCGTGCCCACGTGGAGCTGATGCCGTCAACCAGGCTCATGTCCGAACAGATGTCAGGTTCATCAGATGATGAGAACGTTGTGCTGTGCAGTCACCCGTGCCACCTGTGTACTGCTTCCCTTCACTTCTACCATTAAACTGACTGGAGCTGTCAATTTCAGCAGGAACGTTCTGGGTTTTAATGTACACTATGGTTTGCTAATTTTTATCGTATACGACGAACGTGCAACTGGTTCAAACGCGCGCAAAAACCACTTTCAACAAATTGGCAAACCCAATCGCCGCCAAAGCTAGCTGATGCTGATGCAGCCAATGCAATGCTCACTTCTGATTCCTTCTGAGGCTTATTGAATTACATCATGGTTAGCGTTCTGATCCCTAGTATGCACTATGCACCGCTAATATCCATCCAGTAGAGCGGAAAAAAGAATTGGGTTACGTGCGCGCCGAAAAAAAGTTTATCAGCTATACTTTTGAAACATGATCAAAACAAGCTGCTGCTGATGGTGTTATGCACAGCGAAACCCCCATCTTCAGCATCCCCGCGATGTGATATCAGATTTTCGAATAAGGTTTGAAAATTGATACTTGCTGTGTGTCTTGATTTTAGAGCTGCGGTCCATTAGGACGAGTGGGCAGTGCCTACATGGAACATGCGCGCGGAGCATCATCAATAGATGATTCCGAAAGTGAATTGTCTCATAATGGTGTAAAGCGCAGCGCGTGAGCACATTTCCTTGGTGATTTTGCGGTGTCCCTGAGGTCTTTTTGCTTGACATAGTTCCAAATATCATTCACACGGTGGTATCCTGTTAACAAGGTATCATGTTTTGATTCAGTTACCTGCAAGTCTCCACCTATTATTTCCTCGTTATATTCCTTGATTCGACCTGTCACATTTATATTTATCTCTGACTCGGTGTTAAACATATTTCTTAGTGACTGACATATCCATGTCAAACCGAGAAAATATTTCGACATGATGAGACTGCGGCCCAACAACAACATGCCATCAGTTATCGCATCGGTGTCAGCAATTCAGCGACTCTTGTAACAATGTAACAAACCTGTAGACAATGTATCCCCATCAGCACCCATCGACAAGCACCGAAGATCTCTAATCGCGATCTCCATGAGGACCAAGATGTTAATGTAAATCATCTTCGATCCGCCACCCTTCAACGTGTCCCATGATGAGCCACTTCCGCACGCACATCCACCAACACGAGGCGAACATTCAAGGTTTAAAACGTTTAAGTTGTGTCATTTGTAGATGTATTCATCTCCGCAGCGATCGCTCGCAGCACCTTATAATAAGGGCAAGATAGGGCAGGGTTGGAAATTTGGTGTCGGATATGAATGTGTATGATATGCGTAGTTCTCTTTTCTGTGAGTAGGAAGCTTCGGGAACGTTCAACGAATCACGAAGAAACATGGGTATCAAAGGCACTGCGATGTTTTGTTGTATTGATCATTATTCCTGTCGAGATGTTCCGAATCCGCAAACTCCGTCAAGGCACAGGAGGGAGATTGTCACCGGGGCGGTACTGGCAACATGTCATTTTAAGTGAAAACAATGAATTATTTTAAGATCGGCATTCTAGTTATATTACCGCTAGCGCTAGAAGGCGCCAGACCATTGAAATTGGTTTTGATGTCGGGCGTATAAAATCATTGAGCGCGTAAAGAAGCTTCAACCGGGTGTCGGGCAAGACTAGGGCGGAGGAACTGATGGAAAAAAGATTGGAATTGCAAAGTGGAGTATCACAGCCTGAGGAAGGAAGCGTGAAATTGTAAAGTGGGGCACCACAGCCCGAAGACAAGAGCGTGCCTCTCCAAGGTCCCAGGTCCATGCCGATGAATCAGCATGGAACACTTTGGGTTCAAGGAATAAATCATTTGAAGGATGTCAAATATTGTTGCTGCAGGGGCGAGGTATTACGGCGGGATAACACCTACAAACTGTTAATCATAGACACTAGGAAGCACATGCATACATTTCAAAACAATCAACTGCGGCGCAAGCCGAGACCCAAGGAGTCGCTTTCAGGACAAAGAACCTAGGAAAGCGACGGCATGATAAATTAGTAAGAGTTGAAGAACAGGGGTGAATAATACTAGGAAGTCAATGAAATATGCCCGAATGTGGAGAGGCGAGCTATCAAAACCCACAGCTCTGGCGCACTACGAACTGGTGCGCTTTCCTATAACGTCAATGATGCGTTAAATGGGAAATAATGAAAAGATAAACAGAGAACGTGCCCAGGTGGAGATTGTTTTGTCCCGTAGAACTATTTTCCACGCCCCGTTGCAATGTGCTTGAAGCGCGTACGGTACCTTTCGGTGCGTAGCCGTCCCCGACTCATTAAGACTCAGGGTTCGTAGAATGGTTCCATTCGAAAATAGGCAGTGTGATAACAGTGAAAAAGCTTCTTGACTGACATAACATACGCAGTGCCACGTAGCCTGTGTCGTGGAGCCCGGACGAGGCCGTACGAGGCCGGTGCTTACAGAAGCGAACAGACTTACGTGATGTGGAGCGGGACAAGCGCTGTTCCCAAATTGACAAGTTTAATGCAGATAGAACCTCAATTGAGCCGACGGAGTATAGTTGTTTTCATGAGACAATCTGAAGTGAAAAGAGATGGGGCCCCACCAGTTCCGATGGGAACAGGTATTCTCCTCGGGCAAGGGGGTTATGCCACCGTTATGGTGAAAGTGGAAGACCCCGCATGCATTTTTAGCACTTACCATTACATTCCCCCGACCGACGGGCAGTGGGACGCCGATGATATGTCCTTATCAGTGATTTGCTAGTAAATTTTTTGGCTCATGATCAGATCAATTACGGAATTTTCCTAGTGAGGCGCCTACGATGTTGAGCGCTATACTGCGGATGAAGAGGCGGAGCACAATAGTGCCACGTCGACTGGTTGCCGTCTTGAATGCTGTGGAACAAAAGTAAGCTGAGTACCATTGAATTTATTTTGGTCGATGGTGATTGAGATTCCCCAAGTGCCTTGGACTGCCTCATCGCGGGGGATCTGCTTGGAACGATTGGCAACGCTGGCGAAAGCTGTGCGATTATATCCTGACGTCAATCGTGATGAGTGTATACAACAATTGACTCGACTCAAGGACACTTACCGCGGTGGCCAAGAGAAGGTTACGGTCACGGTTGCAAAAGGCAATGACTCGGGCTACGACGGAATAGGAAAGTTAACCTTGTCACAGGATTATTCATGCGTGAGTTAACTATCGATGGGAGTTTACTGATCTAAAACATGACTTGTTGTAGATAACCTCAATCATTCAGCCGATGCGGTCGGGACGAAAGCAATAGATTCAGAGCAGACAAGCGCTCCAAATAGATTGGGAAAGGACTTCGGCTGCCGTAAGAACGCGAACCGTAGGCTGTAAGCGGGCAACGAGCACATGACCCGCTTGGAAACGGCTGTGTTGTTTGAACCAGTCCATTTCCCAAGTGCTTAGTGCCTGGTTCGTTGTCTTTTTTCCCTCGAAATTCAAGTAACGCTTCAAGTCATCATTTCTGTCTCCTGTTGGTAGCGGGCTATGCGTTAACCCTTTCCGAACTGCGCCAAGGAACTATAACTATAAAAGTCGCGACATGAATATGGATGCATTCGTTTTATCACCCATCTACAGTCCTACAGTCCTCTTCACGGGCAACTACAGTCCGCATCCAGCTATAATAGAACTGACAAGCGTCAGACCTCAATCACCTACCCCCACTACCACAGAAATCATCACTATGCCGGGCAGACACGTCCACTTCAACGAGGAGAACATCTTCTACTCTCCTGCTCCTTCAGAATCGAGCACCTCGCCGACTCTCTCAGAGTCGTCACTACCATCCTCAACTGGGCCAACTACGCCCCCTCAGCTGAGGGAGTTCATCCCCTTGGGCCCCGTTACTATTAACCCAATTCTTGCCTACCACCCCTTCGTTTTCCCCATCAACTATGATGTCTCATATCCACCCAATACCGCCTCCGCTAACATTCGCGCCTCACCTTTCAACCTTGATTCCTACCGCCTCGCAGAGGCTGCCACCAGCCCACCCATTCCCGTTCTCTCGCTCCAAAACGACCTCCTCCCATGGCGCTGCGAAATCCGCGCGTCGACATGCTTCTATGTCACCGTCGGGGACGTTCTCACTCAACTCTACAGCTTCCTCCGTACTCCGGGGACGCGTGAGGAGTTCAAAGCGACTCCCAGTCAGAGCATCCGGGACACCATATCAGCAGTATACCGCAAACGGTGTTCGCGTGCCTCCTCGGCTGAGGCGTACGCCGAAGAGCAGCGGAAGGGCTTGAAGCGGGTAGACTTCTTAATGGGGCGCACTACGTTCATGGGGCTATCCAGCACAAAATTGGGTCCAGAAGCGTGGGTGCTAAACCTACAATGAGCAATCGCCGCTATACTAGCAGGGAAGCGAGAACGGGAGGAGTCAGCAGCAGAATCATTCATTATCCACATCCACATCCACATCCACATCCAACCACCACGCATATGACACGGACACATTCCAAAAACAGATATCGACGACGATTGGAGCTCAACTATAACTTTATCATATATAACAAACTCTACTCGTCACCGTTTTTCTTATTCTTACACTTATATCCCATATACATTACGCACACACTTCGTCTTCGCAGTTTTTTTTCCAGCTGGTTTTTATTGTTGTTGTAGAATTAGTGTACCCCGGCTTGGAGGCTCAATTTCTTGGTCGTCGCTCGTCGATATCCCTACGTTTGTTGTAATGTAGAGCCTCATCCATACTTGTCATAATATTGACGTATCAGGATTTTTTCACAAGATATCCTTGGATACCTTTTCTTGTTAAGTCTCGGTGAATGCCTTGATTCGGACAAGACCTTCGCTTAATCAAACGGACCTCATGGAGCAAGACATTGTGAGAGAGAAAACAATCAAAATCGTGGGAGTTCCTAGGGTCGGCACCGTCACCTCCATGACAATCACCCCACTGGATTGTTACGTCCGGATTCACTTGGCACTGACGTCGCAGCAATTGATCATGACATCTGCTGCGGTATTACAACATAAATTTGCATAGTATCCAAACAGCGATCTCCAAGAAGATAGTCTCTATGCTCTGCCCATCAGCGCGCATCCCTCTCGAGCTTGGATCTGATGCCCAGGAGACGACCTAACAGAGCCTAACAGTAACTTTCCCATCGCACATATGATCGGCACGTGCCACTCGATCATACATTAGAACCTAAATCGGGATTCATCTCTTCATTATGTCCGATCCTTTGCGTCCTCCGCGATATAGCTGTGGTGACCGCATACTTGCGTCATAGATTCTGGGAGACAATATAAGAAGGGTTGGAGATGTGTTTCTTTTCTTTTATGAACTATGACCACGGACAACACAAACACTACTACTAGTACTACGAAGAGTGAAAGTGGGAGTGGAGGGGGGTTTGGGAGTAAGCTCAAGTACGTTCCGTGTCTTGATTTCATTGTTCGAGTCGGGTCGTTGAATAAATCCGCAGAGGAGCCGCTCAAGTCATCCACGGTCATTCATACTCGCTTCAGAACCAATAACGATTATAACCCTCTGATTTATTTAGGATTTGGCGATAATATTCGAGGCTCAGCACTTGGAGCTGCCGATCGTGCTACGAGCTCTACAGCTGGCGTGCAGAAGAACGTGGACCTTGCTACGAAGGGCCGGGCTGAGATTGCCGAGGGTATGGCAATGATGAAAGGTCATGCGCCCGCGGCTCAAGGTGCCTCTACCGAAACGACACCGGCTGGAACGGCACCCCCTGCAACGGCGCCTGCTGGTCAAGGTACGACTGCGGAATCTGGGACTGGAGCAGGTACTGGCACCACAACTGGGACTGGCGCAGGTACTGGCGCCGCAGTCGGCGGTGCTGCTGCAGGGGTGACGGATCAAGATCGACAACGGGGAACAGGTGACGAAAAATCAAGTGCAGTTGGGAGAAAGACTGGCCCTGAGCCAACAGGTTAGTGCTTTTCCACTTTACTTCCACGATTGACAGGATAATTATTTTTAATCAAGGTTCGGGTGCTGCTCAGACTGGTCGTGAGGCTGCTGTAGGCGCAGGGGCAGTACAGGGCCAAGCTGGGACTGGAGCAGGTACTGGGGCCACAACGGGGACTGGCGCAGGTACTGGGGCCGTAACTGGGGCCGCAACTGGGGGTGCTGCTGCAGGGGTGACGGATCAAGGTCGGCAACAGGGAACGGGTGATGAAAAATCAAGTGCAACGGTTGCCGGAAAGACTGTACCTGAGTCAACAGGTTAGTGTTCTTCACCTTTACTTACCCGGTCAACGGGATAATTATTTCCATCAAGGTCCGGGTGCTACTCAGACTGGTCGTGAGGCTGCTGTAGGCGCAGGGGCATTGCAGGGCCCTGGTGAGGCTGCTGCAGGTACAGGCGCAGCGCCCGAGCAGAAACAGCAATACCCGAGTGCTGTAAGTCAAGAAGAAGAGAAACACGACGAGCGGAATGTCCCAGAGCGTTCACAGAGCGGCGATACCGGCCAGACTCCTGCACAAGGGACCACAGAGGACCGCCCTCAGCAGAAGGCAGAAGTTTCACAGAAGGGTGTCCAGCAGGAAGGTGAACCGTCCAGATGGGTGGACCACGGAAAAGAGAAGATTCATTTCCTGGGCATCTCGACGGACGACGAAGGAGGTGAACAACCGTCTCAACAAACGACAGAAAAAACGCGTGAGGTCTCCCACGAAGGTACACAACAGGAAGACGGACAACAGTGAGCGCACGTGCCGCTCAAGAGGGAGGAAAGATACGTTTTTAGGATCTGCAGGGTTGCGGTATCTAATTGACAGTGAAATAAATCTGCGGCTTCCAAGCTTGGTTCCGGCTCAGTGACCCTGACGGTAGGAGTCATGAGAGTCTAGGTACCGCGATGTAAAAATGTAGTCTGTTAGGCTGTTCTTTAAACCATAATGCACTCGGGAATTCGGAACGTTGCTTATTCCGATTTCAAAATTAGAAACTCATTTGGATCAGTCTGATAGCCTACTTGCCTTTTGTACTTGTGCGCTCACCACGCATCACGGTATTCCCAACATGTGGACATATTGCGCCATTATCAGGCGCCCTTCTTATATGATTTCCTGTTCCCTTCATTCCAGTAGCGGCATTACGCCATTATCAGGCGCCCACCATATACCCTGATATCCTGTGTCCACATCTCCCACCTCATCTACAGGAATGTCTACTCGTTGGTGGTCGCGATCGAGCAAGAAGCAGGAAGAGGACCATACTTCTGAGCTCAGCGAAAATGATCAGAGAATTCAGAAGAAACCAAACGATGATACTGACCTCAATCCTGGAGAACTGACTTTTGAAGAAGGTGTGGTTGCTCACTTCCTTCAACTTGCTCGTCTGACGCCATCCAGATACCGCTGGAGGCCTCGGTCGTCACCTTGGTGTAACATCTTGCACTCTCCTTATCGTTGGACGGATCATCGGCACCGGTATATTCTCAACGCCATCCTCCATCCTCTCCAGCGTGGGGTCAGTTGGCGCCTCTCTCATGCTCTGGGTCCTTGGTTTCTTGCTTAGCTTCTGTGGCCTCTTCATATGGCTCGAGTTCGGCACTATGTTCCCTCGTAGTGGTGGAGAAAAAGTATACCTTGAAGCTGTCTACAGAAAGCCCAAATACCTCGCCACCGTAGTCTTCGCTGCCAACGCTATATTGCTTGGATTCACTGCGAGTGGCTGTATCGTGAGTCATCTCTTGTTTTGGATGGATATTCGGTGTTGAAACTTAACTGCTTCATCAAGGTCTTTGCCAGCAAGTGCGTGCTTCGGATCTCAATGAAACGACTCGGCTGATATGATGTAGCATTTTGGTTGCTGCTAACCAAATCGCAGGTCAATGGAATGAGCGTGGAATTGCACTTGGAGGTATGGTCTCCTACCTAACTGATATGTTACGGTCGTTTCATGGACTTTAGTCATCTTCTTCGTAACCCTTCTACACGGATTGACCCCAAAGACCGGCGTATTTATCATGAACGTATGCAAGCTTCCATCTTTACACCATCATCATATTCAACATCTTCCTTCCAGTTGCTCTCGATATTCAAGATTGTGATTCTGGTGTTCGTCGTGGTTACAGGCTGGGTAGTCCTCTCGGGCAAGACCCGCGTCACGGATCCGCACTATAATTTTAGAAACGCGTTCGCGGGGAGCTCCACGAGCAGTTACGAGGTGCGTTTAGTGATATCCCAAGATGTCCATATGTTGAGTGTAGTCTTCACAGTATGCTACCGCCACCTTCAAAGTCCTGAACGCATATGCGGGATGGTCTAACGTGAATTACGTGATGAACAACGTCCGTAATCCAGTGAGGACGCTCAAGATCGCAGGCCCGCTCGGTCTTGGTATATGCGCCGTTTTGTATTTGCTTGCAAATGTGGCTTATTTCGCGGCTGCAACCAAGGTAAGAACTTGTTTTGTGTGTGTACCACGAATGAAATACTGAATGGTATCGACAGACGGAGATCGACAAGTCTGGCGTTACTGTCGCTGCTTTGTTTTTCGGGAATGTCTTTGGTTCCACTGCGGAGCGTGCGCTATCGGTTTTCATTGCTCTCAGGTGAGTTCGACATCCTGGGTTTGAGGGTTTCCTGACTTATTGTCTTCGTATCAGTGCTCTCGGAGTGAGTCCTATATATTTTATATCATGATCTCTGTCTGATGATGGCCCATAGAACGTTATTACTGTGGTAAGTTGAGGGATACTATTGAAATGTATTGGCACAAGAACTTTTCATCTAGACTTTTGCTGCGTCGCGAGTAAATCAAGGTCCGTCATACCGAACATCGTAGTCCTACATAACTTATGCTTCAATCACAGAGCTCGCAAAGGAAGGGATACCCTTACCATTCGGGAACAAATTCTGGGCTTCAAATTGGCCCACAGGAAAGTCCCCACTTCCGGGATTGATTATCCACTTGATACCATCGGTAAGTACTACAGTAGAGTCTACATGATATCAATCTGAGATTGGTTTTCTAGGTCATCATCATCGTCGCTCCTCCCCCAAACATTGTTTACCCTTTCATTTTGGACGTCGAAGGATACCCACAGCAGATTATTAATCTCTTTATTGTCATTGTACGTCTTTCGACTCTTTCTCGAGCAATTCTTACCTCTTGATGCTGCCAGGGTCTGTTCTATCTGAGATGGAAGAAGCCAGATGCTGTTCGGCCATTCAAAGGTGAGCAAATATGTCACTCTTCCTGTGTGGTACCTTCATGCGTATGATGTAGTATGGTGGCCTCTCGCTGTATTCTTTTTGGCTGCTGCCGTCTTCCGTGAGTCACCCATCTACAGCTTCGACGTTTCTTTCCCTAACCAAACCTCTACACAGTCCTCGTCGCTCCGTTCCTGAGACCACCGGGCGGCGTTGGCGACACCCCACCATTACCATATTACCTGTACGCCTCTTCCACTAATGCATCTATTATCCTCATTCATCGCTTGTTCTATAGGTACTGCCTCGTTGGAATCGCGATCATGCTCGCAGGCGTGCTGTACTGGGCCGTATGGCGAATCCTCCTGCCCAAGGTATTTGGGTATAAGCTTGTACCGAGGAAGGAGAAGTTAGACGATGGGACTATCGTCGCCGTAGTGAGTGTTTGCGTTTTGATTCTATGTTTGGTAGTTTTGCTCACGGAACCTATTTTCAAGCTTTCGAATCAGAAGATCCAGCGATCTGAGGACTAATTGGAAGTGCTGATAAGTCGGTCTGTTGTTGTTGTAGTGCTCGTTTGATACACAATTTATTTATGCGGTATCATACTACGGTGTACTAGTCGAAGTCTAGATCGGATCCTCGGACAGCTGTGCTTTCTACCCAGTGCCGTGACTTTTCCTAAGCTTCTGCCGACAGCACAGTCACCAATCCCGTTGAAAGTCTTGTTCCTCATGATATCTTCTGCCTGAATTGATGAATGCGATATATAATGCTGGTGGTACTGACATGTCATGTGTAAGTTTGACGGTCTTGAGATGCCGGCTTGCTGCACACCCGAACCTCTGCTAAATGCAGCCCATAATGCTATATTAATACATCTGAGATGGACAGTCATCCATAAACACCGATACATGGGAGACTCGGATGCATTGACATACACCGACACCATCAAGTTCTAAAACAGTTTCTGCATCTGGAGTGACAGTAATCACACGAGCATTGATGAAATCCTCAGGGTAGTATGTTTTTGCCGCCCAAGATGAAGATGCGAGACAGGAGGATCTCCGGCGCTGTCTTCTGGATCAAGATGTACTAGCACAAACCCTCAGGCAGAGCGATATAGCTGTCGTTTTTCCAGTAGCTTTTATTACTGTATTAATACTATCCAGATGCATTTTAAATACCAACCAATCTATGAAGGAACAGGTTGTCGCCATATAATAGTGCTAGAAGTCCAGCTTCATCTGGTTCTAGAGTCAATGCTACAATCTGTGAGGTTGGGCTGGACCGAGCGTTAGTTCGGGGTGGGACGCAAGCAGGTGGGAGGGCGGGAACGAGTTTAATCGTGTGCTGACTTATGAACACTCATATGCGACAATTGAATATATTCTAGTTGGCAAATAACCAATGACGCTCGAGATAATCCGCGAAAGAAACGAATTACGACTAGTACTAAGGGAGTGGTGGGTGGGGTCAAAGAACGAAAGTAACGACCAGTGAGTGTGCGAGAGCTATACCGAGCTCGTTGTTGACGATGGGTGGAAGAAAAACGAATGTGGGAGACTGCGCTGCCGGGAAGTCATGATACCCGGCACCTGGAATGAAAGGATGAAAAGCAAGAATGAGAGGTAGCGCTCGGATCAGAACGTGTGTCAGTGCTAGACGGCATGACGGGTTCACGGTGGCACCGAGCAGCTTGGTTATATATATCAGGAGTGTGCATTCTCTTGAGCCTGCAAAGAACATCAGCTTCAATATCGCTACAAGAAATAAGCACTGCATAGCAGGTGCAGGCCTTACCAACATGAGAAGAAATCAACGACAGATTTGGCCATTTAAACCTGTCTACTCGACTCTAGTATATCTTTCAAGGAGATGTTGCTCCTCTCGCACATTTGGCGGAAAAGTCCACCCTCTGTTTTGAAAAGATTGGATGGAGTATCAAATTCCTTTGATAGAGTGTGAGTTTCGACCGACAAAAGGTGTTCAAATCATCCTACAGCAACAAGGCCGGCATCAAGGACCAGAATCCGGTCATATGAAATGATAGTACGAAGTCGGTCTGAAGTATCATTGCGTCTCAGCATTTGACTGAGAGGACAACAGATAAAACGCACGGGCAATACAAAGTAGCGTCCGATCCTGGAATTCCGTTTGGATAGTGTGCTGGATCTTACTGTCAGTATCAAGATCGACAGAGGCTCTGGAAAAAATTCAACATCAGGCATCCAGGAGAAGAACACATGACTAACGTGGCCTCATCAAGCACAACAACTTTGCAGTCTTTCACAAGCGCACGAGCTAGACTGAGCAGAGATCTCTCCCCAACACTGAGGTTCGCTCCCTCGCTCTCAATGGTACTGTCAAGGTGGTGGCGGCTGGTGGGAGCTTGCTCGATTCCGGCGCCATCACTGGAAAATGACTGTTTCGAAGTGGTGCTGGAATCAAGCAGACAAGATCGACGCAGTGCATCCCATAGCTCCGTGTCACTGTATTGCGAGAATGGATCTAGGTTGGAGCGTATGGTCCCTGGTAATGATTCAGCGCTTCACACAAGAGCACGTAGAACGATGCTCACCGCTAAATAGAATGGGCTATCGGGTTCATACATCAGTCCTGTGTTACATGGTATATGGAGACTTTACAGACGTCTTGTGGGATAATAGAAATCTTGGAGCGGAGATCTTGAAGACCAATTGTAGATATATCGATACTAGAAGGGGTGAACCAACCAATATTAGTCACGAGCGATGATCCACGCACCCATCAATAGTGATTGAACCACCAGACATCTCAACAATCCGAAACAGTGCAAGCATCAATGAAGATTTTCCAGCACCAGTCCTGAGAAGACACCGCATTAGCATACGGGTGTAGATCCAACAAAGCGGCTGACCTTCCAACAACGCCTATCTTTTCGCCTCCCCTAACCTTGATGGAGATACCTCTCAATACGTTGGGAAGGCCCGGCCTATATGCCATTTTAACGTGGCTGAATTCGATGGTGCCATGTTCAGGCCATTGGGCCGGGGGCTTTTGTTCTTGAAGTTCATACGGAGCCTCTTGAGGTATCGTGTCGCCTGCGACGTACTGTGCCACTGCGAGATGTAAGCGAGAGTTAAGGTAAGATAGATTTGGTAGCTCACCTCGCTCCACTGCATTCATGTGATTCTGAGACAAATAAACGATTCAATAGCCTGTAATGTGGGATACTAAGGGAAGCCTTACCTCGACATCTGCTGTTTGTCTGGTTAACAGACCACACATTTGTGACAGCGAGGCTGTGACACAGAGGTTAGTCGCATGTACTTCGGTAGCGGCATTGGGAAACTTACTGGTATACGACAGTACCAACCCTATCTGGGCGGCGTTTATCCCGGAGACGTCGATCACCACGAGAAGAGTGACCTATTGAGATCGTAGCATTGCGTAAGTATGAGGTGTCAGTCGTTAAGTAGACGCCTACAATGAAGACTAATATGGCTCCTATGAAGTCCAACCTTATTGCAAGCCATCTGAGGGAAGATAATAAACCAATAACTGCCAAGACATGTAAAAGGTTACTTGCCTCTGGTTCGCAACCACGAGGAATAGTGCTCTATCTTCCAGATCAACGTAGTATCTATTGGCAGCAATAAATCGCTTCGTTTCTCCGTAGCTTCGGATTGTGGGAAGTCCTGTCAAGGTCTCCGAAAAGTGGGCATACAGAAGAGAGCGAAGCATTGAGTCTGATGACCAATTTCAACGGAGGCTTTCCAAGTCAAAAATACAAGAACAAACCCAGACGTTTGACTTCGCGAGCACCAGCTCGATACAAGGCAGTAAAGTAGCTGTAACTGAGAACGATGAAAAACATAGCAATAACTAGACAAGCATGAGCCGTATGACGGTAGATGATATCTATATACTGACCAAAGTACGGTTCAAGGACAGAAATGATGATAATAGAGCCCATCACGCTGGACAGCGTAATGATAACTGGATTTCCAGTCAGTTTCCGTAAAACGAAGCATGCGGCTAACGTACCCAATGTCAACGATTCTTGACGATGGATCAGCAACGTTTCATCATGCAGTGACAGATGACTCACGTGGTAGTTGATTGTCAATACCTGAGTGAGAGGTTTCAGCAAGCATAGCATAGCATACATCATCGAGATACTGACTGTCGATATCTTTCCCAAAAATACTCAGGATTCGGCCCATAGGCTACAGGTACACAATAAGCATCAGTTTTAATGCTTTCATACACGATCACTTACTGTAGTGTCGAAAAAGGACATGGATGCATGAACGACGTTGCGTACGGACTTGTGGTGCAGGCTTTGAGACACATAATAGGACATGAAATCCATTCCAGCACCACTGCAGCAAGTTATGTTGAGTGAGCGTGCCGCCATCTGCGAAAGGAACTGACTTACAGCAAGAATGTGAAAATTGCTTGACCAGCCCCTAGGCAGCCGTACAGTGTCTGATAGAACGAGTTTGGTCGGTTGAATTTGCTGCGCCAAAATTTAGAAGAGAAATAAAAAAAGTCAATAAAAAGATACTGACTTGGTCTCCCACCAAACTAGCGTGTACGAGTTGAAGATCAGGCACCCCTGCATCGCAAGCATGATGAGAAGAAGTAAGGGACCTGTTATTGAACCGCGGCCCGCAACAAGGTAGGTCCAGTACACTTCAATACTGTTTCAATCAAGGGAAACATCTCAGACGAACATGATCGCACCTTTCCAGGACACGGAGCCTGTCGACCGCTTCTCTTTGACGATCAAGCGACCTTCAAGTTTACCACTGCCAGTAGCCTGCTTTTGGGCTCTTTTTGACTTCAACTTCACATCCTCGATGGTAATGCATGTCTGCGGAGTGACTTCCTCTTCCTGGTTTTCATCTCCCCCCTCCGGCGCATGGCCACCGAACTCTAGGTCGAAACGTGCAAAATCACCACCGCGAGAGACCAGATCCTCATAGGTCCCACTCTCCGTGATGATGCCGTTGTTCATGGTATAGATGTAATCTACTTGAGAGAGGAAATGGATCGCATGCGTGACCAGAATGACAGTAACGCCACGATTTCGCAGCGCACCCACGATGGCATCTTGGAATAAGGACTTTCCAACATTAGCATCCACTGAAGGCATTCTTCAGTATGATAGACATAATATAAATGACATAGCTCACCTGCCGAGAGCGGGTCATCAAATATAACAATTTCAGGTTCGAAGTACAGAGCACGAGCAATGTTGACCTGGGTGGAAGATAAACATCGATCCTTAACAGATACAAGCCACGAACTCACTCTCTGCTTTTGGCCTCCGCTGAGGTTGATTCCCTTTTCTCCAATCTGAAATATAATATAAGCGGCGATATCAAGTTGGCTTCACCCACGTACCTCAGTTAAATCCCCATCTGGGAGCAGTTGGAGGTCTGGAAGTAGACAAGCGGTTTCGATAATGCGCCAATACCTATCCTCCTCGAATGGTTGGCCAAAAGTGATATTATCACGCTATGGTAAGATGTTAGATGTACTTGCCCTTGAAGTTAGGGCAGAAACCATGCTGACCAACGTAGCATTCTGAATCCACGCGGTCTGTGGACAATAACCAACGCGACCGCCAAATGAGACATGCCCGGAGACCTTCCTCATCTCACCTAACAGTCCTTGCAATAAACTGGACTGTTCATGGGTCAGTGGTCGCTTCGAGAATTTCATTCGACAAAATTACCTTGCCGCTCCCGACGGGCCCAACTACAGCGACAAGTTGACCTCGTGGAATGGTCATGGTCACATTCTTTACCTGAAAGATAGGTGTATCCTTTCCAGGAACGGGCTTTTCCTTTTCCTTTGCCATGTCTTCCTTCACATCTCTGTTCTTGCCCCTCGGTGGACCGCCGCCGCGTGCACCCTTCGAGCTGAAAGCCTCACCAGAATCTTTTGCATACGACTCCCACTCAAATGTCGCGTCCTTGGTCAGAAGCGCGGGTTCTTGGTCCTTATCAATCACGAGTGTATCTTCAGAAATAAGTTCCGCGCGGAACACGTGCGTAAGCCGCTGAATTGCGTTGGATGCATCGGGGATAGCCGATAGAGCGCGAGGCATGAACGTCATTGGTTGCCGGAGAAGCTAAAATTTATCTCTCGGGTAAGTGCGTGTCTATGTCCGCCGTAATAAACAATTTCACTTGGAATAAACTGAACGAACTGAATATGACAGCAACGTTGAAGTTGTGTGCTGTCAGGGTGTATGTGACGAAAGCTAGTGTGGCAGCGAGGACTGGCATCGAAGCCGCGAGGGCCAAGCTGTGTGAATTGAATTAGGAGGCGTTGCTATGCTATACACATTTGGACTTACTTCCCCGAAGTTACATGAAGAATCCTTCGAATACCATGCAGTTCCTTCTTTCGAAGGTCGAAGATTCCTAAGTAACATTCGTGAGTGTGTTGTTGATATTCCTCGATATCGTGCTTACTTTGAAGGAAAGGAACTTCGTATGTGAAGTATTTGACAACTCGTATAGCTCCTGCGTACTCTTTAGTATCATTGCATGTCCAAGCAGCTCCAAGGTTACGTACCGAGTACCTCTAGCAGAATTTTAGCTCTTTGATCAGTCCATTTCATCGATACTGAGCGAATACGGCGCTGCACTGCCATTAACCGCTGTTGAATCGGAATCATGAGGACAAATAGCGAGAAACCAGCGAGTGCAGACGGCCCGAGCTAGTTTCCAAGTTAGAGCAAATCGAACTCTTTACAGTGTACGACCAACCTCAGTTAAAAGAATGATTAAACAAACTGTGACCTGAATAGGCGCGGTCCAGGCTTGAGGACAGTAAGTCATCTCTAAATCTGAATGTCAGAGATCCCATATACTGACCTGCATGCTAGTAGCGAGGGACAGGCAACAAGTCAGTCGACAGGATGAGTGCAACGCTTAAGTTTGCAACTCACAAACCACTGCGCACACGCGTCAATCCTGCTCACGTCGGTAGAAATATGGTTAACAAGTGTGGCATTGTTAAGTTTAATGCGCGCTTTGCCCGTGAGATTCACTCCACGCTCGTAGATGCATGTTATCAGCGCGGCTCTAGCCAGTACGCCTGTAGCCATTGAATGCCAAAAGAACTTGAAAACATTAGGTGAGCCGAGTGTAATTCATAAGGTCTTACAAACCTGGTGGGAGCAGACTCTGCACACCATAGTTATCGCAAAGAGCCCAAGAGCCATGGCAATACCGCGGCCGACATTAGGGGCAGGTGTTCCTGCAATGGTCGCAGCGGAACGCTCCTGCGCAAAGATAATGATGTGCTGCGGGGGACATCAGAGGTTACTACAACCCAACACAAGTTGTTATTTACCCGAAGGACGATAGGAACCATGAGCTGTGCCATGTCAGCGACGACCTGCCAAGTGATGTTGTACATTGAATATGAAAGCGACAATCTATGAAGAAAACCCATGCCTTGAATACACCTCCAATCCAGAACATACCACAAAAGACATCGTTCAAAGCCCAAGCAAGGCTGGCCTCTTTCCGCCCTCCGCATTCTCGCCAATGGTTGTGAAACGCTGCATATCGCTCAGACAAAGTCGCGCCTTGTTTTTGATTAATCCTTGAAATTGCACGCATGGTCCAGCCGATACGTTTGAAGAGAGACGGCCTGAGCTCTCCACTCTCAAGTCGTGCATTCCAGTCGGCTGCTGCCTTGATACGTTGTTGCCATGCAGCTTCAAGTTTAGCGGCAAGGACGGTCGACTCTCGGGATGGGTCCATTTTGTATAGATCAGATGCTTGTAATGTGCGTTGATATCCGAGAATCTGGGTGTATGCGTTATAACAGTATACGCTTGATCAGGATTCAATGACTGACTATTATATCAGTGACCCAGGAGTAGGTGAGCCGAGAGAAAATAGAAGCATTGACCAAAGGCGTCAACTGTAGGATACCATGTTATTAGAAGGGCTCTTCAGAAAAGGAGCGTAGGTGGTTTACGCACCACTGCATCCTCCAGAGACGAGGGCGCTGGAGGTGGTGGGTCCCTAGGTAACCTGCTCGCAGCTCGATGAACTTCGAAGGACATTGTTTATAAAATAGCTTCACTTACCACAACTGCCAGCATTTATGACGAAAGTTGGTATACTCATTACCGGTATCGAGCTGAAGGTTTAAAGGTTGAAGGTTAGTTGCGCTGACCTCCTCGACCTTTTCCTTGTCCCCCTTCACAGATTCTTCTGACCGTTGGGAGTTCATAGTACGAAAGAAAGCGGGGACAGAAAATGCTGCGCCAGGTGGATAGCAGCTCTGAGGAAGAATTGGAGCGCGACATCGGCCTTCAAGTTATTATATTATAAATACACAATAAGTATGAAGATAAGCGTGAGTCAATTGCTTCAAGAAGCAACGTTTAGATGAGTGTGTAGTGAAGTGACCTGTTACAATTTCAAAATAGATCGCTTTCAGAATGACGTGACAGTGGGACCCGGTGAACTCCTTCACAAGCTGAGAATTTGTTCCTTCTCTACGCAGAACTTTGGGTCTGACTTGGGTAGAAGAAAAGATATCCGAGTCCGCAACCTGGGTGAAAAACGTGAGCTGTGAAGCATGTGAAGGGTGGGTGGGCCCGAACGGGTTACGTATCACGAGTGTACAGTATACGAGTATGAGCTTCCTTTGACTACCTGAGAGAGGGAGTGGTGGTGGGTGGTGGTGCTCGTCTACGAAGTTCGAGCAGCATACGTAAATTAGCGCCCATATAAAAAGTCAACGGATACATACAGACTAGAAGTTCCAAATTCCGTTCTCACGGTGCGGCACCCTCAATAAGTATTTCCAATTTGCAAGTGTTACCAATCTAAATCAAATGTTGTGTCTGTCGTCGAGACAGGAATCTCAACGTTGCAACTATCTGAGCAGGTTGGGATGCAAGCCAGCAGTGCGCTCGCTGCGAAATGCAGCGAACGTCTGCCAGCAGGCTGGCAGCATCTTAGCTAGACTCTTCAGTAAGCTATCATATTCACGCTATTTCAAACTTTTTCAACAGATTGCGGCGCCACCACGTCAGAGTCTCGAAATTCAATATTCAGCTGCAGATTTTCCCATGATTCAGACGTCCGTAGGACCGTACTTGATGATCGTGACAATGGCAACCACTACTTAACGACTACCCATCTATCGACGGCTTTCCACTTTGACTGAACACACAGTGTACCCAGTGACAAAGCTGGGTGGATACAATTGTACATTGCTCGATCTCTGCGCTGGATGGACTGCGTAGCGAAGGAGCATGCAAACGCAGATGTTAATTATGAGCAGGTGCGTTCGTTCGTTTCATACTTTGTCCAAGTATGTTTAATCCGATGAACTCATCATACTCGTGAGTCCTGCACCCATACATCTAGACATCTCATTTAACGCCCACAGCGGCCGATCAAGCATCCGCAACCGCCTCTCCAGCATGCTCCAACCAGGCAACCCCATCTAGGTTCATGACTACCATCTCCTCTTACTAGTCCCGTGCATGGTCAGAAGTGCAATGTATGCCAGTACTGTGAGTAGCGTAGGTTGGGAGAGTAGTGAGGATGTGCAAATGCTTTTTGAACAATGACGGCAAGAGTACTGGTACGAACGACACTTGGTCAAGTGCTCCGTCACCCGGAGTACGCAAGACCCGGTGTGAATATTTTGAATTGTGGTTGAACCTGGTTTGAACGCGAACTAGACTTCGGCCGCACTACTCATTTTCATCGACATTCTCAGTAGTACTGCTATAACTGTCCTCACTCCTGTTGCTGTCACTTTCGTCATCTGGACGATCAGAGTCGAGAATGAAACACCACCCTCAAGCCCGCACCTCAGTGATGCAATTTGCATGGACCCACCCACGTAATGAGATCTGATTTGGCATCAACTCGACACCCCCCTCTGTTCGTAGACTTACTCGGTTCCCACCCGCTCCATTCCTCCATCGGATCTCAAAGCAAATGAGGTATAACTCCCTCGGCAGAGGTCAAGACCTCAGTCACTGCTCGTCAAGCACATCTTCTAGTCATTGATAAGTAAGGATCCGATTTTGAATTTATTTATAACCCACTGTCACTCATTAACGCTACTTCGTTCAGGTTTTTCAACAAGTCGCCGTACGGAAAGTCACGCTGTACCATATGGTTCGGCAACAAGATATACCTCGTTGTGGTCTAGTTTATGTCTAAGTCTTTGACAAACTGGTTTTTGGCAATATGGGTGAACTCGGTCTAGGCTAGACCGCCAAACTCGGTCTTATACCGCCGAGCTCGATCAAATACCGCTGCAATCCATGATGCGGAGCGCAAATCTCTGCATATGGAAATCTAGTGCCAAGCCACTGCTACACCTTGCTCTCGTTGGCAAGCTCACACTGGCAGTATCCGTCATGGCCACCATCTGTTATTATTCTTGCAGACGGTGTTGACAATGGGATTGGGGTAGAGAATTCAATTGTATCGTACCGAGCGTTTCTGCATAACTACCCAATGTGATTTCCTGGCCAATCAGGTATGTCGCATGATGTCGATGAAGCAATTGTCTGTATGATGGACGCGAGAATTTGTATTTCTTTTGGGGAGAGCCTCTGCGCTACTAATCACACGAGTCATTTTATAAGGTAACTTGTATAAGGACACGCCTTCGGTCTTCTCTTCGACGACAAAATGTGTTTACAGTAGCAAGTGAAGAAACACGATATAGGTCAAATGCTGTGCACGCCAGCGTGAGTTCTTGGCAACCATTGAATGTGGTTGCATACGCAGCGCGCAGCGGAAATTGCCTTCGGTTTACTGTCCACAATGAACGGTGTGAGAAGTTGATGCGTAGGGTGTGGCAGCTTCGCGTGTATAGAGAAGTCCGATATGTTCCGTTAAATGGCGCAAACGCAATTTGGTTTCAGATCTAGGCGATTCGGAGGAGGTACTCCAGGGTGAGTCGACATCGCGAGCATCACTTACTAGCCTTCTCACCCAAAGTCTAGTCTGCAAGTCTTCCACATTCCTTTCATCATCCTGCAAGCGTGCTCGTCACGTCATCCTCTTCTCTGACTAAGTTCACTTGGTTCGGCAAATTTGAAACATCTACAAAGCCATCATTTATGTAAAGCAGCTTTTTAGGAAACCATGTCCTTAGTGCGCCGATTCAAAAGTTACAAACTCAATTAGAAATCATTACAACAGCCTAATCCATTCGACTTGTCTTCTGTACGGTATAGTGCCTCAAGGCCTCACCACTGGTCCACGGTGTCATAGTGTTCACCACATGTGAACCTATTGCGCAATTTTCGAGCACCTTAACTCAGGATGGTGATAGTATCTACTCAAATTTCGTGGAGACGCCGATGGCGAGGATTTAGCCAGCAAAAAAGGACCCTGTTGCGAGAACACATTATCACATTAGGACGCGTTATGTGCTGCTATGTACGTAGTAAGATTTATTTATTTCCTATTCTTTCTCTTCCTCCCGATTTTGAAATTAGGAATTCAATTGGAGATCACCACTGGTCCACATCATGGTGTTTACAACATGTGCACTTATTGCGCACATATCGAGCACCCTTAAAGTATCTGCCTTCAAGGTGCTGATATCTCGTGTTCACTATTTCCCTCCTTCATCTACAGGAATGTCTACTACCTGGTGGTCGCGGTTAAGCAAGAAACAGGAACAGGACTGTGCTTTTGAGTCACAGTCCAGCGAAAAGGATCAGAGGATTCAAAAGGAACCAGACGACGATCCTGAGCTTAGTCCTGGAGAACTGACCTTTGAAGAATGTGAGGTTGCTAGCTATCTTTTCAACTTGCTCATCTGACGTCATTCAGATACCGCTGGAGGCCTCGGTCGTCACCTTGGTGTAACATCTTGCACTCTCCTTATCGTTGGACGGATCATCGGCACCGGTATATTCTCAACACCATCCTCTATCCTCTCCAGCGTGGGGTCAGTTGGCGCCTCCCTCGTGCTCTGGGTCCTTGGGTTCTTGCTTAGCTTCTGTGGCCTCTTCATATGGCTCGAGTTCGGCACCATGTTCCCTCGCAGTGGTGGAGAGAAAGTATACCTTGAGGCCGTCTACAAAAAGCCCAAGTACCTCGCCACCGCAGTATTTGCTGTCAACTCTATATTACTTGGATTCACTCCAAGCAGTTGTATTGTCAGTGATTTCTTGTTTCGCATAGATATTCGGTGTTAAAACTTAACTGCTTATTTAAGGTTTTTGCCAGCCAGTGCGCATTTTGGATCTTAATGAAAAGGCTCGGCTGATATGATGTAGCATCTTGGTTGCCGCTGATCAAACCGTGGATCGCTGGAATGAACGTGCTATTGCACTTGGGGGTATGATCTCCTACACAACCGGCATGTTGCGGTCATTTACATGGCCTTTAGTCATATTCTTCGTAATTCTTATACACGGATTGGCTCCAAAGACCGGCGTGCTGATAATGGACGTATGAAACTTTCATTTTTACACCATCATATTCAACTTGATCTTCATTTTAGCTGCTTTCGATATTCAAGATCGCAATTCTGATGTTCGTCGTGATCACAGGCTGGGTAGTCTTCTCTGGAAAAACCAGCGTCGCGGACCCGCACTATAATTTCAGAAACGCGTTCGTGGGGAGCTCCACGAGCAGCAACAACGTGCATTTAACGATATTCCTAGATGTCCATCTACTGACTATGGTCTTCACAGTATGCTACCGCCACCTTCAAAGTCCTGATCGCATACGGGGGATGGTCTAGCGTGAACTACGTGATGAACAACGTCCGTGATCCGGTGAGGACGCTCAAGATCGCAGGCCCACTCGGTCTTGGTATATGCGCCGTTTTGTACTTGCTTGCAAATGTAGCTTACTTCGCGGCTGCAACCAAGGTAAGAACTTGTTTTGTGTGCGCATCACGAATGACATACTGAATGGTATCAATAGACGGAGATCGACGAGTCTGGTGTTGCTGTTACCTCTTTGTTTTTCGGAAATGTCTTTGGTCCTGCTGCGGAGCGTGCGCTGGCAGTTTTCATTGCTCTCAGGTGAGTTCGACATCCTGGCTTCGAGGGTTTCCTGATTTATTGTTATTATGACAGTGCTCTTGGAGTGAGTCTTATTTATTTTATATCATGATCTCTGTCTGATGGTGGGCCATAGAACGTTGTTACTGTGGTAAGTTGAGGGATGCTATTGAAATGTATTGGCACAAGAACTTTTCATTTAGACTTTTGCTGCGGCACGAGTAAACCAGGGTCCGTCATACCAAATATCGTAGTCCTACATAGCTTATACTTCGATCACAGAGCTTGCAAAGGAAGGGATACCCATACCATTCGGAAATAAATTCTGGGCTTCAAATTGGCCCACGGGGAAGTCCCCGCTTCCGGGATTGATCATCCACTTGATACCTTCTGTAAGTGCTACCATGGAACTGCACGGTATCCATGATATTGATTTGAGAATGATTTTCTAGGCAATTACTATCATCGCGCCTCCCCCAAACATTGCTTTCCCCTTCATTTTGGATATCGAAGGATACCCACAGCAGATTATCAATTTATTTATTGTCATCGTAAGTCTTTCGACTCTTGATTGCTTCTTACTTCTTGATGTCGCCAGGGTCTGTTCTATCTGAGATGGAAGAAGCCAGATGCTGTTCGGCCATTCAAAGGTGAGCAAATATGTCACTCTTTCTGTTTGGTACATTAATGCATATGATGCAGTATGGTGGCCTCTCGCCGTATTCTTCTTGGCTGCTTCTGCCTTCCGTGAGTCGCCCATCTGCGGCTTCAACACTTTCTTTCTCTAACCAAACCTGTGCATAGTCCTCATCGCTCCCTTCCTGAGACCAGCCAACGGCGTTGGCGACACCCCACCATTACCATATTACCTGTACGCTTCCTTCAGCAGCGCTTCCCTTATTCTTATTCCTCACTTATTCTCTAGGTACTGCCTGGTCGGGATCTCCATCATATTAGCAGGCGGGCTGTACTGGGTTGTATGGCGAATCGTTCTGCCCAAGGTATTTGGGTATGCTCTCGTACCGCGGAAGGAGACGTTGGACGATGGGACTGTTGTCACTGTGGTGAGTGTTTGTGTTTTTGATTCTATGTTTGGTGGTTTTGCTCACGGAACTTACTTCAAAGTTTTCGAATAAAAAAATCGACTGATTTGAGGATTGATTGAAAGTGCTGATAAGTTGAAGTCGGTCTGTTGTTGGTGTGGTGTTCATGTAATGCACGGTTTAAGTATGCGGTATCATACTACCGTATACTAGTACAAGACGCAGATAGGTCGCTCAAATGTCGAAGCACGTATGATTCCAGGAGCCATTGCGGCCTACCAGCTCAACAATCACAAGCGGCAAGAGAGGGCTTGATGCCATCATGATGACCATGCCTTGCATCACCATAGTTGGGACGCGCCCCACCTTCTACTTGGTGCCCGTCACCAAAGCGTTGAGCGATGCAGTCATTTCCTGTCAATATCCGTCAATTAGGACTGAGGTGTTGAAATGCGAGGTCGCCAGTGACTACAAAGGTGGCATGGAGGCACCGAAATACAGGGTCGTCGCCTTGCAGTGTTATGTGGCATTCAAATCCCTTGCGAGAAGCCACTGGGAGAAGTGTATTCGTTAACAGAGCCTTTGGAAAAACTGCTTTTTAGTAATTATGGTGGTTTCAAATTTGGGCATGATAAAATTCAAGTTTGCAGTTTATTCAAAAGTCTATCATGATCGTGCAGTTGCACGTGCGCACTGCGCACAGCTTGATCGACGCAACAAACATTACTATATCGCATAAAGACCGAGTCCAACTTAGCCACGATCCATCACCATCATGTTAGTAAGTAAGGGAGACTAGTCGCGACTGGTAGCGCTCACAAGCACTCTCGGCGTCAACGCTCGTGGCAAGCACGTGTTCATCATGGTCGTAGCCGCCCAACCGACTTGCGCGGCTGTGCACCACACTGCTCTGTCTGTGCACTTCAGACCCTTCCCAATTCCGCTAGCTTTACTTGGGATCTAATATAGGTATAACTTCATGTCACAAGCATCAGGCATCGACGACACCGAGGATCAGCTCACTCACAACGATGAGCAGCCTCCCCCGCAAATTGACGCTGTAGGACCCATCGAAGAGTAAGTTGCAGCTTCATGGACATTGTCTTGATCTTCGTAAGTTTAGCGTTCTTATCTTCGGCGCATTGAGACTGATGTTTGATCAGTCTGGTCTTTTCTCGGCTGTCAGCACGGGTTTCATCGTCGCGATGGAGTCCAATCTCAGTCCCGACCCCAGCGACACTACGAATTATCTTTTGAAGCAACTCGTGCAGATCGGACTCGGCAACCTCGCTGAGGCAGGCACCGCTCCCGCAGACCCAGCATCTACGTGGTCGCCATCTGCGTCTGCTGTGAGGATCCAGTTGGTCGCATACGCAAGCTTGTCCATGAGCTTGCTCGCTGCATTCGGGGCCGTACTAGGCAAGCAGTGGCTCGTGTACTATAAGTCGAACAGGTATGGCCGCGGCTCGGAGGAGGAACGAGGCAAGCGCAGGCAAGAGAAGTTCGACGGTCTCGTCACATGGTATTTTGATGCTGTCGTGCAATCCTTTCCGGTCTTGCTTCAGATCTCCCTTCTTTTATTTGGAATTGCCCTTGGTGCCAATATGTGGCACAACCAGCTGAGCATCGCTTGGGTCATCATCGCAACGACAGTCTTTGGATTTCTGTTCTATTCCCTGACGGTGATGGCATGTTTGATATCTCCTGCTTGTCCCGTTTCAGACACCAACATCGACGATGTTGCGCATGTTGCGCATTGACAGTAAGATCAATTTTACTAAATTCTAGTGGTCGTTCCCCGTCTGAATCAACATGGTAGGGGTTCTATGCCTGGTATTCAAACGAACCTCCAGTTATTTCCAGCAGCTCACAAAGTCGCTGCACGGTGAGTTGAGTGTTCTTCCATGTGGACAGGTTTTGACCGTTCCATATTAGGCGTGCTGGAACGATTGCTTGACATTTTCAGGCCAGGATGGACCCGATTGTCTGCGGTATTTAGAGGTGACGATCCATCTACTATCACAAAGATACCCAATGCTCATTTCACTCCTCAGGCCCTGTATGTGTGATCGGCGCATTCGCACAGCGATCTCTCCAGCAGTTAATCACTAGTCTTCATAGCTGGCTGCATTTTGTCCTGCGCTTTTCCACAAAGGTCGTGGACTCAGAAGCACAATTGCTTGGAGCGACATTAGATGTTTCGTCGGGCAAAGACCACACCTTCGCCGTTCCTGACATACCTACCAGCAATCTGGAAGCACCTAGCGTCAAGTGGCTGCTCGAGACATCTACGGATCCTGAAGTATTTCTTGCCGCCGCCAGCCTTGTTCCGCAGGTCGAATGGCCCCTAGATCTCGACGTCTCAGGCATACTGCATCAGCTGTATGATATTTATATGAGCTGCGTCGGCTTCCATGGACAAATTATGCCGTCGTTGGAGGAAAAGGCCTCAGCTTGTTTAATGGCTATGAGTCATTTATACTGTGGCCGCGTTCTTCAGTCACATCCTGCCCGTGGCGAACTTCTTGGTTTCAGGGAAAGAGATTATGACACGTTTGACCGGATGACTCTGAGGGACATGGATCGAACCGACATGATGGTGCTTAACACGACTAAGAATCTTTGTCCTCTGCAAGATGAAGATAGCATATTTCTGTGGTTTCCGTTGTATGATTGTCCTGACTCTGTGGCGGAGTGGCTGTCACATGCTCTTCCTTACCACTTTGTCACTGGGCGAGCGAATGAAGAAGTGGAAATATTCGCCATAGAGGTGATATCAAAACTGCTATCATCTCCATCCTCTCCATCGAATCAAATCATAGCCAATTGCGCTCTTCTTGCTTGCGTCATGGCTGGGGTTCAGTTTGACAAGAAGGACTTAATTCGGATTGATAAAAGGTGCCATCGACTCATTTGGTGCTTCTGCTATGGCTAACGAAGATATTGTGTAGTTCTGCCCTGCCTCGATTTGCGAATACCCTTTTGGAGCAGTTCCAAATTACTCTCTGGACACGTTATGGAGGTGATCTCAGTGACGATAGCACAGGTACAACATATAGGGAATTCAACCTCATTAAAGCCATTTGTCTTGTGCTCGAGTCTGCCAAACATTACTATAATTCTTCATTCCTCGCCATGCGGAACCTGGACATGTGCAGGAAGATTTACTCACGAGTGAGATCATTCGAAAAAAATCCTCCCTGGGAACTGTTGGGCGTCCTGAAAAATGTACTGCGCTTCACGCTCACTGCTGCCAGAGTATCTCGAGACCCTGCCAACTTGTGGAATCCCAGTATGTTTGGACAGGGGATTCCCATTCGCCAGAAGACTTCGACTGGCTGGTCAACTACCTCGAGTACTTGGATCTCGACGACCAGGAAGCAGTATTCGACATCCTTTTACTCCTGGTTGTCATAAAAGTACGCTGCAGCCCTGCTAAACGGCATCAGTTCTTCAAGAGCCTCATCGCCTGCATGGGTAGTCACATGCCTGCACACTTACGTCATGCTGCTCTTCGCCTTGCCCACCATGCCCGAGAAGAAATGGTCTCGATCGATGCCATTGATAATGCAGGACTGCGGGACATGATCTTGACAGAGTTCTCCCCCGCTATCCTGACTGCAGTTTGTCCACAACCAGGCGTAACACTCTCCGATGATGATCCTGACCGCTTCTTCCATGATAAGCGCGACTTGTGCTATCTCAAACTGCTCTTTGCCCTCGCGAGGAATTCTACTGGCACCCCCATTTGGTTGAGGATCACCATATAGATCGATGCATTAGCATTGCTGCACAGCGCTACAGTCTCAGTCTACATGCATTTTACCTCGCTGGCATCCTCCTCCGGATCGCACCTGAACAGTCGTCGGTTGAAATCCTCAATTCTATTACAGGGCAGCAGTGGTGGGACACGATCAGCAATGCATGGTTCTATGCCCCCCATATCGTCGACGACATACACTGTTTCGAGTTCCTTCCCGTCCTTGTGGAAGGCACGAAGAGGTACATGCACACTGCTAAGGAATTGGATCTCAGGCCCTTCATCGTATATGTGGATCATGTTCTTAATGCACTAGAGATGCGAGATTCACAGCAGGGAGAGGGTGAGAGTGTCGCCGTTGTTGTGAAAGAGCTGAGGACTGCTGCCAGCGATATGCTTGAGAAGTTGGTTAGCAGTCAAGGAGTTGTCGGTCCTTGATTATCACAGTATTTGCGTGTTGTGCTAGCGTCCTGGGACCAGAGGAAGGGATGGAGCAATACAACTGGAAGGGAATAAGTATCGCAACTGAAACAATATTGATATCCAATACAAGGCCTCAAGGACTCGCCTTCTATCGTTGATCATATTCCTCTCACGATCGAACATGCTGCTCTAGCGGGACAACTTTCGCAGATCTGAGCCTTCTCACGAGCTTATTGAGTGACCTTGCGTCTGGGCCTGACTTTTCTGAGCGTACTATGAACGAGTTGGTCAGCGAAGATTCGTCTATCACTCAGAAACGCATATGGACATTCGCCGGAGACCCGTGACCTTCAGCAAAAGTACTTGATCCCAGGATCTGGAGGAAGTCACGATGTTATATTTGTTTGCTGGACTTTCCAAATTTCTACAGCCACATGACGTTCTATTCAATGACCTCTTTTGTCGTATAAAGTGCTATTTTTGTTTGTGCAATTGTTGATGCAGATGTACTGTTCAGTTACGTGCTCGCCTATTCCGCGAATGCAGGAATCTGATTGTTTATTCGTATTGGTACATTGCTGCCTAAACATCGTGATGACAAGGAGGCATCTCTAAGATGGTTTGTCCACTGCCACATCAACTGGATTCCAGGTGACTGTGTCCTCCTTCCCATGGTTTAGCGCATCGAGCTTCAGTACAGTGCCATGCCCGTAGGTTCGATATTCCGACCAAATGGTAGGTTGTTGAATATGATGCGGCGGGGCTACGAGAATTTGGGTCAAGGAACAAACCTGAGCGGAGTCATGTAAGAACATAAGTGAAGGTAGGCCACGTCTGTCGCGTCACCTTCATCCTTACCGCACTGAAAGACCACTTGATATGAATTGGAGCAGGATATTGGAAGTCCTGTGATATATTAGCGTTATGACGCAAGTATATACAACATACAGTCACCTTTGCAACTAGCTCCTGCATGGCTGGGTCGTCAAAAGCACCGCGCACAAGACTGATACGTACAGATGCGATGTGCTCACCTTGAACCATTAGGGGATGAACGGAAGGTCGTCAAATGCGCCACCGTGCGTGCGCGTTGATAAGGCCAAGCGATTCGATCCAGAAGAGATGTCGTTCATTGTCAAAAAACAATTTTACTTCCTTCTGCGAGCTTCGCGTCAAAAATTATTGTTCGTATGTGCGCAGGCCAAAATCGACAGGAGCAGGATGAATTCTGTCAGAATGAGGTTATACATATCGCATAGCAGCATGCTGCGATCGACAGGATCGCGGGGCACTACAAGGTCAAAGTAATACACCAGGAAGCGATCTATGACGAATTCACAAGCAAGATGGGCTCATTGGAACAGGCCATCAGCTTCATTAGCTAGGGCTGCAAATTCCCTGTCCCCCAAATGCGATAGCCCCTCCAGTCCCCTCAATATGTAATCTCCCCAACTTCTGATGAAATGTCTTCCATAGACATCCGTCGATATGCCGAGTTCGTCATTGATGTTGCGAAGCGGGCAAGAAGTAACAATGGTACAATTGTTTTTGGAAGGTCCGTAATTTGAGAAACAGCCAGGTTACCAGCAAGAATACGGAGAAGGTGTCTGGTCCAATGCATCTATCACGACCATGACGGACCCTGAATTTGACGCTGAAAGCTTCCCTCCGTCAGAAGGCTCCGCCACTGCCGGGTAACATCCACTGTGCTCTTAAGTATACGGTCGTTCTGAACTGCACCCGCCAATGCTCTCCTCATCTCCGGAGGATGGAAATCAGCCAGGTCGTGCGCGATGGTGGAAAAAACCTTTTCATGACAGCAGTGGGCTTCTCGATGAGGGTCGAAACAATAAATGAACCAACCCTCTCTCTCACGTCGTGGAACCATTTAGCAATAGTGTAAGTGATGCTGATATCCCTTGCCTGCAGGGCCACTGGGCCAGATAGCTACGAGCCTTGACTAGCAATTGCTTCTTGGGATGTGCGAATTGCTGCAAGAGGAAATGGCCTCGAATATGTCAATGAATTGTGAGTGCTTATGGAGGGGAGTCTCGGTGAGAAGTGGGTGGACCCCATGTCGTTTAAATAACAGGCCACCCACCCTTGACCCAAGCCTCGAGGCAATATTTGCTTCAACGCACGCAGCCTGAGTACTAGTGCCAGTGAGCGCCCTGGAAACCCTGCTGATCGTAGCATGCGAGATATTAAATCATATAGGTGGAATTTGGCCCTGGAACGTTGGGCCCTTGGACACGAACAGATGTGAGGCGGATATAGTGCTTTGTGAGGCTTTGTGTCAATCGGACGGTTTGAGCTGAATGTACGAACTGTCTTCACGTGACCACGCCTGTGCACGCAGTGGCTGTGTCTTTGCGCGCATAACTTAGTTTCTTTGCAGTCTCAGCGTTTGCTCTAGTATCTCTGTACATGGCTGGTAAGTCCATATTTCCCCCCGAAAATGTGTATCCATGCCAACTGAGGACATATGTAGATCAAGTGGAACTCTCATCACCTCCGTTCGACAGCGTATCCCAGGTACGCTTCTCCCCGACAAACCCTGATCATCTCCTGGTATCTGCTTGGGACACTGTGAGCTTTCATCTGTCTTTTTCGTCTGCCAAGATTTAACCACACATTATCAGACTGTACGGTTTTATGATGTAGCCACGAACGAACAAAAAGCCAAATTTGACCATCGCGCAGCCGTCCTTTCCTGCCTGTTCGGCGACTCGACCCATGCCTACAGCGGATGCTTGGATACTGGAGTGCGGGAGTGTGTATCCCCATCTTATTTCCTTGAGAAAGATGTTGACGTTTCTTACAGGCTTGATCTCACAACAGAAAGGGTGACTTCTCTGGGTCAACATTCCAACTCGGTCTCTGCGCTCTCCTACGCACGTGAAATCAGTGCGTCTATCCCTATATTTCTCTGATTCTTTTCTAACTATTACCTAAAAGATACGCTCATCTCGGGCTCATGGGACCAATCCCTTCGTTTCTGGGATCCCCGCGCACCAAAAGCAGAAGTATCGAATCATACGCTTCCCGAACGCGTTTACCACATGGACGTAGTGAACAATACGCTCGTCGTCTCCATGGCCTCGCGCTTGTTCCACATATATGACGTACGGCGAATGTCCGAGCCCGCGCAGACAAGAGAGAGCAGTTTGAAATTCATGACGAGAAGTTTAGCATGCATGGCTGATGGACAGGGTGAGTCTATATTTATTGCTTTCGTGTTCAGGGGTAACGTGCTTTATGTTAGGTTATGCGATCGGCTCCGTGGAAGGCCGTATCGGCGTGGAGTACTTTGACCCAAGTCCAGAAATCCAGGATAAGAAATATGCGTTCAAGTGTCACAGACAAAATATCGAAGATGTGGATCACGTCTGGCCGGTCAATGCACTCGCATTTCATCCAGTGTATGTGTCTTCTCGTTCATTTGCCGTAATTAATCAACTTACCCTGATGACTCATACCATGCGATCAGACATAATACATTCGCATCTGCAGGGTCAGACGGCACCGTCTCCATCTGGGACCATAAGGTCAAAAAACGCCTTAGACAGTACCCGAAATATGCCTCTGCGATCCCCAGCATCGCGTTCAACTGCGACGGCACACGTCTAGCAGTGGGTGTCAGTTATACATGGGATGAGGGGGAGGAAGGTTTGAAAAAAGAAGGCGGTACGGTCAGAGCAGTCTGGGTGCGCAAGGTTGGCGATGAGGTCAAGGTGCGTGATTTCTTTCTTGCTTGATTTTTTCGTCCGTATACGAATTGATGATCTCTTTTCTTGTACAGCCTAGGGCAGCTGGCTAATGGAGAGAACACTATTGAACGCCATGATGTATTACATTTTTGTGCTAATGAAATTTGCCCCACACAACTTCAGCCCGCCAGCATGGTTCAACCACGTGAACGTAAGTTAGCAAGCCTGATACCTGCAATGTACACAGCGCAGTGCAAAGCAGGCCATCGACGAGCTGGATGCTTATTTGATCAGATTTCCTTCTCGAGCTTAGTTGTAAGTGGTTAGACTGCCACCTGCGCATAACTTTACACCAAAAGGTAGAGCTTAGCGGTGTCAGCGACAGTATATGTACTGATTATGGGAAACTCGGGTAAGCTGGCGTTCTTACATTAGTGCTACCTGATGCCTTCTAGTTCGAGGAAACCTCAACTTGCCAGAATGCACTGTTCAGTTTGTTCTAGGCCCTCGGCTGTCAACCATCTAATGTGTTGCTCAGACCGAGAACAGCTGACTATTACAGGAGACATACTCGCATCATGATACTGCAGATCCGTCATCTTAGAATGCAAGGATCATGATATACCCTAGCAACCAAACACCGAGCACCGCCGTCTCTCTCGAAGATCATAACAAACTGACAATACGGCTTGGCTGGTCTTGGGCGCTAATCATGTGCCCCTCGGTCTCCGTTTCAAGTTATTGTGACCCGACATTGTGGTACCCATCAATGAAGGATCGGACTCTCAAAATCAAACCTTATCGATCTCTTCCCTTCCCTTCTTCCAGGTGGTTCCGTTGATCTAGATTTCTCCACCCCTGGCGGGTTGTCGTGATACTTGGACATATGGAACGACTCGTGAAATAACTAGCCATTTGTGAACTGCGTCCAAGAATTCGATATCTGCCTTGTGATTCAGGCAAAAATCCAAATAGCAGACGGAAATTTACGTTGGTCAAATATCTCGTTTGCAAACCACTATCAGCCCGATTCTTGAAACATTGTCAGCCACCTGAATACAATTAAAACAGATGAGCAAGTAATCCGCGGCAACCATCGTTTGTCTATTTTAATATTTATGACACCATATGAGAGTTGCGGACTGTCGCGGCCAATAGTATTCCAGCTTGCGGGTGATCACATTTCGCCTGGTGAAAGCGACTATCATCAGTAAGAAGTCGATACGAGCCGTCCGAATTCCCCTGGATCGCGTCAGAAAGATAGCGCGCATGCCACTGCATGTGTCATATTCGACCTGTAGACGCCTACAAAGCCATTCGGAACCGTAAACGACAGCCCGGGAAACACCTAGTCACCGCGATCCTCGGTGAGGGATAGTGAGAAGAGGCCGCCATCCTCATAACATAAAGAAGGCGGCGATGTTACACGTGTTTTCGCGACCGGCTAGAACTTCGCCGCGCTAACTCGTTATGGTGCTCCCTTTGAATGTCCATTAATGGACGTTTATGAAAACGAAATAGGCCTCGGCTGCTCCATCAACCAACTTGCTGGGCTCTGTCTGGTTTCGAGATGGTCGCTCTTGGTGATAACAGTTATCATTTGCTTCAGTACCGATGAAAGCCGGACGCATCGCAGGTTGCGTTGGGAATATGTAGATCGGACAGCAGTAAAGTTGAGCCCGATGTCGTGTTTTGATGTTCTGATGAGGTGTTCGTCGTGGAAAAAAACGCGTAGCCCACCACGGTTGTCAATCTCGTATATGTGCACTGCCGATGCCGATTGAATCAAGTACAGAATATCGAGACGCGTAAGAGGGTGAGTCGTACGCTATACATAGAACTGTTCGCATCCTATGACCGGCGAGTTACGTTATGCTTCGAGAAGTGGTCGGCCAGGCTCCAAAGCGTCCATAGTGTTTTCTCGACCAATGAGCGATCGCTGGAATTGTTCGGCCAATAGAAAATGCAGTGATTGATTTCAGAACAAGTTCTGGTCTGAAGAAGCCTCCGTGGACACCGTAATCATTGGGTAGCTTTGAGTCTGGACGCATGATCGTAGTAATCAGGCCTGTCTTGGAAGATATATAGGAACATTTCACAGGTCTAGTGGCGAGAATGCAAGAAATAGGTTCATGAATGGTTAGGCTAGCAGACAAACAGCAAATATTTAATCTCAGCATACGTGTGCCAGTCGGCTTAGTCATCTAATGGAGTTCCGTTCAGCTCGTAATCCCAAGCTAATAACCCTCAGAATGCCATCATTCTCATTCACAGCGCTGATTGGAACAGATCGGGCACTGATGAGCGCTTGAGCCTTTGAAGCAGCCGCTTTTGCGAGTATTACACCTCCGCAGACGTCTTCCATTGGTCGGCAATGTATTGGGTGCAACTTTACGGAGTCACGGATCGGATCACGTCGGCCTTACCTGACCTTGTGATGATTCCGAGCCGAGTCCACCTGGCCGCCTTGTTAGGATGTGGCGTCATGATCTGTTAACGTTCTGTCCCCCTTTGATTATGTGGCGAATTTTCAAAATGCGTAGCACTAGCGAGCATGTTCCAGCCGGTCACAACGTAGGTCTTCTGACTCATACCACTTTCATATTCATTATCCTCTGTCAGACAAGCCTCCTTCTAGCTTGTCTAAATTTGACCGCCTCTGATCCCTGTGGACGCGGTACGTTGTGCCATATCACTCTGAGTTGTATCTTCAATTGAAACACTGACACGTCGTACCATGTTGCACCCAATCGATCTTTGAAAGATCTGACATTATTCACTGCAATTGGCATATCTGCCTCGAGTGCGACACTGCCTGCTCCGTCACACATCAATACTCGGTGATGGTTGCCCACATATGTCCGCCATTCGGTGATTAATCCTCATTCTTTACCGGCGGCATGAATGATTGAGGAGTTTATGCCCCTAGACTGACCACTTTCTGTGATGTCATAACAGGTGACTCGGACTAGCTTCCTATTGCGCCCCTCTCTGGATACGAACGTGTGCTGGATCCATTGTCATATCCAAAGGGGGAGTATGCTCACCCCGGCAATAATCTACCCAGTCTCCGTGGAATAGCGAAACGGGAACAAAGGAAAACCCCTCTTTGATATCGAGTCACAATACGCGCCCCCGAAAGAGAAGGTGCTAATCCTCATTAATCTCATCTCACTCCTCAGAGTCAAAATTCGATGTTGCCATCAGCAGCCACTGCCATCTCTCCTAGCTATCGCCGACTCATGGCCCTTCTAAGCCCCGGATGCACGTATTTCCAACTTCCAGCATTGAATCGCTCATTGTCCTGCGCTTCTCTCTCACTTTGCTCAGAATGTGTGATGAAGAGATAATGTGCCATTGTTCGCTGGATATGACTCGTGAGTCTTGCGGTTATCTTGGTAAAGATAACAAATCAGAATTAATTGAGGACATTTGTAGCAGGATTAGGTTGTGGAGTGCTGTGGCGTGATCATGATCAAATGTTGAAATGGCTCATTGACTGAGGTATTGTTCACGGTCATACGCTAATTATTCACACGGTGTCTGCGCTTTGACTCGACGTCCTCGACTGCACAAACATTTGTCCTGGCCTTCTCAGGTACCTCCAGGGGTTACCACGATCAGCCGGGGAGATTCCATTGCACGTACCAATATTTCCCCGATATGCCCGTCACCGGGCACGAGGCGGGCGAAGGCACGCATGGTCCCTTTATATCCGCATACATGCATGCATGATCTACGCCCGTGATTAGCTTGCTTCGTTGGCACCAGTCGTCAGATCAATCGATTGCGTGCGTCTTTGCCATTGTCCCCTTTTTTTGGTCTGCAAAGAGAGCTGGCAATGAGAGGGGGCTCCACTGAAGAACAGGAAATGGATGCTGGATGCACACGCTATTGGTATCTTCTGATCAGACTTTGCCTCATGGCTGCCTCGTGTTGGTATCTACGTCGGCTACAAGCGTAGCTGCTAGCGCGGGTGGCCTTCGCTGCTACGTCGAGGATTAGTATGTAATCAGATACGCCACAAACTTTTGCAGTTCGAATGCTGTCGATATCGGGCTAGGGCCTCAGACCTTTTCGTCGCCCGCGGGTCATCTCTTCGCCTTGTCCTTGACCGTGATTTAGATTGCTTGATATGACCGCTTTGTCGTCGTCCCATCCCCGACTGAATAATAAATCCCATCTTGGTGTATTGGATGAAAAGTCTAGATAATCATTCCTTATCGAAAAAGGCGTGAAAGTTCATCCTCAGCCTCACGGCTGGCACATGCTTCGTTCATTGTTTATACGAAGAGTAATTTAGACTTGACTCCGCTGCGCAAGACATTTGATTCCGCGACCGTCACGTCAGTGCCAACATTTGTATTTTCTCCGGGTTTCGTCCCGACACTGAATTGAAGCGGGAGGATGACATGAGGGTTTTCTGATATGATATATGTTCTCAGACCGCCCTAACCGATATTCCGAAAGACTGGCATAACCGGTAATGGGATGAGCCGCACTTTTGCCGACGATGGTTCAGCGACCCTCCAAGTCCGAGGATGGTTAACAAGGATTTGGAGGGTGGATATGCTCCGAAGAGGTACGTCAACTGTACATTTCCAAGTTGTGATCCGTGTTACAAGTCTCCGACCCCACTGAGCACAGCAAGTGCCTGCAGTGGGCGGTGTAACCCTAGGAACAGTACGTACGGCATTCTAAACCGATCGAGTAATATGACGCACTTGAGATTGCGGGGAAACTGGGATCTTCTGCCTGGTGCGCGGTGCAGGGTCCAACTCGCAACTTGGTAGAACAACACGTTTTCACTATGGGATGACTTTGTCCCGCCGAGTACTGACTCACTGACAATATGTGTGATTATATCCGCGGTGAAGAGTGCACAAAGAAGCATTGGTGTATACACGTGGTCGGTCTTAAGGGGCCAAAAGCGGAATTGGGCTGCGTTGGGCGGGAGGGGTTCCCTCGCACATCCACCTACAAGTTGAAAATATTCCCAGAATATTCGATACATTGTAACCGAGTCATTGGCGAAGCGGACTACACGTGTTACGGGAGGGTACATGTATTCCCTTTCTGAAGGCCGTCATAAATGATAGTTGTACGACCGCGCGGGGCTCTAAAGCGAGTAGTACTGGGATACCGTAACGTACATCAACATGGGGTAAATGACATGATCCTTACTGTTCGGCGGTGAACAAGTTGGAGGTTAAAGCCCTTGCTGTGCAAACTCAGGTGAGCGGGAGGACGTGGTGCGGTATGTTCGGTGGAGCGGAAATAACGAATAGGATCTAATGTTCGCTCTAGTATAGCGCCTACGCCAAAGCGAGATGTGACGAATGTATCGCCACCACGCAGGTCTCCGTAGAATCCAGCTGCACCTTCCTTTCCCTCGAAATATGAAGTCGAGTCAATCTTCATAACTTGCCCAATCGAGCATGGCACGGGTCACATATACTTAAAATGGAATCTTTAACGTCGAGGAAGACGACGGTCCGAGAATAGCTCTGGAACATGTGAAAATGACAAGGGTCATACTCGCGATCAGTCAGACGTAGCCTCAGAACACCTTTGAGTGGTCTGTGCATAGTGCGACGAGATCCAATGGGACGGAACCGTCGGCGGAGGGTGAGGTGATTGGAAGGAATTCTTCGTGGGTATACGACCGAGTCAGTACGATAAGGGGGAGGGAAAAAAAACGGGGTCAATAATCTGTGATTAGATAACCTGTGGGGGGATATCGCCGGCCGAGGAAGCCAGCACATTCGGCGAAAAGACAATAAGAAATCTGTTTATGCGGTGTTTGGCTATGAAATGGATGTGATTCTGTCTCAGCCTGAGGGTCGATTGCATAAGCGGAGAGATGCTTCCCTCTCATTGTTTCCCCCAAATTCGGAGTACCGCGAAATGAAAGTATCCCAATCCAGTCAAAGCGTCCTCCTTCAAACGGATGGACGATTTAAGTTCATACGGAACTTTTCGATGGATGATTTGATCATGGTATATAACGGGCGGTCCGTATTGTATTCGCTTTGTGTGCCCCACTCGCCCAATTGTTTGCTCGATAGCGCGCTGTGTGACAAAGAAATCAGTTCAGTAGCCGCGTGCCCCGCCTCAGCGAAACCTATTATTCAAGCATCAATAACCCATCCTCCTTCTTCCTTCCCATTATTTCCCCCCATCCACTCACCGTGGCAGCCATTGTTCGACACAGAACAATCATGCCTGCCTTCCGCACACACGATACCCCTTCTCAATGTAAGCCCTTCTATCCAACATTTCAATCCTAACCACTCACCTCTATCAGCACTTGAGGTGATTACAGACGCCATTCAACCGCCTACCCTGGCTATTATTTCTCCGACGCCGCGCGCCTTCACTTTCCCTATTGATAAAAGCGAAACCTGTCCTTACTCGTCGCCTGCTAATTCTCCATTTGAGCCAGATCTCCGGAAGCTCACGCTCACCCCTTCACACCCCACGCTCGTTCGCACTCTTTCTCCTCTTTCCCCTTCATCGTCCACTTCACAAGGATCGACGTCGGTCTTCTCCTCGACATCATCATTCACCTTATCTTCTGGCCCTGGATCTCCATCATCGCACAAACGCCGCAAGTCGTCGATATGCAGCGACATCGAGCGTAGACCAAGAAAGGGTGATGAGGACTACATCAAGCGCCCTGAAAATGCTTTCATCCTCTTCCGCAGGAAGTGCTGTGAGGAGCGACAACAAGCTCAAGAAGAGGCAGTATCAGCAGCATACGCTGATGCCCCAACCAAGAAGCAGAGACAGGCGGATCTGTCAAAAACAATCAGCCAGCAGTGGAAAGCGCTTTCTGCAGAGGAGCGTCTCTACTGGGAGGAGCAGGCGAAGGAAAAGAAGAAGGAGCACGAGCAGATGTACCCAAATTACGTATATCGCCCCCAGCGGTCGAAGGATAAGAAGGGGAAGAAGAGCAAGCGAGGCGAGTTTGAACACGAGACGGATTGTGAGAGCAGCATCTCGTTTGTGCTTCCATTGTCACCCCCGACGGTGATGAAGCATGGCCGTTCTGCGTCCGCTCCTACTCCCCCACCTGCTCGGCAGACAATCCAAGTCCCGACGGTCTACATGCCTTCGTGTCCGACATCGCCGTCACTGTTGCCAATGATCAGCCGCCGCGCGTCGCATCCAGACCATGGAATGAACTCATCAGCGTCGCAGTTTGATTTCTTACCCCAACAGCAATTTTCGCACCCTAACGCCTATATGTCGGGCGTTGATGTGAGTACCCGATTAACGTCCGAGTTCGAGTTCGGGCTGACAACCGCTCCCAAGGCCAATGGATTCTACCATGGGATGTTCGAGAACCCCTCTGCGCCTCATCCTCTGTCGATTTCCACCGACATGTCCATGCTGCAAGCCAGTCAACAAATGGTTTCTCCAGTATCGTCAATAGCGTCCGCTTCATCCGGCCCGCATTCCGGCCCATATACGCCCATAAACTGCATGCCTCCCTCATTCTCGTACCATGAGGATCTAGCGTCCTGCATGAATGATGGAGAACTAGACTCGCCCATGTCTGGATCCCCTCTGGATAACGTGCACTTCGGGTATCCCGAGTATTCTTGGGAAGGACAGGGCGCATGGGAAAGTCACAGTGACCTTCTTGCTGGAGACGAGTTTGACTTGAGTGCTATTCCTCCAATTCAGCTCGGTATGCCAGGATGCGGAGGAGAGTTGGCGTCCATGAGCCAGCACCCGTCGGCATTCAACATTGACTTTGCGCCTGGCTCCTTTGACGCATCGTCGATGGAGGTGCACCAATATCCACTCGAGGCGCAAGGGCACGACACGTTTGAGCAGCTGTTCAACTTTGAAAACATGCTTGTGGCACCTGCCGGATTCTGATCTCTTAACCGATGTATGCGGGCGTCATCGGTCTTGGACTTTTATTTCATAGGACACCTGTAAAATCATCCCTTCATCACATCCACATCCACCGCGCTCACCTTTTCCTCCGTGCTAGATCTTGGTTTTTGTGGATACAATGTTGTTGAATTAGCTGTAATTATACATAGGTTTTATGTGCATACTCACATCGTTCCACGCACAATACCCTTCGTGCGCTACCACATCCCCCTCACTCAGTATGCCCCACTTTTGACGATTTACGTACCCCCATTCACACTGCCTCGCACTTCACGAAGATACCCCGTTGTTGTAACTTTAAAGATTATTACGGTTGTACCTACCGAGTTGCACAGCAGATTTCATGCAGTCTTTGGAGACCAGTACCGTTGACGTGTGGTGAATGAAAGCTTTTAGAATGCGATGTCGTTACTGTGGTAGGAAGGAAGAGTAGACGAGTGAATCTCATGAACGTTTCACTCTGGAGCTTTTGCGGAGAGGTCAAGGTAGTGCATGGTGCATACATGAGGTGTCCACGGAGACGGTTTCCTCCGAGTCAGAAACGTTTTGACCCTAACCCTAAAATATACAAAGGGTCGGTGAAATACCAAACACTAAGATCTACATGGCAGACTCCATTCACTGTCCACTTAGTTGAGGAGCGTCGATACGGCGCTGCTATAGCAAGAACATTTGAATAAGAATCGAATATATGATGCGCGTTTCCAACACTGATCGAATATGTGTGTCCTACAAGTGATTTCCCACGCATCCGATGACCGCCTGTGACCAGCAGGCAGCGCAACAGCAAACTTGTCCCCATCACCCCATGATGTCTCTCCCTCGCTCAGACTATGACCCCCGCAGGGTGTGTCTAAACCCATTTCCAGACCTCAACTTGAACTTGGGAAAGCATCGCCGGACTATTGGCATTTACCTCGCGGGCGCTTTGGTCCGTGCGCTTCTTGTATCTCCCTTGCTGACGCTAACTGCATGTCCTTTCCGCAGTTCGCGCTTGCAAACTGGACTTTCCTCGATGCTGCCATCTTGTCTGCGCATGCTCACCCGCCTTATGATGAACCCCAAATCCCGCCTCCCGTGCATGTGCAGTTCGCTGATTGGGTGCCGGGTATCTGCTCGCTCCTTGGCATGGTCATCATCAACTTGATCGACAAGGATAGGATTAGAGGGGATGATTATGGAGACTCTAACGCTGTATGGAGGGCACGCCTTTTCCTTTTCATCGGATTTGCTTTCATGGCTGGCGGACTGGCGGGGAGCGTGGTAAGCCTCGATGTCTTTTTTTTTGTTATCCGATGTTCAATATCCCTTCTAGTCTCTTCTCGTGCTGAAATACATCATGATGGACTACCCAGAGCAGTATACTTACTACGGCTATGCGAACGTTTCGCAGAACGTGGCGTTGATGCTGTCGGCGGTTGTGCTTTGGATTGCACAGAGTGCGCAGACCGAATATGACTATAGCCTTACGCTTTAGTGACAGATACAGTTTCGTTGATGTCATTGGATTTCTTCAGCCTAGCTGTGAATATGTATCTTTTTTTTGCGACTTTCTCGCGGGGGGTGCACGGATGGACTACAAGTCAAAGCTGCCATCCAGGATGGACGAAGCAACCGACTTCAACGGGTGCGCATGTTTGTACGGACATTGCCTTGTAAGTCTCCTATACGCTGTGCTCTGTTGCTGCCCGATCAGCAGCAGCTCTGTCGGTAACGGTTGCAGAACTCTAGGCGGCATTAGAAACTCACCCAAATAATTGTCCGCCAGTTTCGGATTGGCTGACTCGAAGTCTTCGACTAGAGTCTTGAGCCGAGAGGCTAGCGACCACTGCCCTGTTCTATGAACTCGACTGCCTGTCGTAGATTTCCATGACATGTGGCACATGACGCTACATCTACTGGCGGTGAGCATGCACCGCCAAAAACAGTCGCAGCCTCGCGCCGTGAAATGATTGACGATCGCGTCACCACATGGTCGTCGAAAAGTTCCGAGCATACTCAAGGGCAGAGTCATGTTGATGACTCTCAGCTTCAGCAACCCAGTTCAAAGTGATTTCCATGCGATATGGAAAGCCTTGAGTGGGATGCCACGATGCCAGCCTAAAATTCTCTACAGCAAGAGGGTCGAGCTACACTCGGTAACGAGACAAATTTATAGGCCTCCTGCAGACACATGTAACTGCATTCGCACAGAGTAATGGTCTCGTCGACACCTTCATCGCAACTCAACTATCACCAATGAAATCAGTGGACACAGGAAGGGGGATTTCAGCTAATTCGGTGTAGAATGTCGACAAACCAGTATATTGCAGTGACATGGGTTGGGTACTGAGTACTGAGTCATGGCCATATGGTGTAGTTATTCGCTTCTATTTCCATAGTAGAGGCCTGTATACTTGTTAGGTTTCTCAAGATGATATGGACTTCATGATACGGCACGGCTTGGCTAGATTAAATTTGTTCTTGAGTATACTATAACAAGCTACTAAATTCAATATGAGTTGCACGCCCGATCTTGTTAGTGGGTAGCTCAGTTCTGAATAGGATGTAAGGGGAAGCCTCCCTGGGGCCTGTGGAGGCGAGCTTTCAGGCAGGTTACTACCTACAACGAAACCTGCTCTGAAAGGCCTTTGGTACTTCTTCCAAGTGGTGCCAAGGATGGACAAAACAGTATTGCGTTTAAAAATATTAGCGCAAGTCGAGATAGGCTGTGGAGCAGAATGGTACATAGAACGTACCCGAACCCGATGTATTTGGATCGGACCAAAAAGACTCTGGAGATACATCAAACCCAGTAAATCTCACCACCATCTCAGCTGAGGGTGACCCACATGCTTCAAACACGCACACCATGCCGTAAAAAGCACCATATTGTCTGATCATACAAGCATTTCATACAGTTCCACCTCCTGAAACTACCTCAATGGACCACTCAAGAAACGTACATCGACTGCTAGACACGTCACTGAGCTCCACTTCGGAGCACCATCCACATCGCGTGGCATTGCCTAGCGTCAAGGTCTTGCTGAAGACGAGCAGATCAGCGGGATCACTGCCACAACATGACGGTGAAACATACACAGGCGATGATCTAAAGCAATTTTAAGAACGTCCTCGATCAACTCCACTTCTGCATTCTCCTTCAGAGCAGTAGCCACAGCCTTTTTATAAGCCTGGACAGCATCGCTCGCACATTTCCTGACAGCAGCTGCATGCAGAGATAGTATGTACTGCTCCAGAGCGACATGAAAAGAGGGACCAGACTGCCGCTTGTCCTGAAGATTGCGCCGCTCGTCGTATATGTAGAAAGAGCGTTCGAAAATAATGACAACAGCTAAGTGGTCAATCATAAGCAGGTTAACCCCGGCGTAGCCTCAAAGTTCACCTGAAATGAGCTGAACAAAGTTGTCCAGGGATGATAAGCCAGGGGCCTGGCAAATTCGCCACATGAAAATATGTGCAATCTGTGAGCAACTGGACATACCACAGGGAGTAACTTGGACTGTATCTCTACACAGTCATGGTCGTTAAATGTTTCCTATTGATGTATCAGCGCGGCTGCTGCTCGAACGAGGATCGACACACTCACCAACTGCGAACGGCGGGCAACGACTTGGATCAGCACGGCTGTTGCTCGAACGAGGATCGACACACTCACTTCCTGCGAACGGCGGGCAACGACTTGGATCAGCACGGCTGTTGCTCGAACGAGGATCGACACACTCACGAACTGCGAACGGCGGGCAACGACTTGGATCAGCACGGCTGTTGCTCGAACGAGGATCGACACACTCACTCTCTGCGAACGGCGGGCAACGACTTGGATCAGCACGGCTGTTGCTCGAACGAGGATCGACACACTCACTTCCTGCGAACGGCGGGCAACGACTTGGATCAGCACGGCTGTTGCTCGAACGAGGATCGACACACTCACTTCCTGCGAACGGCGGGCAACGACTTGGATCAGCACGGCTGTTGCTCGAACGAGGATCGACACACTCACTCTCTGCGAACGGCGGGCAACGACTTGGATCAGCACGGCTGTTGCTCGAACGAGGATCGACACACTCACGTACTGCGAACGGCGGGCAACGACTTGGATCAGCACGGCTGTTGCTCGAACGAGGATCGACACACTCACTTCCTGCGAACGGCGGGCAACGACTTGGATCAGCACGGCTGTTGCTCGAACGAGGATCGACACACTCACTTCCTGCGAACGGCGGGCAACGACTTGGATCAGCACGGCTTTTGAATAAGGATTGACAGACGTACTGGCTGTAAGTCAACGCCCAATGTAAATTAGAGCAACTTTTGAATTTTCCAATAATCTTACCCAAATATGCGGAAACCAGCAGCTTAACATCATTATCATCTTCTGATGACTCTCGGATGTTGTTGTTTCTGTGGACTTGAGATGTTTTGGGAGTGTTCTGGACAATATCAGTCGCTATCGCTTGTGACATGTAAATGAAACCATGGATAGTTACCTCTGAATCGCATATTTCATGCAGATCTCTAGATTGGTCTGCTGGGTGGAGACGAATAATTGCTCGAGTGCTTCGTCATCCAAAGCTGCAGCCGTCTGTTTGATCAGTGCGCTGCAATCTGCATCATCTTTGTTCATATCTGATGGAACAATGATCATCGTGTATCGCAACTAGGCCATAAACCGGCTTACTTGGAAGGCATACGTGGCATTTTGGAGGCCACCGGACACCCTGGAGAAACCTCAACTGTGGACCAAGTGCGAATGTTTCCTCGGCGCATTTCGGGGCCTGTTGTTTAGCGTCTTTCCGCGAAGTTCCTGTATTCATCAGCTTTCGAAATTCGACGCCATATAGCGCATCAAACTTTGTAAATAATACGATCACTGGTACTGAGGATTGTGATTCTGCGCATCAGTCGAACGTCGATGAGGGTGGGATGCAAAGCTTACTGCTTGCAGTGTCGCATTCGGTGAAAAACTTTTCTTCGCCTGCAGTGAACGACCTGCAAGCCTCGTCCATTGGGATACAAAACCTAAGTTGAAACCGTGAGATAGCGCTTGTCTTGATTGATCAGTTGCAATTACCAGATAACATGGAGTCGTTTTGCGATTTTGGCTTGTGTCAAACGGTCAGTGATGAAAGCTTTGACCTTGTCGAATTCGTCTTTGCCGCCGGCCTCGAAACCGCGTGAATCGTGAAACACAAAGCCCGGGTTACTTTCAAACACCATTTCGTTTTCAATTTCGTGCTCTCCACGCTGAGAACACATCAGTTCATGTCATCAAGTAAGAGGACACCTTAATACCTCTTTGGATGCCGTTAGAACTGTGAGATCGATCTGATGTCGATGGGTCACTGCCATCCTCCCACTAACAATGTGATGGGCCTACCTCTTCCCCAGCGCTGTCGTATATTTTTGGTTTGTCTTGTGTGTTGCAAATTCTCTGCAGGATGGTGGTTTTTCCTGCGTTCGCTCTTCCTATGACGAGGATTCGAAAGCGACCGATTTTCTCTCTTATCTTTGAAGAATCCATTGGGGAAGGTAAATGTGACTGAAGGAGAAGCGTTTGTGTAGCCTTATAATCATTGCAGTGTGTGAACCCGGCAAATGCGCAACCCGAAGCCTATCTAGAATAGTAGAATCAGTGGGGCAATGGGCAATGGGCTTGCTGTGTACCATGAGGCATCCCTATTTGAAATTAGTCACATCTCGTACACTCACTAGGCCAAAATCGTACCCTTCCGAAGTACTTTGGCTCCCTCAAGCTCCTGAAAACAGCAAACGGGCGTCACCTCACTTACAGCAGAGGTCAAGACCTCTAGCACCATAAGGTCAAGTAGTGGCACCCATCGCGCGTCTATTACTGCCCACCACGCCCAGCCTGCAGTCTCCCGCTACCCTACCAGGTTACCACAACTAAGTTGAACTAACCCCCGACCCAATTTCATGAAGCCTTGAAACGTCGCGCTGTTTTCGACCCCCACGCCAAAGCCGAGGCCCTCCTGCCACTTCCTGCTTTTGCCCAGTCGCACCAGGAAAATGACGGAAAGTTTATTCAAAGCAGAATGTGATTTAGCAATACAAAGAAATTCGTCACTCTAACCACTTAAGAAGGATTGCCGCAAAAAGATGGGAAATGAAGAACGTTGAGTTTAGGTGACGCCTTTCGTGTAGACGAATGATCGTTGGCGTTATTGAGCAGCAGAAACAAGTTGCTGGCACATCGGGGTGAACGATATTTAAAAGAGGTTTATATGTTGTACAAAATGTGAAGACAATATTTAATATTTAAACTGACATAAAGATGGGTGCACGACTTCAAATTTTGGTGGTGTTTTGTGTGTCATCCAAAATATCAAATATTCACAAGCATATTCCCACAGACAATATGTCAACAAATATAATAAATATAATCAGATTTTCCATGTCTGCTTCAATTTAAAGTTTGATTCTTACATAAAACTTTGGAGAAAACTTGAAGTTTTGCCAAAGCTTGACATTTAAATCGAGTTTTAATGTCATGTCATCTGTAAAACTTCAAGTTTTCTCCAAAGTTTTACATGGAAATTGAACTTTAAGTTGAAGCAGACATGAAAAATCTGACTATATTTCTTATGTTTGTTGACATATTGTCTGTGGGAATATGGTTGTGAATATTTGATATTTTGGATTACACACAAAACACCACCAAAATTTGAAGTCGTGCACCCATCTTTATGTTAGTTTAAATATTAAATATTGTCTTCACATTTTGTACAACATATAAACCTCTTTTAAATATCGTTCACCCCGATGTGTGGTGCGACCAAGTTTAAGTTTTCGAGGTCTCGTCATTATGTTATGCTCCACATGGGCATTGGGAACCGAAGGCCCCAGGACAGCTCGTAACTTGCGGTATTCTCTTATCGCTTATCGCAAGGTTATACCGTGTTTTCTATCTTATAATCAACGAGGTGCTCAGAGCCGAACTCTTCCCGGTAGATCACATCAGCATGGCTAATGCTACAACTTCCCTTTCGTGCCGCATTTTTGGTCACTCAATTCTTGTCATCATGTAGCCCCGCTGAATATATCCAACAGGTATCAACATCGATTTCAGCGAGTCGAGAACGGATATAGAATTTGCTGAAATATGCATTGGCAATGATTTCCGTTCACCAATTAGACGCCGAGCAGGAAGGAGTTGGCGAGAGACATTTTCTGAGACCATGTAACTTTCAAGTACTCGACCCTAACACATGTTCAACTCACTTGAGTTGCTTCTGTGTCTTTTTCCCTCAGAATGCTTTCTTATCCGGATGCGTTTCTCTTACGCATATGGTACAAGGAACATTTTAAAACCGAACTCAAGCCTGAAGTCATTCGTATCGACCTAGATGACATATTCCGTGCGTATAGCGCAAGCGAAGGACAAGGTGAAACAATAATTGCACTCTCGCCTAAATCACTCACTCACACAACCTCACATCTGTAGCATACGTAAAGTGGCACGGAAAAATTAGAATCATCGTCGACCTTTCCGAGAATACTTCAACTGAAGTAAGGATCCACGTTTGGCACCGAAACTGTCTAACTCGTAGATGAAGCTCCTCCCCCTCCCTACCACTTCCGGAATGTTTGAGCGCTGTCCTCGGTGAGTCAGGATGATCATAACGTGCCATTCTTGAGGTTGACGCTCCCAAGATTCCGGATTCTGGTGATAGGAAAGGTATCTGGTTTATCCGATCTCAGGCCAGTGCTGACGACGTGACTTTAATAGGGTGGCGTTGGAAAGTCATCACTGATTGACCACGTTTTTGGAGTAGGCACAGACACGGTGGGTTGAATGTAACGCTTCAACGAGCACAGGTACTCATATTGTCAATAGACCGTTGCGCACGATCAGCGAGGCAAGGCCAACATCGACACACAGTTTACCTCACCGCACAACGACAGGTTCGTTCTCCACGACAGCAAAGGTTTCGAACCAGGGGAAGAAGACAACCTCGAACTTGTCCTAGATTTTATTCGCCGTCGGAAAGCAATGCCTGATAAAGATCAGCTGCACGCTATTTGGTGGGGATTCTATCTCGACCATTCCGTTATGGTGGACTGACAAAATACACGCAAGGCTTTGTTTTCAGACACCTTTTGCAGGCGGACGTTTCCTAGAGACGGGGGCCGAGAAATTCTTGACATGTAAACGTGATGGAAGACTGGGAGACAGTAAGTGAATCGATGAATATACCTTTGCTACATTGGATCTCACACTTTGTCGAAGTTCCCGTTATCGTGGTTCTTACTAAATACGATATGCTCGTCGATGACATAGAGCTAAATCTAGATGACTCTACCGATGGATTGAGCGACGAAGCCATCAAGGAACTTGTCAAGGACAAAGCAGATGTCGAGATTCGCGATAATTGCATTATACCTCTAGAGCGATTTGCAGGGTCTGATATTCCCCATGCTACGATATCCAGTGTGTACCAATACCCCGACAGGCTCATACGTGCCTCTGAAGTCTAATATTGCACCCAAAGTTGACTACAAGGAGACGCTCGCCGGCCTAATCCAACTAACTGAAAAGCGCGTCAGCAAGCATTCTACGCCTGAGGCTGGGGTGATGACCTCCATTGCTCAGCGGGTGGATTCTGGACTCAAAATAAAGGCGTTGATTGAGTGAGTCTTGCTTGCTTTATTCTTATCTGGCGATTTACGCAGCGTCAGGGTTGGCAAAAGAAGTTTGTTTCAGTTTCGCGTTGATGATTAGTGAGTACGATCTAATTTTTTATGTCTTGCAGGATATTGGAAGGCGCTTCGATCATGCCCATCATTCAAGGACCGCAAGATGTGGGATTGTCTGGATGTGCTTCATACTGACATAGTCGAGGTGTGGAACTTCCGTGACCCTCAAATGGTAATAAGTATCTTATTTGTCGTCGTCGCATCCGCCCTAACGTGATTTATGCGTAGTACTTGCGCAGTCAAGAGTTCAAGAAATTGATAATAGACATGGTCGACGGGACACAAGTTGGACCGACAGCTGATCCCGACAAGACCGTGTAGGCTGGTTTTTCACGTCACAGATGATTTTTTATCTCACTGGATGTTCACAGAGCTACTGGATTCTCCATGGTTGGCACTGTCGCAAGCATCGCGTCCGCCCTGGTGGTACCTGCGGCTCCCGTCATGGTACCACTCGCAGCAAGTGCCGTCCTTGGTGTATTGGGTTATGATATGTACCAAACATCGTGCGCACCACTATTTTTTCATGTGCGGAAGGATATTGACACTTCTTTGTCAGCGACGTGGTGCTTCAGCGCTTCATGACCTACATCGCCCACCTAACGCTTGTATTGCGGACACTTTTTATCGTGTCAGAAAGCCGAGAACTCACTCGTAGGGCCATCAAACTTGCAGCCAGCTTCTACCGCGCCTCTCCAATGAGCGGAGAAGTTGTTATTCGGATTCAGGATCATATTCGGCAATTGACCTTCCTGGACCACGCGGATAGCGATACCTTGAACAAGATTGAAGAGGTGATACAATTTTATAAGATCGATGCGGCAGATATGTCCAAACTTCGAGAAAAGCACCCTGTAGATGTGGCGGATGAACCATGGTAAATCGAGAAGTGGTAGCACCCAATTGTTTCTTTCGCGAATGATCTTGCGCATGGGCAGTGTCAGCGCTGACACGATTACAGACAGTGCTCGCTTGTACTATACAACTGGATTTATGGCCGATCATAACAATGTAATCTATGTCATACTGTGTTTTATTAATGTTGTATACTTACTGCTAGACTCGGGCCCTCCAACGTGCCAAGGTAAATATTGTAACAGTTCATAAAAACTTGACAACCATGTGCAGACAATCGTTTCCGACCAGGCCTTGGTGGACTGGATTTGGATAGATGATCATCATATGATTCTTCCCCGACTCGCCGAGGTTCTAGATGAGTCTGGTGCAAGGAGTACGTGCTTGCAAGTTGTGCTTGAGCTTTGAACTTAAGTTGCGCCCACGTTCGTGTATATTTGGCGAGCGTGATGAGAATTTTATACGGAACTTTTTTTTATTCTGGCCCAACGATGCAGTGTGCTAACAATTTGTGTATCGGCAGTTTGTTCAAGGCTTTGAGTAAGTTGCAATTGCAAACTGGAGCCAAATCGCCTGCTTACGTAGTCAAGTACTCACTGATCCAATTGGCACATTAATCACCTTTTGTACGACAGCTTCCACTCCAGCCCTAGTATCGGTCTCCAGTGCCCTAACGTGCAGGCTTTCAGCTCAAAGGACTGTATGGGCGCCGCACAGATAAATTTGCGGAAGAAACGTGGTGAGGGGTGGAGAAGACAATGCTACAGTTGCTAATTGCTGCTTCATGTTCAGTGCTCTTCGTATTGGCACAAGATTGATCAGGCCCGCCTATCCCTTATATAGATATCTTTCAAGCTTTATCGCTGGTCTCGCAAAAAATCCATGTACACACCTCGCATCATGCTGCCGAGCTGCCGTCGTCCTCGGGCTGTCGTCGGTCGGTCGATCCCGTCCTCGAACGCCGGACCCTCGAAAAACCAGACTTTTTGGTCGTAGCTGGGATAGTCTGATGCTACTATTTGATTTCAATATGGTTTTGAATCCGAAATCTCACGATCTCTCAACTCACGAAGTTGTACACATGCGATGGACTGCGAGCATGGAAAAAAAATTGTCGATGGGCATGCCCAACGCACCATGAATGTGCCAGTAACTAAACTAACACCTCCCGTGAGTCAAAGTTTCGGGGATAGGTTATTCTACAGATCTGACTTTTGATAGTATTATATCGATACACATACGGCATGGTGACTTCAGCCAGCAATGCGAGGAGTTTCCAGTGGACCAGTGCTTCGCCCCGTTGTCTGTCATTGCGCGCAGGGTGTCTGAGGTGCGAGAAGAGCTTCACACACGAAAATGCATTGATGCCACGCATGTTATCATGACAAACGGCGAAAGGAACCCGGAATGGTGGTCAGATTTTAGGGCGTTGGGGTTGACGCGGGTCGTTCATGCAGCGGAGCGGACAGAGGAGATCTATGGACAATGGTGAGCCGACCAGGTATCAAATTTTCATTCTGACGTTGTGGCTGTTCCCAGGCATCCAGCGTTCCTCGACGCTATCATTCAGTCGAATGGAGCTGGCTTCGTTAGTACTCGTGGTTCTACGATATCCACACTAGCTAGTCGCAGAGTACAGTCGTGGCATGACGGAGCGACTCGGCTCGTTAGATGGGGGTGGCGGAGCGCGGACGACCACTGATGCTGATTGAAATGGTAGAATCGAGACTACTTTGCGGTTTACTACATTTTTTTTTTCATTCATGATGCGCGTAATGGTTGCTCTCAGGCTTGAATTAACTGCAGGCGAAAGTAACAAAAGCTTGCTCTTCTTGGTGCACAGTATTGGACACGTTGCCTTCCTGACGGTATCAACAATCAAGACGCACCATGAACATGCAGATACTTTATACTAGTCTACAGTGAGCTGTAAGGTGAGCGGTCATGAGATCTTGAGACATAAGACTTGAGCTTGAAAGTTTGTTGCAGAGGTGTGATGCTAGCTTGATGTCTCGGCAGGGCTTGAAACTGTGAAGACAAATGTCGGACGCATGTAGCCAGTGCAGTCCGTTATGACTGATAGTGAAACAACTCGTTAATCACAAAGGTGTCTTCAGGTTTGGTGTCTACAATATTGTGAAGTACTTGATCTATGTAAGTTAGCGAACTCGAGGGACAAACCCCTGTAGCGGAGTTTGATTCAGAATTCGGATTCAACCGTCATGCGTTGAAGAAACACTATAGGCTGCCGCCGATTGTACAGTTTTGTTTGACTGGGTGTGTAACGTCCCATAATCTCCTATGCAGGAACACGATCGATTGATTGTTCGAAAGTTGAAAGTTCCTGCTTGGTTGGTTCCGGTTGACGTTGACGTTGACGTTGATCGATCGATCATCTTGCCTTGACTTACGTATACCTAGTGTTCTGCAGACTTGACCTAGGCTAGTAACCCAAAGGGTTGGTAAATACCAAACGCTAAAATCTACACGGTAGGCCCCTATATGATGCGTTGTTCATCACCAGCACAGCAGAAGAGCAGCGCAACTGCCAGCTTGTCCCCATCACCCATGTCACTCCCTCGCTCAGACTATGACCCCCGCATGGTGTATTTACAGATCTCAACTTGAACTTCGGAAAGCCCTATTGCCATTTACCACGCAGGCGCTTTGGTCCGTACGCTTCTTCTACCAAGCGCGCTGACCCTAACTGCATGTCCTTTCCGTAGTTCGCACTTGCAAACTCGACTTTCCTCGATGCTGCCATCTTGTCTGCGCATGCTCGCCCGCCTTATGAGGATCCCCAAAGCCCGCCTCCCGTCCATGTGCTGTTCGTTGATTGGGTGCCGGGTATCTGTTCGCTCCCTGGCATGCTCATTACAAACTTGATCGACAAGGATAGGATTAGAGGGGATGATTGTGGAGATTCTAATGCTGTGTGGAGGGCACGCCTTTTCCTGTTCATTGGATTTGCTTTCATGGCTGGCGGCCTGGCGGGGAGCGTGGTAAGCCTAGATGTTTTTCTAACGCTACCCGATATTCAATATATCTTCTAGTCTCTTCTCATGGTGATATACATCATGATGGACTACCCCGAGCAGTGTACTTACTACGGCTATGCGAATGTATCGCAGAACGTAGCCTTGATGCTGTCGGCGGTTGTGCTTTGGATTGCACAAAGTGCGCAGACCGAATATGACTATAGCCTTGCGCTTTAGTAACAGATGCAGTTTCGTTGATATCATTAGATTTCTTCAGCGTAGCTGTGAATATGTATCTTTCTTTTGCGACTTTCTCGCGGGGGCGGCAACTTGAGAATCAACATTTCGACAGACCACAAATATCCAACCGTGTTTGAGGTACCTCCGAAGGTAAGCGGTTTTGGAACAATTTACTTGAGGTGGATTTTTTATGCTCAGCTGGCGCCTGAGCGCTAGCGTCAAACCGAACCAAGCTCGAATGTTCTGTTCAAAGTATAGGAGATCAAACGGACGACCGACGGGAACGTCCAAGTGTCCTAGTACTTACAATTAGAACCTCTCATTGGCAGAAGGTTGGCACTAATGCAAGCAGACGTAAGCAATGCACAAAGGATGGACAAAACAACCCACTTCGACGGGTGCGCATGTTTGTACGGATGTTGCTTTGTATGTCTCCTATACTCTGCCCGATCAGAGATCAAATGAAATGGCTGGAGGAGCGGGAAAATTCTGCTCCTCTTAGCTATTTACATAAAACATGAGAGAAGCAACGGAAACGCACCTGAATAATGATTTAACAAATAAAAACAGGAGGAGCGGAATCAAGATATGTACCTGAATCGCCGATGAAATGAACCCCTCGCTCCTCCTCGCCGGAGACTCTATGAAACACAGTCCTGAACAGGATGTGAGGGGAGGCTTCCCTGTGGAGGTGAGCTTTCAGGCAGGTTACTACCTACAACGAAACCTGCTCTGAGAGGCCTTCGCTACCTTTTCAAAGTGGTGCCAAGGGTGGACAAAACTATACTGCGTTTAAAATAATCAGCGCAAGCCGAGATAGGCTGTGGGTACATAGAACATGACTGACCCCAATGCACTGGAATCAGAAGAATACTTTGGGGATACATCAAGCCCAGTAGTAGATTTCACCACCATCTCATCTGACCCACATGCTTCAAACGTCCGCACACCATGCCGAGAAAAGTGCCATATCGTGTGATCATACAACCATTTCACACAGTTCCACCTCCTAAATCTATCTCAATGGACCATTCAAGAAATGTACATTGACTGCTAAGACACATCACTGAGCTCCACTTCGGGACACCATCTACGGCGTGTTGCATTGGCTAGCATTAAGGTCTTGCTGAAGACAAGTAGGTCAGCGGGATCACTGCCACAACATGACGGTGAAACATACGCAGGCGATGATTTAAAGCAATTTGAAGAACGGCCTCGACTAATTCCACCTTTGCAATACTCTTCGGAACGGTAGCCACAGCTTTTCGATAAGCGCGGACAGCATTGCGCGCATCTTTCCTAACAGCAGCTGCATGCGGAGATAGTATGTACTGCTCCAGAGCGACATAAAAAGAGGGACGAGACCGCTGCTTGTCCTGAAGATTGCGCCGCTCGTCGTAGATGTAGAAAGAGCGTTCGAAGATAATGACAACAGCTAAATGGTCAATTATAAGCAGGTCAATTACAGGGTAGCCTCATAATTCACCAGAAATGAGCTGAACAACGTCGACCAAGGGCGATAAGCTAGGGGCCTGGCAAATTCGCAACATGAGAATGTGTGCAATCTGCGAGCAACTGGACGTACCACAGGAAGCAACTTGGACTGTATCTCTATACAGTGAGTATCGCAAAGCTGGTCCTATTGATGCATCAACATGGCTCTAGCTCGAACGAGGATCGACAGACTCACTCTCTGCGAACGGCGGGCAGCGACTTGGATCAGGATAGCTCTTGCTCGAACGAGGACAGACACACTCACGAACTGCGAACAGTGGGCAACGACGTGGATCAGCATGGCTCTCGCTCGAACGAGGATCGACACACTCACGAACTGCGAACGGTGGGTAACGGCTTGGATCAGCATGGCTCTTGCTCGAACAAGGATCGACACACTCACTCTCTGCAAACGGTGTGCAACGACTTGAATCAGCATGCTCGAGCGCGAACGAGAATCGACACACTCACTGTCTGCGAACGGCGGGTAACGACTTGGATCAGCATGGCTCTTGCTCGAACGAGTATCGGCACTCACGAACTGCGCACAGTGGGTAACGCCCTGGATCAGCATGGCTGTTGCTCGAACGAGGATCGACACACTCACTCTCTACGAACGGCAGGAAACGACTTGGATCAGGATAGCTCTTGCTCGAACGAGGATAGACACACTCACGAACTGCGAACGGTAGGCAACGACTTGGATCAACATGGCTCTTGCTCGAACGAGGATCGACACACTCACTTCCTGCGAACGGGGGCAACGACTTGGATCAGCATGACTCGCGCGCATATGAGAATCGACACACTCACTTCCTGCGAACGGGGGGCAACAGCTTGGATCAGTATGGCTCTTGCTCGAACGAGGATCGACACACTCACTTCCTGCGAACGGTGGGCAACGACTTGGATCAGCATGGCTCTTGCTCAAACGAGGATCGACACTCACATACTGCGAACGACGGGCAACGACTTGGATCAGCATGGCTGTTGCTCGAACGAGGATAGACACACTCACTTCCTGCGGACGGGGAGCAACGACTTGGATCAGCATGGCCCTTTCTCGGACGAGGATCGACACACTCACTTCCTGCGAACGGGAAGCAACGGCTTGGATCAGCATGGCTCTTGCTCGAACGAGGATCGACACACTCACTTCCTGTGAATGGGGGGCAACGACTTGGATCAGGATAGCTCTTGCTCGAACGAGGATAGACACACTCACTTTCTGCGAACGGTGGGCAACGACTTGGATCAGCATGACTCTTGCACGAACGAGAATCAACACACTCACATCCTGCGAATGGTGGGCAACGACTTGGATCAGCATGACTCTTGCTCGAACGAGGATCGACACACTCACTTCCTGCGAATGGGGGGCAACGACTTGGATCAGCATGGCTCTTGCACGAACGAGAATCGACACACTCACCAACTGCGAACGGTGGACAACGACTTGGATCAGCATGGCTCATGCTAGAACGAGGATCGACACACTCACTTCCTGTGAACGGGGGGCAACGACTGGGATCAGCATGGCTCTTGCTCGAACCAGGATCGACACACTCACGTCCTGCGAACGGGGGGTAACGACTTGGATCAGCATGGCTGTTCGAACGAGGATCGACACACTCACCAACTGCGAACGGGGGCAACGAGTTGGATCAGGATGGCTCTTGCTCGAACGAGGATCGACAGACTCACTCTCTGCGAACGGTGGGCAACGACTTGGATCAGTATGGCTCGAGCGCGAACGAGGATCGATACACTCACGTCCTGCGAACGGTGGGTAACGAGTTGGATCAGGATGGCTCTTGCTCGAACGAGGATCGACAGACTCACTCTCTGCGAACGGTGGGCAACGGCTTGGATCAGCATGACTCTTGCTCGAACGAGGATCAACACACTTTCTGCGAACGGTGGGCAACGACTTGGATCAGCATGGCTCTTGCTCGAACGAGGATCGACACACTCACTTCCTGCGAACGGGGGGTAACGACTTGGATCAGGATAGCTCTTGCTCGAACGAGGATCGACACACTCACGTCCTGCGAACGGCGGGCAAAGAGTTGGATCAGCATGGCTCTTGCTCGAACGAGGATAGACACACTCACAGACTGCGGACGGGGAGTAACGACTTGGATCAGCATGGCTCTTGCTCGAACGAGGATCGACACACTCACATACTGCGAACGGCGGGAAACGACTTGGATCAGCATGGCTCTTGCTCGAATGAGGATAGACACACTCACCCACTGCGAACGGGGGGCAAAGACTTGGATCAGCATGGCTCTTGCTCGAACGAGGATCGACACACTCACGTCCTGCGAACGGTGGGCAACGACTTGGATCAGCATGGCTCTTGCACGAACGAGGGTCGACACTCACATACTGCGAACGACGGGCAACGACTTGGATCAGCATGGCTGTTGCTCGAACGAGGATCGACACACTCACGTCCTGCGAACGGTGGGCAACGACTTGGATCAGCATGGCTCAAGTTTCAATGAGGATTGACAGACGTACTGCCTGCAAGTCAACGCCCATGTAAATCAGAACAACCTTGAACTTGCCAATAATCTTACCCAAATATGCGGAAACCAGCAGCTTGAGATTATCATCATCTTCTCATGACTCTCAGATGCTGTTGGTTTTGTAGAGTCAAGATGTTTTGGGAGTGTTCTGAACAATATCAGTCGCTATCGCTTGTGAACAGGTAAATGAAACCATAGATAGTTACCTCTGAATCGCATATTTCATGCAGATCTCCAAATTGGTCTGCTGGGTGGAGACGAATAATTTCTTGAGTACTTCGTCATCCAAAGCTCCAGCCGTCTGTTCGATCAATGCGCCGCAATCTGCATCATCCTTGTTCATATCTAATAGAACAACGGTCATCGTGTATCGCAACTCGACTACAAATCGGCTTACTGGCAAGGCATACGTGGCAATTTGGAGGCCGCCGGACATCCTCAAAAAACTTCAATTGTGGACCATGTGCAAATGTTTTCTTGGCGCATTCCGGAGCCTGTCGTTTAGCGTCTTTCAGGGAAGTTCCTGCCTCTTTCAGCTTTCCATATTCGATGACATATAGCGCATCAAACTTTGTGAACAATACGATCACTGGAACTGAGGATTGTGATTCTGCATATCAGTCGAACATCGATGAGGGTGGGATGCAAAAGCTTACTGCTTCCTGTGTCGCACTCAGAGAAAAACCTTTTCTCGCCTGCAGTGAACGACCTGCTCGCCTCGTCCATTGGGATACAAAACCTATGTTGAAACCGTGAGATAGCGCATGTCTTGATTGATCGGTTGTAATTACCAGATAACATGAAGTCGTTTTGCGATTCTGCCACGTTTAGAATGGTCAGTGATGAACGCCTTGACCTCCTCAAACTCGGATTCGCCGCCTGCCTCAAAACCGCGTGAATCGTGAAACACGAAGCCCGGGTTACTTTGAAACACCATTTCGTTCTCAATGTCATGCTCTCCGCGCTGACAACACATTAGTTCATGCCCTCAAGTCAGAGCACACCTTGATACCTCTTTGGATGCCGTTAAAACTGTCAGATCGATCTGATGTCGATAGGTCACCACCATCCTCCTACTAGCAATGTGATGGGCCCACCTCTTTCCCGGCGCTGTTGTATATTTTTGGCTTGTCTTGTGTGTTGCAAATTCTCTGCAGGATGGTGGTTTTTCCTGCGTTCGCTCTTCCTATGACGAGGATTCGAAACCGATCGATTCTCTTTCTTATCTTTGAAGGATTCATTGGGGAAGGTAAATGTGACTCGAGGAGAAGCGTTTGTGTATCCTTATAATCATTGCAGTGTGTGAACCCGGCAAATACTACCCAACCCGAAGCCAGCCTATCTAGAATCAGTAGCAATGGGCCTGATCATTTATAGCTGTGTCACATACCATGAGGCAACCAACCATGTGTGTGAACCCGGCCAATACTACCCCACCCGAAGCCAGCCTATCTAGAATCAGTGGGCAATGGGCCTGATCATTTATAGCTGTGTACCATGAGGCAACCATGTACGACCATCCCTGTTTGCTGATCTCGTACACTCACTAGGCCAAAATCGTAACAAACACACCCTTCCGAAGTACTTTGGCTCCCTAAAGCTCTTGAAAACAGTGAACGGGCGTTACCTCACTTACAGCAGAGGTCACTATTGCACCCATCGCGCGTCTATTACTACCCACCAGGGCCGCCGAACCGTGACCTGTCAGCCCCAGGACAGCTCGTAACATGCGGTATTTCTCTTATCGCTTATCGCAAGGTTATAACGTGTTTTCTATGATCTTATAATCAACGAGGTGCTTTTGATGCTCAGAGCAGAACTCTTCCCTAGATCAAACCAGCATGGCTAGTAATGCTACAACCGTTTGGTGCCCCATCTCTGGTCACTCAATTCTTGTCATCAAGTAGTAGCTCCGCTGAATATATCTAATAGGTATCACCGTCGATTTCAGCGAGTCGAGAACGGATATAGAGTTTGCTGAAGTATTGATTGGCAATGATTTCCGTTTGCCGATTAGACGCCGAGCAGGAAGGAGTTGGCGAGAGACATTTTCTGAGACCATGTAACTTTCAAGTACTCGACCCTAACACATGTTCAACTCACTTAAGTTGCTTCTGTATCTTTTCCCCTCAGAGTGCTTTCTCGTTCGGATGCGTTTTTCTTACGCATATCGTACAAGGAACATTTTAAAACCGAATTGAAGCATGAAGACATTCATTTCGACCTGGATGACACGTTCCGCGCGTATAGCGCAGGCGAAGGACAAGGTGAAACAATAATTGCACCCTCACCTCAATCACTCACGAACCCAACCTCACCTCTGTAGCATACATAAAGTGGCACGGAAAAATTAGGATCGTCGTCGACCTTTCCGAGAATACTTCAACTGAAGTGAGGATCCACGTTTGGCATCGAAACCGTCTAACTCGTAGATTAAGCTCCTGCCTACCACTTCCCGAATGTTTGAGCGCTGTCCTCGGTGAGTCAGGATGATCATAACGTGCCGTTCTTGAGGTTGACGCTCCCAAGATTCCGAATTCTGGTGATAGGAAAGGTATTTGGTTTATCCGATCTCAGGCCAGTGTTGACGACGTGATTTTAATAGACTGGCGTTGGCAAGTCGTCACTGATCGAGCACGTTTTTGGAGTAGGTGCAAAAACGGTGGGTTTAATGTAACGCTTCAACGAGCACAGGTATTCATATTGTCAATAGACCGTTGCGCACGATGAGCCAGGCGAGGCGATCATCGACCATGAGTTTATCTCACCGCAGAACGACAAGTTTATTGTCCATGATAGCAAAGGTTTCGAACCAGGGAAAGAAGACAACCTCAATCTTGTCCGAGATTTTATTCAACGTCGGAGAGCAATGCCTGATTTGAAAGATCAGTTGCACGCTGTTTGGTAGGATTCTATCTTGACCATTCCGTCATGGTGGACTGACAAAATACACGCAAGGCTTTGTTTTCAGATACCTTTTGCAGGCGGACGTTTCCTAGAGACGGGGACCGAGAAATTCCTGACATGGAAACGTGATGGAACCCTGGGAGACAGTAAGTGAATCGATGAATATACCTTTGCTACGTTGGAGCTCACACTTTGTCAAAGTTCCCGTTATCGTGGTTCTTACTAAATATGATGTGCTCGTTAATCAGATGGAGCTAGAACTAGATGAAACCTCCATCGATGGATTGAGCGACGAAGAGATAAAGGAACTCGCCAAGACAGAAGCAGATATCGAGATTCGCGTTAATTGCATTAAACCTCTGAAGCGATTTGCGGGGTCTGATATTCCCCATGCTATAATCTCTAGTGTGTACCATTACCCTGACAGGTTCATACGTGCCTCTGAAGTCTAGCTAATATTGTAGCCAAAGCTGACTACAAGGAGACCCTCGCCAGCCTGATCCAAACAACTGAAAAATATGTCGGCCAGCATTCTACGCCCGAGGCTGCGGTGATGACCTCCATTGCTCAGCGGGTCCATTCTGGACTCAAAATAGAGGCATTGATTAAGTGAGTCTTGCTTGCTTTATTCTTATCTGGCGATTTACGCAGCGTCAGGGTTGGAAAAAAAAGTTTGTTCCAGTTTCGCGTTGATGATTAGTGAGTACGACCTAGATTTTTATGTCTTACAGGATATTGGAAGGTGCTTGGATCATGCCCATTATTCAAGAACCGCAAGATGCGGGATTGTCTGGATGTGCTTCACACTGACATAGTCGATGTCTGGAACTTCCGTGACCCTCAAAAGGTGATGGGTATCTTATTTATCGTCGTCATATCCGCCCTAACGTGATTTATGCGTAGTACTTGCGCAGTCCAGACTTCAAGGCAATGATAATAAACATGGTCGATGGGATACAAGTTGAACTGACAGCTGATCCCACCAAGACCATGTAGGCTGGTTTTTTACGTCACAGATGAATTTTTATCTCACTGAATGTTTACAGAGTTACTGGGCTCACCGTGCTTGGCACTCTCACAACCATCGTGTCCGCCCTGGCGGCACATGCGGTTCCCATCGTGGTACCAATCGTAGCAAGTGGCGTACTTGCTGCATGGGCTCAAGATGTATACCAAACATCGTGCGCACCACTATTTTTTCATGTGCGAAAGGATATCAACACTTCTTTGTCAGCGACGTGGTGCTTCGGCGCTTCATGACCTACATCATCCATCTAACGCTTGTGTTGCAGACACTGTTTATCGTGTCAGAAAGCCAAGGACTTACTCGTAGGGCCATCAAACTCGCAGTCAAATCCTACTCCGACTCTGGAATGGGCGAAGAAGTTGTTATTCGGATTCAGGATCATATTCGGCAATTGACTTTTCTGGACCACGCGGATAGGGATACCGTGAACAAGATCGAAGAGGTGATACAGTTTTATAAGATCGATGAGGCAGAAATGTCCAAGCTTCGGGTAAAGCGCCCTGTAGGTTCGGTGCACGAACCATGGTGAATCGAGAAGTAGTAGCACCCCATTGTTTCTTTCGTGGATGATTTTGCGCGTGGGTAGTGTCACGATTGCAGACAGTGCTCGCTTGTACTATACAACTGGATTTATGGCCAATCATAACAATGTAACCTACGACATACTGTGTTCTATTAACGTCGTATGCTTACTGCTAGACTGGAGCCCTCCAACGTGCCAAGGTAAATATTGTACACAACAGTTCTCAGAAACTTGGCACCATGCACAGACAATCGTTTGACAACTTCTGACCAGGCCTTGGTGGACTGGATTTAGATTGGAAGCATTGCTGGATGTCCACGGGTATTTCAGTTTTATCGTTCATCTTGTCATGATATCCACTCAAGCACGAATACATTGCCATCCGATTTGTCCCTCAAGCGGCATATGAGCGCGCCACTTCTTTGAACATTTCTCCGCAGTCTGATGTCGTGACTCGCGTATGCATGTTGTTCGAAAGTATCTGTCAGGAGCACCTAGCAAATTGACCTAATGCACAAATGCAAGCAGAGAACGACGTTGCTTGGTGGGCGGATGTAGTCGGAGTTGATCCTACAAGAGCTGGTGATGTGACTTTGTTCAGGGTGTACATTGGAATCCGGGGGCGGGGTGGAGGTTCTCATTTGATATTCTACCGGACAAATTTGTGTAAGCGTCACCGCGTTTTATCTTGATCAGTTTTTGCATCCCACGAGAACAATTGAATGGTTAGGTGCAAATTTAGTGTCGCGTGTTGTTTTAAATATTCGATCGACCTGTAGTGGGAATAAGTTATGCAAGGTCCCCCCATTGACTGACTGCAACTGTGTATTACGATGTGCGGGAAGTCTCCAAACACAAGCTGCTACTAAACCTATGCATGAAAATGACTACAGTAGTAAGCTGGTTATAGCCACAAATCAAAATTGCACCCCAACCATAAACGATCACGTCTGTCCGTGCCGCCCAACCCCTTCTCGACATACTCGGTCAAAAACTGCACCTGTTCCAACGTCTCAATGGCCTTGACGCTTCGCCGTCTCCGCACAACAGTGATCGCGCGCTCGACGAGTTGTAAAGTATCCCTCCTCGCATAGTTCTCCAGGCCATTGGCGTCTTCTGCTGGGTTCGGTGATAAGTCCACATTGATCCATCCACACAAGCCGATTTTTAGTACCCAACAGCAGGCTACGAGGCCTGCACTACCCAAGCCCACGACAGTGCACCACGCATGGTGTAATTGTCGATGAGTTTTGTCAGGGACTCGTCTAATGACTGGGGCGATAGTGGAGCAAGGCCTTCAGGTAGTGGTATTCTGCAAGCATAATGAAAGTGAGCAGCGGAATCACTCAACAGACGCAGTACTTACCGAAGGATGTCGTTCCTGCCCGGTGCGCAGAGCTCATGTAGTCTGACCAGCATATTCCAAGAAAATCGAGCTCTTCGTCATCGAGTCAACTACAAAACAGTCAACTAAGCACATGACACGCCAATACATGAACTAACCAGACAATACAGCGTGCCCCGACTTGACTTATGCGCCGTAGATCAGTGTCGAGATCTCGACAAACGGCGCTACACCCTCTGACCGGACCTGCGAAGCGCACTAGTAACCGTTTTGACGCTAGTCAGCGAATGCACTCGAGCCTTGAGTAAAATGTACCCTTCTTTCCTGGACACGAGGACAGCATCAAGTTACCCGGCTTGAAACAGCGCTTGGTGCCATGAATATTTGATGTTAGATGGAGCAACGTGCTGGACGCTCTCGTCTTGGCATTCTGCGATGCAGCCGAAAATGCTAGTCTACATCATCAGCCTTACACACAAGGAACAATGGCAACACAGACTCACTGTTCACGTTCGCTGGAATTAAGGAAATCAAGCATAGAAGGAAAGGCAACCTTGCGCAGAGCAGAAGACCCTCTTTGCGCAGATGAAGACTGGTTGCTCGCCAAATCATCAGATACTACGCGAACTTTGGTACTATGTTTGAGAGTAGGAGAAAGCTCGGAAGCGAAAGGGTCGTTAAGCGCGTGTCAATGGCAACCTGAAGAGCCTCAATTATGGACTGCGGTGGCTGGTTCATGAGCGCCGGAGGTATTGGGAGGGGAGGAGTATGAAGAATAGGTTCTGATGAGGAAGAATGGGCGGGTATTCAGGGTAGTAATGGAATTCGACTTGACCGACGCGAGTGAGCCTTGCGTGAGATCGCTAGAGAGGTAGGGCTAGTTGTTGATGGGATGTGTTGGGCATAGTGTGTGATGCGATGCAGGGTATAGAAGTCAGGTATATGAGAAGTGAAGGCTCAGGGTTGGTTATGAGATGCGATGGCATTGCGGGTAATAATTCCGAAGGCACGATAGTAGATATACTGCATTTGGAACAAAATTATGAATTACAGTTCTTCAAAGGTGTATTAAAACGAACTTTAACGGATGCGTTGTAGACGTCTTGACGGGGATGCTGGGATGCGAGGAGGCAAGGACAAGCGTTCCCGCTAGGGAGTGCATTGCGTTGTTCGGAAGCGGGTATGACCTGTGCAGGGGGGCAGGACGCCTCTGGACATGGCCACCACAGTACACCATTCATATTTGCTGCCTGCCGTGCGCGAAGGTCACGACAGGTGTCTGGTGCGTTCAGTAATAGTGGCACACATGGTATGGGACAGCCTGCAGCAGCAGTTAGTGAAAATGGTTTGAATGATGGCAACAAATGATGCATTGATGCACCTCGGTGGCCATGCGTTATACGGTTGTACTCGCTCAGGTGGTACTGTGAGGCAAGGTGTGTAAGCTGGCGTGTGCGAAAGTGAGCTACATGTTGGTGGAATAGTACATATGGCCGACTCACCATACGGTTGACCATCAGACAAATCCAAAGCTGGACTATCATACTTTTGTCTTCACGGTATGTGTAGCGCAGTTGAGTGCCCAGGCCGCCTTCGTACAGTCCATGACAACGCCCTCCTTTGGATTGAATATCATGTATTTGTAGAAAGCTTCGACGATGTGTTCTGCGACAGCATCGTTGACCTTCCACAGTGTGCCAGTCACGCTTTTCAATTTTGAACCCCGAAAACTGGAGATCAGCTGCGAGGTGAATGACTTCATCGGGTGTCTTCTCATCGCCAACAGCAGTATGACACGCTGATAAGAACGCGAATCTCTCCAGTGCGGATCCATGGCCGTGCTGCTCTGAAAATCACGTGATTATGTAATAGTTTAATTTCTTTCTCTGCGAGTCATCTAATCGATCAAAACTTTTAAGCAGCCGTGGCGTTCCTAACTAGATTCATCCCTACCACCACCAACATCCTCCCCAGGATCGTAAAGTACTCCTACGTGAGAACTCTTGCAACCATGGTTTCCTCGCTCCCATCTTTACCTTCTGTTCTAGGCACGGACCCATCGTCCTGCATTCTAGACGCGTTCCGCACTGCTATTGCAAAACGTGTATCGGACGCGCTCCCTCCCCTTACCATCGACCAGGCCTACACCGGTGTCGACTATGGAAAGAAGGGCGTCGATTTCACAGTCGCCCTTCCGCGATTCCGCCTGCCGGGCAAGCCTGACGAATTAGCAAAAAAAGTCATATCAGATGTGAGTTGGTTCCTTCTTTTACTCCTCCCCGTCAGTTCTCATGCTTTTTGCTACTAGTTCCAACCTGACGACTTCGTCTCGTCAATTACCCACGATAAACAATTCCTCCATTTCCAACTCAACACCACCTCCCTCATTCGCGAAGTCCTCAACCAAATACACACTCTCACATACGACAGCCCCACAGGGAAGCCGTCGTACGGTACCAACACCTCTGGCGCAGGCAAAAAACTCGTGATCGAGTACTCTTCGCCCAACATCGCCAAGTCATTTCACGTCGGACATCTTCGGAGCACTATCATAGGCGCATTTCTCGACAATTTATATAAGGCATGCGGATGGGAGGTAGTATCTCTAAATTATCTAGGTGATTGGGGCACTCAAGTAAGCAATTTCCTTTTCTCCTTTCTGAATATTGATTTTGGTTCGTCAGTTCGGCATGATCGCCACTGGATTCGAAAAGTACGGCTCACAAGAGGACCTCGAAACCGACGCCATCAAACATCTATATGACGTTTACGTCAAAGTGTCCAAGGATGCCGACTCGGATCCAAACGTTAAAGTCGAGGCCGCCAAGTGGTTCAAGCGGATGGAGGACGGCGACGAATCGGCGCTTGCGAACTGGCGAGTGTGGCGGGAAATGAGCGTCAAGAAGTATATCGAGGAATATGAACGACTTAACGTGTCGTTCAAAGTCTACACGGGGGAGAGCGAGGTTGGTAAGGAGTGGCAGGATCGGGCTCTCGAGCGCCTTCAAGAGATGGGTCTCATCAGTGATGTCGAGGGTGCCAAACTCGTCGATCTTGAAAAATGGAAACTCGGGAAGGCGGTACTCCGCAAAGCTAGTATGTCTCAAACCAATCACTTCATACGTGTTACTGATCTCCATCCGTAGATGGTACTTCCATTTACCTCACTCGCGACCTCGGCGGTGCGATAGAGCGATGGGAGAGGTATAAATTTGACAAAATGATATATGTCGTCGCGTCGCAGCAAGACCTGCACCTGTCGCAGTTCTTCAAGATGCTGTCCTTGATGGAATTCCCCTGGGCAGACCGCCTTGAACATGTCAACTACGGCTTAGTGCTCGGCATGAGCACTCGCAAGGGAACCGCAGTCTTCTTGGATCAGATCATCCGCGAAGCTTCGTCTGTCATGCACGAGCAGATGAAGCGGAACGAGGTGAAGTACAGCAACATTGAAGACCCTGAGATGGTCGCTCGAGAAGTGGGAATCACGGGAATCAAGATCCAGGACATGGCTGCAAAGCGGTGAGTGTCATCATTTCATTCGGCTACTGCAGCTCATCCAACGCCAGGATCAATAACTACACCTTCAACTGGGATCGCATGCTTTCCTTCGAAGGCGATACCGGACCATATTTGCAATACGCACATGTCCGACTCACCTCTATGGAACGGAAAAATCCAGAGCTCATCCCCCTGCCGCCTCCATCTCAGATCGACACTTCTTCTCTTACTTCCTCCCAACATGCACGCGACATCGCGATCCTTTTAGGCTCTTACCCCGATGTCGTGAAGACTGCATTGAAGACGCACGAACCGAGTGGTGTAGTGACTTTCGCATTCCGCCTTGCTCACGCGATTTCAAGTGCCTGGGAGACGCTCATTGTCAAAGGGGAAGAAGATGCAGCTAAAGCTCGCGCGAGACTGTGGCTCTACCTTTGCGCGAGGGATGTGTTGGGTGCTGCGATGCGGCTTTTGAGTATCAGGCCTCTGGAGAGGATGTAGCGGGTGTTTCTCGTCCGCAGTCAAATTGATTGATATAGAATACTTATACATGGAAGGTTGGGCATACTGGCTTCGACAATTCTTTTTTGTACTTGTATATGTAACGCCCTGCACATAACTAACGTTCCAAGTGAAACAACTCATTAATCACAAAGGTGTCTGAAGTACTTGATCTTTGTAAGTTAGCGAACTCGAGGAACGAACCCCTGTAGCGGAGTTTGATTCAGAATTCTGATTCAATCATCGCCGCCGCGCTTTGAAGAAACACTATAGGCTGCCGCCGTGAAATCAAGATACTGGGTATGTAACGTCCCGTAAGTTACGTCCTATGCGGGAACGCGATCGATTGATTGTTCGGAAGTTGAAAGTTCCCAGGACCTGGTCAAACTTCTTGCCTGTGTTCTCTTTTTACATCAGCAAAAGTGGCGCAAGCTGACAAGGCCTCGGCAAATGCCGTAAGCCTTGCGTAGAGTTCCAAACATGGCTACAGGCCTTACGGGCGTCGTGCCAGGCATTGTAAGGCTCCCAGGTGTCACAAAGTAATGTTATAACCACGTCACTCGCACATGTATGTATGCAAGAATTATCAATACAATAGTAATGTAATATGATATTTCTTCCCTCACACGGCTGAAAGACAAGTCCTTCCAATGCATTCTAATACTCGGCATAGTCACCATAATCCTCTTCGGTATCCGCGGCACCCTCTCCGTCCTCAGCACCAAGAACGGCATCATCTAGTTCATCCTGCGAGCCTTCCTCTTCTGAGCTGTCATCTGATAACAACTGCTCCTCTAGGTTACCATAACCAAACTCACTGCGCTCGTCATCCAACACTGAACCATCCTTGTCATCATCAGCCTCTTCATCCGATTCCTCGTCTCCATCAATCAAATCTGTGTCGAACTCGTAAGTAGCACTCTGTAAGTTCTCTGCTTCTTCAAGCTCATCTTCCGACTCAGACCGGCTTCCTGTACAATCCATATGCTCCTCACTGGAACTGCTGATGCTGCGCATGTCTGCATCTGCCGGTGTGTCTCCACGATCATTGCTGGACTCTGAGTCGATGTCCTCATTCATCGGCGAACCTGGTATGTAAAACATACCAGTGCGCTCGCTTTCCTTCGTAAACGGCACTGAGTCAAGTGCATCTCGGTCCTTGTAGAAGCTTTCTGTCGCCTCTCGTGTGGTCTTATGTCCGACACCACCACCACGGAACCGCATGAACATGTCGCGGTCTACAAATCTAAAAAAAATGTAAGTCAGCCATTTGTTTTGCAAGTAAAAAAAACCACCGACTGGTTGACGTAGTACCAGCTATAATCTGTGTCACCTTCACAAGCCTGTCGAGCGATTGATGGAGGAAGAAGGTTTGCGGTGGACCCATGTGCGAATCCTGGGATCACATGGACACCACGAATCACTTGTGCAGGGTTGACAAATCCAAAAGCATCTGCTCCGACCTCGTTGGCATCATAAAACCCAATCCGGTGCAGCCGACGTGCAGCCCAGCCTGATTTATGATTAGAGTCTCGACAGAACCAGCGCACCCATAGGAAATCGACACGTCGTGAAGCCCGGTCATCAGAATCTGGACCAAGATACCTGGCATATACGTGAAAAATGCCGATAATGCGCGCATACCAATATGGGTGAGGAGTGAGTTCACCAGGTTCACTTTCCTCATTGCCTAGGAGCATGATGTCTGCATGTGTACGTGGATTGAGCGAATCTTGAGCTCTTCGAAGATCGTATGTCGTGTAGTTGACACGGAGTACTTTGTGTTTATAGATCTTATTGTCGAGGATGATGAGTGAGTTCCGCTGCGCAACAGTAAATGTGCGTTCCTCAGAATCATCATTACCAAGAAAACGAGTAAGAATATGGTCCTTGAGCCGCGGTAAAAAATCCTATGCAAAATCAGATAGACCAAAACCCACAGTGACTGATAGTTACCTTCACTGCAAGGTCCTCGTGGTTCCTGTGCAGCCATGAAGTGATGTCCCAGTGTTGGCGGCGTGAGTTGGAGATCTGATACTGGGTCTCCGGAGAACACTGCGGCAATGACTCTGTTTCGGCAAAGCCAACTGAGGGAGAAGAATCTTCTGCATGGTTCAAGCGACCTTCAGCTCGTTGTGCGGCAGCCTTCTGTCGAATCTTGTGAAGGAGTCGTTCCCGGCGCTGCTGTTTTGCGATACCCCGTGCAATTTTGATCTTGTTAGTGCGTGCATAAAAGCGTTTCACACGGCGATGCTCCAGTTCACCCTGCAATCAAAACTAGAACCATGAATCAAGAGCGGAGATGTGTGTATTAGCGCACCACTTGTGTCGAAAAATTGTCAGTTGTCCCAAACAACCAGATTGACTTCACATAGTCACCAAGCGCATGCAACTTGTAGGTAGACATGTTGAAATATCGTTGTCGAGTGCCCTCAGTGGTTCTCTTGTTACCTTTGTTTGTCGGCATGGCTTTTGACTTCCCCTTGGCCGAATATGCAGGTTTTCGGCGCCCCCGAGCAGCAGCTTCTTTGGGTAGCTCTTGTGTTATGAACGAATCGCATGTAGACTGCTTGAAGCGGCGGAGAGCTCGTCCTAGCCTGGTAGTCGAATTGTCGAGGAAATTGAGTGTTGTTTCAGTGTGCATCCGAAGCTTTCCAAGTGCATGCCAGGTCGCAAGCTCAAAAAGTAAGTCGAGAATGACGTCGTCATGATCAGGTAGCAAGCCCTCCATTACTGGAATACAACACTATATATGAATCGAGTCATTAGACAGCTAACAGTATACTAAAGGGTGGACAGACCTGCAACAAGTCTTCATAATCTCTCGCAGCGAGTTTGGCGAGATTTGATACATTCCGACTGAACTTTCGAATAGTGTCCCTCCCGAACGTTGGCACACAGCGAAATCTTCAAAATATTAGTCTTTGGATGCATTAGATCACAGAACTCACCTAGCATCGAACCGTGTAATAGTATCTCCACCAAACGCATGCAGAATCCGTAGTAGATGGGTGAGAGTCCCTTTCCAAACACCGAGTTCAAATTCGTGCATAAAGTCGGGCACGAACATCGAATGAAAGTCAAATCCAAACCTAGATAGTCGTTCAGAAAATGCATTCTTTGATTCTATCAGTCAAAGTTATCTTAATGAAGTTTGAAACTTACACGTGTCGGTACCAGTGACATTGGCCCAAGCAACTTGTCGATCACAGTGCTGCCAATGTTGCGTCCTTTTGTAAAGATCCAATCACGCACTCTCTCGATGGTACTCCTGCGTGCGTGATTATCCAATCGCACGTCCCTTTTACGCCACAGTCTATCCAGCTTCGTCCCAAGGTCAGCAATCTTCTCCTTAGGAATGAGGCAGCGCGGACAGGGAAATTTTCCCAGAAATTTGATGCATGCGAGAAGAATCCTGTCAGCGTTTGATTAGTTTCATGGCATAGTAGTGCAGGCAGAGTACTTACTTTTCAGGATAGTCAGCGGCATATGTAAAAAATCGAGGAAATACTCTGCGCTTCACATTATCAGCAAACCGCACCACAATACCATGTTCATATGCGTGCATGAATTCTTCGTCAAGGAGAAACAGCCAAATGGCTTGCATAAGTTCTCGCTTGAGATGTGTGAGCACTGCGCTCGTCGCTGCTTGCCCATACAATTTATGGTAATATTCATGGACGATGTCTGGTAACTTGAAGGCAAGTCAGCAAACTTTGCAAACTCGATCAAGAAACAAATGCAAACCTTTGGGATATACGCCAGATGATGAGCAGCGAATGCAGAGGGACAATTCCTGATATACTTTGACTGATTTCCGATGAACATGTAGATTGGCCATAGCGCAGCATGTCCAAATGAAGCAAGGTGCGTCGAGTCTGACCAAAGCATGATGGAAGTGACGACAGTCTCCAGCTGACAACCAGGCTCACGGGGCTGCGCCTTTATCTTCTCATGCTCATCAAGCATAGCATTGGCTGTGTAGACCTCTGTAATGATACGTTCTGGAAATTCACCCTCGTCAGGCTGCCAGAAGAGTTTGTACGGGACATTGTGAAATGATTTCGAAGCGACTTCCTCGTAGGCTGACCTGATAACCTCTAGAGGCTTGCGGTAATAGAGTCCATCCACGGCACAGTCAGGTGCATCAGCTTCAGATGTGTACCTGTGTTTCTCAGCAGGCAGCTTGATATTGACAGACGCCTCGTGCCACTTGTCAGAGGTGCTAAACAGCTTTGAATCAGGGTCCTCGTCGGCCTGGTCCATTCTTTTTGCCTCCCGAAACGCAGAGAAATCCCTGAGGTCCTCACGCTCAAAGTCATCCGCCAATATGACTCCCTGCACAAGGCGGTCAACATTAGCCAGAGAGTTACCACTGGATGACTCGTAAAACCAGTTCATGAGACGAAACGTGGTAGCATTGAGAAAAGGTGCAAAAAATGTGCAATTGACTGCTTCAATAGCAGTACCAAAGCCTGCATACCAAGGCCGCTTGTTTGAACTGTCGGCCTGTTGGAAAGTACGAGAGTCACATACATCATCAAACGATGAAGTGTTCTCGGGGTCGTAGGAAGGGAAAGTTCCTCGGTATGAACGGAAGGTGCCAAAAGCATCCTGTTCGGTGTGTACCCACACTTCTCCTTCTGATTCGGTAATACCTGAGTCAGAATGAACAGGAGATTGTGGAACGGCGTGGGCTACATCATCTACTGGAGGTGGAATCGGAACGGGGATGGGAAGGGCAGGAAGTTCATCTCGGTAACGTGAAGGTAGTTGTCGCCTGCGATTCGGAAGACCTGATGCTCGTGCCAGTGGTGGGGGCGAGGGCGAATGATGTACTGGCAATTCCTAGACAGCAGCATGAATACCCTGTATCAGTCTGACAAAAGAAACATTCACTTACATATGGCTCAGGATTCTCAAACTCTGGCTGGTTCGTCTCGTTGAGTGAGGGCTCATCGACTAAGGGAGCTTCTGACTGAGCATGTGGAGCAGGAGGGGGCTGTGGGGCTTGGCGCTCGCGACGGGCATTCATGACATTGTTTGAGGCGTCTCTAAGGCCTTTGCACCATTGGTTCTGGTGTGTTGACAGACCGCGTGCTGGTTTGGCAGTATAATTGCAAGCAGGGCATACGAACGACATGACGAGGATGAAAGTGAGTAACGCAAGGATGGTACACTTTGCAGGCATCGCCTGCGTGTATCTGCCTGAGTCACTGCAGGCATGCACTGCGATGGGGAGGCAAGGAGTCAGAACAAAGGACACATTTTATATGAAATCGGACCTGCCACCTGATGAAAACCTGCCTGCAAAACTCTACGCTCCCAAAGAGCATCCTGGCAGTGCTGCGCACCATATGGTGATGTATCCTTCTCTCCTGCTATAGGTCCAACATTGCCATTCTCTCCCTCTGGCTGACGTGCTCGACCAAGCCTCTGCGGATCATGACTGAAGCCGATAGACTATGTTTGAAGAAAGTAACTGCCCTTGTGAGCTGAAGGAGGATCGTGAAATGTGTTGTAGAGCGCAATTGTAGAGCAACTCACTTGAACGGGAGGGCAATGCTCGACGTATATACTCAATATCTCTGGTCGTTCGTCGATAACTGGATGTGAAGAGGTCTTCATGTATTTACCTATAGTCAGTATCTTTGGTAGTTCATTGATAACCAGATTTGAACAGTCTTGGATGTAGAATCATCACTGCGCCGCCATAGATAAATAGGTGGATTTGGCAATCGAACTCTTGAAAGACGAGTACAGAGTGAGAGCTGAACCTCATTATGGAGATGATATTTGCAATAAAGGTCAAGTTACATGGGTGTCGGCTCAACACAAGAAACAACGATATTCATGCGACATCAAATAAGGATCAAAAGCAGGTCCAATAGCAAGCACGATTCGTGCAGAGGGTCTTCTTGCTTGTAGCGTACGAGCTTGAGAGATGCGAGGGCGGGTAGGTGCGAGGTTGGGTGAAGATGCGAGGGCAGGCGAGGGCGAGAATGTGCAGAGTCGACCGGTTCAGATTTAGGTTGATTAATGGATGGCAGGGTGTAAGACGCGTAAGTAGTAGAGGGAGGGTGTTGTGATACTGGAGGTGGGAATGCAGATTGCGTAGCTTGGCGAGGGTATGCATGCTGAGCTTGGTATTGATATGATGTTGTAGTTGTCGGAGGAGTGGTTCAGGGTGAGAAAAGGGCGGGTGATAATGGGAGGCGGGTGATAATGGGAGGCGGGTGAGAATCCAAGGGCGGGTGAGCATGCGAGGGTGGGGTAGCTCCACTACTCAGTCTCGGGGCGGGGACGGGCCATACCGGACTTCATAGGGAGGGGAGTTGAAGCAAACTAAAAAGAAACGTGGTTGATTGGCGTGGTTCGGGCCACCGGGGCATTGAAGCTATACACCCTCTGGATCGGTGACCATGTCGCATGTTTTCGGATGGGCGTAATTGAGAGTGTCGTGGTTGATTGGCATGGTTCGGGCCACCCACCAGCCATCAACTTCTTACCCTCCAGTACAGAACCAGAGTCACTTTATAAATAAGAGGTTTCAAATGTGATAACTTGAGAACTGAATCAACGAGGAAGAAGCAAATTTTTAGATATCCGTCATGAGATCATAACTTTGGGACCCATCGAAAAATTCCAGAATCCCGCATAAACGATCTCCATCGCTCATCCATACCTGATGGATCTGCAGCCGACAGGGGAACAGACGATGGTACTTTCTTGCGGTTCTGCTGCGAAAGGATCTTGGTGACGAGGACACGAGTCTGCCCACCAAACATGGTAAGTTCGTCAACACCCCCCACCTCCGGAAGGAGGGAGGATAGACTGCCTTGGTTGTTAAATGTCGCTCCACTGCGATATTTTTCAAGCGCTTGATAGGCTTTCAGTTTGAGTTTGTTTAGGATAGCCTGAGAAATCGCATGAATAAGATCCATTAGTGCAGTAAATTTTGAATGATACGCACCAAACCATGACGAGCGCGACTTGATGTCTTTGATCCCCGTGAAAATATTTCTACTGCAAGGTTCAATTCCTGCCATGCAGCAGGAGCCATAGTCGTCGATGGTGCTCGAGTAACAATGGATCCCACAATTACCTGTGCCTACTTGAGTATCACGCCATATACTAAGTCAACTACGTACCGCTGCAGACAACAGATGGCTCCAGATAGTCCACCAACGCATAAAGAGGTCCGGCAACATTTGGAAGTTAAGGACAGTAGTTTTGATCGTTGCAGAGGCACAACGGTATGCAGCAAGGAATGATGGAGCATAGGGACTGCGGAGAGGATTTGTGGGAAAGTCAAGCAAGGCTTGTGCAAAAAAACTGCGATGAATGAACAACATCGCTGTAAAGACGTCAGATAGGACCGAAGGTCGTTGCGTCTAGGGGGCTCACTCGTCGTTCTAAACTGGAAAAGGATGCGGCCACGAATATACGCTGATGGAGTAGTGTAGTTGTCTTGAACGCTAGAAAGATAAAGGTTTAAAGGGGGAGGTAAGACTTTCTCGCGAACTTTACTGGCGTGAGATGGAAAGTGCTAGACATGGCGAGGAAGTAGGGAAGTCCTGGAGCGAACATAATCCGTCGAATCGTTCTGCGCGAGCCAGTCCGGTCAGATGACGAGAAGGATGATAAGAGCGAGTTACCATCACCGGTAGATGTCTCATGGCTACCATGGCATCGAATACGGTAATTTTGCCCTCACCGGCAGAATTTGAGTAAGGATGAGATTGAAGTGAAAGGGTTGAATATATTCCCTAGTTGAGGGATGCGGATAATACTAGGACTTCCCAACCAGGTTGAACCGTTCTACACCGAGTTGAAAAAAAGGGAGACGAAAGAAGTTACAAGTTCGAACTGTCTGTTTCGAAAGTCACGTGACTTTTCAAAGTCAGTCGGCACTTTCCGGATATACACAATGTCTCAATAACGCGTCGATCTTTGCTTATCTGTTATATACCAACACCATTAATTGTACTCTTACGCTACTATTTATTATCCTCAATGCCTTCAACGTCTACCATCAACATGTTCGAGGACAACATACTCATTGAGATCGATGGTGTTGCCTCTACGTGGGATACCTATTGTCTTGGCCTAAATATAGTCACTCCTGGCTCCAAGGTATGCAATAACCGTTTTATTTACAAGTACTACTAAACCCATCGTGATTTTGTCTATTTAGCGAGTGATTTTCCGGTTCAAAGATATCGGAAAGGCCATTCGAGAGGGCTCATCTGACTCCGGCCATATGTGAGTTGATTTGTTCAATACAGTGCGCCAATTATTCACTTTGAAGCCAGCACTAATGAGGTGTCGAGCACACTCAAGGCTGACAACGTCAAGACAGAACCTGACTTAGTCGAGACTTGTGTAAAGTTCGAGGAGGACGACAAGGATTCTATAAATTCTGTGTATGCAACCTTCCGTCTAATTACCATGCTTGGATTCTGACTAACAGATTTTCAAAGGAACGTGTCTCCATGCAACCTACTCTCTCGACGCTGTGGTAATCCAAATGCAAGACCAACCGACCCATTTGCACCATGGCGCTACTCAGTACGGCCATTTGATCGGTCAAACATTCCATCGGAGGCTGCTAAAAGGAAGGCACTGCATCAAGACATCAAGGACTATGCATGCAAGCGTCGTAAATTATGATCTGTCCACTATCACTTCAAATTGTTCGCTCATTTTCCCGTAGTCACTCATTCCTTTTGCAGTCATTTGTATCAACCACCGTTTGCTATCACCTGCTCTCGTACTACAGATACCTTTCATGTTGCTCACAGTACCTCTTTCTTCTTGCACTGTACCACTATTTTACAATGCTCTTTTGCTAATTATCATATGTCATGTACTGCTCAATTCAAAGTGTATCTGCTTGTCACAGTTGTCTGATGATCTTAAAACTCCGGCCATCAATATTTTTAAATTCCGATATCTGTGAACAACTGCCTGATTTTCCCCTGAGCCCTTTACCTCACCCTACCATGTCTTCATCAGACTCTGACGCATCGTCGTCAGCCTACAACTCCAATAAATGCGCGTCTTCATCAAACTCTGACACGACATTGCCAACTTCCAACTCTGAGAAGCGTACATCTTCATCAAGCTCTAACGCGTCGAAAAAACGCGTCTCAACTGATGATATCCTCAATAATCTTACTACCACTGGCAGGCAGAAGAAAATAAAGTGAGTTTTACATTCATGGGCTGACCCCTATCAGGCAACTCACATAACTTAAGGTTGAGCGACGCGTTATCGGAATATCGCACGGCCGGGCGCAAAGCGGTCCTTACATTAAATCCATTTGCCAGCGTGTCACTTGCATTTCATTATGGGATGATGCTTGACAAGGGGGGCGTCTCCAATTCAAACATGTAAGTTGGTAATCACATCTTGTAGTATCAACCTAATCTGCTCGCAAGATCTGATGAGCAACAAACTCGTTACCTTGTTGTATGACGAACTTAAACCATATATCACAGCGGTACGTTTCTGCATATATGCGCATATATTCATTGATTGGCACCAAACTAATGATTACAAATAACCAGATTAACAGTGCCATGAGCTCACAACGATCCGACGACTTCGCATCCCTCAAACATCCAATGCTCGAGTATATTTTGACGAACCGTAACAGCGATACCCTGCAGCCTCCCATACCAAAGTCATCCTGTAAGTCCAACCGAGGCACCAATCATCCACGATTGGCGCGTGAGCTCTGCCCTCGGAAGTGGCTGGACAAATTTGATATTGATGTCGACTTGTAAGTTTTTGTTTTTATTTCAAGTTCTGGTCACTGACTGTGATATACTCAGAGGAATTCAGCGTCTTCAAGATGGGACTTGGCCTTTACTCTCAACTAATTGGCCGTCATTCCTATATGCAGCTGATGCCATCTACGACAGCGAGGACCCGAACATTGGCCTCTTTCGCGGGCATGCCGGTATCAGGGTATGTAGTGTATTGTCACCTTTCATGTGCTCACAATTATCCTAGGCATTCCAGCACTTGTACCTAGGTCCTGCTGCTGCAGGATCAGAGGAACATAACGACGACGACAGCAAGCACGGTAGAAGCAAGTCCAAGGCTACCATGTATGGGCTTACAAAGGTGACGCCACAAGCATGGGCTTGGGCCATGTGTGCAGTGCGTGTCTGCTTTTATGTTTGACTAGTGTACTGATTTTCGTACAGGCGTGGTTTTCGCTCTCGGCCTGCAACTCGTACAAAGTGTGCATCGGGTCATTCAACCTAGAAGATTTCTTTTTCGCTATCCTCGAAACTCTCGATGATCCCGAGGACCCATGGGCAGTAGAGACAATGGCATGGATTAATGAGTATGTGTCTAGGCTAATATCAACGTCTACTAACACAGATTACAGACAGGTTTTCGGGAAACATGCAGCCAAGGCCATGACGGCTGCCGCAGATGACACTGATTCTGACCTTGCGAAAATGCGAGCAAAGCGTGCTGCTCGTAAACAAGGTAACACTACTTCGACATCAGCAACAAACAACGTTGTGCGCAGTACCACTACTTCTCCACCCTCAGTATCAGCAGCAGAACGCCCATCATCACCTGCACCACCACTATCTCCACCCAGACTCCCTCCACAGGTTACACCTTCCACATCATCACCACCACGCGCCTTGACACCACTATCTGACTCAGAATCATTCCCACCCTCCCCGGCAAAACAGCCACCTGCTATACCCACAGCCATTCTTCCCAAGCCAGTGCCTGTTGCACACAAAAAGGCCAAGCCTGTGCCCAGACCAAAGGCCAAACCAGCACCCAAGCCACGATCCAACACTCGCGGTTCTGCGCGTCTCTCTGCTGGTGCTATTCAGGTTGAAGAACCCACTAACGAGGCGGGTGATACTGGTATTCCGGATGTGAATGCTCCCGCGCCTCCAAAGAAAAAGCCTGTGCCCCGTCGTGGTAAAAAGGCTGCCTAGGTATTTTGAATCCTGGCTGGTTTGCATATTCTGACTCTTGCTTTAATCACACAGGTTTGAACGCGGTCGCTTGTTGCATTCCACTTGGTCATCTCGCGCCCATCATGCTGTACATCATACTCGCACTCACAATTGCTCCCACACTTACAATATTTCGTTTCTCGCACCATCATTTTGCTCTCGTCGGACCCTTGCTCCTGCTTTCGGACGGCGTCGGACTCGCATAGACACCTGTGTAGTTTTACTACTTGCACTGCTTTGTATTGTATGATCATGAAATTCACTGGATTCCGTTTATTGCATTGCAGTGTGCTATCTGTCTGGTACGAGTCATGTAAGCTATGAACAGCCTGCTTGGAACTGGCAAGGCTGGATCAACATTGCAAGGCATCTCAAGACTTTTTAAAATACACGATTCTGATGGCTTTTGACCAGCCTGGTGCCCATCTGGCACGACGGAGAGGTTGTCTGCAAGCCGTGTTCAGTCTTGGCGAAGTTCGTCAGACTGGGGGTATCTTGCCATGCCTGGGAAGGTCTTACCGGGCTGCGCCACTTTTGCTGATGTAGGACTTGCCTAGTGTTCTACAGAGTTCAAACGGCTGGAACTTGGGCGTCAACTTTCGACATGGGCAGAAAATAGACGGGTAAGTACAATGAACATTCGACAACTTAGATTACTGATCTATCATATAGCCATGTGTTGTCCCATCATTCATGATTTCTGTTCAAACACATCACGATGGCCGTCGGACTAGAACTCGCGTGTGGCCAGATGATCGAGTCCGTTCCTCCTTTGCTCATTGATGCTGAACTACCTTACTTGACCGTGGTGCGTAAAATTAACGACAGTCGTGTCTAGGCGTACGTTACGGTCGTTAGGATCATCAGCAATAATGGCCGACTCACAATCATGTTGGCGCTGCCGGAACGTGTGGTAGTCGCCGTGGTTACATTCGCGGTGCGAAAGCTGTCTGATCTTACTCTGGTACAAAAGGGTCGGTCTCGTTGATATGGTCTTCCAACCCCCACTGGATTTCTTGGCCAAAGGGAGAAGAATGACTCCCCCTCACACTCGCTTTAAACTCTTATCTCACAATCATTTATCACACCGTTCGTTCAACCGTGCTGAGCCTCAGCACTCCTCTATACAGACTGTAATTCCCGTACAGGAGGATGGTCTCGACTCATTAGATCAAACACGGGATACCAGCGTGGATGGGCGTAAATCCCAAATTTCTTCTTGGAATTTCTTCTTGAGTATCTGTTTTCCATTAGTCAACCAAGGTCTTAAGCCTTCTGAAGAGCCCGAGATCGAACCAGTGGACTGCACTCCGTCTGGCTGTGAACATCTCTCCGATGAGCAGGCTACTTCAACGATGCCATCTTTTGAAGCTGGTGATCTTTCGATTGGATCGCCACGACACGTCAAGGAAGGTTACATTATACGACGGAGTGTGACCTCTTCCACAAGCGTCAGTAAGGAGCCAGCCATGACTGTTAACCAGGCAGTCACCGTTCTACCACTATCTACCCTTGCATCTTCTATTCTTACATCTCCTACACTCACATCTCCTACACTCGCATCTTCTACCCTTACATATTCTCACTCTACTACGCCATCTGCCAACAGTGTTTATCAATGCGATGGGGTCCTTTGTTCCCTGTCCACGACCACTCTTCAGACATCTGGTCAGCAGTCCCCTTCTATGCCAAACTCCAACACTATATACCCTGCATCCTCGACCCCCAATGACGCTACAGTCTCCCCGAATTCTGATACATCCGCAACAACAGCAGCAATAACAACGATGTCGCTCCAGCCTGTCCTTGCATCTGGCACAGCTTCATTGAGCAGCACTGTTGTGGCTTCGAGCGCATCAGCCCAATCAACATCAGTGTCTGACACCAATTCAGACCCTCAATCACCTCCGCACACAGCTGCCATCGTAGGAGGGGCTATTGGAGCGGTCGCGCTTCTAGTTCTTCTAATTTTTATTGCGATATGGTATCGCAGAAGAAGGCAACTTTCTGTGACACCTTTCATCCTGCCCTCAACTGCAACAGCAGCGCAGACCGTGTCACCGGTCTCGCTCAGAGCCCAGAGTATAGGCGATGCCGTCCGTCCAGATAACAGAAGCCTATCGTCTGTTTATTCAGACCCATACCGTATGGAGTATCCCGGCAACAAACACTCGTCCTTTCTCATAGATTCCGTATCAAATCACTTGCCCGACAACGATGACGATTTTCCATCCGTCATTGTCCTGCATAAACAATCCAACGGGCTAGAAAGACTGGACCTATCTCCATCTCGCACCTGCACCTCCGATCATTATCGTCATTCCAGTGTAGAAAACTGGGTCCAGCAAGTTGTTATGGAGGATTGTTCGCGAGAATCAAGCGAAGTGTTGCCGGCATATTGGTCAACGAAATCTTTGAAGAATGGGAAAACAAAATCTTGGAAGAACGAGAAAATAGGTCATGATGATTATGATGTCCCATCCAGTCCTTCCCCTCTCCTCCCATGATCATCGATCGCCAGGACCATGCGCGATACGGCGTACTTTTAACGCTTTACGCACTACTCCCTCCGCTTCTCGAACATCTGTACATACGTGTGGCATGTAATGGGCGTATTGGCTGCCAATGCAAGCGAACATATTACGTCCGCTGCCTCACCGTCGGGCCTTCCTCATGCATGATAGGCGCCTCTATCGGCGCTTTTAGAAGTACGCATGGACCTAGCTGTCAATGAGTTCGGGTCTGGAAACACTTGACGGCATGATAGTGCCTCAAACGCAGGAAACATGACGTCGAATAAGCAACTGCGATCTACGCTGTCACAGTATTGTCCGCGTTGAGTAAGCAACCCGTTGAATGTTAACGTTCAGCGCACGAACGTTCAAACGTTCAAGCCGTATCAGACACATGATTATATTTGTCTTTTATGAAATTCATCAAGGGCTATCAGATTTAGAAGCACGATCTTCATTTTCCTCGACCTTGTTTGTGTTCTTGCTCTTAACCAGTGTCAACCTATTCAAAACTTTCCTAGCTTCTTTCTGCCAGTCAGCTGTGACACATAGGTAGATACTCCAAAGAGAGCAATCAATGGGCAAGTGTGGGTCCTAGCCTTTACGTTCACAGTACGTGCCAGTGAAAACAGGTCGGTTTCAATATCACTGATCTAACTTTTTGCAGTTGTTTTCGTGCTGCAATAGCCTGAGAGCCTGTAGCAAACCAATGTGACTACAACGCATTCTTTATTATTTACCCTGCATATCTCACCCTTTCGACTAGAATTCAATCGGAAAATAAACGGACCATCGTACCACGGGTGATTAGCGGTAGCTAGTCCTGGGTGATATCTCCGCCACATGGATACACGATGATCACTCAATTTAACTGTTATAGGACAACTTGAACGTGTACACGTGCGACTCACTTGAGAACGTCGTAACAGTGGTATAATTATGACGTTCGGAACCTTAGACCACCATCTGATCATCTGTCAACGTTGCATGCAGTGTTTAGTCGCATCATTCACGATTTCTCTGTGAGGCACATCATAATGGCTGTTGTACTAGAACCATGGCCAAATGACTAACTAGTAAGCACCGAACTTTCATCGGTTATAGACACGCTGAACTACAATGCTCGAATCAAAGGACCAATGCTTAGTACTTCAGCGGTTGTCTATCACGGCCACGGAGTTACTATCAATTATCATGTCTCACGATCGATTCATGATCACTTTGGCACTGCTGAAACGTCTGGTCGTCACTCAGGGTGTGAAATCAGGTTGATCTCACTCTTATGGTACAAAAAAAGTCGATCTCATTGTTATGGTTCTCCCAACCCCCCACTGGGTCTCTTGGCTGAAATGACTCCCCTTCACACTCGCTTCAATGTTTTAGTTCGCAATCATCTTGTATATCATTCACGTTCGTTAAATGGCGACGAGCCTCATCACCCTTCGTTGAAAACTATATCTGAGGATGGTCCTGTCTCGTTGGACCGGCCACGAGATACCAATGTGGACGGGCGTAGGCATCAATTTTCTTCATATTTTTTCTTTCTTTCTGATAGTCAACTAAGGTGGTCTACAGCTATTAGACGAGCCCGAGGCAAACTGCATAGGCTGCACTTTGTCCGACAGCGATCATTTGTCAAATGAGCAGGCTAGCCCAATCACAGCCGCATCCTTTATTGAACGCAGAATGTCGGAACCAAGTGAAGCTGGGAACTTGGCGGTTGGAGCACCGCGACTTTCGGCGGAAGCTCACATTTCCCAACGTCAGGCGGACACCTCGTACACCCAGTCTTGCATTATGTTCGATTCTTTCTGTGAGCCAGACGTTCCCGAATATTCTACTACCGGTGTTTTATCTCCCCTCAATACCATTTCTTCCACACATCCCCAATCGATTCCCGCTATAACTACTTCTACATCATCAGCCTACAGTACCCACCTGTCGTCAAAGCCATATGGCACCTCAGTAGATAATACCTCTAGCGGTTCAGCAATTTCCCACACACCCTCAGGCTCTTCTAGTATTTACAGCCCATCGCAGTCGACAAATCGATACGCTGGAAGCCCGTCATTATCATCGCCGAGTGGGGACCCTTCTAGTGGTGGCAATACCGCTGTCGGTACTACTTACACCACAGTCGCCTCAACTTACCAAACAATCGGAGCCACCATCACATTGCTTCAGCCTTTCTCATCCACAGTTACATCGACCAGAATTGAGATGGTCTCGAGCTCGCTGCCCCAAACATCATCAGTGCCTCACACCACTTCAAACACTCAATTATCTCCGACCATAGGTGCCATCATAGGAGGCACTGTGGGAGCGGTCGTACTTTTATCCCTCCTAACTTTTATCTTGCTGCGCCGTCGCAGGATAAAACAACTTTCTATAACACCTTTCCCTCTCCTCTCAACTGCAGGGCCAACGCAGGTTGAGTCACGGGCGTGGCTCAAGTTCCAGAGTGCCAGCGGTGCTATCCGTCCAAACAGCGGAGGCTCATCGTTCATTCAATACTCCGATCCTGTGAATAGATCATCATCATGTGCTTCAGATCACATATCATCTCACTTGGCCGATGAGAAGATCTTTGCGTCTAGTGTTGCTAGGCGCTATAGGTCCCATGGGCTAGAGAAGCTGTACCCATATCAGTCTCATGTCCCCACCTCGGATCATCACGATCCAGAAAGCTGGGTTGAACACATTGTTACGGATGGTTATTCGCAACGACCGAGTGAAGAGCCGCCGGCTTATCCTCGTTCGGTGGATTCTTTGAGTAGAAAAGTAGACCTTGATGATCCTCATGTTCTTACCGGCTCTCTTGAACTTCCCTCCGATAGATAATCTCCTGATAACCAGGACCATGAATGATGTAAAGTACTATGTATTTTTGTGGAGGTTTAACTAGCGATGCGCACCTACCCCGACATTTTCTGTTGCCACGCAATTGGCATTGCCTTTGAGCTATGTCGTTTGGCCAATGAGGCCGTTGCGTGAGAAAGTTGCACTCACTTGAATTAATCTAAAGCACAGGGAAGTTGAAGAGCCGGGTCATCGAGACCTGAATTTTGGAGCCTCAGGCTACTAGTGCATCCACAAAATGGCAGGTCTCGACTTTCCTGGCAGGGGGTTGCTATTGAAGGAGATTAAGCAGTAGTATTTCGAGTGGAGTCCTCTAACACGTTTGGATCAATCTGTATGGAAACCGCGAACTTGTTTCAAGTGCGAGAAGCACTGGTGCAAACGTGAGACCCCTATGATAAAGATATCGGAAAATGCGTCACCGCAACAGGCGAAGTGTTCATACATGAGACTTCCACACGCCCCTGCCCGGAGAGTACTAGTCTGCGAAAGACAAGCAAGCTAGCGACCGTTTCGACCAAGTTCAGCGGGTGATGGGCCGGAGGATTGCGGCTGCCAGGCATTCAAATATTCGCAGTGGGAGACGGGATGGTGATGAGCGCTTCATGGTCTGATCACAAACGTAATCATGGACATAGCGTCGATGCACAACATCCTAAGAAAAACTCCGCTCAAGCCAGCTGCCGACTCGAACTGGCCCTAGAATTTGTCGTAGAAGTCAGCTAGATCTACGTAAAATATTGATATTGACCTTTCACAATATCCAGATCTCTGTGCTTCACTACATGCATTGTAGATCAGCCTAGATCAATCATATAAATCAACAGATGCTGAGTTGCTGTACAAGTCGACTTTCGCTTACTACCTTCCGGGTCAAACGTAGTTACCATATCAGGAAACTCCGTCTCGATATGCTTTTGTTTTCGCCAGTCTCGACTGGACTGAAATTCAAAATTCTTGCCTGTCTAGACTCTAGACACCTATTGTCTTTCGCGCCTATACTGTACATTAAACACCAGCGGAGCTCATGATCGACCCATGATTACTTTGGCACTGCCCAAAGTTCTGAAACGTTTGGCCGTCTCTGGTGCGATAGTTGTTTGAACTCTAGCACAAAAAGGTCGGCCAAAGGATGGTCTTCCCGTGTCTCATCGACTACACAATCCCAGCATGGACGTAGATCGTCCCTCAGGAGAACCTCAAACGCCTACGCCAAATATCTCATTGTCATGGCAGACACTCGCGCCAACATCCTACTCGCTCACACCCGCGATGAGCACCTCAGTTCTCATAGTGCCAGTCACATTGACAAAAATTGACGTGTTCCCGAGTCCGTCGGTTGAACCAATCTTTGTTGAAATTGAGCATGCATCCCCAATAACCATGGCCGCCGTCATTGGAGGAACGGTCGTAGGAGTCGCGCTTCTAGCTCTCCTATTAGCTTGTATCGTAGTGCGATCACGTCGCACAGGACAAATATTATCCATGACCCCTTTCAACCTTTCCTCAACTGCACAGCGCAACATTGCCGTTCCGAGTCTTCTGAGCGGTAGAGGCACATTCATCATCCAACGTCCCGCACAGGATTCTAGGGATGGATCTCCATCTACCCCGTCCCGTGTCGATCCCATATCATATCAGTTACCCAACAATTGTGACACCTCTCCGTCCACTGTTGCAAGGCGCCGACGGTTCTACGAGCTAGAAAAGCTGTATCCGTCATGTGCCCATTCCCCAGATGATTATCGCCATGATAATGTAGATAACCGGGCTGAACATATAGTTGCAAGTGACTATTCCCGAGAGCCAAGCGAAGAGCTACCAGCTTACCCTCGTTCGATGGAATCTTCGAGAAGCAGAGAAGCAGATCATGATGATCATGATGTCCTTCCTTCCTTATAAACATTAGACACTCATGGACACTTCCCCAATACATTGGTAGCCAGGATCATGAACGATGTCATCTTGTACCCTTCTTGCCGTCGGATTAGTCTTCCCCCTCGTAGTAAATCACTGGTGTGTGTTTATTAGCATGTCTATTTATACGCCCATCGGTATCCCCTCCCGATCCCAAGGAATTTACTGACGTATGTATGTGCGTCATGCACGGATATCGACTAGTGGTCATGTTCGCATTGCCTTGGCTAGACTGCGCCTAGTAGATGATGCGTGGCGCCCGCACATATCTTTGCGAGATGATCATGCGCTACCTATCAAAAACCTGTGCTGAAAATCTCCCAGATCGCTGAAACGTTAAGTTAAGCACCGCCCAGCCTTCCTCACCACGTGTAGCCAATTGTCATGCTCCGAAGAACCACTGAAATGACATGCGAAGGTACAACCCTGCGGCACAGCAAGACTGATATAGACCGGCGCCATAGATAAAACTTGCTAGTCGGCTCAGTTCAGATCACGTTTTGACGTTTTCCGCCCCAGAACGAGGCGGAACAGGGTATCATAATATTGCTCGTTTACAAGCATACAAGACAATAGAGACGATATGGATACAAGGGTGGATGCGCAATCCAATCTGACACAGCAAGTGATAAAGCTACAAGTCAACGATACCGTGCAAACCAAGGATATATATAGAAACAGGGAAGGAAGGAGAGGAAACTCCGAGGCTAATAAAAGAAATAGCTATACATACAATGATAGATCGTGTAGGTGGAGACGAGGATAGAGATACGCGCCGAGCTAAGACAAGCAGTACGAGTTATAGTCGAAACCCATCATGTGAGGTCCATGGGTATCAACGACGCCGAGCGGTGGGAACAAACCCTCGATGCCAGTTGAGTAACCGGAGAACTGTGGCTCCATGATCTGCTGCTCACCGGACCCCTGCAAGCAGTCCAGACCCTTGACAGGAATAGTGTACTGCTGCGACATGTCTGGCCAGTGATCGAATTGGGCGACTGCATGCTGTGGCTGGGGTGCAGCAACGGGCAGCGACATGTCAGAATGTGCAGGGGAGCCGGAGTATGGGGATGAAGTCTGAGAGTTGCTGTACTCTGCCGACATCCAGGCGGAGGGGTCATTCGGGTTGAAATTCAAGGCATTGATATCTAATGACAGATCATGAAGCGGGTCCAAGGGAGCAATGCCGAAGTCCTGAGGAGCATGAGGAGGGAAAGTGGAGATCATCTCATTAAAGCTCTGAATTATCATGTCAGCATCGATCTGCAAGATAAAAAATGGCAATACGCACGAATGCACAGTCTGACTGCGTGGTTTGGCTGGAAAAGTTCGAGTTGAAGAACGATGGCTCAAACAAGCTCGTGTTTGCCTCCGGAAGGGGAGACTCGTCGCGCTGCCAAGAGGCAGGTGGGGCGACGCCCCAATGACGGGGAATAGTCGGTTGGGCACTCGAAGCTCTGCGCTGACCCAGGATATAGCGAGCAGAGCGAGAGATTTTTCCAACAGGAGACCCGGGACGCGAGCCTGCAAAGAAAGGTAGCGTTGGGATGGTAATGCCTGCAGCACCAAACCGCGAATCCGGAAGGGGCACGGAAGAGGGTCGCCTCAGAAGATAGGCAGGCGTAGGCACATGTACCTTATTTTCATCGAGCTTGCGGATAGCAGCAGCGAGCTGGTCGCCCTTCATTCCGTCAAGGAGGAGCTGAGCAACCTCTTCGCAGCGGCGTTCATCTTCAGCTGTGGGTGTGGCCTTTTCTTTTTTCTTTTCCTTATTCTTGTTGTGGACTGGGCGGAAACGGTATTCAGGATACCGCGCCTTGTGTTCAGCTTTGGCGTGCTTGGCCTTGATCTCCCATACACGCTTCTCCTCGAGAGGAAGCGCTCTCCAGCAATTGCCTAGGTACAGCATGAGAATTACATGAAACTATCTGGGTAATTAAAACCTACCGATAATCTTGGACAGCGAACCGTGATTAGTCTCGATGGACCCTGGAACGTGCTTCTGACGGACAAAGTCCGCACGGAACAACATAAACGCGTTCGGGGGACGTGGTATGTAACCTAGCGACCGGCGCTTGCCAGGAGGTACACGTCTCCTGGTGGTCGTTGGGGGAAGCTCTGAAGGAGGGAAGAGCTGCGTCGTGGGCGACGAAGATTCTGGTGTTGGTGAGGACAAGCACTCGTCAGTCTCGTTAAACGTGACTGGAGTGACATTAGGCGCAAATGTAACTGATCGTGGCGAAGGAGTCGTGTTGATACCATAGATGCCTGCCTTTATTGGGTGGAGAGCCGCTATTCATCGTTATCATGAGCATAGAACCAAACCGAAAGCGATCAAGAAACGTACCAATGGCCAAGGATGAACGTCGACGGTGTGAAAGACGGACGGCTGGCATGTCTATAGTGATATGGATACAGTAGCACGGTAGTAGTTGGGAAGCTCCCTAAAGCAGGATACAAAAGAGAGACGGAGGGGGGAACAAAAAGCGCTATTGTGTTGGGCGTTCCTTATAGCTTTTCAGGTAGGGAGTCCGCCCGAAGATTGGTTCTTGTCAAGCGAGCCCAGAGTGTGGGTGCAAAGATTTAATTATATGCACAGGACCAAGAACACCGCCTCTTGTTATTTTAGATTCTAGTGGATGATAATCACGAAATGGGCTGAGAACAGAGAGCTACTGTCAGCGCCTTTCAATGAATAAACATGCGTACCACGGTTCTTCGAGTGTTCAAGGTCCTCGTCCTAGAAGCATCCCTGGATTTAGCTTGTCACTTCCTTTTTGGGTTTCTGTGGTCCGACTCGGTTCCTATAGCGTTCTTCGTTCGTCCTCTCACTTTCAGAATCTCGGATCCGACTGACTCATGGGCGACCTCACTGTCTGCAATTTTATCAACAGAGGACGAGGGAGTGCTTGGCTCGAACCGTGTCTGCTCAGCCCATCACGTCTTGGAACACGTCATTTCATCACTGTAACGTGAATGCTGAAACTTTGCATCTAACGCCCGAGGCATGAGATGCGGCTCTGGCCCGCTCGAGAACCTTGGCGCTTCTCCATCGCCGTTCTGGCGTGCCTCGAGGCCGCACGTTCGCCGAAAATTCCCATTGACCAAGTTCTCGGTGACAAGAAAATTAACAACTCCCACGAAACGATTACGTTCCGACATCCCAAACCTTTGTACTGCATTTGGACGAAAGTTCCTCCCACATCGGGGTGAACGATATTTAAAAGAGGTTTATATGTTGTACAAAATGTGAAGACAATATTTAATATTTAAACTAACATAAAGATGGGTGCACGACTTCAAATTTTGGTGGTGTTTTGTGTGTAATCCAAAATATCAAATATTCACAACCATATTCCCACAGACAATATGTCAACAAACATAAGAAATATAGTCAGATTTTTCATGTCTGCTTCAACTTAAAGTTCAATTTCCATGTAAAACTTTGGAGAAAACTTGAAGTTTTACAGATGACATGACATTAAAACTCGATTTAAATGTCAAGCTTTGGCAAAACTTCAAGTTTTCTCCAAAGTTTTATGTAAGAATCAAACTTTAAATTGAAGCAGACATGGAAAATCTGATTATATTTATTATATTTGTTGACATATTGTCTGTGGGAATATGGTTGTGAATATTTGATATTTTGGATGACACACAAAACACCACCAAAATTTGAAGTCGTGCACCCATCTTTATGTCAGTTTAAATATTAAATATTGTCTTCACATTTTGTACAACATATAAACCTCTTTTAAATATCGTTCACCCCGGTGTGTCCCTGCCAGCGACATGGCGAGTTTATTACCCCCATTTCGCACCGAGTACACAAAGCCTAGCCTTTGCCTCTGAAAAAACAACCGATACAGTTGACATAAAGAAGAATGGTAGGCTACGATTATAGTACCGTACGATAAACTAGAGATGCGCCTATGCATCACGATTTAACTTACAAAGATAAGTCATCAATAAACAATGTGGAACAAACAGGATCATCCGAAGGCGTGATCCGGATCTGAACATGATGGAGAAACCCAAAAAAAGCGAGGGGATGAAACATGATGCATGATGATCTAGAAGAATCAAACATAGTACCCCAGGAACCACAAGAACCAAACAAGGGTGGCAAAGCCAATGCATGGTGGCGAGATGTACCGCGAGCTGGCACTATCGATTAACGGAGCGGCCTGTCCAATGGTGTAATTCAAGCAGTTTAAAAGAGTCGTGTCGACCCCAGAAGGCAACGGCGAGTCCGTGACATTCGGATTACTGTTGAATGTAGCGGAGTTATTGTAGCCATCCAAAGCCAGCACGATGCTGGAAGAGCGGTAGTACTGTATAGCTTCTTCTGGCTGAGGGCCTCCTAGAACGGATGAATTATACGGCGATGGAGATTTCGAACTCGAGGATGACAGATGCGACGAGCAATTGGTGTTGATAGAGTTGATCAAGGAACCAATCGTGCTGTTGTCGGAAAGTAGATGGAAAGTAGAACCGGTGCTATTTGAAATAAAGTCGGCCTGTGCCATCGGTCCGCCGAACCTACTGGTATTGGAAGAATTGCCATACTTTAAAAGGGGAACATCAGTTGACTTCTGGTGCGAGGAGTAAAAATGTTACTTCAGAATCATGGAAATACTGATTTGAAGATCCTCCCCAAACAACCGGCCAGTACCAAAACGGAAATCCTCGGCCTGCGACACCATAGCTAGAGTATCCGGGATATCCGCTACCATACCCTCTGAATAACACCTCAGTGACTTTCGTTCGCAATCAAAAAATCTGTTGACGAACCTTGTACCATATATCTGTGGTCTTATCGCCCCTCCAGCAGTGCGTCCACCAAATAACTGCCCAGCGGGAATTGTTTTAGGTTTCCCACCTCCATATCCGTACGCCGTTGCAGTGCTTTTGCCGCTGGCAGAGCCACCCGTGATTGGTACCTTCAATGTTTTGCCTGAAAAGTCTAATCAGATTTACCACGGGTTTAGCAGTTAGATTAGACGTACCCCCACTCCCTGTACTGCCGCCCTTTCCGCTGCTGCCGCTGCCCTTTCCGCCGCCACCACCTTTTCCGCCGCCACCACCACCTTTTCGGCGACCAACATCTTGGTATCGATGACTCGCGATAAGTGGAATGCGCATTTTGTATGGAAGGAAGAAAATGGAGTGAGGAGAAAGATGAGAAATAGGAGACGCTTTTTATACAACTCTACTGGCCCACGGCGTTTTGGCTGTGGCAAGTATTCTCTAAGAACAATGTAGGCTTATTGGCAGGTTATGGTTGGTTTAGGCCAGCTGGCCATGGTCAAAGTCGGAACTGTGTATTGGAGAAGTAGATGTCAAGATGTCACGCGTCCGTCAGCTGTCACGCTCGCGGACCGCCGCACAGTGGAAGAACAAGACGCGGTCCGACCGCGTCTTGCTCTTCCACCGTGCACCTTCGTGATGGTAGCAGCACTTGAAAGACAAACTATGCTCCGGAGAAACATATGAGAAAACATATGAGAAAACACAGGCGATTCTCCGACTTGCAAAAGCCAAGACAGGACCTGACTCTGCGTTTCTCGTCGCTCATCCAAGTGCACTTCCAGGCATCCGAGTCTGCGCGTACCTCGCGTCAGACTCGGAAGGGTGCACTGTTTTCCGATTACCATTGTTTGGCATCTGATAATTGTTCATAGACCGAATAATAACGAAGTGTCACAAAGCCGTTGTCGCAAGCCCTTGCATCAGTCAAAATGATTTTACAAAGGCTTCGAATGTTATGCGGAAAGCACTCGGCCCTACAGGGAAACAGCACACGAGGGGTACTAATGACAAGTCGCTTATTGGAACCTACCATGCTGCGCCAGCCGAAGAGACCTCGGAATGAATGTGCGAAGCAGAAGGCAGTATCCCCGGGGTTGGTATGTTTCGTGCCCGTCATCAAGCTAGTACGGTTACTTGTGCCGTATTTTACTGGATATGTCAGATCATGGAGGTCTGCATGATATATCTTTCTAATATCCCCTTGCTCGCGTCACTTTGTCAAAACTATGGCGTCCTGCGTTCAAATCTGTCGTAAAGGCCCTCGACAAGGAATGTGATATAGTCGCCGGCCGCATCAAATCTCAGCTACAAGAAATGAATTCTCCTGGGACGCCTTCGAAACACCGTACTCACCCTTCTACCCCGCCACAGAAGTCTCCATCTAAGTCCGCCATGAAAGCCAAAACACAGGATGTTACGCCAGCAAAGCCAACCTTTTAGATTGGTTGAAGATAGTCAGCCGCAGTGGCAGTCGACGGACAGCCATTGGAGCCTCCTAGGCCTCCTGTACGCAAACTTGTCCGAACAATGTTCCTGGATCAGCAGCAGTGGTGCAGCCGAGACCCAAAACTTGCCAAGATCTGCGACGCTACCATAGACCATAGGACGCTGATGATGGGATTGTATCTGCATCCGCTTGAGCAGTATCGCCCTGTTGTTACCCCCTGAGTCGTGTGTGAGCCAAAGTCAGGCTCGTTGCTGATATCATCACAGTTCTAGATCATAATTGCTGTATTCCACTATCCGTTTTCGAGCAACTGGCTCGGGCGTCCATGACATTATGGCGCTGATTGATCGGTCCGAGCTCGAATATATCAGGTGGTGCTGGTATGTCCTCGGTGTTCTTATCAAACCCGACAGCCACATTTGTTATCCAATCTCCCGTAGTGCCACATGGCACGTACGAGCAAAGCTAGAGGTGGCAGGACTGCCGTCATGCAAATGATGTGTTACCTGATCGCCTGCTAAATGTGCCACTAAAGGAATAGATCTTGCCAATACTATTGCAAACAAGATCCATATGATCACGCTTGACAATGCCTTGCAGTGTCTTTGATGTATCCTTGGGTTTGCACCTGCGGGTGATACCGGTACGAGACATGTCTGAATGGCCTGCAATAATAGTTTTGAGCTTTGAGTCTAGCAAAGGAAGGAACGAAAGCGTAAGCGCAAGCGTGATCCTTGATTGGTGGAGCAGGCCGGTCACACGAGGGTGATTCCATGTGGAGCCTTATGTTAGCGTCGAAAAACTCCGCACTTCTGTTACACAGTAAAGGAAATCATTCAAGCTCAGTTGACGGAGAAGAAACCTAATGGGAGCAGGAAGTGACTGGGCCTGCAAACAGGCTTGTCAAGTGCATGAGAGACGCAGGAAGTATCTGGTCAGAGTCATCAAGCAACTAGTCTCCGAAATATGTTCGACGCGGCGGCAGCGCTGGTATTTGTATGTCTGTTGGCGGGACTTTTTCCTCCCGTGAAATTGACGACCCCGATCAAGTTGGGGGGCTATCCGGGACACCAGATTCAAAGAAGTGCGGCACTGCTGGCGAGGTGGTGGTGGCTGTTTGAATACCTTGTCTTGCTGGTGGCATTCGCACGATGACGCTACGGAGCAACATTAAACAAAGAATGAATATTGAACCTGGAAAAGCATGCATATCCTCATGTTTTGCAGGCGTCTATAATGAGCTCCAGGAATGGGGTGCGTGGCCTTGGGGAGAGAAGATCCTGTTACGGGAGCTTTCCTCGCCACACGGTGAGGTGGTACGAGCGAGTTACTGGAATAGTTAGGTCTCCACATCCGAATATTCGCGCTGGACGAGAAATCGCCTAGGAGACGCTACCGGGAATGACCGCAACGTTGGTCCACATTGATGCTGCTTTGTTCATGACCATTGAGCGTCCCTGCGGCGCAATGACGCTTTGGCGCTATCAATGTGGCGGAACAAGATAAACTTACCTGAGAACCATTGAATCGACAATGCCTGTATTTCGAACACGCATACTTGGGTACTACCATCAAGGTGTGCTGTCAGGGTGATATTCAATATCACCATCACATCTGCCAGTGGAGCTTCTCACCCGTAGTGGTAGCGCGTGGCTTAGTCAACAACTGAGTTTCCTGAACAATCCACAATGTAGCAATTTAATTGCCTTTTACGACAATATGTAATTTTGTGGATATTTTTATGCTCAGACATAAATGCAAAACCCGACTGACTTGCCAGTTGTGGCTCCTCGCACTTAAAGTCCAACCGCCATGGAGGTCATTGACATCCCTTCTTCCCCTGAACTACTTCCTACGACATCCAGAGTAACTCGTGTTCAAAGTCAGCAGCCTCGGTCGCAAAAGCGAAGGACACTACCGCCACCAGCACCAAGTCTATGGGCAGAAGAAATCATCGAAATAACAGACTCTGATAGTGAACCCGAGCATAAACCGATGTCCCTGGAAAAGAGGCGCTCAGTCGAAACACATGCAGTAGCAGGTCCTTCGAACTTGCCGGTTATCGGGGCGCCTCTTGATGGCTTGCTTGAGGGTGCGGCTATGCCGGCTGCCGGATCATCTCAGAAACATCTTCGCAAAGACAGAGTCGCTTCCGCTCCGCTGTTTTATTCAGATGATGAGGATGCAGAGTTACAACAGATACCGATGCTGATGCAACAACTAGATATCCCTCCAGTACCAGTGCTTCCACTCGCGCCACTTCCTCAACCCTCCCAACCCTCTGAAACACCGGTGGAGGCCCAGGTTTCAACTGACACGTGTGTTGCTCGTGTCGTTGAGATTGTCCCAGATGTAGAACCCGCACATGTTCTCGGGCTTGCGGAGCAATTCATCCATAACCCAGTCAATGCCGGACAGAACGTCCTAGAGCTTGTTCTCCATTCTCTTTTCGAGGACCCAAATTACCCTAAAGTCGATAGGAAGGGGAAACGGAAAAAGCTCGAAGATGACGAGGAAGGCGCTGCTCGTGGGCAACCTGTTCCTAAGATTGATTTTGGCATGACAGACAGAGAATTTAAGGGGGGCATACATTACTTCGAGCTGGCTTTGGTATGTAACTTTTCTCTTTGTATGATACATTATCCTGATCCCTTAGTAGGAACAGCTTATGGTCGACTTTCCATACGCGCCGAAGCCGTATCTCCGAACGCTCCTACTAAAACGTCGATTTTATGCTCCAACTCATTTGTTTTTGGCTGAGAAGCGGGATCCTCCACCTTATGTTCCGAAATCTATTCCGTCAAGAGTTAGTGGAAAGGGGAGAGAGAAGCACGACCCCGAATTCGAGGCAGAGCGACGATGGCTTCTGCAGCGACAGGATGCACCTGTGTCAGCTGATGTACAGCCGCTTCCTGATCAAACAAATGACAATGATGCATGTGAAGAATGTGAAGACGGTATTGAATGCGGTTGCTGCTTCTCCTCGTACCCATTTGTTTGTTGCTTTCCTCGTTCTCCTCGCAACCATCATCTAACTTCGTGAGTAGGACAAAATGGTCCAGTGTCCGGAAGCACATCTATTCTGCAAAGGTTGCATGTCTTCCTACGCATCCAACCTTTTGGGCGAGCACAATCCCAATATCGTTTGTATGGATCAGTCCGGATGCAAACTTCTCTTTCCGCAGTCCGAGCTGGAACGTTTCCTCACACCGAAGCTGCTTGAGCTGTATCATCGCGTAAGGCAGCGCAAGGACATTGAGGCCGCCGGCCTTGAGAACTTGGAAGAATGCCCTTTTTGCGATTATAAATGCGTGATCGAGAACGAGATGGAGAAGCTTTTTCGGTGTGAGAATGCGGACTGCGGTGCGGTGAGCTGTCGAGAATGTAAGAAGCCTGTACGTATCCAAACCTTCATGCAGAAGAGGGTCTAATTTTCATCATTTGAATAGGACCATTTACCGAAGAGCTGCAAGGGTAACTTCGATTCTGTATCCATTGACTGTTTCACTTATAATGTCCTCCAGAAGTAGAATCAGACAAACACCTTGACGTGCAGCACGTTATTGAGGAAGCAATGAGTACGTTCGCATGATGATCATTAGTGACTTGTTTTGACAATATTTTTCAGCTCGTGCACTGATGCGAAACTGTCCGAAGTGCCAGAAAGGTACGTTCTTACAAACTATTTCAATCGGTAGCTCTAATCACAGTTACACACAGCATTCATAAAAGAACATGGTGTAAGCCTTTTTTTCCCCTTCGACGTGAGACCACATGCTCACCGTGCACCTCAGTGTAACAAAATGACCTGTCCAAATTGTCGAACTGTATCATGCTATATATGCCGGGAGATCATTAATGGATACGAACATTTTAATAAGAACAAATGCCTGCTATGGGATCCGGTAGAACAGCGGCATGCGACTGAGGTATCAGGTTCGGCTGATTATCATGGAACAATTTTGTTGACGGCACCCTATCTGTCCAGGTTCAAGAAGCAGCTAAGAAGGCGATGGAAGAGGTCAAGCGCGATCACCCTGACGTTGATGAGAGTAACATCAAGATAGATTTACCAATTGCCGGTCCGGCTCAGCCAGTGCCCGATATGCATCCACTTCAGCCCATGAACGCTGCATGGGCCTTGCCGCCATTACCGGCCTTACCGAATGCGCATGGTCCAGTACCGAACGCGTATGCGGTACCCGCTTATGGCTTACACTATGCAGGCTACCCAGGAAATATGTTAAATGCCCAAGCTCAGCAACAGATGTTAGAGGCCCAAGCCCGCCAGCGAGTGGCGCTCGCTCAACGTGCCCAGGCTCAAGCACAGTTTCAGGAGCGAATGCTGCGGGCACGACTCGCCCACGCTGAGTTGAGGCGTCAAGCAGACATCAGGGAGGCGCAACGCATTCAGGCCGTTCAAGCCAGACATCACGCGGCGGCGATGGAGGAACTTCGTTTGATGGCTGACGCCGAGAGGGGCAGACACGCTATGTACATACCCCCCCAATTCCCACCAGCTCCTCAACCCGTTGCCGCGCCCAGAAGGTCTCAGAGACACTAAGGAGGGAAACAGTGATTTCTTGTACATTATCTCATGTTATGATAATGTTGCTGCTACCATACATTATACTTAGTCGTATATACCTATAAATTCCTACGTACGCTTTACCAGCGTTCAGCTACGTAGTATACTACTACACGGTGTTCAAGATCAGATTATGTATTTGTATCATCATGGAACTCGTGCGTCCAAAGTTTTTTGCAGTTTGTACAATCTCAGCAAATTTTCCCGCACGATATTACTACTAGTACACTTGAGATCAAATAAGTCCACAGTGGGGACTCCTGATTGTCTGCGGAAAGAATTCATGATGAAAAGAACTCATCATTCGTGCCAATGTAGATCATACAGGTCTGGACTGCTGCGCGTGGTAAGGATGGTAAATTAAAGTCTCGAAACGTGGCGGCGACGTTGATGAGACGCTGAATTTGATCCTTAGATCTTACATCCACTAGTATTTGATCATAGTGTCATAAGTATTCAGAAGCGGCGAATTTTCTGGCCTAACTGTTCGTGTAGAAAAGGGATTGCGCGGAACAGTCGAATTTTCTGGCCTAACTGTTCGTGTAGAAAAGGGATTGCGCGGAACAGTCGAATTGGAGGAATATGTACTTCTCGCGGACATCTGTGAAGCACCTGACAGTCAGGCAAAAGTGGGAGCACTGTCAAGGTTCAAACGTTCAAGAATCAAGATGCTTCAAGTGCCCGGGCTGGTCAATGTAGCATCCGAGTCGTTCATGATTTTCTTAGTGGCTCAAACACATCATAATTATTAATCATGACAGCTATTTTACTACTGCCCTCGAACTTTCTTGAAGCGATACTATTAGTAAGTAGCATATAGTACTTAGTACAAACAGTTTGAAAGCTACAGCCCAAATTTCTTATAGCATATTACATAGTTATGTTCGCTGATGCGGCTACACGCGGGTGTGTGAATAAACATATCTACCTTTGACGTTTGCACGAGGAAGGCGCCGATTTCTAATCAAACAGGAATAAAGCCAACGCTGCGCCAGTACCCGATCCATTTAGCTACATCCTTAGTTCCCAGTGGGTTTGAGGCCATGGATCGTAGTGTCGGAGACTCCTGCAATGCCTTGGCGCACGAGAGCTGCGGCTCTAAGAAGTTCTCGGTGTTCGTATTCCTTCTCCGCATGGTATACTTGAAAAAGTCAAGCAACCTCAGCGCAGGATTTTTTTGCAAATATTCGCCTGTTTGTGATGACGCCTGTTTCTCCAAAGAAGCGAGCCATTGCGTATAGGGGACCAATGGAACGTTCATGATGCGAGCAGCTTCCTGCATCGGAATAGTCCATGAAACAGGACTTGGATGTGCCAAGTGATACACGCCAGGGGGTGAATCAAGCATTTCCACCATAGATGTTGCCGCCACATCAACTGGAAGCCAAATTACAGGCTACATAGGTCACCAATCAGTGATAGTCGGATGATAATGCAGAAAACTAAACTCACATTGGCACGGTTAGGTAAGACACCGAGAGAGAGGCCTGATTTGATCATGGATGGTATCCATTCCGTTACTTTCCAGTAACCCTTGCGCCCCCCAGTTAGTTGCCCCAGGCGAACAATCGTTGGCTTCAGTCGTGTAGCATCAGCTGCCGCCGCCAATACGTGCTCTGCGACCCATTTGCTTTCGATGTATCCCGCGCCCACAGATATACTAGGGTCATTTATAAGAGCCTCTTCTACAGTGCTCGACGATGTGAGACCTGCCAAAACGTCAGGGATATGGTACATGTTAAATTACGTAAAGTACTTCACCAGTTAATACACCGACTGTGCTTGTGAAAAGCAATTGAGGCGGAACTTGCCAGGGCGAGGAAATGGCGAAGTCCACCAAGTTCCGCAGACCGTGAATAGCGTGATCAAATGCAGCGAGGGGAATGATGAAGTCCATTGGCCATGCTACAAGTTTCTCAGTACGAAAGCAACAGGAAGTAAGGAGTTCCTTACCAACGTGAACAATGTGGGTGACGCTTCGAGCCATCTAGAACAAGATGAATCTCACTAATTCGTCTTAAAAAGCCAGTGCTTACTTCATTGAACATGTCAGTTGACAGCCCAAAGTAATCGTTGTCTAGAGTGCCCTCCAAATATACGACCTTTTCTGTTTCCAGTCCCGTCAAGTCCAGGGACTGTGCCTGGAAAATATCTTGGTGACGTTCCAACATAGTCGGAGCTCCGGGCTTGGTACGATTGAGAAGAAATATGCGAGTGATTTGTGGTGCATGGAGTAAGCATTCAAGAAGGTGTGCGCCCACAACTCCTGTGGTACCGGTTATGAGAACAACGCAGTCCCGTGAACTGAGAGAGGAAGGTAGCAGTGTCTTGGGGCTTTTGAATCCAGACGTGTACTTTGCAACCAATGACCTCATCTCAGATACCTGGTAAAGCTCAGATGCGCTCCTCTGCTCCACTTCGGTGAGTGCAGACAGCCGCTGGTCATCTAATCGCGCTTCTAGGCTCCGAAGGGTCACGTTCGCAAGGAGCTGGGTTTGGCTGATAGAAAAAAAGGGATTCAAGGCGAATGATAGCCTTGCAGCAGATAAGGAATCCAGACCATACACCGTTAAAGGGACATCGGGAGATAAATCTTCGCGCGCAATGTCCAGGGTGGCGCACAATATGTCGCCTATCGAAACACTGTCTTTTGAAGTTGATGCTCCGTCTTCCATAATCGTTCGCTCGGGTAACAAGTGACTATACATAGGAGAGTTTCCAAGGTTCACGCAGACCGCTTCCCAGTCGAAATCCGGAATGTAAAATGAGGAAGGACCATCAGCAAGTTTTTGAATGCCTTCCTCGATGAATTGGAAGATCCCTAATAGAATATGATGTCATTTTTCGCGGTCTGGACAGAGGGCAACTCACTCTGAGATGACATCCCCCAATCCGTCAAGTGTTTGAACTTTGTCGTGCCCGATGTAGCGACGAATGAGTCTGTGACTGCAGGAGTTACGATAGAGAATGCGTGTGACATTGTGCGCAGTCTGCCGTCCAACATAGTGTTTGCCCTGAGGAACGTGAGCAGTCAATTTACGCGCACAGCTCAAGAGACGTACGCAGCATAATTAGTTTGACCTGCATTCCCGAATAGTGCCGACACTGAGGAGAATGAAATCAAGAAATCCAGCTTGTTCATGTTAATTGTGTGACATAGCACCTCCAAGGCTCTAATCTTAGGATCGAAGGGCGCATCGAAGTTCTCAGCGGATAGCCCAGAAAAGAGACCATCCGCCAAGACCACGGAGAGTAACATGCATCCCCCGAGTGGACTCTGAAGTTGTTCCACCAACGCTTTCATGCCAGGCTCGCAGAGGGCATTGATTGCCTCGATGCGCAGATTTAAATCAGGCAGGCTCTCGAGATATGCGATGATGCGCAGAGATGCAATGTCACCCCTGCGCTGAATTCCGGCGCGCCCGGATCGCGAGGTTAGAACGATTTGCCGAGCCCCATTCTAATTGGTCGAGTTAGCACGATCAAGGTGAAAAGGAATATCCTAACCTTGTACATCCACTGTGCAATCTGAAGTCCAAGGCTGCCGAGACCTCCCACCAGTAGATATGTCTTCTTGTCGCTGAAGATATCTTTCTTCACATGGACAGAATCACCAGGCGTAACAGTTATGATCTCGCTGAGGTTGCACATAGGAATCTTGAGTTCGTTGCCGGCTATATTTGATCCAAGACGAATAGCGTGGCCAATCAACCATGGGTCGCAGGCGAGCAGAGACTGCAAGCCTTTTTTAGGATGCTTCCATGGAAACATCCTCCCGTTAGCCGTCAAGAGGTGTGATAAGAGGTGAAGTGTTGCCGTGTCTTTGTATTCAGAGACGATGATACTGAAATGACCATCAGGAAGGCAGCTAATTTCGGAGTCCGTTGCATGTTGCGTTAGAGTAGTGACGCGAAAGCCTTGGAGAACGTAGAGTTGAACAACCAGCATGCTAGTCTGAGTATCTGCATGTGTCACAAGGATCTCTCCACGGAATCTTCCCGGGTTCTCAAAATATGCAGAACCAACGGCAAGGACTGATACGGCAAAGGCGAGAACAGGAGGTCCCATAGATGCGTCAGCATCCAGCGCCACAGGAGCATCCACCATGCTATCCAGTGGTGATACGATGACATTTCCAACAGGTGAAGCCGATATCCCCATGACACCTTTGTGCGAGCTGCCCAAGGAGCCAACGAAAGTCCATATCTGATCGTCTGATCGGTCAACACTTTGCACATGCACGACGGCCGAATGACAATCCGAAGGGGGAGGGGATACATGAACAACTGCAGAATTATCGAGCTGCCATGGTTGGTGGAAGTTGAAAGGAGAGACCTTTGTCGGACCCTCGCAAGGTGTTATTCTTGGGACATGTACCAATCCGGATGCGTCCACCACAAGCTCGGTCTCCACCTGAGACATCTTAGATATAAACTGAACTGCCCGCCTTATGCTTTCATCGTCCCAAACCGAGTCGAACACTACAACCCAAATTGTCCACAAAAGATATTCCTTCCGTAAGGATCGCACGAATCCGACAGCCCCATCCCCGTCACGACCAGCGTGTGCCGTAAAATAGATGGAGTACGGAACGGTGGCGTCCCGTGCAGATAATAACGGCTGAAGTTCCATCTCTTTTCCATGCTCGTAAGTAATAACGTTAAGCAATGACAACGAGGAGGAAGTTCCAGCATCTGTGGCCACTAGGTCCATTGAGCTATTTCTGGTTTGGTCATCTGCTGTAAGTTCTTCCGGGGTCGGGTAACGGCATGAAGACAGGTCGAGTGTGATGGGCTCATGCACTAAATCGAATCGACATCTCGGCTCGTATAGAGAGGACTCCCCATGGAGGGTGACTTCGAATGATTGCATCGTGCACAGATGATTTCCGTCTTCATTCAGAAGGGCGACATCATATACCAGGGACTCTGCTTTACAATAAGTCACCGATAGAAATTTCGATGATAAACAGACTCACGAGGTGTCCACTGGCGAAAAACAACATGAGCATAGAGAGACCGCGGGAATGGGGACGTAGTAAGTGTTTCGTAGATTATCAGTTTTTGCAGACGAGAAGGAAGATAATACAAGGTTTTGTCGGTGAGATGGGTAAAAATCGGATGGACCAGGATATGTATCGCGGAGTCGAAGATGACGGGATGGATCTTGAACATCTCCAGCCTATTATTTTTGTCGCATAAACATCTCGCCAAAACAAAAGGAATCATCATACCTGGGGAGGTCCCCGACGTCACCACGAATTTGTACTAAAGCTTCGTCGTGCCCTTTGTTAGTCCCCCGGTAGCAATCCAATACCCTTTGGTAATCTGGTCCATATTGAGCGAAGTGCTCGAGCCCATCATAGAAGCCTGTGATAGTGCGGTGAGTGACAAAGCCCACAGCAATTTTTATAACGGACCTTCTACGCTAACTTGCGTGCAGCGTTCCTTTACTGCCTGAATGTCCACGGCGGGTAAGGCTGGAGTTGGAGAATCAAGAGATAGGTAGCCCTCAGCATGCAAACGATCATACTAATCGTTCGTGAGTTATAGGGCGAAGAATGGGAAAGTTTCACGTACTTGGAGCGGTGGACCGGACGATTGTGATGGATTTACTAGAGCAGAACGTACTGACCAACGAGGACCTTCAGTGCATATATCAACTGGCACAGGTTGATCTCCAGATAAAGATAGCATGAATAAGAATTTGACATCCCACAATTGGCTTGCGCCAAATTCCAATGCCTGGAAAACATAGGCTGAGTACATTATCCTCAGAATTCGCAAGTGAGCACTTACCATTTCAAGAAAACCTGCAGCGGGCATGATGGGCTCGCGTTGAATCACATGTTGAGCCAGGTAAGGGTGTGTCTGGGCGTTAATACGAAGCTGGGAATAATTTAACGGTCCGTTACGAGGCTGACAAATTCTCTTGATGGAAGGAGAAATTGGGTACAAGGGGAGCTTCTTGCGGGAAAAGGGGTAGGCAGGCAGTTTTGGGGCATCTGCTACGACGCATCCATTGAGAATGTCGAAGTCGATACAGCAATGTCCAGCAACTGTAAGCTTGCCCAAAGCCTCAAGAAAAGCGATCACGTCTCCTTGATTGGCCTTGGGCCTGCGCAAAGGACAGACGACAGTCGTTGTCTCGCCGCCGAGAGCTACGAGATAATTAGCGAGAGCTGGGTGAGGTCCTATTTCTAAGAAGTCCGGAGAACCTATTTCGCGAATTATATGATGGATTGCTCCCGTAAATTGCACTGGGCCACGTGTACCAGACCAATAGTATTCCGCACTGAACCGGTCGTGCTTCAGCATACCGCATTCAGTGGAATATGTTGGGATTTGAGGTGGCTGCGAAGGATAGCGATCGAAGATTTCTGTTACCAACCGCATAAATTCGTCACGACAGGCGTCCATCAGTCTGGAATGCACGGGAACAGCGGTATTTAATCGCTTTGCGAGAAATCCTGCAGCCTTTGCGTGTTTGACTGCGAGGTCGATATCAGTAGATGATCCCGATAGGGTGATGGCGTCAGGAGTGTTGTAGCAGCCAACATCTAAATCAGCCTTGCCCTGTTCTGTGTATATCTGAGATATAATTTTCTGAGCCTGTTCAGGGGAGCATGAAACTGCCGACATTGCGCCTTGAGAGCCTTCGACGATTGTCATGGCCCGTGCACGTGCAATTGCAAGCTCCACAGCCATGGCTTTAGAACCTGCACCAGATGCATATAATAGGGCAGTCTCTCCTGCAGAGTGGCCCACGATCACGGTAGGTTTCATCCCAAGACTCACAAGAGAGTCGAAAGTAGCAATTTGAAGCATGGTTAGAGCAGGAAGAGTCACAGAAATAGGCCAGATATTGCCGAGGACTTCTGTGGAACCAGTTTGTTGAGCGAAAAGACCAGTCTGTGCGATGAGTGAAAATCCAGTTGCAAGCTCGTGTATCTTGTCCATGTCAAGTATACTCCTCTGGAAGACAGTGCAGGAGCTAAATAATTCTCTCCCCACTGACGAAAATCAACATTAAATTATGGAATACTTGGAAAGTCTCACTTTCAAAGTGTTGGGGACCCTGTCCCGAAAATACAAAGACGAGTGGAGGAGGAGTGCGGGGAGCGAGGACCGGCTCAGTGAACCGAGGGGAATTCGATGAAGTAACCGCATTTTTTTTTTTTTTTTTTGGTTCATCGTTTATTGTCCGTTGGGGCATAGCCCTATGGTAGACAAAACTTGTGAGTATTTACTGTAATATACTATTTGTATGCGGTTTTGGTGGTGTACAATCATTGGACCAGGTGAAACACGAGGTCGGATAAGGCCAGCTAAAGGCGATATATGGGGGGAAGGATTGTTCAGTCTTCTTCGTCATCTTCGTCTACGGGTGGGGTGACATCGCCGAATATCTGTTCCATCCTGCGCGTGCTCGCTATGAAGCGGAATAGTGGTTTAATGCACTTTGGGTTGTTCAGCAGGTTCTTAAGATGGTTGGTCTGCGGGCCGAGTTCGATCTGAAGGGTGTGTCGTTGTCTTGTGTACTGTGGGCAGGTGATGATGAAGTGATGGACCGTTTCCTCACGTTGTCGGCACTGTTGACAGATCGGACTGGGTGCTTTGGCAATGCGGTGAAGGTGTTTGTTCAGGGGGGCGTGTCCTGTTCGGAGCTGAAAGAGAAGGGAGGAGTGTCGTCGCGGGAGTTTTGCAATCAGTTGCGAGAAGTGTTTCGAGGGAGCTGTTGCATCGATTTCATGGAGGCGCTTGTATCGCGGTGAGTCCTTCATGATCTGTGACGATTCTTCTTTGATGATGGTTCCGAATTGCTGTTTCAGTGCCGATTTGCTGATTGGGAGGGGCATCAGGGTGTTCGTTCTCGGGGTGAGGAGAGATTTTGGGAGTTCGTTCGGTGCGCTGTTATCTCCTCGTGCTGCCATCTTGGCGTGTTCATCTGCCGCTTCGTTGCCCGGTATACCATGATGTCCTGGGGTCCACCGCACTATTAGCTTGCGTTCGTCGTGCGCGGGTATGAGTTTGCGCAGGTCATCGTGAAATTTGTCCATGAGGTAGTGGCCAGGTTTCGAGACGAAGGCTTTGGTGGCCCATATGGCCGCTTGGTTGTCTACTCCGAGGGCCATGGATCCCGATCCTCCTTCCTCTTTCAACAGCTCTATGGCCAGTATCATCCCCACCATCTCTCCCTCGTAGACCGTGTGTTCCTGGTCGCTTCCCAGGTACACTCTCTTCGTCCTTTCTACCTCGCCGTTCCTTAGCAGTACTGCTGCTCCTCCTACTCCTCCGTCCACTGCTGAGCCATCCGAGTATACTCGGAGATCTTCTTCTGCGTATTCGTCGTCTTTGACTGCCGTGGCTATATCCTCTGCGATTTCCTGTGTGACGTCCGGGGCCCACTTGGGGTAGTGTCGTATCGGCTCGATGGTTTCCACCGTGTGCGGGTTGAGGCGGAATTCGTTGAGTAGGCGGTGTAGAGGTGATGGGTGCCTTTTGCAGCTTGCGAAGTCTCTTCTGGTACACGAATTGTACGCTGTGCGGATACCCTTATGAAGGGGGTGCGACTTGGGCATGGTGATCATGCACAGGGTGGCTCTGTGGCACACTTTGCGGAGTAGCTGTTGAAAGGGGAGTATGTTAGCATGTGCGTCTAAGAGGTCAGTGGCGGTGGTTCTCATTCCCCCTGTTATCATGGTGGTGGCCATTCGTTGAACTCTGGCCATTTTCGAGGCGAAGCCTCTCGCTCCCCTTCCTGCATTCTTCTTTCCTCTGCCTTTCGAGACGAGTCCGGAGCACCAGATATCTGCGGCGTAGAGCATCTTGGGGATGACAACTCCTTCGTATAGCTTTTTAAGTAGTCGGCCGTGGATTCCTTTCGTTGCGCGTGTCATGCGTTGACACGCCATTGTGTACTGAGTCCCTTTCGCTAAGGCATAGGTAGCGTGTTCCTTGAATGTTAGCTCGTCGTCAACGATGATACCTAAGAATTTGTGTGATCTTGAGGGCTGAATGGTGTGATTGCGAATGGTGATGGGTGGCTTAGGGATTGGGATGGTCTTTCCGCGTCGGGTGGGGTCTGCTATGCGTCGTCTCGATAAGCACAGTAGGGCCGTTTTATCTAGTTCGAAGTCAGCATTGTGGTCTCTACTCCAGTCTAAAGCACCCCCTGGTTTCTCCATCATGTTCTTGAGTTTGCAGTTGGCATCTTCGTAGCTTGCTCCTCGTGCTGCTAAGGCAATATCATCTATGAAACCTAGACTAAGTTCTCCTCGTCGCGGGTTAGGGTCAGCTACTCGAAGGACAGGCGAGTTGTAGAAAAGAAATCCTATCACAGATAGTGGGCAACCTTGGTCAACTCCGTTTGATACATTGAATAGATCAGAGCGATAGTCATCGAAATGGAGGGTTGTTGATCTGTTGTTGAGTCGTTTGCGGTACCAGTCAATGTATTCTAGCGGGATTCCGGCGTGTCGCATATTGTGAAGCATACGGTTGACAACCACACTCGGAAAGGCCGCCTTAACGTCTAGGAAGAGTATCGAAACGAAAGGATCTGATGAGGCCCATGCGTCCGTCGTGAATTTGGTGAGTAAGTGTAGCGAGTCAGTGGTGGATTTGCCTGGCCGTCCTCCGAAGTGGGTTGGGGGGAGGAGGTTATGGTGTTCTGCAATATAAACCAGGTCGTCAGCTACGCAGGATGAGAGGATCTTACCCATGGTGTCGAGTAGCGTGATAGGACGGTATGCCTTTGGCAGGCTGTAGTCTGGTCTGCCGGGTTTTCGGAGTACCACTGTCGAAGATAGTTTCCAGTCTTCTGGGTAGTGTCCGAGTTCAAACGTTGCGCGGAATATGGGGCCCATGTATGGTACAAGTAGGTCAGCACAGTTCTTATAAACACAGTTACATACGCCATTTGGTCCTGGCGCCTTATAGGGGGAGAGTTTGGCTATGGCTCGGTGAATTTGTTCGTTAGTTATGGGTGCGAACTCGCAGATGGGGGGGTTGTAGATAAAGTCGGGCTCAACGTGCTCGTCCTCGGGAGGTTGCCTGAAGAAGACATCATACAGTAGCTTGCTCTTCTTATCGTTGTCTTGAGTTGCGTTGGTGCCTCTTGGGTCGGTAGGGTCCTTCAGTGTCTTGATCCGCGTGTGCATTTGATCCTGTGGGTTACTAGCCGTGTAGCGGTGAAAGTCCCAGATGTTTGCTGGCGTGATGGCTTCGAGCCACTCTTCCCAGTGTTCCTTCTTGGCTTTCTTGATATTTTCGGAGAAGCGGTTGCGGGCTGTACGAAACTCCTCATGGATAGGGTCCTGGCGCTGGGCTAGCTGGTCTCTGGCCTTCTTGCCGAGCTTGTGTACCTGTTTGCGTTCCGTGCTTAGTTCGTTCGTCCACCACCTCTTCACGTAGGGTGATGGTTTGGACTTAGGGACGTGTTCTTCGATAGATCTTGCAATGGATTGGGTTAAGTGGCTGAAGAGAGTTTGGAAATCATCTATTGACTGAATGTTAGTGGGAGCGGGAATCATTTCTAGTTCGGATGCGAGAGCTTCTCTGAATTTGTCCCACTCTACATCTCTGAAGTTCGGTCGTTGTTCGATATTGATGCGTTCTGGTTTGAGATCTAAGGTGCTGATAATTGGGAAATGGTCGGTTTTTACAGGGCGAAGTTGGTATTCTACGGCGCATTTGGTAAACATATGTTCAATGCCTGCGGAACAGAAGACGTTGTCCGGGCGTGTGTGATTTTTCGTGTTTGAGGCTTCGAGGGTGGCGATACCGTGAGGGAGGGTCTGTATGAGTGCATATTCGGCTAGGAGATTAATAAGTATGTCCGCAGCGTCTAGATTCGCTGCGGTAAATAGGTGGGAGTTGCATGTTGGTTCCCACATGGGATGGTGACGGTTAAAGTCTCCCATCCAGACCATGTGGGTGTTGTCCGTTCTGATGTCGCCGTGAGCGACGTTTTCGGCTATCATGTGCCGTTCGAGGAATTGGAGGGTGCGGGAATGGTCACAAGCGTTGTAGATATTGTAAATGCGTACCTTTCCAAAATTCCCGTTCAATTCAATTGCGGTGATGTTGGACGAGTCGAGCGGGATGATGTGCCAATTGTTTTTGGACAGTTTCTTGTTGACGAGTAAGATAGATTGCGATCGTTCGGGGTTCGAGTGATGATTGGTGGGGTATATGACGTCCCAGTAGCGTCTGAGATTGGAGGCGTTAGCGAGGCCTACCTGGTTGAGAAAAGGTTCCTGGATGCACGCGAGGTCGTAGGTGTTGGGGTTGAGGTTTTGTAGCATATGTTCCCATGCGGATGAGGATTTGCGTAGATTTTGTTGCCAGATTTTGAAGTCGGTGTGGGGTTGTGGTTCGGTGTGGTTGTCCTGCATTATTCAAAGCCGGTGAAGGGGGGGCTTTCGAAGTTGGTGTCTGGGGTTGATGGCGGGAACCAGAGGGGTGTTGTGGCGGTAGATCCTAGCGGCGTTTGGATTGGAGGATGGGGAGGTTCATTTGGCGTGTTCTGGGTCTGTGGTTGAGAGTTCAGCCAGTTGCTCATCAGTCGCGCTTGGGAGCCCATTCCCACTGGGATGCGGTTGGGGTTTTCTCGAGGAGGGCGTCTTTGGGCTGGTCGTTGTTGTTGTTGTTGTTGTTGCTGTTGCTGTTGTCGCTGAGGCTGTGGTATCTTCGTTAGTAGTCGTCCGTAGTTCCCGTGGGTGTTGAGGTCTGTGGCGGGTTGCGTCCATGGCGTCTGCTTCGGGGGTTCGTTCCATTGTTCAGTGTTGCTACCTGTTGAGTCCTCCCAGGTGAGTGGGTCGTCAGTTGGGAAGTATCGATATTTGGCGTCGTCGGAGTGGTTCTTGAAGTTTTCCCATTTGCTGATGAAGGTGGGGCATTCTCGACTCCAGGATGCGTGGCCCTGGCAGTCACAGTTAGCACATTGATAGTAGTTGGGGTCATCTACTTTGCAAACGGCCGTGCGGTGTTGTGCTCCGCATGTTCCGCATGTGTCGTGTTCCTGGGTACATTCTGCTGCAACGTGGGGTGCGTCGTAGGACTGGCATTTGAGGCAGCGGGTTGGTTCTGGTAGTAGCTTGCGTCCATAGACTTTCTTGCCTTCAATCGAGATACCGAAGCGGAGGATTTGGTTGGCGTTTTCTTTGGATTTGAGGGTGATGATGGCGTGTGCTGTCCGTTGATCTGGTTTCCGGCGAGTGATTGGCTTGATCCATCTCGCTTTGGTGATTGACCCTTGCGTGAGGCCTCCTTTTGTTTCTACTTCTGTGTTGGCGTGTATCGAGCTGGGGTTGTAGGAGATGGGTATGTTTTCGACCAGTATGTTGAAGGATCGGTCTTTGACTGTTGCGTTGGATCCGAAGTTGGTCGCGAATTTTCCTCTGTGAGCAGGGGTATTGAACCATAGGACGGATTCGGCTGAGTCGAGTTCATATAGGATTCCTCCATGTGGGAGGCGTCGCGCTGATCGGAAGGTTAGTTCTGGGGGGATGACGACTCCGTCTTTTTCTACTAGTTTGAGTGTTAGTTTAGCTTTTGCCACAAGCTCAGCTTCAGTGAGGCCTCTTAGCGTGTCTATCTCGCCGAATGAGCGTCTGTCTATAAGGATTTGTCTTGCTTGTGCGTCGCTACGAGCTAATATTTTGGTTAGTGCGGGGGGAGCGTTAGTTCTGACTGCGGATGCATAAGTTCTTGTCCCTTCAGGACGTGTGGCAGTCGGATGGTCTTGTGACGCGGTAGCAGCGTTCAAGACAGCCTTTTCAATGCATTCAGACGAGTTGGAGAGATTGCCACGTAGCTCTGTGGCTGCACTTTCTAGAGCCGTTTTGTGGGCCTCAGTGAGTTCAGCTATTTTCGCGGCTTTTTCTTCTAGCTGTGCAATGGGACCCTGTATGAGGGTTGTGACTTTTTCAATGAGTTTCGCTGCGTCAAGGTTTTGTTCCGCTTCGATAAGCAGGATTGCGATGGCTCGAAGAATGTCGACATGTGTTGCGCCTAGGGCCGCAGTGACGCTAAATTCTAGTAGGGCGTGGGCCGTTTGTTTGATAACATTGCAAGCGACGGGGAGATTGAGTCCATGCGTCAAGAGTAACTTTCTGGCTGCAGTTTGGTCTCTGACTTCGGATCTGACATCGGAGCCAGTTAGATGATCTATTATTTCTTTACTTATTGATAAGAGGGGTTTGTTTGCAGTAGTCTTTCGGCCTCTAGTGGTCGCAGTTACTGGTACGTTTTGGTTAGCATGGTTGAGTGGCGTTAATGCCATGTTTTGTAGTTTTTGTTTGGGATTTATTTTATATGTTTAGAAGCTAGTAGTGAAAAGAAAAAGAGAAAGGAAAGAGGAAATGGAGAATGTGAAGGGGCGAGGGGGACGCCGAGGACGTCGAGGACGTCTTTGTCGCCGTTGGGCGCAAAGGCTTGGTTGAAATTTTTCGGGGTCCTTGAGGGGTGCCACTTGGTGCGGGTCCAAGAAGCGTTTTAAGTAACCGCATAAGAACGCCAAGGCATGGACCTGGATCGACGTCCGAATGCCGCTGCTACAGAGGGTAATTTTTCACTATCTATGGCTCGTATAGACTCGCCTACGGCTGTTGTGGAACGTGGAGAAAGGCCACCCGCCACCAAAAGACAAGAAGCTTGAATGGCATCCAACCGCCAGAACGGCGCTACAGGATCAGCTGTGGGAGGACCTTCAACAACACAATGACCATTGGCACCGCCAATTCCGGAACTCGCCAACGAGATCAGCGAGCGTCCAGTAGTGGATTGGCAAGGTAACGAGGTTGGCGATAAGGTGACACGAAGGTGGCAGTCCTCCCAGTGAATAGCCGGATTAGGTTTGAGGAGATTGACATTGGGAGGGATAATTCCTGACTGAAACATGGAACAAACCTTGCACAGTGAGGCAAGAAACGCTGTAATCTCAAGGTGACTAGGCAGAAGGAAAATGAGAAAAGTGGATTATTGTGATACCGTCAACATACCCTATGTTTCCTTTCACACTGCCTATATAGAGCTCTTTGTTATCATTCTTCAAGAAGCTCTCTCCAACCCAGTTGGCTTCCGTTGGATCGCCAATTGCAGTTCCTAGGGTCATACACCATCAGTAAAAGTGGGGACCTTAGATTCTTGAACTAGCCTGTGGCATGAAGCTCGATGAAATCGACTTCGTGCGGCTGACGGCTAGCTTGTCTAAAGGCTCTCCGCATTGCATCTCTCTGAGCATAGGCTACAGGGGAGTTTGCAGGAGCGAGTGAACCGGACGAATTGATGCCAGTACCTAGAATCTGTGAAAAATGAGAACGATAATCTATGTATCATCAAGAGATAGCGCACAGTAGCATAGATGTGATCATGATCGAGGAGAGCCTTGTCAAGCGGTTTTATGACCACCACAACGGCACCCTCTCCTCGAGAAAATCTTAAAATGATTATTAATCAATGAGTCGGACAGATCTGCAAGTCACCTCACCCATTAGCAGAGGCATCAAAAGGCTTGCATTTGCCATCTGGAGCGAGAATCCCACCTTGACTGTATGCCAGCCAATCTATAAACCTAGCAAGTTGCAGCGTTTCAACCTTCAATTTTGAGAAATGCTGCTAAAATAAATCTTGCCTATGATTCAACTGACAACCACCCACAAGCGCCGCGTCGCACTCTCCATTGCGTACAGCCTGAACAGCAAGGTGGAAGGCCGAAAGACTGGAGCTACATGCAGTATCGGTTGGAATGGAAGGTCCACGTAGGTCCAGGTGGTATGACACACGATTGGCAATCATTGAAGGGAAATATGCCAATGAACCACGGGCTTAGGTTTCATCCTGGGATACTAGGGGTGAGCTGGTGAGACATAACACAGGTATAACCAACCTCGCCGGAAATCATCCAAACGTCATGGGCGACACTTGCCATGTAAGCGCCAATGTTCTTTCCTCGATAATCAATTCCAGAGTCCAATAAGGCCAGGAACGACAGCTCAATGAGCTTTCGCGTTCCAATCGTCATCGTCCTAGCGTCCTTACTGCTGATTCCGAATTCAATATGATCGAATAAATCTAAATCTTTCAAGAATGTGCCATGTGTGGCAGCCACTTCATCGATATTGACTCCCTTAAGAGTAGCTGTTGGGGCAGATTATATCTCTATTCTTGTCGTACAATCCCCCCACTGATATCATGCAAAAAATAGGCTTATGCAGAACTATGTGCAAATATCCGTTCTCGTGATCATCCCTATCACTCACCAGCTGTTACATCAGTGAATTCATGAGTCCTTGATTTTGTAGCCGTGGGAAGTATAAGATGATATCATTTTGCTACGGCTGAATATACCTATGTATACAGCAATAAATATTAGTTATCGGTACATAGCCATGAATCTCTGAAAATTCATTTTACCATGAGGAGTTCGCAACAAGATTACAACATTGCGCCGTTGCAGCAATCAATATGCAATAGCATGGTTAAGTTATATTTGTTGACTCATGCCATGTTCCCTCATTTATGTTTTAAACTACCAAGTGATATAAGACTTTATCGTGGAAAGAACCGTTAGCACTTGTAACCTAATTTATATTCTTATGAGAGCTTCAACCAGCGAGGTATGATAGTGTAATTAGGTACCGTTTGTTGAGCAACATCATATTACCTCATTTATTTTTGACTTACAAAACTATATAGATCGGTTCAAATATTGCGTGAATTACAATGTCATCCAAAATCATGCACGTGACTATCACCTCAGCCTCAAATTTTACCTTAGAATTTTCGGACAACCTCAAATCATGTGACCAGCGCAAGTGGTTGAAATTGATTTGTCATTGTTTGCGCAGGACGGAAATTTACACGCAAGTTCCTTTCAATCCTTCTTTCACCGCTACTACCACCACCTCTCGACTCAGCATCTTCATTCCTCCCATTTGTGGTGGTCCCTCCCTGGCCTTTTCCTTGTGGTACCTCCTTGGCCGTTCGTGGTGGTTCCTGCCTGGCTGTTCGTGGTGGTTCCTCCCTGGCCTTTCCTCATGGTTCCTTCCTGGCCGTTCGTGGTGGCCCTTCCTTTCCTCATGGCCCTTCCTTTCCTCGTGGTTCCTTCCTGGCCGTTCGTGGTGGTCTGTCCTTCCCTCATGGTTCCTTCCTCTGGCCGTTCATGGTGGTCCTTTCCTTTCCTTTCCTCGTGGCTCCTTGCTGGCCTTTTTTCGTGGTTCCTTGCTGACCTTGGTCCCTCCTTTCATTCATCTCTCCGCTATCTTTTCCTGTTTTCTTTTTGTCCTGTAACTACATATGTAGTATTTAAATATAAATAAAATTAATTTGCTTCACAAAACGAGTGCTGAGGATGAGAATAATTTGGTACTGGTGACAAAATGACAGGTTGTTGTAGGCAATCTGTCATGCTGGCGCTTTTGGTAGTTCTGTCTAACTTACTCCAGGTAGTATCATTCTCGCAGATATCATGTAAATTTTGCAATTAGATAAAGCATTGTAAAGCTTTATATTTTCACGTCAATTATTTGATGCTTCGGAGTTGTGAACCTCCCTTTCGTTATGGCATTTCATAACATTTTATACGATAATCAGGGACGCGTCTTTCCTCTATAAGGTCAAACATAACAATGTGATTGTCGATAGCAAAATTATGCTAGTTCTTGCGATTATGTACTATATATTGTTATTTATTGCTATCTACTTTCCTCACGGGTTCACTGATGCTAGGGATCAAGTCAATGGTTGAACGGTGGCAAGTTAGTGAGACAGACGCACGCATCTATGTTGAATCTATCGCCCGGGATTTTCTCGTAGGCTTCGCACTCGTTCATGAGGAAGTCAAAGAATGATGGGTAGTCAAGGTTGCTTGTTCCACGAGGACCGCTTGGTAGCTCTGCAGAAATGCCGACCTGCCAATTGATGAACGAAAATGTTAGGCAACACCGAATTGATCGGGTACAAGCCTACCAGTGCGACAGGGGGGTGCTCTTGTGAAAAAACCATGATGCTATCTCATATGAGGAAGAGTTATGATGAACTTCAGCAAGTGGAGAGCTTCCTTTTGAACCTCTGTCCATCAGGAAAGTTCGCAGGATAAACCAGACGAATTTCTGATCATTGCCAGTGTAGTTTAACCAGCAAGCCAACGACATTGGTTTCATCATCATCGATTCTGATCGAACTCATCATTGATGGAGCCACAAGCTGCCAGGTGGCCACCGGTTATTATATCGACCCTGGCGGCGGTATTAACGTATCTGAGCTGTTAGAACAAGTGTCAAAGAAATCACGTGGCAGGTTGTTGAACACATGCCACCAGTCGGAAGTTTGTGTAGCGATCATCGATGTCATCACCAAAATTACCGAATCCAGACATCACCTGATATGTTGAATTTTCTGACGCCAACGACACCTGTTATAATAATATCTGACATTTGACCCAGCTTTTTATAATGTAGACCTTGAAGCTTGGGGAACTGGCGCGTCCGCGGCCTTACTACGATAGTATTAGTCCTACCATCTCACAGACCTGTAATACTACCGAAAAGTACTGCCTGTCATCACATACACTTAGTGGTGCCGAAGTCCGGTTCGGTTCGGTTCTTAGGCCTCTAAATGCGAACGCCGAACTGGACCATCGGTCGCGTTCAGGCAAGGAGGGCGAACGCTGGACCGGACCCTTATGAACGCGTTCACAAGCGTTTGGTTCAAGTTCAGAACGCGTTCGAACGCTCGAACGCTACATATAATTTGACAAAAATTGCAAGAAATACATGAACCGTAAATGAGTAGCTAAATTTCGTCCATGGCATAGTGTTCGTGAGCAGCAGCAAACTCAGCTTGAACCGTTGCAGAAATGTGGCCTTGACGGTACCCACTCTTCAATAACTGAAGGGCCTCGAATGTTGTTGGCAACAAACGATTACGGCGCGCAGTCCCAGTGATGCCGCCACTCGAAAAGGCTCGTTCAGATGCAACGGCAGAGCCTTGAATAGCGAGGTAATCCTTTGCAATGCGTGAGATGGTGGGATATTGAACGGAATGGTGCTAAAGGCATAATGAGTCAACTTGCAAGGAAATGCGATGCGAAAAAACTCACACCCCACCACGCCACTATATTCTCAACATCCTCTAATGGGGCAGCAAGGTAGTCGTCAAGCTCCTGGCGAGGTCTTCGATTTGCGGTGTCATTTGCGACACGAGTTTTGACAGCATCGCGCATCCAGCTATGGCCGTATGACCCATGGCGAGCAAGCGAGGCAGGAGCTGCAATAGACGGCTCTGCAGCAGCGGGCGAGGAGTTGTGATGATAATATTTGTCAAAAACCTTCCGCAAGCTTCTCATGCCCTCGTCGAAGTCGTGAGGCTCCCATTTACCCTTCGCATATGCCACCTTATAGTTAGGATCAAGCGCTACATTGTGCATTAGATAGGGCATCATAGTAAATAAAACACATACCGAGGCAAACAAAATAAACATCAGTTTCGTCAATCTTGTGGTACCATTTGCGAATATTGTCGAGGCCAGAGTTGATTGCGGATGAAAAGTCGTCAAACTTCGAAGAACTAGCCATGTTTTGCCAAGTTTGTTGGAGATACTCGAGGACTGGAATTGCGCGCCATACAGTAGGTTCACGAGTCGCCGAAAACGATTGTTGTGCATTGGCAGGTTCCTGGTTATACAGTAGGTTAATACAACATTTGAGACTCGACTGGACACTCGCACATACCTGAAGCACGTCGTGCATCAATTCCAACTTCTTCCATTCTTCGGCTGAAAGCTTGAATGCTCCATATGACTTGCCCTGCAAGTTTGGGACTTCGTCACTGTCATCCGCCAGTTGTATGAATCTATTCACCCCCTGCGGCAGATCAAATTGAGTTAGTATTGGGCATAGGGATAGAAACCAACTTACTTTGCGTAGCTTAAGGGTGCGCTCCAACATACCAAAGAGTGAGGCCCATCGCGTGCGAATCCATTTCAAAAGCTCAAGCTTCGGCTCATTGACCTCGACACAACACTGTTGAAAAAAAGTGCGTGCTTGGGGAGATTTCCGAATCTGCGTAACAAGTGCGAGGGCTTTTCCTGCGGTGTCGGCAACCTCGAAATCAGTCGTTTCATCATCGTCATCTTCATCGGCCATGTTCTTGAGGAGCACGCTTGCTGGTGTGGGTGCGACCTCCTCGACAAAGTGTTTCGCAGCTAAGTGCAAGGCGTGCTCCATACAGCTGAATAGTAGACATCAATATATATAAATCACGATATTAAATAGTTCACTTACCGCACACGGTGTTCCCCAGCAATCCATTTCTTGCCGGAAGGGTCGATAGCAAGCGCGACGGTCTGAATTGCTGTGTCGTTGTTGGTAGCATTGTCAGCTGTAAACCATCCAACCTTAGTGCGGATGCCATAGTTATTGATAGTTTCAATCAGGATTCGTCCAATGTTGCTCCCACTGTGATTGCCGTTGATGATGGTGAATGCAAGCTGCTCTGTCTTCAACTCCCACTCATGAGGTTTCCCAGCTGGGGAGTCAATATAATGCGCGGTGACGGAGAGAAAAGGTACCCCAGGTTCAGAGGTCCATGAGTCGAACGTGATCGAAATCTTGCTATCAACTTGCTTAAGTTTTTCCTTGACACGTTGAACGGCAAGCTGCGCCCGTTCAAGAATTTCATCTCGAGTTTTGGTGTGGTGAGGAATATCCCTGTCTGAAAGGGAAGGCCGGAGGTATTGAAGGAGCCGGCGAAAGGGTCCCTTGTCAACGAGTTGGAATGCCTATCTATGGCATGAACATCCTAAGTCACGATTACAAAAAAAAACACTCACCTCGTCCTCAGACACGATAAGCTCAACAATGTAATCCATTAGACCGGTCTTGGTGAATTCAGGAATTTTAGGCGTGAGGGAGGCATCTAACGTTTTCTGCAAGTCGTCGGTTGCTTTGCAGTTAGGAGGTATCGCCCGATCATGCATCTTGATACCTCGTTCTTTGCAGCGGTCGCGGTATATTGGAAAGTGACACTTCGCATTTCGAGCGATATGGGTGCGGCGAGTCGAAACACTGCCTTTGAAAAAGCACTGATTGGTGGGTACATCATTGGCTCTTGAATTGACAAAGTTAGTTATGTGTGTGACGTTCAAAGTAAAAGTAAAAACATACCTGCATATCTCGCACCACCAGCCATCTTCGGGTTCTTGGGTGTGCGGATTGATGCGTCCCTTCTCCTGAGTAAATACTACCTTCAAATCCCCACTGCGCTCCTCTTTCTTCTTATGCTTGCGATCCTCACGGTCCTTGTCTCCAAATACCTTGGTCCGCTCGTAAGCTTCCTCCCCGTCATTGTCTTCGGCCTCTTCTTCATCATCTGAACAATCCTCTAGTGCAGGAGGTTCGTCGTCATCGTCATCATGGTGACGGACCAGACGGGACCCACGTTGCACTCGCTTGGGTGCAGGCTGTCCTTGGGGAGGCGCTGGAGCCACTCGTTTGGCTGGAGTCGTGTTGCCAGCATCGCGGATTTTTTCTGTCGGTTTAACAGCTCGGCCTGAGCGAGACACAAAGGCAGTTAGCTTGCCATTGGATGCAGGAGGTGGAGGTGGAGGAAGCATGGGCGTGTCATCGTCAGGATCATTGTACCAATCGATGGCACTAGCATCCTTGAGTTGGCCATCAGATCCAAGTGCGCACGACATTTGTGCAGCAAGGAGGGTGAAGATTGAACCTGTAGTAAGTAGCTCATTTATTCCAAATTTTATGATAAGAGATCAAAAAAATGACGCACCTTGAACATCCTGTTGCCATGCAATTACTTGGTGTTGAAGCTTGAAGTACCAGAACGAGAAACCTGAGAATATGTTCTGAAAATAAAGACCATTGAAGTCTGAATAAAGATTAACATTTGTTTAACATTAGGCTTACCAGAACATCGAGTAGATTACCAGGGAAGTCAGATCTCGCCAATGGAAATGTGTTGGGTGTTTTGGCTGCGAAGTCCGATCCGCTATTGATTGTCCCGAGATCGATCGACATGCCGGTTGCCAGAAGATCAGAGCAGATATATTGGTGGATCATGCAAAGAATATGAGAACACGTTCAGACGGGTTCGAACGGGTTCGAACGGGTTCACAGTATTCAGGCAGCAGCCGAACGCTGAACTTAATAATCAGTTCGGTCCTTATACTATTTCGAACCCAGGACCGAACCCACGGTCCGGTCCGGGAGGGTTCAGGTCAGAACCGAAGTTCAGAACCGGACTGCGGCATCACTACATACACTGCAGATGGCCTGAGCAAACTGTAGTCGGCAACTCTGCCCAGTTGCGCATCAGTGAACGGAGACCTGAGAAAGGCGTAACTCTGCTATGGGCTATCACACTGTCGTCCTTGGCTTTGTAGAGGAAAGACGAATTCCTAATCGCCGTGACTCGAAGTGCGCAGGTTTGCAAGCTACGAAAAGCTCAGACTAGTTCCACTCCAAATCAAGTGGTAAACAAAGCTAATGGTTTGCCTCAAACAAATCAATTCGATGTTATCGTGCTACAATGGCCTGCAAATCATGTTGGACTCAACCATACATGATGACTGCATCAGCAAACTATTGATTTCGTGACAATTCCCACACTTCATCAGTAAAATAACACGTTACTTAAGCTGCCTTAAATGGACTTGACTTCTACTTAACATCCTTTATGCGTACAGCAACACTCTTATCTTGAATTCCTTACCATTTCATGGCGTCTCGCACAAATTAACTGAGTCTTTGGGGAGTCGTATCCGTTCCTTCTACAAAGGAGATGGGCTTCCCAGACTCTCCAAAACCCTGTTGCAAAGTGGTCAAGCATACTACCTGTGCATACAAAACTACGAATTGTATTGATGACACTCACCAATACGTCTTGTGCAGACTGTTTGGGTTGAATGTGACTATGATCGACCATTTGACCAGCTAAGACTGACGTCACGATGATGGATGTCGTCCAGAGAGCAGCGTAGTCAGGGCTAATTACGAGCTGATCAAGAGCACAAATTGCCATCGTTGTTAATACTCCTGGAAATAGCCTGGAAATTCCTGCAATCGCCCCTCTCGCCAACGCTGTCCTCCTATCAGAACCGCCACTAAACCACTGACGTATGTGTACTTAGTATTATTAACATTGCAATACTGGCCGCTTTGTCTTGAAGCCGCGTGGTCAGGATGATGAGTCTGCCGCATCACTACAAGACGGCTCCATCAAGACTGTATAGGCTGCCAACATTCAATTGAAGAACCGCGTTTGAAAACACTCAGGGATGAATACCGCCAAGCGTTCGTCGACTAGCTGGTCGGAAATGTAACAGCTGGTGAGTGATAGGGATGATCACGAGAACGGATATTTGCACATAGTTCTGCATAAGCCTATTTTTTGCATGATATCAGTGGGGGGATTGTACGACAAGAATAGAGATATAATCTGCCCCAACAGCTACTATCCGCCAAAGCCTACTACCGTTCACGCAATCAAAGTAGAAGCAGTAGCCGAGTCATACTTGAATGTAGGAGGGAGCTGCTGCTTTGTCTTGTAGTAGCGAGCAAGACGGTGAATACGAGACTCGATCAAGATAAGACGGAACTTGGAGTCCTTGTCTTTGCGGTTGACTTCAAGGTGCTTGCGCACGGCCACCGCCTTTTTGACGAGGTGCCAAAGGTCCTCTGGGATGGATGGTGCCACTCCTATCCCCAAACAAAAGGCATGTACAAAACAAGATGCAGTAGCAGAAATGCACGGCAACGAGGCAGATGACAGTTCAGTGTGTGAGTGTTTGGCGAAGTGATTGGTTGATGAAGCACGCACCGTTGGATTTGAGGATACGGAGGATTTTGTTACCAGTGACGAAGCGCACTTGAGGGATACCATGCGAGTCACGGAGGGTAACACCGATTTGAGAGGGAGTGAGACCCTTGCGAGCCAATTTCATGATGTGCTCGACAACTTCATCTGGAGTAGTCTTGAGCCACGAAGGAGGGGAACGTTTGTAAGGAAGGGCAGAGGACGCTGATAAATATGATCAGGATAGATCCCATATATCAATAGAAGACATTTTTGCTACGCACAAATGCCCTTGCCAGGAGCGTGCATACGACCCATGATGAATCTGTACCATCTTGTCAGTTTTAAACAATACTACCTCGCATAACGCTCACAATTTTTGTTGACGGAGAGGATGTCTTGAGGAGTGTCGTTGGACGCGTTCACGGAAGGGCGATGTGACGCGTGACGAGTTGGTATGTGGCTTAGCAGCTGTATAGTAGCAAACCTTATTTTCCACTTCAGCCACAAGCCGGAATCTGCCACTGTTGAATACTAGGCCCAGGCTAACCAGCAAAATCAAGACTCCTCCTCGTCGCTGCAGCCCACGGTGACAAGGCCTATTTCCCTTTCGTAAGGTGAATTATCAATGTTGATATCACTTTTGAGCTCGTATTGACAGTTCTCCGTGGGCAGTATGAAGATCAACATTGCCAGTACGTTTGATGTCCAATATGCTCAAACCACTCTGAACTGACATTCTATCCAGACCCGGCCACTGGGGCTCAAAAGACTATCAACATCGACGATGAGAGAAGATTGTACGATTGGCACAACTCTTCCTTTGAAAACTAACCAATGTACTTGAAACTAGCCGCATCTTCTTCGACAAGAAGATCTCGCAAGAGGTAGAGGCAGACATCCTTGGAGACGAATGGAAGGGTTACATTTTCCGTATCACTGGTGGTAACGACAAGCAAGGTTTCCCCATGATGCAGGGCGTCCTACTCCCTTCCCGTGTCAGACTTCTCTTGACCGACAACCACTCTTGCTATCGTGCAAGCCGCTCAGGCGAGAGGAAGCGCAAATCTGTCCGTGGTTGCATCGTTGGCCCGGACATTGCTGTTCTCTCCGTCGTCATCGTTAAACAGGGCGACAATGATATTCCTGGGCTCACCGACACTGTTCTGCCCAAGCGACTTGGTCCTAAAAGGGCAACGAAGATCAGAAGGTTCTTCAACTTGTCGAAGGAGGACGATGTCAGGAAGTACGTTGTGAGGCGTGAGGTGAAGAGTTCGAAGAAGGAGAACGCCAAACCTTACACCAAGGCGTCAGTATAGTCACCTTGCTTGTTTTCTGGGCTGAAGTTTTCTCCCTGCCCAGACCCAAAATCCAAAGATTGGTCACTCCCATCCGTCTGCAACGCGCCCGTCACCTCCGTTCTCTCAACCGTCGCCGGATTGACCGCCAGAAGGAGCAGAAGGCAGAATACGAGTAAGTGATAATTGTCTGCACGAAACCCGGTCCGCCGTAGTAATATCTCCTTTAGTGCCCTTATCCAAAAGCGTGTTGCTGAGAAGAAGGCCAAGGTCGCAGCCATCAAAGCCTCGCACCACAAGTATGTCTTGGACTATCATCCTCCATGGCTCTGTGCTCATATAGTTCATTCAGGACTGCCTAAAATAATCCCCGTACATCATCCCACACTTCATGTCATGCTTCTTATGGTACCTCATGTCACACCATGCTTTGACGCTATACTATCTGCATTAAAGCCAGTCACTGATATGTCATTATCAAGTGAATATCGACGTACTCCAAGGTTTGGGTTACTCTCGAAGCCCTGTGTTTTCTGAAGCTGGATCGCTGAGCTTGCCATCGCATGTTTGATTGTTGTGTCATTTTAAATTTACAGACTAGGTTACATTACTCAATCGACTCTTGCCAATAAGATGGGTCTGATGTCTGATTTGATGGACGCTCGCCCTGCTTCTTCTGCCGCAGGTCACATGATACCTTAACAACTGGAATAATATCGATGAAGAGAATCAAACCATAACTTTATGAATGCGCCCAGTATATAACTAAACTTACAAAGGCCCTTGAGCGGCTTGACTCTTTTTCGAAATGCTGTCTGGAAGGAAAGTCATAGCCGTTTGGCTTTTTCTTGTCTTTGAACGGGTGCTGGCTGCACAGGCACCTCTGTTGAGTCATACGTCTTCATCCTTTCGCCCGGCGGGGGTCGAAGATGATCTTGGACAATGGGATCTTCATAAAGCGCCTGTGATGAACGCGACAGGACATCTGGTGTTCGAAACGGCCAATTCCCTGCTTCAACACTGGGCGAACACGCGGTATCGTATTGGTATCTAAAAATACCGAACGCCACGCAGACGTCACAACTGATCATTTACGTTCTGCAGGTCATACAATAGTCCCAGGGACTGTTCCCGTGGGCACTCTCCTCTACCATGGAGCCCCCAGTCCCCGTATACCGACCGCTTTGGATTGGGTGGCTGTGGAGCCAGATCACTCCATAATGTTCTCCAAAGGGCCAATTGAAACAGGATGCTGGCACCTCACCCTTGCAGTCACTCGGTCGATGAAAGTGCTCTATTTTGACGGAAGCAGCGCTGCGAACCTCCTTGAGGGCACTATGGACACTCAAGATCTCGTGGCATGGTCAAAAATGAAACCCGAGTGGGTGTGGAATGAAAAGCAGCGCATTAAGGATCTGTGTAAATGGGGTCAAAAGTATGGTTTGAATGGCTTTGTGAGGTTCGTTGGATTTTGAGATGCGTCAATGCCCTATGCTGATTTGTGAGTTATAGGATGGAAATGAATTTGTGCGAACCTATATGTAGTTCCTTGGCAATATGTTATTGACGACGATCATAGTGAGATCATGATCTGTGACTTTACCTCTCACATGGAGGTCGTTTCGTTCCTAAATCTCGAGAGCACCCACATCGGCAGCGGCCCCCCTACGAATATGCCAGAGGACCCCACTACCGGTGAGCGACCATATCCATGTTTTGGAATAGGTCTGATTGATTATCGGACATTAGTGTATCAAGCTTTTGAATTAATGCATGCCACTTCATGGCGCGAAAATTATCCAGGAGAGACCCGAATTATCCTTGATTTTTCAGGGCTCGTCTCTTTTTACGACACCTCTCTCGTTCCTTCCTTGGTGCCGCGCCGTGTAGGCTTGGAGCGGTGGGATCATCGGGTGGGAGGAATATCATCGGAGGATATAGAACACGTCCGAGACAGGCTAGATCAAGTATTAACACGATCACCCGTGACAACCAGCGGTATTGACTGGAAAACGGTCTTGCGGGTGGTGGTTGATCGATATGCCAGCCGCCTGGATTTTATGCAGCACCTTTTGAACATGACGCTGGACGACAGGTCGATCTTTGACCATGCACAACAAATTCAGAGACGGCTGCGCACCGTGCTTTTGCCTTACACTGTGTTTTCAGCTCTACCTCCCAATACATCTGTCACTGCCAACACGACAAATGTGTGGGCTGCGCCAGTTTTTCGGGAATGTGCTACATCGCACACGGCCTCCATAGTAGCTCGGGGAACGACATTGATGCCCTCTGAGCGTTTGCTCCTGCAGGCGGTGCAGGAAACTACGCATGAAATATGCCGCATCGCCACGAAGATGTGGGCTTCTGGAATAATTATTGGAGTTGACCCCCTTCATCCTCCGGAACAACGCCCTGAAGCCGATCACATACATACCCTCATGGGCGAATGGAAGGAGGATTTGAGACGGTTAATATCCTGGTTAGACTGGAGCGTGTGGGCGAAGTGCCGACCGGCCTGTGGTTTTGAGGTAGTAATCCAGTCAAGCTGTTTACAAAATGACTGACATCGTTGTGTAGGAGATGTGCTACTTGCTCACTTGGCCCTTTGGGTTTTTCCCGGCTCCCGGTGAACCGTATCGAACCCAATGGGACAGTGCTTCCTTATGGCCAGACCCAAACAAAGGGGAATGGAAGAGACCGCAACCAAAGTGCATCAGACGGCGGGAGCCATATAATTTTTAGGATATACAATTCAAATGCATTATTACTGACATATACACGTCTTTTGTACACAGTCCTTGTAACCACAGCAATAATTTTACGAGTTAAGCGCGCCGCGCGTGTCAGGTATGGACCACACAACAAACTATGCATTGGGCAGACAGCCAATGAAAATAACATGCTCCTCGATGAACGCTGAATCAAAACATATTTTCGAGCTTTGATACGGGGAATACCTACATCAGGGAAATCCTCATTCTTAAATTGGATCCAATGTGATCCAATTTGCGTCAATCTGCGAGCATTCGACAAATTCATCAATTCGACAAATTATTTTAGTCCCTTGAAGATTTTTGCCAATTGGATCTCAATTCGTGTTACAGTTAACAATGAATCCCCCTAGACTACGAGCAGTAGATTTACAAGAGTAGATTGCTAAGGTCAAGAAAGAGAAACATACAGTGTAACTACTAACTATATAAGTAAGAGTTAAAGCAGAGCTCCAATATAGAATAGGAGCCTGAATGGTAATTGTCCAATGGGAATAATCATAGTAAGAGTTGTATGATGTGATGTCGATGGAATTAGGTAGAATGTTCTGTGAAGTTCTGTGAATAAGTGAAATGTGCAAAGGTGACGAAGTGAAGGGTAAGCTGATGAACCATAACAATTCGCGACAATAAGAACAGTATTTTCAGGCCGTTGTCCAATTGATCCCATACCATCAAATAAATAGCATTGAATATCAAATCTAGAAAATACAAACGAATGACCCATATTCATCATTCCTCCACCATACCCTCTATATCGAGGAACATGAGACTATCTGCTGCATCAGGTTCCTCAGTCTTGCGCTTCGACCCACTACAATATGCAATCAGATGATAGCCAGCAGTGTCAACAACTTTAGAACTCACTAGACTGTCTTATACAATGAGTGCATGAATACATGATATTTGCATTTGCTCGCTTTGAAGATGCCATTCAACACGCTGACCAACGTTCAATAGATCCCGCCATACATTTCTGAGTTGAAATCTGTGGAGTACTGCATGATGATAGAGCATACCTTGAATTATGTGATTCATCAATGTATAACATACCCACAGCAAACAAAACATACCACAGTGCTAGCAAGCACCACCATTGCGACAGGCAGCTCAGCCTTGTCGGGATGATCTTCAAATGTGGATGTGAGATGACCATGCCACTTTACTCCCACTGCAAGCTTGTCGTTGAAGAAAGCATCCTTGATTGTGTTCAAAATTGCCGGCAATTGAAACAGTTTGGTTCAGATAGGGTCCCCCTGTAATGTATGAGACAATCAGCTCCAAGATAGAATACATGGCAAATGAACCTTCGTGTTTGCAGGATATATATAAGCATTATTCTTGAGAAGGTCTGTGACTCTCTCATCAGCACCTTTCATAAGACCATAGTGGCTTGCAACATGTGCTTGCACAGCCTTCCTGATGTTCTCGTGGATGCCACCAATATGACCTTCAGGCTGCAAATGAATTGAGATGACTGTCATCAACTGAAGCAAACATGATACACATACCACCAAAGATAATGCATGTACATACTTCAGATCCTTCATAAGCTGTTTCTCACATCTACAAATCCCTCCCCATCTGTTGTACACAACATCAGTATAGCAGATCATTGGGACACCAAGATCAGATGGTGCAAGGAGGCAAGAAAGGCTCATCTGTTGGAAGTCCAATGTGCGGCTCACAGCATATGTAAATTAGTATAATCATATACTATAACATTATTGGTCGAAAATGACTACTAGAACTGCCAATGTACGAAACAATTTTCTCTCATTTTTGTGAATTTGGTGGGCCATTTATCACATTGGTCAAATTTGTTGAATATTGGATCTTATGTTTGCGCATTTGAGAAAATGGTACTTGATTTTCTGCCTTTGGTAAAATCTGATTGAATTTTCGCTGATATCACAAGGGGGTTTTTCCTGATGTAACATAGTTGAAGCTGAGTGATACTTTCGAAGAGGCTCAAGAGTGCACTGAAATTGATCATAAGACCACGAAAACCAAATACTAGCTATAGCTAGTTCTCAACCAAGTAAATCAGAAGGTCACTGAAACCACCCTTCCAGCGCAAAACAGTGTGGTGAGTAGTACGGCACTATGGTGGATATATCCACAGTCTGGTGGCAAAAATATGGCCAAGTGGCGTATTTTGGCTGACTTTTAAATCACCTAGGTACATGCTACCATGACACTGCTAACCTTATCAATGCATACAGTGCACCCCCATCTGGCATGGACCCAGCATCGCACCTACCACCTTCTAAAAGTCACTGTCTGAAGCCTGTGTGTGGAAAACTTCTTTGGAAGGATGTCCAAGTTCCTGCCCAGTGAGTAGTGCACTGGTGAGCAGTAGTCATTGGTAGCAGCTGTAGTATGGTGTGCACCACTCAGCCACCACTACTTTTGTGCAAGCTTCCCACCCCCTTTGAAAAAAATCAGATTTTCATTTTGTCTTGTAGAAATGATCCTTTTGATAAGTACAATAATCCTACAAGAGGAATTTTTGATTGAGTTAAATCTGAGTGAGATATATTTCTCACAAGGCAGCAATTTGGCCACATATAGAATTATGATGTCTCTATCAGTCAAAAGTGTGTGCCAACATCTCTGGGGCACATCTGTGTGACTTATACTTCCCCCAGAAATATTCGATGAAGTTGAGTTCACCTCAGGCATTACTTCTCGGCATCAATAGAGACCTTTGAGGTAGGGTTTCTATGTTGTGGGAAACTTACCTCTGAGGTGCGCCCTCCCACCATTCTATTAATAACATGCCTCTTACATTACATCCAGCACCTCCTGGCGTGGCTTGCGAGGTGCTCGCAGCACCTGAACCTACCCTCCTTTCGTTATTGCACACCTCCAGCATTCCTCGCACGCCTCGAGCAGGGTGATCTATATGCTCTGGGGGCTCTTGGGCCACAGGAATCCATGTCTATATTGCCCGCTAAGTTTGAGGTGTTAGTGAGTCATAGTTTTCCCTCACACTCTCCCTTTCACCATGGTCTCAACCAGTGCTTTTGCTCCTACTTGTGGAGCTCAATGTGTATCTTCTGGACTAGGCCACCATTTCGTCAGCCCAAAGAAACCCAGAGATAAGAAAAAAACTCAGAAACATGTTGAGTTACCTGGCGCGCAAGCCAAACACCGTCAACTGCTAGCTCGTATGCAGCAACTGATCAACCCCGAGCCCAAACAGAGTAAAGTTCATGCTGTAGATGCGGTTGAAACTGTCTCTGACACCAGTCAAACTGACGCTTTGGCCGAAATTCCTGATCCAGACTTCGAAATCCCATCAGAACCTCCTTCCGACATACTTGTAGAAAAATCTCCAGTCAAATGTCGCATTTTGCCTGACAAGGCTACGGATTTGTCGTATAGCAGCTGGAAAACACTGATACCCTTCCTTGTCGAACCTCATCTCAAATATTTGGCACAAACACTAGCGACAGCACTGGAGATCACTCCCAAGGTTATCTCTGCATGTGCAACACTTTCGTGCCCTCAAAAGCGAACATCAATCGCGTGTTTATTTTTTGACAGTAGGTTTCTTATCTACGACTTTACACCATGTTGACAAATGAACACCATTCAGGATTTATGTCTATCGATGTCCTCAGTTGTAGATGCTCCATGCTTCCCCAAGTGCTGCTTCACCATGGTCTATTTCCAACCGCTCCCTCACAACCTCGTATGGCTGTCTCCATCGAACTGCTATCATTCTATCGGGCACTTTTCAAACGGTCCTGTGATGCCATCAATGCCTTAGTGTCGGCTCTAAAAACGCACTACTGTCGCAGAGGTTTTGTCATGACAGACACCCGAGTAAGTAATTCATTATGGCATATGTTTAAACTGATTTGTTGCACTAGGGGGAAATTATTCAGGATCCTTTTTGTCGAGGCCTGGGCTATGCCGTACAATGGTACGACATTCTTCAAGTCCAAATAGAACGTCAAGTCAAAGAAGCCCTGCAGAATAGCCGTGACCAGGTGGCGACCCTTCGTCCTCAAACAGAGGATCACGTCTCCACCTCATCACCTTTGTCTACCCTACGTAGAGGCCGCTGCGCACCCATACTTATCCAATGGTGTCCAGCATGTTTTGGAGGGACGATGTTTGGGAAACCTACTGCTGACGGAGGAGACATTCACACTGCCACAGATGGCAACTTCCACCACCGCCATCGGTGTGCGGCAGGGGATTGCCCCCACTTTTATGACCCCACTTATTTCCTTCCAAAACAGTATGTTGATGATGTTGGCCGCCACATAGAGGCCCAACGTAAGAGGCCTGCCAAGTCAGCTGTACCCCTCGTTCCTGATGAGGCTATCGATCAATGTGAAACAGCATACGAAGCAGCTGATGGGAAAAAACAGAAGGCAGCAATGGATAGCTTTGATGATACTGGCGTCATGGCACTCATATGTCGTCATGATATCCCTCTTTTTTTTGCTAATATCGACTCTCCGGGAGAACAGCAAAAATATTTGGTGGCCCTCCTGGAACATTTGTTCTCATTGATCCCACCTTATGCTACGGTTGTAGCTTTGTATGACATCGGGTGTGTCCTTGCCCGATCCCTTAGCAAGGTAAGTCCATCTGGTCTCCATTTAGGTTCATCCACTCATCATCTTTAGTATGACATTCTCCCTGGCAGTATCATCTCACGTTTGTGCTTGGCAACCACTGCCATGCATGCCTATGGGCATGAGTGGGCATGCCAGCTAGTGTACAACCCACGCATGTGTATTGGGCTGGGTCTTTCAGATGGAGAAGGAACCGAGAGGCTCTGGTCTCGCTTGGTGCGCCTAATTGGTGTTGAGAGGTCATCATCGGTACGCCTTCTTCATTCTTGTCATTGATTCAAGTCTTATTGCATAACGTCAGAGTCAGCACCATCTCTGGCTGATCGACCGTCAGGCTGCAGCTATAGGATCTGAAATGCAAAGTGACTTAGGTGATTGGATTTGATGACACCTCAAGTGTGGTGTTAATGACCAGGCAACTGCTGTCCAAGAGGCCCTGGATCAATGCGAGCTTGCTATTGATGATCTCGAGTCAGAATGGTCTCAGCAACAAAGCTCGCAGCTGTCAGTCCGTGCACGTAAGTGTTTTTAGTTGATATTGAATACGATACAAGTTACGTTTGTTCATAGACGCCCCTGCTCGCCTTAAAAAGGAGTTAGACACTGTATTGACCCTACAGGCTGACCTTGATACCTCTGATACAGCACTACAATCCACCAGGCTCATGCTTGAGAAAGGAACTGCCTCGCAAGACACTCTCGAGGCTCTTGAGAGAGGTCACGATCGTCTTATGGCCAAAGTCGAAGTTTTATATGCATCCCTCAATATTCACGACCAATTCCCTGAACTAGAAGGCATCAATTTAGACTTTGTTCGGCTTCTTCTGATGGCGTGTGACTTGAAAATGAACATCCACAAACGGGCAATCACAAGCTTTTTTGAGTGGGATAAACTTGACTGTGCAGTTGGCGGTGCTCAGCAGGTGTTAGGTAAATCATTCATACCTGTGATTTGCTATCAACTGATAGTCGTTTAGGCACAAAACTACATCAACAAACCTGAAAAGCTATTGTGAAACGCCAACCCACTCTGTTGACTGCACTCAGGAAGTTTAATGCTTACTGTGAGCGCTTAGAAGTGTTATATGACCCTTCTTGGGGGATTCCTTTACCTAATCCTCTCCCGACCAAGCTTGCAGAGCTACGTAGTGATCCCAATCTAATGGAAGATGTGTGGATTATGCCATCGACAGGACAAGTTCCTCAGTGGTTGGAAGATGCTGATGTCAGAGACGGAATCCGTGCACTTCTGAAACGTGAGCGCTGCCGAGAAGAACAGAAGCGACTCGGTATCGAGGCAGACAATCTTTGTCGTTTCTTTGGGGAGGAACTTGCTGCACTCAAGCTTGCACTCCGCACACCAGGATGTAGGTTTCTTATTGTTGTAGGAATTTTTTTTAATGCATAGACAGGTGAACTTATATCTGTCTTGCTGAGGCAGCGCCACAATCAGTTACTCAGACTTCAAACCCGCTGGGCGAACCCATTAGCCTCTTCGCTTCGCTTCACGTCCCGTGCCAAGGATGCGCTGGAGATTGCCATCACCCTTTCAGGTGGTGTCCAATCGCCAAACGTGCACTGGCTCAGCACTACATTACTGGAAGTACCTGATCCTGAGGGAGAACTCAGTGATGTCGAGTTTGCTGAGCCTCTTGACCTGCCAGTAGTTGAATTTGAACATGCTGCTCTCGCTGATGTTCTAGAGGATGATTTGGGTCGAGAGGAGGTTTGAGACTTCGATTCAATGGATCATGTCAATGACGCCCATGCTGTCATCTTGTGGGAGGCTCCCGAGGTGCGCCAGTCCTTTAGGAATCATTTGAATGTTAACTAGGTTTTAGTCCATGCTGATAGATGACTCCTACGTCCCACATAAGGAGGAGCATGTCATCGGTTCAGGAACAGTTACCCGAAGAGAACATCCTTCACGAGATGGATACCCTCATCAAATTTTTGAGCCGAAGGACATCGCCTTGCTTACCTCACGCACAGCATTCCTTAATGACACTTGTATCAATGGGTGCGCTGTTTTGCTATTTTCTGAACTCAAAAGTGTCGCCACTAGTCATTGTGCTTTGTTAACAACCCACAACCTCCCTCGCATTCGATATAATGCATCAGATGACATTCTGTGGCGTAATGTATCATACACGCGTTACTGGGAGAAAGATGTCTGGATTCTTCCTATCCATCGTCCCTCCAATATTGGCCATTGGGTGCTGTGCATTATTCGCTTCTCCAGCAAAGAATTGCACCTCTTTGATAGTCTGGCTGAGAAAAAACCTTGGAAAACTGATGTTAAGGTAAGTTTACTTGTGTCAAGGATTTCACGCGAGGCTTATGTACTCCAAGGATGTCATGAAGCTGATTGCTCGTCTCCTTGCTATTGCACGCCAATGGCATCATCACATCACAACTGAACTTGACGGATGGACAGCATGACCATTGAAAGTTAGTAACACTTTGAGTCTTTGGGTACATACATCTAAACTTTCTTCCGAGATCACGCCTGTCCAGACCAATGGTTATGACTGTGGAGTATGGGTATTGGCAGCAATTGCTGCTGTCTTACGAGGAGGTCATGTAACAGGACTCTGTGAGGATGATATGCACCACCTGCGGCATTATCTACGAGCTCTCATTCTTTCTGTACCGTGCTTCTAGATCATCAATATCACATATATATCTACTTGTATGGATTCAGTCCATGAATTATTAAGTCTGCCTCCCGACAATAGTTGAAGATTTTCCTTGCCTGCCACTGCACATAACACTCCGCCATCACCCTATGTCTTTCACAACTCTGCATGTGTGATACATACTCATTAAGCTCATTCCATTTACCCATCAGTGTCCTTTCTGCCGCCTGAATGTCCTGCAGGATGACTTCCGCATTTGCTGTTGCAAATATTTGAGCATAATGTGCGCGGGTCTCTTTCTCCAAACGATACTGTCTGCCATGCATGACATCCACAAGATTGCAAGTGAAGCGATCTTCATCTGGTGAGTTTGAAGGAGGAGGAGGGGAATCATATGGTGGTGGTTTCTCCCACTGGAGTACATTGGACTCATCGATCAACTCCGATCCGGAGCATGCTTGATGGAACAGAGATGAGTTGGGGAGGGGAAGCACTGCCAATGTGACGAGAGACTGAGGGAGTGGTTTAGCATTGCTGAGGGATCCAGTAGTAGGCCTCTTCCGTCCACGGAGTTTGGCCTTAGCACGAGCATTTTGAATCTGTCGAGCAGCCTTTCCCCTGCAATTTGTTAAACAATCAGCACAGAAAGATAAGTAGAGGGAGTCACCATTCTGTCCTTGAGTATGAAGCTTTCTGTTTGCATAAGGCAGTGTTCTTCTCCTCCAGCGTAAAATATTTAGCTCTGCGACCCATTGATGTTCAGTGTAATAAAGCAATGTGAAGTACTTACAGCATTGCACATTAAACGCTACTGGTGGTAGTGCAGCATCTTCCACCGCCCATACTCTTGGTTTGCTTATACCAGAGTGACGGGGCACTCCATGGGAGTCGTCTGAGCTCATTTCAAACGACGTTGGAGCACTACAAGGTGTTGTATTTGTCTTGCAATCGTAGCACGAACTGTTTCCGCAATGTGATTGGTTCTAAATACTTTTGGAGGCTCTGGAGGTTCAATCTTGTAGCCTCAACACTTCACCTGTTACGCACTCAAATAGATCTGTTATGCGGAGCCCTAAGAGGGGCGTCGTCCGCTAACGTTCGTGACGTAACCGGAAGGGTCCGGTGTAGCGACTGAGACTGGCGACGATGAGTCGGCAGATATCAGAGACGCGCGTGTCACGTGACTTCTAAGACGGATGTCTTCAAAGTCACTGATGTTCTCAAAGTAAGGACAGTCTTGTCCGAACGATGAGTAGTCGATTGAGGTAGACTTAGGCGCAATGAGCACCTAAGAAAAGATACTAGAGACTGAAGCTGAGGGGGCTTCAGAGGGAAGTATGTTCGAGGGAAGATTGAGTAGATTCAAGTTAGGGAATCTAGTACAAAGTGACCGACTACTTATACTAAGTGGAAAGGGTTAAGGGCAAGGCTACCGTACTGTAGGTAAGGGCAAAGGGGAAACGAAAAGGGTATAGGTACACTGGTAGCAGAGCCTGATTAGTGATGTGAGGTCGAATGCAGAATGAGACCGAGAAAAGTTGGAACGAGCCAACGGTAAATGATACAATGCGCAGCACGCATGAGTCAGAGGAAAGATAAGACAAGATAAGGAAAGCCACATTGGTGGCACGAGTCAGAACGAGTCATAGCCCGAAGGCACATGCGCACATTGGTGCGATAGGAGGGGGATGAGGGACGGGAACGGTCCCGAGGATCCGGTCAACGGATAGTCGGTAGAGAAGTACGAGCTGGAGGCATACGAGGGCGAGGACGAAGGGGAAAAATGATAGGGGGGCCATGTAGCCGATGTTACTTGTAACATCACCCTTAACATCACCCTCATGAGCCTCTAAGCGTCAGGATTGCCTTCATTACAGCATGTGCCACTGTGTTGGTCAATTGTTCCGATGTAATCGCTTCTTTCGTATGCTAAACCAAAGTAAGTAGTATGATACGTTTAAGGATTGTGATTGGTTGTAAATTTCCTACTCGCCTCGCTGCAGACCATCCAGACCCTCTACACCGAACCTCATGGTGGCACCTCACCCTCTCAAGCCATCATCTGCGAGCCTCTGTTACAGTATAGCAAGTGCGACCCTCTGTTACAGCATAACTTAGTGCGTTCCGATTTCAAATGTCCGCTGGTAATATTCTGACTTTAGTATAGCATGTATCTCAATGGAATCATTCCATGCATGCAGGAATTTAAACTCCTTGCGATGAACTCAAAATGTGCGCTCTTAAGATCGAGGTAAGTACTGTTTCCCCCCCTTCACCTTCTTCAAAATTTGACCATCTCTGAAGGCTAGATTGTACACATCTGCTCTGACGACATCACTCACCTCTGAAAAAACCCTCCAATCATCAGTAGCTTCACAAATACAGTTCCTTCAGACCAATGTAAGTGTTTACAGTGTTTATCTTTGACACCATACTGAAATGCGTCCAGTGTCTACTGTTTTTGTTTTTTATCTGCATTGATTCTTCTATGTACTATCTGCTCTCGATTAATTTTTTTTTGTGGTACGTTGCTCTCTTGGTTGTTCAGTTTTTTTGGCTAACACACACTCGCTCAGCATTCTTTCCCTTGTCTGCTCTCGATTTTCGCTGTCAAATATTAACAATACTCATCTTTGTACGTTCACAACCTCGCAGTGCAACTGACAATCTCTGACCATCCCACAGTTATGACTCATACATTTGGTGAATACCCATAACCCCTCGAACCAGGAGCCCCACCCCCTCAAAGTTACAGCACCTCATCTCAGTCTATGCATCTTCCTCCTGGCGGAGATTATGTTCAGGAGCAGTATGGTGGCGGGCGTCGTCCCAAAACACCTCCGGTGGAGTTAACTCCTACCAGACTAAGGAGTAGAATCAAGGCTACACAGTGCGATGTCGGCATAGTCAAAGAGGCTGCCATCTGGCGTCAGGAAAACTCATTCCCACCCGATGCTCTAACCGTTCCCGCAGCACCAGCACCTGCACATCCTACATATGATAATAGTATCATGGGAGGTGACGTGTCATCCACTCAGGCTCTTCCTCAGGGAAATCGTCACGCATCACCATGTCTCCATGATCCCGACCCTCCCCATCCTGCACCTCTACAGGATATGTTTTACAATCCCATGGAGGCACAACCCAGCGGATGGTTGCCGCAGCACTCAAATTCCTTTGGACAGATGGATGATGCATCGTTCATGGCACTGCTCATGGAGACACAGGGACATTTTATGTCTTCCGATGCCGGCCCGAGTTTCACTAACCAGCCTTCCTCCTCGCATGCACCCTCTCATGAGCCTCCAGTGCCTCAGAGTGCTGAAGGAAGTTCTCGTCAGATCGCACCTATGACTACAAATGTCATCCCACCAACACCACTGAAGGATGTTGGCAGCAGTTACAGCCTTTCTGACCCTCCTCGTTATCCCTCCCCACATGAACGTGGTGCTTCCATCGATGCCGGAAACGTCAACGACCTTTTCTCTGATCCTCAGGGCAGCAAAGACGCACCTTCCTCAATGTCAGACCAGTCATTTGTCCCTGGACAGAAGTCTGCCAACACCAATGCGATCCTCGAAGCTGCTTTCGTCGAAATTGAGCAATCGTTCCTTGAGCTCTCAGGGTCGACATCAATTCCAGTGCAGCAAGTCATCAACTGGTTCTTGAAAAGTCGAGGTCAGACGACAGTCAGCACTAACTTCTGGAACATATATGCTCGCAGTTACTTCAAGGATCACACAGAGCAAGAACTTGCACGGGTTGGGCATAAGGTTCCTGCAGACAGAGGCTCTCTGGGTAAGTTCTGATCATATTTGTTGATGTCGTACTTACAGTTCCATTGTGGATGTTAGGTATGTCGATTCGGACAAAATGTTACGACCTCTTCAAAGAGGCCTTTCCAGACACATACAAAGACATTCTCTCTGTCCACAATGAAGTGAAAATGCTATCCGCTTCCCCTCAAACTGTCTCTCAGCGCGCACAAGAGTTTCAAAAATACTACCGAAGGATGTTTAGTATTGTAAGTATACTTCCTTGATGCCTCACTGCTTGCTGTGCCCTGACCGTCTTTGTTATAGGCTGATAGCGCTGCTGCTAAATTCAGTTTTGAGACCGCAATGGTCATCTGTGGTAAAATTGTCAATCAAGACGCCTCCCTTGGTCAAGTTCATACTACACCAGGCGCTGCAGAGGTAAGTATCTTGAGAGTGGTATTCAATACTGAGATCACTCATTCTGGTCTGCTAGTTCTGGAGTACACGATGCTGAGCTGATGATGACACTATCATTGGTCACCTCAAAGCTCATGTCTAGTAAGTCTCGATCTGCGTCTTACAATCTCTTTCTGATTCATCTTCAAAACAGCAATAAAACCTCAATGGCAGTAGTTGAAAATGCCTTCGACGACTTGCCTGAAGATGACGAAGAAGCCTCTTCTCGGGATGCTGACTCAATTCCTTCCACCGAAGTCGAGGGTCGCAATGAATCTCTCCGGTGGCCCAAGAAAGAAATCGCAAAACAAATCAGTAAGTAGCTATTTGAATTGTTCTTCAGTTCAGCCTGACATGCTCATATAGCTAAACTTGGTGGGAAGTTTGCATCCGACAAGAATTTCCCCTGGAAAACGATGCCCAGCACCTTAGCCTCTGGCGGCCTGAACATAGAAGGGTATCCCGCCCACATGTGTCTCATGCTGGGTGAATCCCATGATCCGACATCGAAGAATAACAAGGGGATAGGTGTATTGACGTTCAAAGAGGTTGCAGCGCTTGTTGATGCTTACAAGGCTGGCACCATGCGTGTGGTCAAGTCTTCCAATACGCACAGTAAGTTTTGTCTCTATTGAATAGTCTAATTTTAACCAATTTCCGTAGCATCGTTGATTGAATCAATGGAGCCGGTCATCATCGGAGAGGCTCCTCCATCCACCTGGGAGCACGCATCTGCTCGTCGCATGTTTGCTGATCGCCACACAGATTATGGTGGCCCAGGACATGTGGGGACAAGTGTCGCACAGACCAAAGTCAAGAAGGGCAAGAATGTATCAAGAGCTCATGATCCTGAGCATGGAGAGGCAGTCATGTCTCGCCCCCCTGCTTGTCCCTTTAAGGTTGTCACCAAGCCCATTTCTAAGCCCCAAACTCCTCCTCCCGCTCGTCCCTTCCGGGTTGTCGCTAGGCCAGCTGCACCAATGGCTCCCAAGGCTGCTGCGCAGGAGGTCATTGAACTCACTTCAACCTCGGAGGGCTCAAGGGATGTGACAGCAGAGGTGGACACTGAATATGAAGATGATTCACGCGGGAAGAAACGGAAACTAAAGTCAGGAAGTTCTTCTCGGATGTCCAAGAAGCGTGTATCTGCAGAGGTTGTCATTGAACCGACGAAGGAAGGTGTGCGTTCCAAGGCAAAACCATCAGCATCCGATGCCCCTGTATTGAAAGGGGGTCCGCTGTCACCATTAACTGTGGGGTTGTCTTCTGTTGATGAGCACTCGTCTGGCGATGAAGGTTTGTGCTACATACGTCATTTGTCTTTACTCGCTAACCATCTTATTCAGCTGCCCAGCCAGTTCAACCTGCAGCTCGCATCCGGGATGGTCCTTCCAACGTACAGCCAAAATCCAAGGGTACATATATACATTTTGGGATCTACGTATTGTTGACTTGTTTGCTCCAGCACTCCCAAAACCAAAACGCATAACAAAGGCATCTTGGGCAGCCATGCGCCACACACACAAAATGATGTATGTCGATTCGGAAGAGGAGGACACTCCAGGTCAAAAGGATCCAGAGGCAACAGCAGATGCTGGAAAAGGTGCTGTCATGCTTGCAGACCCTCAGCCTGATGCCGCAGCTCAGCCAGCAAACACCACCCCAATTGAACCGCCAGCTACTATGGTCACCACACTTTCGCCACTGGAAGTCACGCCCAGCGTGGCTTCACAACATGAGGGCTCTGAGCAACCCCAACCCTCGAACAGTACACTCCAAACCATGTCTTCCCCTTCAACACCTGGCAATGACGAGAATGGAATCCCCAAAGCTCAATCCATTGAGCGTCCATCTTCGCATCCTGCTGGGGAGAGGCCCCTTCCACAACCTGAGCCACTTCACACTGATCCTCATATTGAGGTGGCCAACCACTATGCACATTCTCCATTGCTTCAACGCGATGCTCCCATCACACATGAGGCTCCTTTACACATGCACGAGCTCCCCAGACATCCTCGTGAGCCTTCTGTGCCTTTGCGAGAGCCTCTGCTTCATCCTCGTGCACCTTCTGTGCCATTGTGAGAGCTATGCTTTATCCTCGAGATCGAGAGCCTTCTGTGCCATTGCGAGAGCCTATGCTTCATCATCAAGAGCCCTCTGTGCCATTACGTGGGCCTCTGCTTCACCCTCGCGAGGCTTCTGTGCCATTGCGAGACCATCTGCATCATCCTCGGGAGGGACCCTCCTACCCACATGATGCTGCTCACTATCGTGAGGCGCACGACTCACTCTATGATCGGAACAGTACCACTCGCACACACCCCCATCCTACCAGTGGCCTCAATCCTCACGGCCTTCCACGCACCCATAATCTTGAAGAAGCTCAGTATGCTCGTGTACCTATGGGATACAACCATCCAAGTTATCCTTCTCGTTACAACTCACCTGCTGAAGGTTATGACGACCGCTATGATGACTGCAGGCATCCATCAGACCTCTACTATCAAGACATGCGTGGTCATGATGAAAGGTACTATGGAGATACCAATAGATGGGCAGACCGCTGCTGATACCTTTTTCCTTGTATTTGCTAACATTTTTCTCGTGCCCTTTAGTGTAGGCAGACTGCCGCTGATACCTTTCTCTCTCACCTTTTTAGTGTAGTGACTGTCATTTTGTTACCCCATGCTTCGCTGTCTCAAGTTGAATGTAGTGCCTCCTTCTGAATAAACTGGTTTGCTTTTGTTGGCACTTGCAAAACCTAATGGTCGACACCGACAATGCAAAGTCCAAACACGAATTCAAGAAGTTGTCAAAGAACATGGGTGACAAACTCAACAAAGAGAAGAGCCGGTATGTTTCCTTTCATTCCTCCTACAGCCTCTTAAACTAATCCCTCTCTATAGTACTATTGAATCTCTCGAGGGACCCGACTTCAAAAGAAACGCTTCAACTGACCTCATCCGTCAACCACTACCCATACCCCGCTAAGGAGAAGAGGCTTAAACGATGAATTGAATTTCAATGCTTGCGGTCCTTATTGTAAATTGGTTAATTTTGCCATACCATCGAAGGTGGGGTGTGAGTCAGAATACTTGAGTGCGGATGCCATAGTAAATTTTTTTTTTTTTAAAAATTAACAGATGAAAGAATGCATAATCAAAGGATCGAACTTAAGAGTCTGCCAAAATCACAACACCACTACCGCTTCACCACCATGCCTCTGACTATGCAGCGTGGCCATAATATATGAAGGTATTTGGCATTCCAATACTTCATCCAATGTCTTCTGTTGATTGTCAACGAGGCCATCAATCATCAATGCAATCGATTATCGATGGGGGGCCAGGGCACACATCTTCTCAATGTGTTATTGACGTCATTCCTCTACACTCCTCCCTCTTTCTATACATTCATTGAATTCATGGATTTCAGCCAGCTCGACTACATTCTCGAACACATGGCATCACGCTACAAGGTGGATGCGCAGGAGGTGTTGGACAAATGGTTGGAGAAGTGAGAGGTCCGTGATCCTGAGGCATGGAGGCTCCTCGAAGGTATACCTTGCATCGTTGGAGGGTTGACAGCGCTTCTCGGTAAGTGTCACAGTCAGATCGTATGTAGAACAGCTAAATATGTTACAGGGACCCTCGAAGGACGAGGGGGAAACTTCCCATGGAAGACCCTACCTACCGTTCTAGCCTGTCGTGGCTGTATCCTCGAAAAATACCCAGAAGACATCCTTATGCCCGGCGAGAGACGTTCAACCCTTGCAAAAAGCAAGGGTATACACGACCTTACTATCCATGAGCGCTTCAAACTTGCGGATGCCCTCAAGAATGATGCCCTCACCTGTAAATCTGTCGCAACAGACGCCCTCAAAAGTCTTACGGCCTCACGTGTCCCTGTCATTGTTGGAGAAGCGCCCATCGCAAAGTCTCTTCACACTCGTGGGCGACGAGGGTTTGCCAATGGATGGATTGATAGGTTTGGCCTGACCCATCTGGGCAACACTTCTCCTTCAAAATCTGGTGCCACGTCATCTAATCGGCGCAGACTCCATGTATTCGTAGAAGTCCCACTTGCACCACCCTCCTGGAGGTTGAAGGCAATTCAGCAATGTTCACCGGTCACTGAACCCAATCACAGCGACCTTGTCCCAGAGATCACCACCATCAAGGACGGCACTATTAATGATGACGATGCAGTCAGCAATGCCACTAGCAAGGACGAAGGAGACATCAATGAGCTTTTCAGTTCGCAGCTGCAGGAACAAACATGATCTGTGAGCCTCTCGAGCCTCCCTCTGATGTTCGCAAAATTAATGTGACCCTCAGGAGCCTCTATTCGACCCTCGCAAACCTCCATTGCATCCTCACGAGCCTCCCGTCACAGCATGTACTAATCCATTGATATGGCACAGTGTTTGTGCACGTGATCTTGTTGATTCAAGTGTGGCATCACATATTGCCTTCTATCTTACTTTGTCCCTTCACCATTGTCTGAAATGTCACGATCTTCCATCCTCCCACACGCTCGAGCACAATACAAGCCTGTCCGTGACTCGCGAATATCAGGACCGGCATAATCGGGGGATGACGAGTAGAGATGGCCTGATAGAGAGGGATAACGAGCATATTTTCTTCGTGGTTTGGATGTCTTATCGTGTCCCTTTCATGTTCATGTCTTCTTTGAGTTGTTAGTGTCTCTGTCCCTTTCACACCAAATATATTGTCTGTCGCACCATCATGATAGTATTGAGATTCACTGTGTTCGAAACATGTATTCTAAAACATATGAACTAACTATTTTAAACAGCGAGGGTGCCGCATGGCCTCGCGTGGTTTATACCTACCCTCGCGAACCTCTGGGAGTACGGAGGCAGTATACTAAGGAAAGGGCATGGACCTCTTGCGGCAATTACAGGGAGCCTCTATGGAGAGGCATACCTCACAGGTGGGTTTGCTGCAACATAGAAACCCCACCTGATAGATTGTGAGACGGGCGCTTAAGTGCTGCCAAGGGTGGTTGAGTTCACAATGGAATTTTGGGAGGAAGATGCAGAGATGACCTGCATTTTCAATGACTTCCTGAATGCATGACTTTTGTTGCTGAAAATCGGGCTGAAGCTTGAGAATGTGTTTGTTGCAACATCTTGTTGAATCGGGATTGCATTTCATACACTTCCCATGAAGCCCAGATTGATAGAGACCTCGTTTGACGAGGACGGTCTTGATACCTTTTGGCTGGTTTGGGAAGTGTGGATGATTTGCAGCAAATACCATCTCCTGATCAACCTGGACCCCCTGGTGTGTGAACCACCCATTCCACATGTAAGCCTGTTTCCCTCCTGGATTGACATTCATGCAAGACACAACCAATGCATCTTCAGCATATGCTGAATGTCCTTGTGAGTTATTGATCAGGAACAGTGCTTGATATCCAGGACCGTGCAGACATTCAAAAGTTAGAATGATTTTTTCTCGAAGCTGAATTATATTTTTAATCACACTGTACAGGAATATGAACAAATTACTTGTACCTGCTTCACAAACATCTCGCCATTCCAATATCCATCATGATTCTTGCCATACTCCAATGATTCACCTGCATCCACCATGTGTCCCACTGTAGAGCGGATCACATCACTTTGATAAATACCATGCCAACACCTTTCTTTCATAGCTTGTACTGGTCTTCAAAGACCCAATATTTATCTGTTGCACCATTTGACTGCACTGTCATCTCGTCATATGCACAGAGAACAAGACGATGTTCAACAAAATTGCAGCCTGGATTGTTGAGCTCCATTTCAACATCACCAACAACATAGCAGACAAGTTGATGTGTGTATTCCTTCATCTTTGGCAAGAAGTGTTCTTGACAATAACAAACAACATCAGGCCTGTTGTGACCATCAAAATAAAGTCCTTTTCAATGTGACATGTACCGAAAGCCTTCCCGATACAACCAACAGTGAGCAGTAGATAGTGAAATTCTGCAGCCAACTTTGAGGTGAATGTGTGGGAACATCTCTAACTCCATATACTGCTTCAAGCCAGAGGGCATCTCAACATTGACAATATTGCGAAGGTATTTTTCTGCTTCTGCAGGTATCCATGTGTTCTTTGAAAACTGCACAAGTTTTCCAGGATCGGCAGCCCACTTGTTTGAATGAATATATATACAAAGCTTGGCAGCTATGGTTGGATCTTCAAGCAATGAATACACCTTGGCATGTCAACCAGCCAATGATTGAGGAAGTTCCTGTTTTGACACCCAATCATGGGCCCAGCTGCACAGTTGACGTCCACCCCACACTGGTGCAAATCCATGACTTTCAGCTGCATGTTCTGATGCAACAATGGATGAGTGGCCTCTCTTTATAATGAGGACAAGATAGCTTTGGATAGTGCATGTCTGTTTTGCCTGTAAGCCACTTGGGCCACTAATGAATGTCGTCTTCTTCAACTTTAGCAGCTTTTCAATTGCCTCCAAGGCTGTGCATCTTTCATCTTCACGTCTTTCTTTATTGAGTTTGCGCTGCATGTGAAATGGGATATCCAGCTTTCAGTGTTTGAGTGGTGGAACAGCGGGCAAACATTTGTGTGTGCTTTGGCTACTTTTCGCAACCACACATTGATACCCCGAGTCAGGTGGCCAAGCATCTTCACCCAACTCGGAGTCAGAGTCATCTTTGCTGTTCAGGTCTGATTCATCTGAAAGGTAGCCAGCGAAATCAATGGCTATGGTGCCTGGTTGCAGCTGGAAGTTCTGAGTTGTGGTGTTGGAAGAACCTTCTGACTGAGCACCATCACTCATTCCACTCTGAGTCATGGCACTAGCTTTTGGTGCACACCACTGTCACATATGTAAATGTGACCTGTGGGTTATCTCTAATCAGGTATGTGTCAGATCATTGCTGTGGGCCAGTCGAAACTGATACATACGATGTCTTCATCTCTTTTCAGTGTTCAGCTCAATCTCAAGCCATCTTGTCCCTCCGGTGCTGTGTTTGACTGGAGAGGCCATTGTATCTGAGAGACTGGTTCTGCTCTGCTTTCATCCATACCATACTGGTCTTTGGCCATGACAACTTGTCAAAAAATGTCTCTGCTTGAAGTCCTTTCAAATTTTCTTCAAGATCATTCCCCTCCAGCTCACAGAGACTTTCATCATCAGACCATTCATTTCCTGAAGGTGAGTCAGATTCATGCTCATCATTCAGCTGATGGAAATCAATACCCCCAGTGTAACCACAGTCAGAGAGATTGTCAAAATCCAAGTCTATTGGACTGAATTCTGTGCTGAGCGCTTTGGGTATGCCTGCAGACTGCGCTGATGGTGGTGAAAGAGCTTGTACAGAGGAACATGCAGAAACCAGCGGCTTATTTTTCCATCGCGCTGCACATGCAGCTGCGAGCCATTTGTGATTTTTCACCATTATGAATAAGAAACAACTGACTTGGATTACTGTACCGAAAATCCATTTACAATTTTAAAACAAAGTACTAAAACAAATTAAGGACTCCCAGGAGTGGCATGGTAGTGGCATATCTGGATGTCAGCATCATCAGCACCCAATTTGGCCACTGCACCACAGTAGTGGTGGCTAAGTGGTGCACACCATAGAACGGGCCTCCAAGTGTATTTCAATGTCCAATGTGCCATCTGTTAGCCACTAGCTTTGCTGCCGTTCTTGCCGTAGTGCATGCCAGACTTTCTGCGCCAGAGGGGCAGTTTTAGCCTAGGATGTTCTCAAAGTAAATCATCCAAAATGGAAGACAAATTTGTTTATGTAAACATCCAATATACCGAATAAAGCCCACGTGACACGGGCATACCTCGCTCCCGGTCGTCTTGCCCCTTGGAGTCCGGGATGCGCCCAAGCAAAAGGACATATTGTGGCCCCACAGAATATTAATGGTAATTTTCCTCCCACACAAGAAGTGGCGGTGCATTTCAATCAGACGTCGCTGTGGATAAACTTACAAAGGCCCTTGACCCTTTGTCGAAATGCTGGCTGCAAGGAAAGCCGTAACTGTTTGGCTTTTTCTTGCCTTTGAACGAGTTTTGACTGCACAGACACCTCTGTTGAGCCATACATCTCCATCCTTTTACCCGGTCGAAAATGATCTTGGACAATGGGACCTTGATAAAGCGCCTGCAGTGAACGCGACAGGACATCTGGTGTTCGACACAGCCAATTCTCTGCTTCAACACTGGGCAAACACGCGTTATCGTATTGGTATCTGAAATTACTGAATGCCACGCAAATGTCACGACTCATCATTTACGTTCTGCAGGTCATACAATAGTCCCAGGGACTGTTCCCGTGGGCACTCTCCTCTACCATGGAGCCAGCGGTCCCCATATACCAACCGCTTTAGATTGGGTAGCTGTAGAACCAGATCACTCCCTAGTGTTCTGCAAAGGGTCAATAGAAACAGGGTGCTGGCACCTGACCCTTGCAGTCACTCAGCCGATGAAAGTGCTCTATTTTGACGGAAGCAGCGCTGCGAAGCTCCTCGAGGGCACCATGGACACTCAAGATCTCGTGGCATGGTCGAAAATGAAACCCGAGTGGGTGTGGAATGAAAAGCAGCGCATTAAGGATCTGTGTAAATGGGGTCAAAAGTATGGCCTGAACGGCTTTGTGAGGTTCGTTGGATTTTGAGATGTGTCAATGCCCTACGCTGATTTGCGAGTTATAGGATGGAAGTGAATTTGTGCGGACCCATACACAATTCCTTGAGGATATATTTTTAACGATGGTCATAGTGAGATCATGATCTGTGACTTTACCTCTCACATGGAGGTCGTTTCGTTCCTGAATATGGAGAGCATTCGCTACCGCAAGCGCTCGCCTACGGCTATGCCAGAGGACCCCACTACCAGTGAGCGACCATGACCATGTCCTGACGTAGGTCTGATTTGTTCTCGGACATTAGTGCATCATGTTTTTGCTATAATGCATTCTGCTTCATGGCGCGCAAATTATCCAGGAGAGACCCGAATTATCCTTGATTTTTCTGGGCTTGTCTCTTTCTACGACACCGCTCTTGTTCCCTCCTTAGTGCCGCGCCGTGTAGGCTTGGAGCGGTGGGATCATCGGGTGGAAGGAATATCATCGGAGGATATAGAACGCGTTCAAGACAGGCTAGCTCAAGCGTTAGTACGACCCCCCGTGACAACCAGCGGCATTGACTGGAAAACGGTCTTGCGGGTGGTAGTTGATCGATATGCCAGCCGCCTGGACTTTATGCAGTACCTTTTGAACATGACGCTGGACGACAAGTCGATCTTCGACCATGCACAACAAATTCAGAGACGATTGCGCACCGTGCTTTTGCCCTACACTTTGTTTTCAGCTCTACCTCCCAATACCTCCGTCACTGCTAACACGACAAATTTGTGGGCTGCGCCAATTTTTCGGGAGTGTGCTACATCGCACACGGCCTCCATAGTAGCTCGGGGGACGACATTGATGCCCTCTGAACGTTTGCTCATGCAGGCGGTGCAGGAAACTACGCATGAAATATGCCGCGTCGCCACGAAGATGTGGGCTTCTGGAATGATTATTGGGGTCGACCCCCTTTATCCTCCGGAACAACGCCCTGAAGCCGATCACATACATGCCCTCATGGGTGAATGGAAGGAGGATTTGACACGGTTAATCTCCTGCTTAGACTGGAGCGCGTGGGTGACGTGCCGACCGGCCTGTGATTTTGAGGTAATCAAGTCAAATTGTTTACGAAATGACTGACCTCGTCGTGTAGGAGATGTGCTACTTGCCTACTTGGCCCTATGGGTTTTTCCCGACTCCTGGCGAACCACATCAAGTCCCGAGGAACAGTGCTTCCTTATGGCCAGACCCAAACAAAGGGGAATGGAAGAGACCGCAACCAAAGTGCATCAGACGGCGGGAGCCATATAATTTTTAGGATATACAATTCACATGCATTATTACTGACATATACACGTCTTTTGTCATAGTCCTTGTAAAATCGTTGCAGTAGAGTTCAAGAGTGCTGCGCGCGACACATGTATTCTAACGAAGGATATGGTATTATCTAGCGCTGCATCCTCTCAGCCAAATACGTGACTCCTTGCGACCGGTGTTAGTTATTGATACGCACTGGAAGCTTGCGTATTTGAAGCAAACACGGATGAATTCAGAGTAGCGGATCGATTATATGGCTCGGGAACTACGATTCCTGGTTGCGAGCTTGACATTTTTACCTTGGCTCAGCTGTCAGGTCACCCGCCCACGTCGTCCCCCGACCTGCACCCTCGTGGTGTCATACTCCTCGCATCGGCCGGTAAATTCTGAGCACATTTGCAGAATCCTATTGTGCGAACAGCTCATATATCTGGAGCCTCAGATTCTACAATCGTACCTGCAATTTACCTACTTTGATGTACACCAAATGAATCTGAGCTCACCCCTTACGTCGCCGAAGTGGGCCAATTATCGAAACCAATGTCAATACCTAAATAGTATATGTCAGTGGAATCACCTTCGCAGCTATTACTAACACTCACCCCAGGGAGGCGTGATAAAACGGTTCTGCTTGCCACCCGCAGCAACACCGTCAAGAATTTTGATATCCTCTAGCGTCAACAAATCGTATGCCTCTAGTGCACCAGTCAAGTTAGATTCGATACGGGATGGCGACATTGATTTGGGAAGGACAACTATGTCCTTTTTCACTGCATCCAGATCCGTCAGCCACCACTCTCGCGCAGGGTGAATGTCAGGCATGAACGCACGCAAGTAGCCGAGAAGGACATCGGACGTGCTCTTGAGGTTACGCTTCTTTGCGATCTCTGTGGCAGACTCATCGGTCAACAGTGGAGCGCCGGTCGAACCAAGGGGAGAGTATGCTTGTGGAATAATTTTCTTCGACTTCAAGTAGTCCAACAGCTTCAGCTGCGGATTGTACAGATGAAGCTCAAGCTATAAAATTCAATGGTCAGTTTGGAACGGGCGTCGTTGCGTCGAACATGCCTGATTAACAGCCGGTATGATCTCTGCTGTCGGCAAAATCTTCTCAAGCATCATCTCGGAGAAGTTTGATGTGCCGATTGCCTTAACTTTACCTTTCTTTACCATGGCCTCCATAGCCTTCCATGTGTCCCTGATGTCCTGTGATTCATCGAGGTCAAAGTTTCCGTTGGGGAGTATCGGTACGAGTGGGTCACTCCCGTTCGGGTTCAGCGGAATAGGCCAGTGGATAAGGTAAACTAATAAATGAGACGGTTCATGTCAGTCAAAAAAGTCGAACTCGTACTTGGATAAATGCAGATCCTACGGTCAAGATACGTTGTTCCCAAGTTTGCGAGTGTCAGGTCGAGGCATTCCTCAACACGCCTATGGTATGTACCCCAAAGCTTACTGGTGATCTATAAATACCCAGGTGAACAGGCCAACGAATCCATGAAATATGTTATACGCACGAACACTTCCTCTCGCGGGACGCCCGATACACGCAGACCGTCACCGATTTCCTTCTCATTCCCATAATACCTTCCATGCAATGTGGTTATCAAATTTATTTTGCAATCAAAAAAATGCTTCCTACAAAGCGCAATCAATGTGCCTATAGCCCACCTTGAGCCCATGTTCCACAGCGCAAGTAATTTCACTGGTATTGGGTTCCGATTGCCATGTGCCTGGTTATTCAGTCCGACATCTCATCTTCAACCATGTTAAAGAGCTCACCGAGTCCGATAGCAGGGACAGTCTGCCCATTGTGGAGGGCGATGAGATGAGACAACATGGGTAACTAGAGACCTTGAGCTAACAACGGTACAAAATGGGATAGAAATGAGACGTGTTAGTAGGTGACACGAAGAGGGATAGGACTAGGACTAGAGACGAGGACTTTTGGAGGAGCTTTCTTGGAGCGGGGATCTCGCTGTAAGATTCGCTGTAGGTCACATGATATATATACGTTTTCAAATACTTGACTAGGCCGGAACGAGCGTGGTGAGCATATGGCAAGGTGAAATACTTCGGCGAGGTAAGCGTATCGTGAAGTTCGAGCACAAGGTGAGATAACGAAAAAGAGAGAAAGGATGTAAGGCTATGTTACCAACAGTATTTGATATTCAGCATTCGCTGTCATGTCACGTGATGCCAAAACTGTGGGATGTGTAACTATTTTAGTTTCAATGGTGGCCAGAGTTAGGGTGCGGTGAAAATTTATCCAGCCAGTTATTAACTCGAGTTTTAATAGGTTTAAACAAGTTGAATCAACGATCGCACTTGGCCCAGGCCGAGTCCACTGGTCTGTGCGTGCATTCGTCACATCTGACGTATACCTGTGACCAGGTCTCCTAAACATTGGTAGCACAGACTTCAAGATGCTAATCTTTCGTCTTCGCGGTCATCCAACGTTGAGCACCATCTGCTTGCGCACACTCTGCGCCATAATTTAAGCTAAATATTGAATCTCATTTACTTCAATTCCGTCGTAACCTCCATGTCAACCTCTCAGAATGTCTCATCTAACACTCTCACTGGACCCGGACAAGAAGGGTCTTCGGCTCAAACCAACCCTGCAAGATCATCTATATCCGAACAAGAGTTGGTGGAGAGGTGCCTCAACGTTGTCGAAAACTACAAGCATGCCCTCATTTCTAAACAAGAAGCTTTCGTCACAATCACCAAGGCTATTGCATCAGCATCAGACGAAGCCACGGACCAAGCGGAGTCTTTCATCGCGACTCCGTACTTCGAGATGCTCAAAGAATGGTCCAGAGATCTCAACTTGGCCAGAGGACAACGGGGACCAGATGTCATGCGACGGTCTGAAGACAGGGAGTCCTTCCCTCCTAGAGAGAATGAGTTTCAGCGAGAGCAAAGCTTTGAGCGAGGAGAACCTGCTCGAAAGCGATCCAAACTTGACCTCACCTGTCTCGGACGCGCTGAACAGTCATTTAGTGGAGGTCAACTCTCCACAAATCTTACGCGCACCAACGAAATCCTCCTCAACTGGTCTCAAGATCCCAAAGAAGTACGACATCGACTCATGTATCACCGCTGCTGCCCCGAATTCCATGAAGCTGGATGGGCAGAGATCGTTGCTGGAAAGAGTATCAACCTCGACGCAGTACACTCCATTATATCCTCCTTGCGTACCATTGACAAATGCACCGAAACTCTTGGAGACATTGAGATCAAATTCTCCGGAACTTCGGAAGTAACTTCAAAGAAGATCACGTCTGCTATGCAGTGGTCCGCAGCATGGAACAGAGCTGCTAGAGCCATCAAATTCGTGTTCCCTCATCGAGAGGATGAGCTTGCCGCCTACAGAGAATATATCAATGATAAGTTTGACCGCAGACTCCAGCGAACCCATGAGAGGATTATCAGATATGACAAAGCTGTCCGGAATAGAGCCGCAAATTCACGAAGAGTTGAACTTTCGGACTTCACAGCCTTTACCGACCTCTATGAATCCCACTTCCAGTCCGATGGTGTCCACTTTGACGAAGAAAAGCAGTCCTCTAAGCTCGGTGCACCTGCACGAGAGAAGTCTGCATTCAGCCGACGTGAGCCCTGCCGCAAGTGGAATTCAGGAGAATGTTCCCGCAGTGCTCAGTCGTGTCGGTACGCACATGTCTGTTCACATGAACAAGATGGGAGACTGTGTGCACGCCGGCACACAGAAACGAAGCATCACGACGAGTCTAAGTCTAAATCCACTTGAACCACCACTTAAACGTCCTCGTCATAGGTGGGGTTTGATCTGGTCGCCGACAGACATATCTTTCAGTCCCACTGCACGCTCAATGGAGTACGCAGAACCCATACCTATGCCACCATTGAATGAAGTTGAAGGAAGTGACGCCGCTCAGACTATTGCTACGAATCCTCATTTATTTCGCATTGTGACTCCCATAAACGTTGACCACTTTGAAACGCTCCTTTCAGATCATACAAACCAACCCTTCATCGAGTCTGTATGTCGCGCGTTACGTCTAGGGTTCTGGCCGTGGGCCAATACCTCAGATGATTCGTACCCTTCGATTAATGATAACTCCTCACATACATGCTCTAAAACCGACGATCAAAAACAATTCATCAAAGATCAAATTCGTGAAGAGATATGATTGGGCCGTGTTTCAGAAAGCTTTGGTACCAAACTTTACCCGGGGATGTATAGCGTCCCGATGCACACTGTGCCCAAGCCTCACTCGGATAAGCTTCGTCTGGTTGTTGATCACACAGTGGGTGATTATTCGCTGAACTCCATGATTGACCATGATGCAATTAAAGGTACCAAACTCGACGGATTGCACTCACTTGGAGCATCTTTACTTTGCTTTCGCGAACAACACCCTAACGTCGAGCTGGTGATGTTCAAATCTGACGTATCGCAAGCCTTTCATCGATTGCCTATGCATCCGCTATGGTAAGTCAAGCAGATCCTGACTGTGCACGGTCAGTGTCACATCGATCGTAACAATAACTTCGGGGGAAGAGGGTCTCCGAAGGTTTGGATTTCTTTCATGTCCCTGGTTGCTGTTACGCACTCAAATAGATCTGTTATGCGGAGCCCTAAGAGGGGCGTCGTCCGCTAACATTCGTGACGTAACCGGAAGGGTCCGGTGTAGCGACTGAGACTGGTGACGACGAGTCGGCAGATATCAGAGACGCGCGTGTCACGTGACTTCTAAGACGGATGTCTTCAAAGTCACTGACGTTCTCAAAGTAAGGACAGTCTTGTCCGAACGATGAGTTGTCGATCGAGGTAGACTTAGGCGCGATGAGCACCTAAGAAAAGATACTAGAGACTGAAGCTGAGGGGGCTTCAGAGGGAAGTATGTTTGAGGGAAGATTGAGTAGATTCAAGTTAGGGAATCTAGTACAGAGTGACCGACTACTTATACTAAGTGGAAAGGGTTAAGGGCAAGGCTACCGTACTGTAGGTAAGGGCAAAGGGGAAACGGAAAGGGTATAGGTACGCTGGTAGCAGAGCCTGATTAGTGATGTAAGGTCGAATGCGGAATGAGACCGAGAAATGTTGGAACGAGCCAACGGTAAATGATACAATGTGCAGCATGCACGAGTCAAAGGAAAGATAAGACAAGATAAGGAAAGCCACATTGGTGGCACGAGTCAGAACGAGTCATAGCCCGAAGGCACGTGCGCACGTTGGTGCGATAGGAGGGGGACGAGGGATGGAAACGGTCCCGAGGATCCGGTCAACGGATAGTCGGTAGAGAAGTACGAGCCGGAGGCATACGAGGGCGAGGACGAAGGGGAAAAATGATAGGGGGGCCATGTAGCCGATGTTACTTGTAACAGTTGCCTGGATCGCCATTCATTGCACTCTCATCGACGCCCTTAAAATGTATATGGACGACTCTTTCTCCTTTGAGATCGCCGGACGAACACTATACTATGCGCCATATGACTGCCACTTCCCCACAAAGCAAACTCACCTGTTGCAGCTCTGGGACGAACTCAATCTACCACATGAAAGGCCGAAACAACTGTTTGGATCTACTCTAACAGTGATAGGGTTTGACGTTGACCCAAATGCCATGTCGGTCACCCTACCAGCTGAGAAAAAGGCTGCGCTAGTCACAGAGTTGCGATGCTTCGCTCGCAAGAATCACTGTTGGTCGTTACGCGATTATCAACGCCTCGCAGGATGGTGTGAGTGGAGTTTCAATGTATTCCCTCTGCTGAAACCGGGCTTGTCGGTGCTCTACGACAAAATCCGAGGGAAGTCAAATGCACTTGCTATGATACACGTCAACAACGCACTACTACACGAGCTGCATTGGCTCGCAGACCATATTGAACGTGCAGATGGCCTACACCTGTTCAAAAGCTTGGACTTTAACCCTGGGAGTGATAATGTCGCAGTAATTTATACTGATGCATCAGGGGAGGGTTTAGGGCTGTGGTTTCCAGATGACCAGTTCGCGTGTCAATGCCCCCTACCAGCCGATGCTCCCTGCGATACCATATTCTTCTTCGAAGGACTCACTGTATGTTTGGCTATCCATTCAGTGGAGAACATGACAGAAGTTCTGGAGAAACTCCTAATCTACACTGACAACTCTAATACTGTGGCCATGTTTGACTCGCTACGGGCAAAACCTGGCTACAATTCATTGTTGCGCTCAGCGGTGGATGTCTTAATAACATATAGAGTGGACCTTCGTGTACAACACATTCCGGGACAACAAAACATCATTGCAGATGCCCTGTCCCGTTTTCATAACGAGCTAGTAATGGATCTCGTGCCGACAGCTTACATCTGCGATTTTGAACCCCCTCGGGATGCGCTGGGGGCGCCGAAAAAATGATGTCTAGAGAGACACAGTCCAAGCAGCCCGTACGGGAAGCTTGGACACTGGAGCAGTTGGAGCTGGAACGTTCACTGGCTCTCGGATTCGCAATTGAGTCCACAACCGCATCGGCATACGATTCACATCTGAATTCCTACCTTAACTTCTGTCAGCTTCATAATCGTGCAGTGGAACCTACCGAAGACACTCTCTCCTTCTTTGTCGTCTGGCTATCACATCACATTGAACCCCGCTCAGTAGATTCTTATCTATCAGGCATCGTTAATCGCCTAGAGACACACTTCCCACATGTGCGGGAAACACGCAAGTCTATTTTGGTGACATGGACGCTGAAAGGATGCAAACAACGTCTCTCAAAACCAATCCAACGCAAACAGCCACTTACTGTTGAAGACCTCGCACGTGTCATGGATGCTTTCAGCGCATCAGACGCATACAATGATGGCTTGTTCTTGGCCTTACTTGTCACCGGTTTCAAGACTCTGCAACATTTAGCAGAATTATGCTGGCCCAACACTAAGAAACATCAATCATATCGAAAGGTTCCTCTCCAGCACACTCTCATACTCACAGACACGTCCGCATCATACACTCTCCCTCGTCACAAAAGCAGCACATCAGGTGAAGGTTGCGAGATTTTGTTGTTGGAGGAACCACAGGAGCGCGTAGATGCTTTGAAGATATTTCGCCGGTATGTCTCTGCTTGCGATAAACTATTTATACACCACCCCCAGCTGTGGCTCACGGCCGCAGGAACCATTCCCACTCGGGCGTGGTTCATGCGCTACTTAAGGCGTTTTTTCCCATCTACAATCTCGGGGCACTCAATGTGTGCGGGTGGAGCCACAGCTCTTGCAGGGACTGGTGTTGCGCCTGCGCTGATTCAGGCAGCGGGATGCTGGTCCTCGGATGAATTCCAAAAATATATTCGGAAGCACCCATTCTTGCTTGACCTTCTCGTTCATAGTTCGCAACGTTCTTGACTCACCGAGATGGACAGCTCTTCTCTTTATCTTCTCTTTATCTTTTCATCTGACTCATGTCTGGTTTTCAAGTATGTGTTTCTGTGCGTTCGGATTGTTTCATTTCTATTAACCAAAAAAAAAAAAAAAAGAAATAGCCCTATAGTGCTTGGTCAGTCAAAACTTGACCTTCTTTCAGTCAAAGTCACTCCAGTGGCTTGTATATTAGCCTTTCCCTCGAGTGATAGCTACAAATTTGTACAATACATTGTACTTTCTCCTTCTTACAAGCTGTCACATCTCGGTGCTTAAATTGATCGTGGACCCTCCGAGCATTGAGCTGGAGGGCCCCGCTTGCCCTAAACTCATTCGAGCGCCCGTCACCAGTGCAAGTTGATTCCCAGTGAAAACCGGACAGTGCGGGAACATGTGAGAGCGTGCGAGAGTGTTACACATAGTGCCATATCATGTAGATCTGGTTGATAGCAAATGATGAGTATTTTCTTGTGAGCGCAGCGCATGCAAACACATGAACTTTGCACAAACCTTGCGTGAATTCTGCTTCCCTCGCACTTATTTTGCATTTGCATGAGTTCCGTAATATTTACATTTGCTATCTATATGCATGTCACTGCAGTGCGCGAAGTAACAAAACCTTTTCAAATCTAAAGTCCGTCTTCATGTCATCAACACCCCCGAGTCTCTTGTTCCCTTACCGTCGTGTTTCCCCATACAACAACACCGCAGGCAGCTAGTAATCCGCTCGAGTCCTAAACGTAAACACTTAAGTTTCTTCAATGGCAGCACCCTGACTCAGAGCATTTGCCTTAGTAAGTTCTGTCAACAATATTCAAGCCAATATATTATTGAATACTATGGGACTGGGTGCATATATGCGCAATTGCTGCTGTCTTTCTAGTACTCCTACGGGTCAGGCAACAATACAGGTGAGTCATTGTGATATCTGCAGCATCAGCTTGCTATTCTTGATACTGCCATTGATATATGTTCCCTCAGACCTCTTCGCAATCTTCTATTCTCCAGGCGAAGGTCCAGTGCCATTCATGTACTCCACAGAGGCATTCCCTCTCTATCCGTGATAACGGCATGTCCTTTGCTACTGCGACCACCTGGTTCTGGAACTTCATTCTCTCAATCACTTGGCCTTCGCTCGTCTTGGCCTTCAAACAACAAGGTGCCTTCAGCTGGTACGCAGCATGGTGCTGTCTTCTCTGGGCACTCATCTTGTTATTCGTGCACGAGACAAAAGGCAAGACCCTGGAGGAGCTCGACCAAGTTTTCACTGTCCCCCTTGGCATGCACGCTGCATATGGTCTGCGCCAGATACCCTACGGTATCAAGATATTCGTGTTGAGCACCGGGGGCGGCAAGAATGCGAAGAGTGTTTCATACCATTCCAATGCATTGTATTTGTATTTTGTACTATTAATAGTAGTGATAGCAACTTGAAGCAATATGATATGAACCGTTCTCGCATGATATAAACCATTTGTAAGGAATGCGAGGGAGTGCCACATCGTGCAGAAAGAACTTGAACGACTCTCGCACAACGACGCACGATATGGACTCCTTTTACATCGTGTATTCGTCCGAATTTCTTGTCGAGATTGTGCGAGGGCGGTTTCAGCTGGCGGTGCACGATGTGGCACGCTCTCGCATGTTCCCGCACTGTCCGGTTTTCACTGGGGTTGATTCATGGGTTATTAACCCAGGAGATGGCAGTTAATTATTAACTGACATTTTTTAACACATATTGACAGTTGGCATGTGATTTTTTCGTCCAAGCTAACTGGTTGAAAATGGGTGTTATTAACTATTCTTGATGAAAAAAATTCTGTGCACTGGGCAATTTCACTTCCAGACCCATTCGCCATCAGCATTGTCGGCGTCATCAATGCAAGCCACCATTTGCTCTCTCTTCTTACCTTTCAACACACTCCCTTGGGGTGGATCATCAGGGAGAATTTTTGCTGCTGCAGAACTCGGAATAAGGCCATCATGAACTGTTTCGGATGGAACTGAGGTGTCGAGAACTGAACCACTCATAGCTGTCAAATCTGTAAGGAGGTCTGCGATACAAGCAAAAAGTTAGATCAGTAGAATTGTGATTGACATTAGTGATGTTCAAGGCCCGGCTTCGGGCCGTGAGCCGGGCCTAGCTGGGCCCACTTAGGCCAAGCCCAGCTGGGCTTTGTAGACGGCCTATGAAGGCTTAGGGCCTGGCTCAAGTTGTGTCCAGGCCAGAGCCAGGCTTTCAGGCCACGGCTTTCAGGTACGTTTTCGTTCAGTTGGCTATGACCGTGAAACTGCAATAGTTTCAAAGCCTCAGCTGTCTAGGATAAACTAATTTGAGTTTTTGAATTTTCAACAGGTCACATCTGCATATGGTGCTGCGCGTCTATTCCAATGGCGAGGAACCACCTACTAGTACGGCACGCCCTAAACGTGTTGCTGTGCCATCAGCGAAGGTAATTTGTGCGGATAACGCTGCTGATCAAGAATTAGCTTCACACAGGCGAGCTCACAATGATGCAAGTCGTGCTGCCAATGCTCCCTCTGTCATTTCTGTGGCAATACCTCTGAATCCCCCAAGTACCGCATCTCCTACGAGTTCTCGTAGCCACAAAGTCACTGTCGTTGAGGTTGACGATAATGACAATGATATCGAGCTGACAGGCAGCACACACAAAAAGCGACTGACGAAAGGTGTGTTTATACTATTTTGTTGGATAAGTACTGACTAATGCCTACATCACTACAGGCAAAAAACGAGCTTATAGCCCTGATCCTCCCGAACACGCAAATGAGACTGAACACGATACAAGTCCATCAACTGGTGAGTTTTCCTACCGAACGAAACAGATACATAATACTGATATCTATTTGACATATGTAGTCAACGCACCGCATGCAACTAGTTCAGCAAACCACTCTGACGAAGTTGATGCTGACGGCTTCCTCAAGGATGTTCAAGTCATGAGCATTGACGAGGCCTCTGAAAACCCACGTCAAGAGCAGCGAAGTCGCGACATCACCAAGTTTTTTTCCGAGCCTTACACTGACAAAGGCAAGAAGCACCGGAATTGTCGACTGTGCAGGTAAATTTACATTTCTGTCTCATGCACATTGTACTGACTACGCTATAGCAAGAAAATGAAAAAACCCGTTGCTTTTGTCAATGAGGTGACGACTATGCGACGCCATATGGACGCTTCGCACAGGGTAAGTATTGCCAACCCGAGAAAACATGCCACTAACTGTTCATTATAGAATGAATATCTTACATGGGCCAAAGCTGAGAAATTTGTCTCGATGTTACCAAAGGACACCAAGCGCCGCAAGCTAGACGCTGCTGCTGACTCTCAAGCACGACTCGATGCCCACCTCCGTGAGCCGCAACCAAAGGAACAGATCATCCCATACTCAGATGCAATCTTCCGCGAGGCCGCCATTGAATGGCTGATTGAAACTGACCAGGTATGTTTTTTTAATTTAATTCTGGCAATTGGACACTTATCAGTTCACTGCAGCCTATTGATGCACTCAACCACAAGTCCTTCAAATATATGATTGATGTAGCAGCACGAGCTACCAACGGTGTCAAGCTACCTAGTCGATCAAAGACACGCCGAGCCATTATCGACCTCTTCAAGCGTAATCTCACCAACCTTCGCCGACGGTTACTTGTAAGTCATTTGTTGATTTTTTTGTCGTTATTTCTAACACGAACCACAACAAGAGCGACGCTGTCAAAGGATGGATCAATTTGACATGCGACGCCTGGCAAGCGTCGAATGTCGATGGCTATTTTGCCCTCACTGGTCACTGGATCGAAGAAAGAACTGTCGGTGTTTGGAGCGTTCAAAGTGCCCTTCTTGGCTTTACTCGACTGAACAACGCTCACAACGGTGTCCGTCTTGGTCAAGCGCTGTTCAAATTAGTTAAACGTGTTGGGATTGAACATAAGGTAAGTAAAATTCTAGCTTCATAACAGTGTGGCACTGATGAAGTTTCAGATTGGCTACATTACGTGCGACAACGCAGCCAACAACGATACCATGATGGAACATTTCGCCGTCCACATCGAGGCACACACCAAGAAGACATTCGATCATAAAAAACGGCGCCTTCGGTAAGAGTTTCTATGTCTTGTTTATTACTACCAATTCTCACATATATTCAGGTGCTTGGCCCACATTATCAACCTCGCAACTCAGGCGCTGTTGTCCACACACAGCAAGTCGAGGCACTACGATGCCACCCAACCTAACGACGATTTGCTTGCCCCCGCAACTCACTCCACACTTGAACGAGACGAGGTTGGATTAGTCCGGTCAATCTGTGTCAAGGTTTGCCGTCCGTCAAATGCACATATGTTTTGTTGACATTGTTCATTGTAGGAGCGCTCCTCAGCTCAACGAAAGGAACTTTTTCAGAGTGTCCAGCGTCGAGACGAAGATGGCCACACGCCAATCAAACATCCACGACAGCTGCTTCTTGACATGAAAGTAAGGTGGTCCTCAACATACACCATGCTTCAACGTGCATTCGAGCTGCGAGATGTAAGTTCAATTTAGGATGTCAATGTTGTTCCCGCTGATGTATATTATTAGGAAGTTGACTATTTTGTGGGCCGGCTCGGTTTGCAAGAGAAGGACTCAGCTAAACGGAAAAAGATTACGGACCTTGAGCTATCATCTGAAGAGTGGACCTGTGTTCAACGTCTGCTCTCAATCCTTGGTGTATGTATTTTTATCTTACAACTCGAGTCGCGGCTCACGTTGAAACTACAGTTTGCCGAGTTGTCGCAGCAGTCCTTCTCATCTGAACAAGGACCAATGCTTCACTTAGCATTGCCTGCATTGGAGTCGTTGCATAGCGCATGGTCTTCACGTTCTGGACGTATCAAGTATCTCGATTTTGCGGAGGGCCTCGATGCTGGTATTGAGAAGATTACGAAGTATTACGAGAAGTCGAGTAGTTCTGACGCCCATATTATGGCGATGCGTGCGTCGTTCTTTCATGTACATAGTATTACTCCCACTGACTTTCCAACGACAGTTCTCGATCCGTCACAAAAGGAGACCCATCTTCGCAAGTATTGGGGCGAGGAATTGCTTGTCGAAGCACACAGACATGCAGAGGAGATGGTAAGTAAAGCTCTCGTCACAACACACTCACTAATGGTACATCTAGTACAAAGAACGGTATCTCGAAATGTACAGCAACGATCCCAACTCTAGGAATGGTGTCGAAGTCAAGGTCAGGAAGACAGGGAATCGCAAACTCGATGCTCTGCTGCAAGAGCTCTCTGACGGCGAGGATGACAGTGACTCGATGCTGCAGCCCACCCTAATCTCTTGCGCGAGTTCCACAAATTCTGTCACTCCCTCCGAAGCTGCGAATGAGCCGTGGCGGCACGACTTTCACGCTTACCTCAACTCCAAGGACCACCTTGGAGATATGACTATTGTGCAGTGGTGGGGCATCAACGCACCTCGATACCCAGTCTGGGCGTCACTCGCGCGTGACTTCCTTTCCATTATGGCCACGTCCATGTCCAGTGAACGTGCATTCTCATCTGCTGGTATTACTATCTCCAAGCGCCGAAATCGTCTCAAACACGACATCGTCGAAGCACTGCAGTGCTTGAAATGCATGATCAAACATGATCTCCTGTTTCGCAAGGACCCATCTGTTGCAACCGAGTTCGTAGATGATGCATTGTCCGAAGATAAGACTCCTGCTGCTCTCAACGAAGATGATGGGTGGGATGATGTTGCTGAGGATTTATGTGAGAATGAGGAGCTGTTAGAATCAGATGACGAAGATGTTTCTATTCAAATGTTAGATGAAATTTGATTTACTTGCTACGTTTTTTGTATCACAAGGCCCTAGGCCCAAGCCGAGCCAAGCCCCAGCCGAGCCTGAGCCCTACCATAGGGCCTGGCCTTGGTTTGAAGCAAGCCCCAGCCCTCCAAGGCCGAGCCGTGGCCCCGGCTTTTGAGCCGAGCCGGGCCTTGAACATCACTAATTGACATATCTATTATCCCAATCACTCTCTTGTCCGACACTCTGAAAAAAGTTCCTGACATATTAGTATGATTCAGGTGCAACCCAATGGCTGGAATGACAGCGGACACAAATATGTCAGTATGAGATTCTACGAGCCTTTATCCACCCAACACGAGGCAAATCAGGACGAATTTGATATAACGGCATGGCTAGGATGCCATGGTAGGACATGGTACATTATTTACAGTTCTTGACCGGTGTCCCTCCAGCATTGAATTATTTACAGTTAATAACCCGGTTAATAACTCGGTTAATTAACCGCTGTTAAAAATTATTGAATTTTTCACCGCACCCTAGCCAGAGTCGTCTCTGTAATTTCTTGAAGGCGTTTGTTATCTTCATGCTGCCCTGTATTGCACAAAAACGGGTTTGTCCGCGCTGGTGGGCTCCTGGTTGTGTGGCATACAACATTACCTCCAAATTCAACTTCACGAATGATCACACTGACCCAAACTCCCATCCTTCTAATACCTGGTCGATTAAACCATCGACTAGTGCTGCCCTTCCTCTGCTCATAGATGCAAAATCTCTGTCCTGGAGATGCCGACTCTCCGAGGTGGCATGCAGCTGCTGCATGATATTTTGCCAAGCTCGAATTCGGGGGGCGTGAGTATGCCGGGCGTACCGAATTTTGGAGATGCAACTTCTCTGGGGGGAAGATTTTTAATCGGTCTCGCAACTCAAGAAGAAACCATTGTTAGGTTCATCTACACTCTACCCCTCTTTCATGACAGACGCTGCTCAGTAGTTCTAGAATCTCCACCGCCGCGACGAGAAAGGCGGCTTCCATCACCATGCATTCATCTACACCCCTTCGGCTGTGGTGATGCGAAATGATGCAAAGGATTGGGTATCGCCGTATGACTCACGAGTGCAGCAGTGAATGTTGCCTCCACAGACAAATTATCCTTTTCCTATTCGAGCAGCAGGAGAGTAAAAATATCGTCTTGGGAAGCCTTGGGATGGGAGTATTCAGAGATAATGTCGAAGGTGGTAGCGAGGCTATGGAGAGAACATTGGTTTGGAGATGCTGCTCGATTCAACGCGTCCTTTCATCAAGTGTTGTTCGGTATCGTTGGAGAGAAATACTGTACGTAGTGTCCACCATAGCGCCCGCCCCACAGGACAATAAACAAGGATCAAATAAAAATAACATCAAAACGTTCGAGAGGAAATCTTCATGGCGTTCAAGGGTGTGTTTAATTCAAGTATCTCAGTAGCGGTTCAACGAGTATTCGATAACTATAGTATGTGTACATTTATTTGCGAAGGAACGCTGAGGCATAGGTGTACGCTAACAGCGGCAGCAGAACGGTCGATTTATGCACAAGTTCGAGCAATGAAGTATGAGCTTGCACACATTTAGGCCCACATAGCCTTGAACTTTTCATGGAACTCTTCGAGCGCACCGTTGACCACTTCGAAAACTCTCCAGTCCGCACCCGACACTCCTGGCGGTCGCTGCGAATCATGAGTGAATTCCCACCCTCCTTGCCCCTGCTTCCCAGACGCCTCCTCTTCTTCATCCTCCCACTGGACTGGATCAAGGGATGCATATCCACTGTCCGCCTCCTCATCAAGGTCTGCATTCCCTGGTGTCGCACCTTTTCCGCCAATGGACCCCTTTTGAAGGAGTTGCTCAAGTACCCCACGCACAGTCATTAGCGTGAGATCAAATTCCTCCAATACATACCAAACGTCACCCCGCCTGATTGCGTTCGCAGCGGCAAGAGCCGCCACCTGTCCGTGCATGTAGAAGTCAAGGAGGTATGCGTTCAGCGCGTGCTGTCTATTATCTTGGTTGGTTCTCCCGGTGATACCTTCGAACGATGGGATGGTGTGTTCGTTCAAATTGAGTCCACGTCGAGCCGTTTGAGCGAGGTCGTGAACACTGCTGAAGTGATCATCGTGGCCCGAGTTAGCCACAAAGAGCGACCGTGCGACAACGCGGATCGCGGTATGATGAAGATGATGGCGAATGAGCGATGGTTCATCTTCCGCAATACCCGATATATCCCTTTTACTAAGAGGCAGAATATGATCAGGCCCAAGGTCCTTTTGGTGCTGAGTTCCGTAGGTAAGGGCATATCCGGTGAAAATCTGGAGGATTTCGCGCTCTTGGTATATGAGCTCGTCACGAGCTATCTTAGACAGTGGTGGCAGTACGACCATTGATGGCGACTTCTTCACCACGTTCGTGATGTACTCCTCTTTCATGCAAGCAGGAGGCAGGTACCGCCGTCCAAAGAGGTGAGCCATCAACAGGATGAAGTCGCGCTTCGCAAGCTTCACGTCAGACTGCGCACAAATCTTATGGATCACGCCGCTGCGAAACAAAGCAACTAGGGCGAAGTTGCTAGGCTCCGTGTAATACAGGCGTGCGGCTATTCCAAAAAGATTGAGCGGCTTCCCTTGCTCGTCGAGTAGACGAGCACGACGCAAGTAGTCAATCGAGAAACGTAGATGGTGCAAAAGCTGGTATCTTCCTTCTTCAGAGTCAAAACTGATTTGTGGGAGGCGGAAAAGCCGCTGCACAGCAGCGACAGCAATTGTGGAGTAATTGGAACCCTCCAACAGATTGAACAGGCGCACGACGAGAGTTGATGTTACAGGGAAACTGGCAGAGAGGGACGGCAGTTTTGAAAGTACTAGTCTCTGTACCTTGCTCATTGGAAGAGCATAGAAAACGACTTTACCGAGGGTATCATATCCTCGCCGTCCAGCGCGTCCCGCACATTGTCGATACTAAGGTCATCAATTAATGACGAATGTGTGAGATGATGGGAAACGAACCATGAGTGCAGTGAGGAAGGGTGAGTCGCCGCAGAAAATCGAAGTTTTGGTCGGAGCGTTGATACCTAAGGCAAGAGTACCTGTAAATGGAGCCTGAGGTTAGCAGCCCTACGGAAAAAATGGAACGCTTACTCGTTGCGAAAATCACGCGCACGAAGCCACGGCGAAAGAGACTTGATCTGCTGTCAGACGGCGGTGCTACGTTGGAAAAGAAAACTTACCTCTCAACGATAGCACGATACCCTTTGTTCATACCAGCATGGTGAACAGCGATCCCACGTCTCAAGCATTTCAATGCCCATTCAGGTATAGGGGGAGTCCGCCACCCAAGATGAACGATATCTTCGTCAAGTTCCGATGCAGTGTACGAAGTATTTTGACCAGCGAACGAGAAGTCTGGCAGGGGATCATCAGGTCTAAAGGATGCTTGCCATTCACTCGTGTCAGCACGCTTATCCTCTTCATCGGCCTTATGTTTCGATGCTCGTGCAGCTTGGCGTTCCCGCTCTTTTGCGTTCTGAAGGTACGCATTATATTGTGCCATTTTGCGTTTCCATTCCGGACTAGTTTGGCGCCATTTGTCTTCCTTGATCTCGAGCACCCTGTTCAAAATTTTGGCCATATATTCGCAATCGGTTCGATCGAATGAGAAGAATATACCGGGCTAAATAAATAAGGATCTCATGAACATAGAGAAAGAAAGTGCGTCGGGTACTCACGAGGTCCCCCTGTGTGTGAAGATCGGCGACTAGATGAATGATATTGTCGCTAGATACAACACGGCTAGGTGCAGAGTTCAACACTCTGTCTGGGATACGAGATAAATCATCATCTTGGAGCTGGACAATGACGCGCGACAACGGGGTCCCGGAGTCTTGCGAATCGAAGGAGGACAACAACGGGACGAGGTGCTGTTTTAGAGCCTCTTCGTATTGGATTACGTCCTTCTGCTGAAGCGGTTTGCTAGACGAAAAAAATACCGCAGGATCGAGGGCAGCGAGAATGGAGGGCTGGAGGGCATTGCACATACTTAGGGCATGATATAAATGCAATGTATCCACCGCTTCCAATGCAAGATCAGAGGGGAGAGAACGTGCACTGGACGAAAGAATTGACAGCGGATGCAGAAATCGCATCCTTTCTGTAGTCTTGTACGTTGAAAGGCCTTGGAAGGTATCTCTCGGCTTCTCATGGATGTTGTAGTAGAACTTTCTCAAGTGCGAGTATCGATAGGGATAATGCACAAACTTGTGCTGGAACCCACCCGCTTTCTGAACGCTCTCGAGCCATTCGTTGAACTTTTCTGGTGCTCCAACTGTGGCAGACAGACCTCTATTCATGCGGGAATTAGTACATCAACAGTTAAATACAAAAGTGACGTACATGATAGGACAAGGGCACAGAAGCAGAATCTGTTCCCAAACAGCTCCGCCCTCCTGCTGGCCGATTGTGTGAATCTCGTCAAGGACGACACTGCGGTAAGATGTGAGAGGGAAATACATATGCATCAAACTGACATTCATACTATTTGAGTCGGGGGGTCCATATCTTGGCGAGTGGAGGAGTTAAGAGCATGATCGCCAACATTTCAGGGACGGTGACAAGGATTTGGCAGTTCTGCGGATCGTGGACCCGGTAATCACGGGAATGAATGGCCCAGCAGCTCCCTGTAATTGAATCAGCGATGATCACTTGTTGAATATGAGCACATGAGCACTCACGACCATTAAGATCCTTGCTAAACCTAGCATAAATCTCGGCTGCAACCTGAGCGACGAGGGCTTTTGTCGGTGCAATATAAACGAGTATCCCGTCATCAGACCCTCGGAGAATCTTCTCCATAGCGTAATATGAGATGAAGGTCTTCCCCGCACTGGTAGGAGCTATAAATAACTGAGTGGTTGTTCTACCTCCGAAACAAAGCATCACTAACCTACGACGAGAAGAGACATATTTTGGTCGACAGCGTCAAGCACCTCGCGTTGCCACGCATCTGGCTTGAAGGTCACTCTTGCGTCAGCCTGACTGTCCATACTTCTATCCATGAATTCCCCGAATAGCCGGAGTTGCCAAATAATAGGGTGCTCTTGAATTCGCATAAAGTCATAGACCGCGGTCTTAGTTTTGGACTTGACCAGCTTGACGAAGCGAAAAGTTAGCGGCCTGTCATCAGCTGAACCTGAGACCACGAGACTATCGATGTAGTCGCTGAAGCCGAGGGTAATTAACACGCTTGTGATTGCATTAACCATCTCTCTTGTGCTAAAGCCGATCTCCCAAACTGCCTTGACGAGACGCATGAGCAACAGGGAATATTTGTCACGAGTCGCCGAGGAGTCTGGATTAGCGGACTGGATCCACTCTCGGAGCAGACGGTGCATACGATAGACCCGAAGTTCCGCGCCTACGGATGCCTCCCTAGTTCGCGGATTGCGGGCAAGAACTTCCAGACACTTTTCGAGACCAGCGCCATCTAGGGTTTCCATCTCTTGAATGCGGGACGCGATCCATGCTGCAGACTCAGATACTTGTTTAGATTCCTTTTTAGCAATATTCTGTTCGCGGATGGCATCGGCTTTTGATAGCTTGCTGGTACTTTTGCCTGACGAACGAACGTGAACAACTTTTGGCTGGGGGTCTATGATAAGCGACAGAAGTAAGAATTGCTATGCCTGAGCACCGACCTTCACGTTACGCTGATTCGCAAGGGACGCTACAGATGGTATTTTGACTTGTTCGAGGACAGCTCCTAACGCCCCTGTAAGGGTGCTAGCTTGGTCATGCAAGGTCTTCATAAAGCGCTGGTCCGAACGAAGCTTCCAAGTACGCTGCCGATTACGCTGCCATTCAGTCATCGGTGCTGTAGCCTCTCCTCCGAGGCGCTTGGGAGGAATGGCTTTTTTATTGTTGTGCCAATGCTGCGTGTCAGAAAAGTGTGTATCCTCTTTTGATGTTTTATTTTGAGAAGAACGAGCGGATGGGAGGACAACAGCGGACTCGTCACTAGTGCTGCTATCATCCCACTCGTCAGACTCTTCTCCACCAGAAGCAACAGGCTCTACGGGATGGGGGCGTGTGACGCCCTCCGTAACAATGCGGACGGCAGAAAGCTCCTCGTCAAAAACTGGGTTGGAAAACGGAAGGAGCTTGAGGGGAATTGGAATCTCATACAAGTCATCAGGAAGGAAAGATACGCTCAAATGCGAAAAGTCAAGGTGCGGGAGCTTCAACTCAGAAAAAATATCTTCTGCATCTTTGACCACAGTCGGTCCCAGGACCTCCGTCAGCGATTGAGCTGGATGCTCGGAAAGATAGCGCAAGATACAAAGGAATACACGAATATCAATGTCGAGGGATGCATCGTTTGCTACAACGACTGCTTCTGCTGCTCGAAGGATATGAGGTAGGAAGGATTTCGTCAATGAAGTGAAAAGGTCGGGTTTCATTGGTGGCAGGCGCCGCGCTCGATCCTGGACAGACATGTTCTTGAGAAGAAGAACGTGAATGATAAAAACAGCAAGTAGCAATGGCTGAGTGTTGCTCTTGAATGCTGAAAGATATGACAATCCAACATCCTTCAAGGTCGCGCAGAGGTCGAAGAAAGATGGGGATACTGATGCTTCACCAAGAACGCAGCTGCGGACTTGATCGAATGGCCCTTGTTCATGATTAGCAAGAATGTCCCTGGCAGCGATGCCCGCGGATAAAACAGCATTGGGGAAATGCCCTCCCTGGCTTGAGCGAAGCTTTGATTCAAAAACGAAAGTTAAGATCTATAGCATGACCAACAATCAGGTAAGAAAATAGAACAGGGAAGAAGACGCGGTGTGACCTTGGTGTCCTTGAAATCAGCACCCTGGAGCGGCGCCATTGCCAATCCACTAGCCAGTAAATCGAAGATAAATAATCGTTGAGTGAGTATTTGATGGGCAGCGAATTGTCCGACTCCTTCCTTCAGAGTACCGCCATCATTGACCATGACAAACATTGGCTATATGGGAGTGAGAAGAAATTATCATGTTTTGTGAGGCGATGTTCTACCTTCACTCGAATACGATAATCGAGCCAATTTTTGTCGGAGAGACTCGTAAAGGTGAAGGTATTCACCGAATCCAGCGACTGGAGGTGCTTATATAGGAGTCTTCTGGCTAGGGCTCGAGATGCAACAATAAATTCCGACTCGCCCGCTCGCAGTACTAGGTGTCGGTTGACTAAGACATATCAGTAAGATAGACTGAGATAGTAAGATGGAGAAGCGGCCTCACCATCAAAGAAAACGATATCGAAGTTCGCTGATCGATTTCGAAAGTTCTGCAGTATGTGTTCTAGTAAATAGATCGCATGAATGATTTGAAATGATGGATCTTCAACAGTGCCATCGCCCGAGTCATGTCAGATAAACAACATCTGCAGTAGACCACAATGACATACCGTCATCCTTCGCTAGTGAGAGCAGACGATCATCAAGCACAACTTGGAGTAAAGAATGACCTGAGACGTAGATCAGCATCAACCTGAAGGTTAGACGACTGACAAGTCAAACGAGTACCATCTATGACGAAAGGTTCTGCACCGGCATAGTCGCCGATTAGGTCCATCCAGCGAGCATTCCTACTTTCAGGCGCATACCACGTTGAATCGACCCAGTCCAAAGTTTCTGTAATAGTGCATGATTTTGATAGATCGGAGTTCTCGATGGCTCGCTCGATATCAACTTCAAACTCCTCGAAATCCATAGTGCGGATGGTAGCGTGAGTGGGATCCAAGTGATCTGCAGTTTTTTAATGGTCCGTCTAGGGCAGACAGGTCGGCTTCCGGAAGTGGAGATGGCCAGGATAATCACCTCGAGGCGCAACCACTGAGATCGATCATCAATGATACGGCAAGAGGCTGATATCTAAGACTAGTATAGGGCGGCGCTTGCTCGCCCAATACAGAAGGAAGCTTTGTGTAAATTAGGGTGACTCGGCCATTGAGAGCGTTCTCGGACCGCTGAATTCTCGGTGGAGTTCATAATGCTTATCGATGACAAGAGACTTTGCAAGTAGGGTATTAAGAAGTTGGGCAATATCAAATGATCATTCGTACTCAGCTAAATCTTCGCGAAGTTCAAGTTCGCACATGCATCTCCGATGATTATCCATCGATAACAAACTTGAGTTGGTCGCTAGGCAGGCATGTAGGGTCATTACTACTCACGAGACAAACGCTCAAGCTTCAAGCCAAGCCCGAAGCCTCGCCGAAAAGCTGGGGCAGTAATTGAAAATGATGACGCGAATGACTAACATATCGACGATATGTGGCACCATTGAATATTGATCTTCGGTCATGATCGTGGAGAAGGCTAAGTTTAGGCCTGGCCACTCGAGTCGACCGCATCGTCGTTGATTGCGGGTATCAGAAAATCGAGTTAGAAAGAGTGAAATGGAAGTACCCAGAAATGAAAAGACTAGACAAAGTTCCAGACCCTGGCACTAGTAGATGATTGAGTCATCAGGCTATGTAATAACGGCTAGAGGCAAAAGAGTCTGACTCGGAACTGTCACACGTCAACCTCTAATATTCAATAGTACATACGTGTACGTCTGGAGTCGCACCGGCCGGACCGTCCGCACTGCAGCTGGCAGCAGCCGGAACTAACGCTTGGATCATCGACCGCATCATGCACATTGCACAGTACTATATCACATTTACTCGTGGCGCCCGAGACCTGGCAGAACATTTTCCAAAACCACGTAGATCCGTTATCTCTGGGCACCGCGTGAACAAATACTGTCAGCTGCAGTGGTTGAGGCTGATTCCGATGAAATCTCACGATGTCAACGATGATCTCGTGCAGGTCATAGTCAGAGTCAGCTCAAGGAGATAACATCGTGTCGTTAACCTCAACCTGTCTTTGGTTACCTATGGCATCTCATTTCACCACCCTTAATAACGGCCAGATCATCCCTGCCATCGGGCTGGGTGAGCTCACGAACTCAGTTCAGGGTTAACGACTTACTGACAAACTGAACAGGAACATGGCAATCTAAACCCAATGAAGTTGCCCTCGCTGTCGAACATGCACTGAAGGCAGGTTATAGACACATCGACTGTGCTTGGTAGGAAAATGTTGGTTGACCGTGAAATAATCATAACGAACGCTTCACACCAAAGGGCGTACGGGAACGAGAAGGAAGTCGGAGAGGGCCTGCGTGCATCGGGCGTTCCGCGGGAGGAAGTGTTTGTGCGTATGACATATCTCACGGATTCGTTACCCTGTTCACCTGGGTATTGATAGATCACCAGCAAGCTTTGGGGCACATACCATAAACGTGTTGAGGAATGCCTTGACCAGACACTGGCAAACTTGGGAACAACATATCTTGATCGTGGGATCTGCATTTCTCTGGCCTTGTCTGATTGACACTGACAGTTCTTAATTATCAGTTTACCTCGTGCACTGGCCTATCGCGATGAACCCGAACGGCAATCACCCTGTCATGCCGATGCGCCCGAACGGAAACCGTGACATTGATGAATCCTGGGACATCAGGGATACATGGAAGGGTATGGAGGCCATGGTAAAGAAGGGTAAAGTCAAGTCAATTGGCGCATCAAACTTCTCCCAGACGGTACTCGATAAGATTTTGCCGACAGCTGAGATCATACCGGCTGTTAATCAGGTGTGTTGGACGTAATGTCACCATTGAAAACTGACCATTGAAACATGTAGCTTGAAATTCATCTGTACAATCCGCAGCTCGAACTTCTTGATTACTTGAAGTCGAAGAAGATCGTTCCACAGGCGTACTCGCCCCTTGGTTCGACCAATTCTCCACTGTTGACCGATGAGTCTGCCACAGAGATCGCAAAGAAGCATGGCCTCAAGAGCACGTCCGATGTCCTTCTCGGCTACCTGCGTGCGTTAATGCTTGTCATTCGCTCTGTGCAAAAGAATTGTAGTTGATGTGTCTCATCGCAGTGGCGAAGGATATCATTGTCCTTCCCAAATCAGTGACACCATCCCGTATCGAGTCTAACTTGACCGGTGCGCTCGAAGCATACAGTGTGCTGACACCAGAGGACATCAAAGTCCTTGACGGTGTAGCTGCGGGTGGCAAGCAGAAGCGTTTCATCATGCCACCCTGGGGTGAGTGTCAATAATAGCTGCGAAAGTGATGGTACTGAAATGTGCTATCCAGGTATTGACCTCGGCTTCGATAATTGGCCCACTGCAACAAAGTGAGCAATAGGCGCAGTCATTCATTGATGTATATGATTGATAGTGAGTAAATCGGAGTGCACGACTGTAACATCTAAGGCAGACATGAAACCATATGCATCAGTAGAGCTGCATGCTTTTCATGAATACGTTTTCACACCATTGATTGACCGACGGCCTGGTAAACACATGAAACATATGCAATGCGACCGTACAATGAGATGACACGAATCAGGAATAGCAAGTGCCTCCATTCGTATGAGGGTGTAGACCACACAGCTAGTCTGATGCGCGGTAGAATTTTCGGGTCGGAGCAAGGATTTTAGCGGTGGCTATTGTAAACAAGCGTGGACGCGTACTGCCACTCTGCAAGACAGAAAGTGCTCCTTGAGGCTATGGCCAATCGTCCGCGGGATAGAGATGACAGCTCATCACTTGTCTCAGGACGATGAGTGGCTTATATACTGTGATTGCGCAAGTGCCAACACAAAGAAAACGACCATCATTAAGTATGACCTGAAGGAGAGGTGCTCAGCTCGTAAACTTGACCCATCACCTATACTGGGATGATCATGCAGGCCTGAGTGACCATAAATATATCAGAGTCCATGGAGCAACGGTTGGCCTGACGAGCCACGGGTGACGGAAAGACCTATCACATGTACTTAGAGCAGATTTCTATGTCGACGCAAATAGGTTGAGAGATGTTGGAATTTTCTCAATTCGCCCCAGCCAGCAAAATAGAATCTCGAAGGATACCTAAGTAGTAGGATGACCAAGCTTAAGTGAGTGAGAGCTGATCAACAAATCATTGTCGGGAGCTATCTGATACGTGCACGGTGTACCGACGGCAACTTTACTTAGGTTCTGCCATAAGCCCATGGGTTTGTCCGACTTTTACCGTGCTTTGCGCAACGCCAAGTTGTTATGTTCCGATGGGCTCAGGAATTATGTGAACCTGAATAAGGGCTGCACCAAGAGAAAAAATTCAGCTGTCGGTGTCTTTGTTCTTGCGCGATGGCCCGGAATGTTTTGTCACACCAGCGGCGAGTGAGATGCAGGTTGCCGTTGTCAATATTGGATCACGGAAGCGAACGAGAGTTAGAACAAGTTACTAGACCAAGTAAATCCAGATCCTGTGCAAACCTTGACGGCGAGTCAGGACGTGTTACTAGATGTCGGCCGACGACGGCAGTATCTACACGGTACTGGTTAACGTTGAGCACGACATATGACCTGGTCACCAACTACGCAATACTTGTGGTCTGCTACAGACCAAGTTCCGCTAGCTCCGAGAAAGCATCGGAGCCACGCAAGAGACACGTGGTCGGCGTGGTTGCGAAAAGGCTCCGCGGCGCTAATTTGAAATAAGGGACCCACATACTAATAGGGAAGTTGTCAATCTTTCAAATTATCGTCATCAATTTTGCGGAAACACACGTAGGTGAATCGGTGCAGGGCAGTTTCAGGTTCTGTTGGTGTTCGCGATGGTCGGAATCGTATATAAGGTAGCCTGCCTTGACTCTCATTCCCAATAACCCTCCTGCTCCTCTCCCAAAATCCTCATTTCACTACTACCTCTAAACATGCCTGCTGTTGTTGTTAACACCCATGCCGGACATGAGCTTGATGCTGTTTCTGACGCAGTCGATGAAGGTGTGTACTTGCTGCTCCACCGCCCTCGTTATGTGACTTACCGTCTCTCTGCAGTCAATGCTTTAAAGGTCCAAATCTGGGACTCTCAGTCTGAGTTCGATTCTACCAAAGACAAGACAACCTTCCGGCAGTATGAGACGGCCTGCGATCGCGTCAAGAATTTTTACAAGGAGCAACATGGTTTGTTTATCCATTCAATTTACTAATTCGCAATGTGGTACTGACACTGTCACGTAGAAAAACAAACCGTAGCTTTTAACATCAAGGCCCGCACGGAATTCAAGAACCGGAAACGCGCTCGCATGGGTATCTGGCAAGCTATGGAAATGCTCAACACGCTTGTGGACGACTCGGATCCAGACGTCAGTAATTTGTTGGCTTGCGACTTTCCTTTGCTGACTTGTAATACATATTTAGACTGAGCTTTCGCAAATCGAGCATTTGCTCCAGACTGCCGAGGCCATCCGACACGATGGCAAGCCTGAATGGATGCAAGTTACCGGTTTGATCCACGACCTTGGTAAACTGTTGTACCTATTTGGCAGCGAAGGCCAGTGGGACGTTGTCGGTGTAAGTTCCTTTACCTGGTACTCGTAACGACCTGCATACTGATACGCTTCTTGACGCAAGGATACCTTCGTCGTCGGCTGTGCTTTCTCCGATAAAAACATATACCCCGGTACCTTCGCCGGCAACCCAGACTTCCACGACGCCGTTTATTCTACCAAGTATGGAATTTATGAGCCTAATTGCGGCCTTGATAATGTTATGGTGTCTTGGGGTCATGACGAGGTATATTTCTGTCTACGTATCGTATTCTTCTGTGCTTATCAAACTTCTCACAGTATCTCTACAATGTCGTTAAGGATCAGAGCTCCCTCCCTGCAGAAGGCCTTGCTATGATAAGATATCACAGCTTTTATCCGTAAGCCTCTCCCACTCGGCATCGCCCACCGAATTCTTACAATGTCTATCCAGATGGCACCGTGAAGGAGCTTACACCCACCTCATGAACGAGAAAGATCATGCAGCTCTTGAGGCCGCTCGCGCCTTCAACCCTTATGACCTCTACTCGAAGAGTGACGAGCCTTGCGATATTGAAAAACTTCGCCCATACTACCAAGACCTCATTGCTAAATTCTTCCCTTCTGAGATTGACTGGTAGATGCGATAAATGCGCGCACACCTTTATTCTAAAATCATAGTCCACCGCCTGGTATAGATCCAGCCTCCTGTGGAGGATGGAAACCGTGCAGCTTAATTGTGTATTTCTTTCAAAGTTTGTGTCCCTAGTTTTTCCATTTACTTTATTGCGACAGTATCCCTATGTCCGTATAGAAGCTTTATTAGTATTGAAGTAATTTACTGCATTATTAATATTGCCAACAAAATAGCGTGAACTTTGAAGTTTGCTTTGATCAAAGATGTGATAAGATTTGGAGCTCCAACGACCAACGTGCACAGTGCACACGTGCACGTGCAACCCTGGACCTGCGCCACCACTGAAACACTCCATATCTCAAGATCTCACGGATTCAGCTTCACTATCTTTGACTCATACCTTCTATATCCTGCTAGACAAGATATATCCAAACATACTAGACAACCCCTTGTACTTATTCTGCAATGTCACAGGAATCACCTCTTAGTGAACCAGTCATCCACCACGGCAAGAAATTTATCGTGCTCAGCGATTGGTGCGTAAACGCTAGATCTAGATCTAAGCGGCGATAACACTGACTGAGGCTCGCTGTGCTCAACCAGGGATGGCACGATCACCACGCAGGACTCCAATGATTGTTTGTCGCGTCGAGAACTTACTATGTGCCTTGCTCTAATCAAAGTACTACGATTCAGTTGTGACGGACACCTTTGGGATGGGGCGCTCAGATCGCGTTCTGCTCAATCAGCGTATACGTAAAGGCGAAGATAACTTCCGGTGCGAAACATTCTGCATAAACGAAGCTGCCGAATTGATTTCGCCATTTAGGGATGGTTTCCGGAAGATGATCGTGAGCGTCAACGAGAATGGCAAGGAAGAAGGAAAGGTGACGCATACATTTGAGTTTTGTAAAAATGCTGTCGCGGAAAGTAAGTTTTGTTTGCGCATTACACCAGGCGTTTGTGTGCAGCTACTGATGTGGTCTGTTTCAGATATCAAAGTCGATGATACTTTCAAGGGCTTCTACGAATTTTGCGAAATGAATGATATACCCGTGGTAATTGTGTCCAGGTACAAAAAATTGTGGTTTCACCGTGCTGTGCATTCATACCTCCGCAGTGGTATGGAACCTATTATCCGCGCAGTCCTGAATAAGTACCTGGCCAGCCTTGACGGCATTCAAATAATATCGAATGAGGTGAAAACCTACGATGATGGGAGCTGGGACATTCAATACCGTCATCCTGAGAGGTAACGTTGCACATCACTGTTTGCGTGTTTGACTGAGAATGATAAATTAGCGGTTTCGGACATGACAAGTCGAAGGCGATTGCGCCATACAGGAATATGGATCCTGCCCCCATCGTATTCTTCTTTGGTGATGGCGTCTCAGACTTATCCGCAGCGCGGGGGGCGACTTGTCTGTTCGTCAAGTTCAAGCCGAATGGAGAGAACGAATTGATGGAATACTGCATCATAAACAAGATCAAGCACCGGTTATTCCAGAGTTTCGAGGAGGCGCAAGGTGTGATAAAGCTGATCATCTTCGCAAAGACGGAAGAAGAGCGACAGAATATCATTGCACGGGAGTGGCCTGAAGTAGCTTAGAAGTTGTCTCACCTCGCCCCCAGTGATGGCGATCGCAAGGGAGAAGAAGTATCGAGTACTCTCGTGACACAATGCATTTAGATTTGGAGGCATCAAGATCGCGCCTTTAATTGATCAAGTTGAACCCAGCTTATTATTCTCGGTATCAGTGGTACCTTTGCTTGAAACTTCGTCAAGATATGTCAAGCACAACCAACGCACCAATTGACACATCAGTCATTAGGCGTATCATTGCCACGACAGGTGTTGGGCAAGAACCAAGTGACTCGATGACGGATCTCAGCATGACTAAACATGGTTTCAATCCGACTAAAACTATTGGAGATGCTGTAGTACAAGTCAAAGTAAATACGTGCTTGACAGAGAATTGCAATCATACTTACAATGAGATTGACGGGGGAGCGAAAGATTGATGGAAGTGACGAACGAGAGTTCGAGTGAATGTATGTTGTAACAAAAAACGGTCGAAAGAACGATGGCAAGTCTGTAAATTGAAAGAGACGGTTGCGCTGCAAATGATACTCCATGGCGAGGAGAAAAAAGTAAGACGAATCATCGCAAAGAAAATTGAGTACTCGTCTGCGAACGTTTCGAATTATTCTTCCCCAATGAGGCTGAAAAAGGCTGGTCGGACGAATTCATCTTCACTTCCGCGATCTTCCTCGAAATTTCCTTCATCCTCACCAATGCCGCTACCAGCTGCTTCCCCATTTCCGTTTTCCTGTAGCGGTTGCACAACTCCGTGGTGATCAAGTGGACGTCCAACATCTTCACTTCCAAATTTTTCCGTGGAGAAAGACACGATCAACCTGCTGAAGTATTGTGTATATGAAGCCTGGATCATTCTGTTAGAAAGAAATATGCATCAATTGCTACCAAATCAGGTGCGACGACCAAAATGAAACCAACGATCTTTGTAGGATGACCAACCCTTGAGCTGCTGAAGTGTGCCACACTCAGTGCATTGTGTGAAAATCCTTGGTGGAGACCGTCAGGGGATACTTATGTTCCATCACAGCAGACCCAATGTGCGGCAACGTGATATCAGACTAGACACGAGCAATGATGGAGTAAGGCAATTGAGGTGATGCATGTCTTGAACAATTAAAGATGAATAGCCAATAACCACGCCTTGACCGTATCTGCAAATGGGTGGTGTTGTCGGACTGCACACCACATTTTGGTACGATGACGAACTCCAGCTTGCGAAGATTATGGGAGGCAAAAAACAGATGAAAAGTTGTAGCAGCACCAATCGGAGTGTTGATCAGCCGACCGCTCAATGGTGCAGATCAGCACCCGCTCTGCCGTGCTATTCGCACAAGTGTTGGGCAGATGGGAAATCGAAATCGGCAGGGCCCGTGCGGAATCCATTCCACGAGACTAACGGAAAATAATAGTACTTCTGGAGTAATAAGAGAAGGTCTCAAAAAGAACTTAAGAGCATCAGAAAACACACACGAAATCATTGAGTGTCAACACTTCCGGGGTAGCAACCAGATATATTGAAATGTTTTATTGCTAGCCCCACACCAGGTAAGATACGTCGGTTTGGGAAAAGAGGGGAGAGGGAAGGGAAGCTAATGATATGCCAAAATTCGGTACCGACAGTCACATCGGAGGTCATGGCTCTTTGAAAGTCCTGTAACAGTAAATACGAACATAAGCCAGCGTGCAACTTACCTGTTTTTGGTTATCCTATTTCCACAAGCTTTATAGGAGACATCTGATTAACGGCGCAAGGCCTCACAGGTTTCACCACAACGGTCCAGCCTGAGGCTCCAGTACATGACCAGTAAATGTCTTGCGTGTCGATGCAAGAATCAGGAGTCTCGGGTTTCTCGAGAACTACTAGTCATGGGCAAACTGGAGGATGTTCCACCAAAACTCTGATATCAATTAATCATACGACTCAAGCGGTGCGGGAAACGGAGGATTGACGGTGCTATGCATATCGGATGATATCGCCGAACTGTCCGCCGTGAGCTCTTGACGTGAGTTTTTACAAGTACTCCTCCTCCATACTGGCATATAGGCAGCGCAACTTGGAGAGGATACCTCGGAAGCAACGTTGCTCCGAGTCGCGGTGTGAGTTCAAAATTTGAAGCTAAATTTATTGGCCGTGAGATCTTGGTAACTCGTGAGTACCACAAGGGTTTTGTTTGGTACAAGTTTGGCACTGGCATTCGCCTATCGCCGCTCAATCAAACCGAGCAGGAATTGTAGTCGTCACTTACTGTCGCATGTGCACAGGGCCACAGCGACCCAGAAATGTCTAGGAGGGCTCACTGCGGGAGACTTTTGTACGTCTACTACCGTGCTGCTAGACTTCCGTGGCTAAGCGGTCCTCATTGGTCTCCGATTCTCGGACTATTGCCACGCTATTCGTGTGCCTATTATTTAACCTGGAGCCATACGGCACCTGGTATTTCTTGCACAGGAGAACGAGTGTGATTTGATGGGTGGGAATGGCACCACAGGCCCGACTATGTTACTGCTCTACGGAGCTGAGCAATCTCGCATTATTACTGCTCATGAATTACTGATCGCGTGCTTACCTATGGTTGATTCGTTCAAATGTCAGCGCTTCACTGCTGCCAAATTTGAACATGCTGCAAAACTGTCACATGTCTTCCAATTTATTTGCATCGATTCATATGGACGCTTTTAACTTCCATGTGTTTCTCCAGGCGAGTCCTGTCAGTACTGTGGCCGCCCCGACCCATATAAGCCTCTTGGGGTCATTCATGATGCATTGATAAGGTTCCCGCTCTTTTGTTTAACATGCAGTCATTCTCAACCCTGCTTCGCGCAGTTCTCCTCGTCACCGTGACCTCTGTATCGGCTTCAAGTTTCCTTAGGATCCCCCTGACGAAGCTTGTGCCAACTAACTCATACCTTGCCGGACTGCCTGATGCAGATCGTGCACGTGCTGCATTTCTTAAGAGTTTCGCTTCTGGTGGTTCCACAACCGTCCCTGCATCTAACCTCGCATATGTCCAGTACACAACCAGTGTTGGCGTTGGCAGCCCTCCGACGTACTACAATCTAGTTGTCGACACTGGTAGCTCCAATACATTTGTCGGGTAAGACCTGACTGGTTATTCATTCAGGCTAAATCTCATTTTATCTCAAGAACTGGGATACCATATGTCCGGACCTCGACCAGTATATTCACCGGTGAAGACGTCAACGTCACTTACGGCAGTGGTTACTTTTCTGGCTTGGAGTGTAGGTCTTTGGGCTGCTTAGGAATAGTAACATCTAAAGATTTGTCCTTCAGATTTCGACCAGGTGACGCTTGCTCCAGGTTTTGCCATCACCAACCAGTCCATCGGTGATGCTCTTTCCTATGCCGACTTCGAGGGCGTCGACGGCATCGTCGGAGTGGGCCCCGTCATTCTGACTGAGGGCACACTCTCACCAAGTACCGACGAGCTGATTCCAACTGTGATGAACAACGCCCTGTCGCAGGGTTTGATCACAGAGGAAATATTAGGTGTCTCTTTCGCACCTGCAACGAGCTACAATGACACGAGTGAGAGAGCTTGTGTGGTATAATTGAAGGTGATCTAACTTGCGCACAGATGGAGCCCTCACTTATGGAGGCATCGATTCGTCTTTGGTGAGCCCAAAAAGTATGTCCCAAACAATGGTTCTGAGTTATCCAGTACACCGGCGAAATCACTTATACGCCGGTCACCGCAACTTATCCTGCTGGCTACTACTGGGGTGTCAATGTCACCGATGCGACGTACGGCTCCACAACGACCGTAATCCCAACGTCAACCGCCGGAATTGTCGATACTGGTACCACTCGTAAGGCTTTACCACCCATCCGCATGCATACTTTCTCACACATCTCTAGTGGTCCTCCTCGCTGATAACTTCTTCGAGTCCTACATGCGTGCCATCCCTGGTGCCAGGATTGACGAGAGCACGGGCCTCATGACCGTCCCTGAAAACTCTGTCTCGAAAATCCAACCATTGAACTTTACTATCGGCGGCACCGTCTTTAGTCTCGACGCTGCAGCACAACTCATTCCGATTGACCAGAACACCGCATGGGGCTTGTCAGCAAACACGCAGTACGGCATTGTCTCGTACTTAGGGACTAACAGCGGCGAAGGGCTAGACTTCATTATCGGACAAAAGTTCATGGAGAAGTACTATGCTGTGAGTTGTCGAATCACGAGGTGGCTATATAGTCTGGATATTGATGGAATTACAGGTTTTCGACACGGATAGCAATCGCGTTGGATTTGCTTATACGTGAGTTTTTCCCTCGTATCTAGTTTTCTTTTCCGACTGAGAATTTTTTGCAAGTGAACATACATTTACCACGTACACTCCTTGATATGGGAGTACCTTCTTAAATGGGATGGGCAGTAGTAATACCTTCTTCACACATACCTCATGCTCCGATTGGGTTATCCCATGCACCCGTTAATTCACTGCGCCGCTAGGGCCCGAACTTCATTTTAGGATGCATTCATGTGGTGCTTATCAGTGCTATGGCTGAGAGATATAGAAGCGTAGCCTCGTACCCATACATCTTCAAGGGACGATACCAAGAATCCTACATGGGATGTGAGAGCAAAAATATTGGTGACGCTTGAAGGCAATTGAGGAAATTGTGAGGAAGTGATGCGGGAGGATGCAGGTCGGACCCGGAGACTTGAGATGCCGAAAGCATAAGGGTTACTTTTTAGACCCTGCAGGCCGAGCACGCCGAGCACCTAGTCCTGACACCGACGTTCCCAGTGATTGTGCTATAGATAGAGGTCTGCGGAGAGCCACATTTAAGCCAATGTCGCTCATCCGACTCGATCTCTATTGCAAGTTTATGTCGCGGTGAAGTAGGGGACCCTTAGAAAGAAGACCAGGCCGGAGCCTATCGGTGTAGCCCACTCCCTAGTGGTTCGCGGTATTCCCTGGTAAGAAATGCTGTTCGATGATGATAACATGCCATTACGAATGCCTTGTAACATGTAAACGTTCGTGCACATGGTGACTGTCATTAGTATGACCGAGAGTGTCCACCGGGAAGTGATAGATACCGAAAAGGCTAACAGTTGGGATTTTGGTAGCTACTTAGGTAAGTGATGATTACACGTGGTTCCACAGTCACGCGGGTGTGATTTCAACACATTTACGACCTGTTGAAATTTAACTACTAGTGCGGCTGCCAAGCGCAGGCTCTGTGCGCACTGTAAGGGCACCGGCCTCATACGGGGACACTCTCATAACCCATTCATGACTGTTATTCCGTTCTTTATCTGTTCTTTATTTTTATCTTCATCATAGGTGAGGCACTGCTTGCATCCGTTGCTTGTCTGGAGCCGTGTTGATCGATGTCATCAAGTATCAAGCGGAGAGGCTTGGGCTATATCTTGCTCTGTTCTTGCCGCAAAAAAAATAGTGTGGGGTCATTTTTGAGCTGATTTCTTCAAGTACTAGTCACAACGTACGTGGTGTCTTTACGATTCACTCAATTTCCCAACCTTACATCATACAGTTTTGCAATCTACAGGATCGACACTTGAAGTTTTCGTTCTCACACGTTCCGAATCTGATGGGCACAAAGACTACCAGCAGCCTCCCGTTCTCCATGTTACCCCGGCTTGGTTTTGCTCCCAGTCACAGAGCGGGATCTTCATCTCGCTCTCCTTATGCTGAAAATCCTGAAGAGGACTGGTATATCCCCTACAATGGTCCATTAGAACCACCCAAGAGCGTCTCAATGGCCAAGCAAGATACCACGAGACACTTTTGTAGACAGGATGACATAAACGCATTTCTGGAAGACTCTCAATTACCAGACCGCTACCGGATACGTCTGTGAACGATGCCGAGCCATTGGGACCAGGTTTACCTGCACACTCAACCAGTTCCCACAGAACTCGTATTCGCTCTGATTTCATGAAGCATACTACGAGCTCATCAAGTGTCATCGACCCGATACGGCCACATCCTCGACGGCGGCAGGCGAGTGCACCGCGGTTGCAAATTCCCACTCACACCAGCATGGATGCTGGCGCTGACGTTGGTGAATCCCCGATGCCTATGCAGCGTATTGCAACATCGTCCCCCCAGAAAAAAATAGGTCGGTTCTTCGGCTTCGGGTCTAGCAAAAAGCCAAAAAGACAATCAACTAGTACACCAGTATCCCCTATTATTCGGACTAACACGCTGGGGACATGGCCTCCCAGTTCTGTTCAGCATAGTACACTCCAGGAAAATGTTAATTTTGCGAAACCTCCAGGTTCTAGTCCCAATACTAGCAATCACTTTGACTCACCTTATGCCGCATTGGCACAGCCATCCCGCAGAAGTCAGACCCTCCATTACCCGCCACGGGTTGACGTTATGAATCTCTCTCCCTCCAAGCAACGTTCCGCCCAGCACCTCAACTTACACGGAAAACCCGACCAAGACTCACTCCCTTCATTCCCGACCACAAACTATAATTCTCCAACTATCTGCATGGCTCACCCATATGCAAATACATCCTCCTCTGTCTCTGTGTCTGCTTTTCGACCCGGAACCTCTCAACAATCTCGTCAAGGACATCAACAACTGGATTCGGGCTCACAACATACTCATTTCTCGCAGGATAATCCCACTCGGCGTAATCGGGCACTCACCTATGCGATCGACCCTCGCAGTGACGGTGCCGCCGCATCGGTTAAAAATGCACGTCCCTTGACCTCACCACTGAAGCTCTCTGTCTCCACCCCGAATCTTTTTGCAACCTCACACGACAAGCAACCTTCGCAACAGAGCACACAGTCAACACCGCCGGTAGCAGGCGTCGAACGCTGGCTATCTCCCGAGACATGGTGCGACGCACTGTTCTTTCCACGTCCACGCCTCAAAGTCAAGCGCGCACATGGGTCGCATGGAGGAAGTAGTGGACGAATCTTAAGTCCGTCAATCACGTCTGTCGCTGAGGGTGCCACTCCGCACCTCAGCCCTGCTATGCTTGGCGGAAGACCACAAGTGTCGTTGGTTACAACTGATGCACCAAGGAAACACCATGTTTTGTTGAAATCCAGGTCGGCTATTGATGTCCTGTCTGGCCCCTCTATTTCTGGCAGACCTCGTACTGCGCCCATGAAACGACATCTAGACCCAGATCCAGATTTAATCGAGGACAAAAACCTCGAGGAGTCAGAATTTGTACCGGGCGCATCGACCGCGCAACATGAACTCCGTCCGTCAACCTCCGTACCATCATTAACCCAGTAAGCTCCAATTTTTGTAGGTAGCTAGCCAATAACCAAGTACCCCTGCAGAGTTCTTGAAGAAGGCGAGGCTCTAGAAGAACAACGAAGGCAGTGGCAACACCAGGCCTCACATTCGTTGGGGAACAGCCGAACCCGTTCCCTCTCCCGTGCTCGTGCCAGGTCATTGTCACGGAGTCATGGGCACAAGTCGGAGGGCAGTACGACCCTAGAATTTCTGGCTGCACGGACGCTCCTCGGAGGTCAGAGCATTACCCCCACCATTAACGTTGCAAGAACTTCGCACTCCCGATCTCATTCCCACTCACACACTCGTTCGAATTCTCGCGGGCGCTCTAGTTCATACTCATTCACGCACTCACAGTCACACTCCCTTGGTAAATCCAATTCGCAAAGGTCGCTCGCGGATCCTCAACCTCAAAGCGCTCGACATGCCCGCAATGACTCCTGGGGCAAAACTGCCCTGCTTAAAGCATGTGCACCTTGCGGAGATATTAGTGATTTACTGGGCACCCCTGTTGACAGCAAGAAAACAGCCCTGAAACCTATGACGGAGGAAACCAAAGTCATACATTTGACTGACCCTGCGGACCCTTCGCACAACGAAGCCGACGAGGGATCCGTCATCGTTATAGGGATTTCCCCAGCCCCGACTACATCAAGCGGGGAAGGAGTCGGTATCGCACTTTCATCTCCCCCTCCTTCTGACGACCGCTTCTGTCCTAATCCCGAACTCCCGAGCATGCCCAGCCATCCATATGCCAACGGTGCCATATATACACAGTATCTTAATTCATCTTCTGAGCATGGTCTACAACATCCCCTCAAAATGTCTGATTATGCTGGACCACATCCATCAGCCTACGACCCCCAACTCCCTTCTAATACTGCTACAAACGATGTCAGCATGCGTCATAGGCTGCCTCCGCGGGCAATGCAGCCGGGTGCAATTTCACATCCTTACGCCACTGCATTGAGCGAGCCGGCAAACTCACATGCACAGCAGCCTAGTAACTCTGTCCTTCCTACCCTTCCGGTCCCACCAACCGCTGTGCAGGAAGACAATGGTTTCACACCTGATAACCACATATCCATCAGTAGTCCTGACTTCGAGAAGTATGGCGTTGGTGAGGTTCTTGTATTTGCTGCGCCATCGCGAGACGAGCAGGAAAGTGACTCCGAGGATCAATCTTTGGGAACCATCATCCCGTGTCAGCAGGATACTCTGAGTCGAATCATAGACAAAGGGAAGGCCAAAGACCTGACATCTACACCCATAGCCTCCGGTCATAGTCAATCCCGGCTACCCATTTCTGATTCTGTGGTCGTTTCCACTCGTCCCCCGAGTCGGATATCTGTGACAGCAGTCGAAGGCAGGGACTCCGCCTACTCTCCTGGTACCCTCCGTACCACGACCAACATCACCTCCGCACATCTTGTTATTTCAGCTTTGGATAATGATGATTTGGACGAATTTCAAGATTTGTTCTACAGGCCTCCCCAGAACAGGTTGTCCAGTGGAAAATCTAGCGTAAAACATCAGGACACAAGCGAAACCAGCAGGGGTATACCGTCGGATATCCATAGCTCTTATTCTGGGAGCGCGCTCACCAACCTCATGCGAAGTATGAGCGAGATTGGAGAGCTGCATGTCGCGGCCTCGGATATCTCCTATGGGCAAAGATCGGGCGGACCAGGGGATCAACGATCGGATGAACTATCTCAAACGTATATCTTCATGGACATGTCGAGGACTTCTTCACCGGTGCAGGTCGATCCCTGTGCTGTTACCCAATCGCCAGCCCAGCTTTACGATGCACCTTTTGAAATGGGTGTTCCAGAAGATATCGAATCCTCTCGAGCGTCTTCTCTTTTGATCGTCTCACAAGAGAATGACACTTTTGGTACGCGACACTCTGTCGAATTTGATCAGTGGCTAACGAACGTCTCTCACAGGTCACCCCATCCGACAAGATGTCGTTGACGCTGCAGGAACATCCACCATTCACCAGGGCTCTTATAGATCCTCTACATACGCTTCGATCCATGATGCCGCCGAAGAAGCTGACCTGGTCAGCCCCATCACGCCAATGCAATCGCCGCCCGTCTCCGCCGATGCCATGCGGTCGAGCTACATGACCAGCGGGTCTGAGTACTCACGCATGTCCACCCTCTCCGATTTCCCCGACCCTCCCGCGCGAATAAATGTACCACCTAACCAACCCTCCATCCTTCAGGTTTATGTCGACGCTCCTACGCCACTTCAACAGTCGGAGAGCTTTCAGGGGACCGAATGTCCTCAATCTGGGTCCCGCGTCTTCAGCTTGGAGAGCCACCACACAACCTTCGGTGGTAGTGACGACATGGATATCATTACACAAGTTCACAGGTCTGAGCTTTGAATGTAACATCTATTGCATGCCCCCTTACTGGAATCACCATCTAAGTTGCCTGTTGTCGGATAGTGCACATATAGGGTCTGTCATTATTGTTGTATTGCAGTGTAGACTCTAGTATCATGCTTTGCTTACTTATTCTTGATTAGAATACACGCTAATTTTGCAAGGTTAATCGGCGCACCGTCCATAGAAGTCAGTTACGCTGAACCTTCAGGTTCTCCAGAACTGACAGAACAGAAATTACTCCTTGATCGTTGCTGCACTCATGCCTTCGCATATTCAACGGACAGACTCATTCAAACAAGAAATCACGTCCAGACTACATCCACCATCATTGAAGCTTCAAGACGTAACCAGCTTGAGCTATCTATATCAGCGCTCAGCTGAGGCTTCAGTGGGTTGTATCAGGCAGTAATAAATCCCTTTTAACTTGTGATGCACTGAACTTTTGCAAATACAATACTGAAGCTCTTTGACGTCGTAGCCACGTTCGAAATACAGACTAATCCATCTAGCGTATGTGTGTGTGACCTTGAAATGAAACAAGATAGATTGAATTCAAGATTGCCAATTTGATTGGTGCGACAACCGTCGCTGTCTTATTTAAATCCTGAATCACGATGGACTTTGGAAGAACTTTCATTCTTGCATTAGCATGGAGCAATCTGCCCTTACTCAGGAGCTTTTCATCTGCTCCTAAGCGTTTATTGCTGATGGAAATTTTGTGAGTCGATGACAAGTCATAGTCGTCGAGGGAGCCAACCACTCATTGGTCTACCACCGAAATGCCGACTGCTGATTTTACGGTGACGGATGTCGTTCCTCCGGAGAATACGATAGCTAATCAGCACAACAAAGAGTGCACCGAGAAGGGAAGAATATACACAGACCATGACTTGTCACCCTTCGCTGAGGCATCGAGGAACTCGTCCTTGCTCAGCCTCGTGATCTGGTAGACTCAGCTTCTCGTATACAATGATGCAGACAGCGGGCGGTTGCTCACTTTTAGCATCGTCAATTCGAATTTTGGATATCATCTGATTTGCGCCGTGATGTGTTCTCAGACTTATTATCATCTCCGGGACGCTGACTCGACGAAGCACGCACAATTGGATAGTCGTCAGATGTTCCTGACATTGGAGGGTCGGAGTGGACGGTCACAAATTTTGGTGTTCGGCCCTGAATTCGAATAAGCGATGCATGGGTAAGCGGCCCAGTGCCGCATGGTTACATTGATGAAGTACTCGCCCTTATTATCGTGCAATCGAGTGCCAAAGCCATGAAGTACAATTGTCAGTGAACACTTACTTCAACAAGGGGAAATACAGACCGATATGCATCACTCTTATACCCAATGCAGGGACTTCTCTGCATTTCCACTCGTTTATAGTCAATGAATGTAAAGACATGAATACTTGAATGGACGAGCAGCTGATTTATTATTGATGTTCGAGGGGACAGCAAAAGTATTTCGCTGCGGATCATATGTCAGAATGATGGTAGAGTCAATAATGATTGAGCCACATGCCTCAGTCGTGTCTCAAATTTGCGCTCTCCTATGGTTAACGAGATGGTGATTAGATGACGATCAATAACAATGGGACTATGAATTGATCGTGAATGTCATGGTCGTTGGTCTCCGGTAAATATAGCTGGCATTCGCTCAAGTTTAATATAATACTTCCACGACGAAAATGATTATCTACAAAGACTGAAATAGGACGCACGACCATCTACAACCTTTTCTTCTTGTGTGACTTCTTGGGTGCCGGCGCCGGAACAGGAGAAGGTGACCCCGACTCCTGTGGCGTTTCATCCTTTTGCACATCATCTATTCCACGCTTCTAATTGCCAATATTAGGGTGTACATTGCGAGACGCAGTGACGAACATACCTTGCCTCGCGATCCGCCCTTCGGCTTCACCTCCTCCGCCTGCCTTGCTTCCGCCTCCTTCTCGATCATGCCTAACAATGTATTACACCTGCGCTGCAATTCCTGTGGGGTTCGGCTCTTGAAAAACCAGTCAAAGCGGAACACAGGAAACTCCATGATATCCTTCTTGATACGTTCGTAGATGTCGTCCGCGCCCATCCCGTAGTGGTTCAGCCGGCACAAGAGGTATCTATCCGCTTCTTCGCTGTAGACCTTGCCTTTCGTAGTCGGATAGTTGAGTTCAAGCTCTTGCATGGGATAGCGCACTGAGGCAATCTTCTTCGCAAGTAGAAATTCGAGATTTGACCGCTTGTTACGCTTGGCTTCACCTTCAGCAATACGTGCAGCAATTCTTGGATGTTCTTTATTCAGATAAGTCAGTTAGGACTTGGAAGAATACAGCTGACCGATATGCTTACCAGATAGTTCCTTCCAGTGCTTCTTGAAGTACAGGTAGTACCTCTTGACCTGTCTCCAGTCCTTATCTTGTATCTCCGAAGCTAACAAATCGTAGTCATCTGTCCTAGACGTTCGTCAGCAACCTACCTCACAGAAAAGCAGAAAATAAAATACCATCCAAAATTTTCAAGCGCGCGGACAAACTGCTGGAAGTCTCGTCTACTCCAATCATGGAAGCCAGCCTCGGTGTACTTCTCTTTCAGTGCCTGCTCCTCTTCCGTCAGAGGCTCGGCGGTATCTATGAATTCTTGCGCAGCTGCGCGCTCGGCTTCGAGTTTTTCGGGTGTGTCGTCAGGTCCTGATTCACGAAGAGTAGCTGTAATCCCATTTTGCCTCTAGTTACAGAATGAATAACAAATAGAAACATGGTTAAAAAGTGCATACCTTATGCACGGCAAGTTCTCGTTCCTGGAGCTGGGCCAGAGCGGGGTCGAAAAACTGGAAATCTTGTCTGCAGGGAGAAGTTAATTGACATGAGAGGGTAAGAACAGAAGTTATACGTACATTGAGATCTGTTTGGGGGCACGAGGGAGTTTTGGAGCCTTCTCGGTCTTCGACGGACCAACCCGAAGCGTCTCCTTGTAATAATTATCGACGGAGTAATTAGCTTTCCGTTCACGCTTCGAGAGGGATAGCATATTGAAGTTGAGGCCTTTCCGCTGAATGATGATGTATGATTCAGAACACTCGAGACCACGTCAAAATTGAGATACAAACGTACACCTGGCCGGAAATCTTCGCCTTCCCACTGTTGCACAGTGGCATCGGACTTGAAATTATTTAGGTCCTCAAGATTGAGGCCCTCATACTTGCTGTTAAGCTCTGCCGTACGTTCCTCACCGCGTTGAACAATAGCTTCAATGTCGTCGTTGATGGAGAATCTGATTGGCAGTGATCAAGAAACATAAAATTTGTGTAATGTCAAGTAACTCACGCATCAGTCGAGTTAATGAGCTTGTCAGCACCTTGTGTAATCATTTCAAGCAGCTCGTCCTTGCTGGCAGCTGTGCTCGACCAGTGAGCGCCTTGCAAGAAAACTCCTGATGAAAATCTTACCTTTTGCTTGTTGTTGGCGACCTTGTTGAATGACTAGCTGGTCGAGCCGAAGTTTCTGCGCAGCACGTTCAAGCATGCGCTCCTCGACACTATCCTCAGTGATAAAGCGGAATACGTAAACTTGTTTAGTTTGCCCAATGCGATGCGCTCGATCCATAGCTTGCAAATCAGCCTGGGGATTCCTGAAGATGGATGAGTAAAATAGAGGGATACAAAGATAGATAACAAACCAATCGCTATCATATAAAATGACGATGTCAGCGGTGGTGAGGTTAATACCCAAACCGCCGGCGCGCGTGGTCAAAAGGAATATGAACCTGTCACTGCCGGGCTTGTTGTATTCGTCGATAGCTACGATTCGATCGTCATGCGCTGTGCTACCATCGATGCGACAGTATTCTGTTCAATGAGCCAAAAGTCAATTCAGAAGATGGTAAATTTGAGATGTTACATACTAAAACCCCTGAACAGGCAATAGTCTTCAAGGATATCCAGCACTCTGCTCATCTGACTGAAAATCAGTACACGAGAGCCCTTCTCGTTCATCGACTTCAGAAGTTTGTCAAGGATAATCATCTTGCCCGAGTTTTGGATGAGGTGCTCATCGGTCGTATACGGAGGACCAGGTTCCTAAGTTACTCGGTTCAGTTTCGAGTGAAAGAGATGACGATAGACGTACTGCGCCGTCGAACAAGTAAGGGTGACATGTCACCTTGCGCAACTGCATGACCATGTTCATTAGGCGGGTCTTGCCCTCTTTCTTTCCAGTCAAGCCTGGAAGTGGGTGAGATGAATGAAACGAGCAAAGCCGAGGAGTAGCGCACCATTGACAGCATCTATGTCCTTCTCAAGCACTGACCGGTACCACTTCCGCTGCATCTCCGTCAGGCCAACGTAAATGTTAATCTCCTTCTCTACGGGCAAGGCAGTGTTAGCGTAAGCATATGCATGTATCGTTTGAACGTACTAGGCAGAAGATTCTTCTCAACATCGGACTTGACACGCCGCAAGAGGAATGGACGAAGAATTTTGTGAAGAGCTTCCACGACTTTCTTACTCTTATCCTCCTCCCCCTCCGCATCATCGTCATCCTTGTGTAGGAAAGAATCCAAATCCGCATAATCTGAGAATATCTCAGGGCAGATGAAGTTCAGAAGCGCAAACAGCTCCTTGAGGTTGTTCTGCAGCGGCGTTCCCGTGATAAGCAGACGTCCACGTGACATAAAAGAGCGGACGATTTGAGCGAGGATGGAATCAACGTTTTTGATACGGTGCGCTTCGTCAATCACGATGTATTCGAAAGAGAATTTCTTGAGTGCCGACTTTTCGATGAGACATATTTCATATGAGGTAATGCAGACATCGAAATCCTGAGGGATGAGCCGATTGGCGATAATTTCTGCGCGTTCTTCCTTTGAGCCGGTCAGAACGACGACATTCACATCTGGTGTCCATTGTGCGAACTCGCGAGCCCAGTTTTGAAGGGTGGATTTGGGGACAACAATCAGATGGGGACCAAGAGTATCGCGATAATGTTTCAAGTAGGAAAGGAAAGAGATGGTCTGCAATGTTTTACCGAGACCCTGTATAATTTAGTGAGCATTAAAGTAAAACATTAGAAGTTAAGAGACCACATACCATCTCGTCGGCGAGGATACCGTTCAACCCATTGTGGTGCAATGAGACCATCCAATTCAGTCCTTGAAGTTGATATGTCCTCATCTGACCGTTAATGTCTGAAATTATGTTTTAGCGTGGCCAGTCGTGGAACTGGGCGACACGTACAGCTCGGTGACTCTTCAAAGACATAGGGTTGGTCGTCTCCATCTGCAGCGAATCCCCCATCTTTCAACAGCTCTTCATCTTCTTCCTTCTCAGACTTGCGATGGCGTGCGTTCTCGTCGCTTCTCAAAGAATTAGTCGGTGGTTACACAGAAGAAACGCGGATGACGCACGCTCCCTTCTTTCTACCCCTACCCTTTGGCTTCGGCTGTGAGTCCAATAAAGCAGCATATTGCGGATCACGAGTTTTCTACGAGACGGTGAGCAGAATATGATGGGACTGACATGATATAACGCGCCTTAATATCGACAAAGTGCTTGAAAAGATCCGTCTGACCGAGAAGGTACGAGTATCGTTTGACAGCATCGGTAATCTAAAGCGGGATAAAAAAAGCTGGCTCCTAGTGGTCACGCGCACTCACCTTCGCTTTGTCCATTTCCTGTCGTTTGACATGGAGTTGACTCTCTTCAGCCTTGCGCTTTCGCTTCTTTTGCTGCCTCTCCACGGTTTGCTGAATTTTTGCCAACTTTGATGGAGATGAACTACCAGCGACAGGTCCCTAATCGAACACATGATAGGTTAGAACCGAGGTTGAACGTGAGGAGGCAATGTCATGAACGCGCCTCCTGCTCATCATCGCTGACAAGCTCATCTTCCTGAGCACTCATTCCCTCGTCAATGTACTCGCTCTCGCCGTCATCGGCTCCCTCGCTTTGCTAAGAAGCAAACACAGTACTTCAATTTCAGTATGGTGTTACAATAAGGCATGCTGGCTGCTAACCTGACGCGACACGATGTTGCTGGGGACAAAGTCGCTTAAAACATCCTCATCTGGGGCAAAGAGGTCCTCGAGGGCGATCAGCTGGTGAAAAGATAATAGAAAACTCGACGTACGGCCATTTGTGTATTTGCTGTAGTGGTATGTGTAAAGACAAACTTGGAGCAGTTACTTAAGTAAGAACTTGAAGCTTGAAATGGCCAAGACGTGACACGATAACTCAATTTGTACTTCAGACCGTGTCTGCACTATAAATAAATATTTAATCCGAAAGTAAGGCAGTTTGCATCGTCTGAGCTACAGTACCACTACTAGTAAGATACTTGGAACTTGTGACCAAATTTTTACTACGAGATGACCCGAAGCAATTGATCCCACGATCATTTTCAGTTTCTCACACAGGATCATTTTGCATCATCTGTCTGAGCTCGGCCTCTGAAACCCTCGCCTTGAATTCAACAAAGGATGGCTGATCCTCTCCCCTCATGTACGTCATGTCATCGAGGGGCTTCGTAGGATCTAAAGTCAGACGGAAGGCCCAAAGAATAAGAAGCGAGTTAATGAACACCGACCTGCAGCAATCAGGGTGAGCTTAGAACATTTGTGTAGAAGGAAACGTATACCTGGTTGCGACGTGTTGACCGGGGCATACGCTAAATACGAGTCAGTAAAAGTCGAGTGTCCAGAAGAACAGTTGCTTACCGACGACCAAACCCAAAGACGAAGGATTTAAGGTCGTCCCTAAGGCAACCTTGATCACTAGTCCGGCGCTCAGGCTTAAAAGTATGAGGTTCTGGGAAGACGTCTGGGTCTCGAGAGATGGACCTGATGCATTATCTGTCAGTCCCCTGTTACTTTTTATGATGACCGATTACCGTAGTCCCAGCTGGAATACAATAGTTGTTCTGATGGGCCCAGTCATTATTTTCACAATCAGTAGGTCAGAAAGTACTTGCCCAAACCACATCGTTGGTCGTTCGGTGAGGCAATCCTGCCGTGCGAAACTTGTAAACTTAAGTTTGTGACCAACAATGATGATACCCACTGCTGGGAACTAGCGGCCTCCATCTCAAAGCCTCGGAGATGAAGGCATGCAGACGAGGGAGGGACTGTTCGTCAGCGAAGGTCGGTACTGAGGAGGAGACATCGTTGAATCGATACACTTGCAATAGGAATCGACCTACCTCGATCCCTTCCTACGACCGCGTCCAGCTCGGCCTGGACTTGAGCCTGCTCATCAGGGAAACATGCAGCTGCCATGAGCACCGTGCATATCGCCAAAGTAGTCTAAGGACTTCAATCCGTATATTCGAAAATGACAATACAAAACGCCTTACCGTATCAAATCCTGCTACATAGAAAGTGCCAGCAAGAAAAGCCATCTCCGTCTCTGTCAAGCCATGAACCTGAACATTTTCTAGCATATGTTTCACAAACGAAGGGCCGACATCCACATTGTTCTGCTGCGGAAGGATTTAGACACCGCGTGAAGATCGGCGAGACAATGCGTACAATTTGCCGTTCCACGCGGTTCAGCTGATCGGTGTTGAGCTGCTTGCCCCTTTTAAACCCCCTTTTTAACTCTTGGGCATACCAAGGAAGGTATTTGAGCCACGGGAACATGTCAACAATATAAGCGCCAGGGCGCAGGGTTGTACGAAGTAATCGAAGGTTCTCGCGGAAAAATATGGTTTCAGGATCAGTAGCAGATGTAGGCGTGGTCTGGCCGTAGGCAACTTTCGTAATCGTTGTTGCAGCATAACTTGAAAACACTCATGAGCATCACACTGATACAATAGGACAGCGCTTACGTTGCCGCATGGTTCTGGAAGTTAGCTGGATCTTCAAGAATGTCGATGACCATGTTCTTTGCGTGTGACATATGCAGGGGCTCATATTCCTCAGCTGATTTAGGCTGGAGATGCGTATGAAGTGCTCTGTATCACATCGATGAAGTTAGGGCATTGTTGCGGGAAACGAACGAACCTACGCATCCGACGCCACATGTTCCCAGAAGGTATAAAGATGACGGACAATCCACCATTGTAGATTTCTCCAGCAGCAACGAGGCGAGGACGGTCAGCTAGCAACCCGCCCTGCTTCTCCGTGATATCCACGACGGCCTGCAATATACTGAGCCTGACATTACAAGTCAGCTTGGAGGAACCTACGTCGTGGCGGCCGATAATAACGATTTTCTCAGTTCTTGAACGAATGGTAATCACAGGTCCGTGCTCGTCAATCCATTCCGCTACAGTGAGAAATGGGCTGAATGGTGATGGCACACAATGAACATCAAAGCAATGAGTGAAATGCGAAACTTTACTTGCGAGGGGGTATGAAGTGCCCCCGAAGTCTCCGAGTGAGAGGGGAGGGTGGAAGAGGGAGGCCGCTCTCTGATTTTGAGAGGTAAGCTCGAGAAATCACTCCTACTAGTATCTCAAGACAAGTCGCAGTAGCGAGGACGAGTTGCCATGTGCTATTAAAAACGCGTAGGTCAGGCAGTTGTAGCATGATTGAAACGCAAGGACGGGAGAGAAGTGGTGGCAATTTGAGTCATGAACTTCAGGAGTACTTCAGGCTTGTAAATACCCAATCGTGCAATTACTGATACCTGACGTCTTCCAAATGTCAAATTCAGCAGGAGACTGCCGATGAGAATAGAAGAGTGCCTCTCACGTTGATAACCTGGGTTGATAAGGCAATGCCAGCATCCGCGCCGTGCGGTGATAACATTTGGACTGTACATAATGGCCGCATAGTGAAAAACCTTGCTGACAACGCCGGACGGTCATTGCGGTAGCAGGTGCCAAATGTCGCAGACACCACAGAAAATACTGGGTATGCGACAGCAACATTCAAATATGGATGTGTTGAGAGCAGTTCATTGTCTGGCGTGGCAGGGCGACATGGTATCTCTTTCAACTTAGTGTATGGTCATGCCACGCAAATGTTTTTGAAGTATATGAGATAGTAGGGGGAGGCGAAAGAAGACTGAGTTGAAGAAATGTTCGGCGAAACATCAAGGAAGTAAGGAAGCTGGGAGAGGAACGCCAGAAGTATGCAGCATACTATGTACGACTCTGCGCTAGCTATTTGTTGCCGGCCGGACCTAGGCCTGAGGCCTGATGGACGGACGGAACGGACTTTCGAAAAACCAAGTGCCTTCCGAATTCCAGAGTCCGACGCCCCAGTCAACACTGCTAAACGGAATTGAAAACGGTGTCGAAAACACCGCGAAACTCAACTTTGAATGTCCCATTAAATAGTACGTGTTCACCAAGTCTTACACGGCCATGCCTAATATTGCGTCTTGTTTGTCTTTATTCAATGCTTGGCGCTACCTATACTAACGGGCCCCAATGGTAGTAGTGCCCACGGGCAGCCTTAGGTTCAGCTCACCCCAATCCATAGGCTGCAGCACCTCCCTCAGCGAATTTACGACGATGGTCGCCATAGATACCAGTACGTGCTGCATTGTTGAACCAACTATATGATGCTGACCTTGCAAAGATAATTAATACCACTACCAAAACGACACCCTAAGGAGCATAGACGCAGAATAGGTGCCCTGACATCTCAAGTTTCGGCGCAGGGGGCCTCATCATGTGCCAGAATAGATGCCCTAGTATCTGGAGTCTCCGACCTTTCAGCGAAAGTCTTGGCACAAGCTTCATTAGATCGGAAGACGGAGGATTGAAGCTGGCATCATGATAACGGGGCGCTGGCAGTTATATGAGGACGGCTACTCATCGAAACGATCCGGTCAGTTGATCATCACAAGACTTGATCGAAAATACAAGACATACCCGTCGATGCGCTGTTCATCAGCAGAACTATGACCTTTTCAAAAGTTGAACAACGAGGGATGTAAGTATTCTCAAACTCATGTGGACTCACGGATAACTTACTCAGGCTGGAAATGGAGATGGCACTTGCGTGAAGTTTGGGCACAAGCTGAGCAACGTGACAACGTCCATTCTTTAACACGATGTGACTGCTGGCAGAGGGCAAGCATCGGACCAGCTGGTCAGGGCGGGAAGAAACACGTTGGATGTACAACCGAGTGGGTTTGCACTGTAAAGATGTGCTCATGGTTCAGTTGATTCGAGCGTCGATGACGGAAATAAGTCCTAAATAAGTGTTGCCCAGATGATACTGAGTTGCATATGTTAGAAGAACCTACGTTCGAGATTCATAAGCACCGCCGCTTCAAAGCTTTATAAATGGCCCCCAGCGAGCATCCATGTGTTGTTCCGTATATTCAAACCTCTTTGTTAACCTTGCGTGGTCCCAACGTATTACGAGCGTGCTTGGTAAAGAATGACCTATTATGGTAGAATATGTGAGGCTCGTCAATTACGTCCAAGGCCCAACTTCACGCGCACGTGTTGGCCTCATGTTACTACTAGTCAAGTCCAAGCGATTTTACTCAACGAAAAATCCTCACATAAGCATGAGCTCTATATACATGTTTCATGTTGTGGGTAATCTCACCCAGACCTACTAGTACGACCATAGTGTGCTAAATGTGTCCTGCTGTTGATCCTCGATTCAGATCTTCCATTGGAGGTGTCAGCTACAATCAACCCCCTGTTGACACAGCTGCCAATTGCTCTCCAGTGACTGGCAGTGGTCCGTGCCAATGCATGAAGCGCGCTCTCAGACGCTTAGGGAAAGAAGATTTGGTGACCCACATTCCAAGTTCGGATCTAGCAAGCCTTTTTGCATTAGGCGTCGAAAATTTGGAGGTCCCGCCGCGGTCTACTCGCCACAGGAAGTCGTCATCTTCATCGATTGATGACACGCTCTATGCTCTCCGATCTGTTCGTCGACTTTTAGACACGTCCGAGACAGTGTGTCTTGTTCCTGGCAAGACCATTCCTGCTCAGCACGCAGCCAACAACCCCACAGCATCTCCAACCAAGACATCTTCAAGGAAATCATCTGTCCGTAGACTGCAGCGCTCACTGTCTTCTACAGTGGATAGCGCTGCAGAAACAGCCATATTTCAAGCATTTCTTTTCGCATTATCCAATCGCGATTCCGACAATATTGGAAACCTAGAGCCTCACTTACAGACTACGGTCAACGATACACCCAGAAAGTATCCCTTACCATTGGAAAACATTTCCATGAACGTCAGCTGCGACGAGCGCCATGTCACGACATGGGATGAGCCTGACCAGTGAGTTCATTCTAGATGCTAGTTGTACCCGTGTTCAGTACCTTCTACATGTGTAGCGCGTTCCACATCTTCCCGGCGCAACTCCTGATTGCATGTACTTCCACGCATGATTTTGACCCCCTACTTGTTCCGGCCGTCACTCTCATTCATCTCAAGTGCAGTACAGTGGCGAAGAATGGTCCCTACAAGTCCCATAGCCAAATCTCGTTCAAGACATTTTATGATGGCGCTACGATACGCTACGTAAATGATAAGCCCACACCCGATTTGTCTCGAGGAATTCATATTGGGGAGGTCCCATGGTGTTCTACCAAGGACGGGGATGGTAATGTCGGGTGGTGTATGCGCTTTTGGATTCCAATCCCATTCGCACTTTTCCAGCGAACGGAGACCAGGACTTTCAAGATAAATGCCAAGGTACAGGTGGATGGAGGTGAAGGTAAAGAAGGGTATCTAAGCGCTTCAAGTGATTTCACGTTGTCCAGGTTGCTGAAAGATTTGGCTATGTAGGGGACCGCTTGGGTACCTACTGATGTAATGATCGATCACCATGTGTTAGCATTGTATCAAACATTCATGTGTCTCCTTCATCCTATGTGTACAGTTCAGTAATCTGGTCCATGTCTACACGCTGTATATCGATGACTTGCTATCCTTTTGAGCTACAGATATACAACCATCAATCGTCATGATATATCCTTCAAGGACATACACTCACACATCGTAATACGGTCGCCCAGCGATAAAGCGATGCCCTGCGTTTTGCTCCGAATACGAACGTGTCCTACAATCCCAGCTTCCGTCTTCTCGATGCTCAGATTGGCTAAAGCATCCTCGCCTGTGTCATCACGAAATTAGACCGATGCTGACACAAAACCTGTGGAAAGAACCGCACCGAACAAACTTCGAGCATACATGTTGGCAGATAGGAAATCGCAATCACCCGACATGGCTCCTTCTGGCGTCAGACAAGACATGTTCGTAGACTTCATAACGTGCTTCAGGTAGTCACGAGGGTCACTATGTGGGTGCGTTAGCTAGGGACCGGATAAGAGAACCCCGAGAGAAATACGTCATGTTCGTCGACACATTGACTCTGTTCTCCCACTCAAACTCTGTCCACATGCTTCGGAACTTGGGGGTAGTGAGTATTTAGACAGCCATGATAGATATTAAAGACATACCTGCGTCTCGCTACAGTACGCGGGCTTGATATAGTCCATAATATCGATGTGGATGTCGTTCAAAATAACACAGCATTCAGCGAGGGCAGGGCCATCCCATAGGATGCTGCCAAATATGACGCCAGTCTCTGTTGACGAAACCTACGATGCACAATTAACATGGTTAAGTGACAGAGTATCTTTGCTTGTTACCTTGATTGTGGCCTTAATACTCTGGAAACCGTGAGGTGCTATGGTATATACAGCAGGTCGTTCGACCAGTTTGAGGTCACCAAGCGTTGCGAAGTCAAGACAGAGATTTTGCAGCGTATTAGATGTCTGGTTGACCAGAAGGACATCTGAGTGCCGTTAATGAGTGTCGTCATAAAATAGTTCATCAAGGGAAGCATACACACCAAGCATAATATCGAATCCGTGCATCTTGACGTATGCTTCCGCATATATAGGGTCCGAAAAACCTAGAAGTGATGAGCACTGAGACTTAACATGACCGCAGCACTACAAGATCTACCTGTGAGCTGGGATATGCGACTGAGGTTGGATATGAAGTCTTCCCGAACTTCCGCAGCTCCTGTGGCCTTGCCTAAGTCCTCCACGTACTGGGGAAAAAATGAATGGAGTATCATCAGTCGATGACAAAGGCCTACATCGATGGGATCATCCGCTGATTTTTTCGAAAACTGCCTGAAAGTAAGCAAGTCATCGACTTGCACAACATTCTCCTTCGTGCTTTCCGCCTCTTTCTTCTCCGCTGCCTTTTTCTGTCTGCTTATCAGCAACACAACTTGAAGTAGACTATACACGCACCTCCTGAGCGACGAGCATCTTGGAGTATGCAGCTTTCGTGTCCTTCAAGAAAATATCGTGGACGACGGACTTTTCCTGGAGCTCGCTTAAAGTTTGTATGCAATTAAGAATGCGCTCGTTGGAATCCTCATCGATCGGTACTGTGACAAACTTCGACTGGCCAACACGGATAATAGACGTCATGATCAACATGGACTGGGTAGGCGTCAGTGAATGCTATGAAAATGTTAACAGTAGTACGTACCTCAGCACGCAGAGCGTTGGCCTTTGGCCGGTCGTTTGTGAGGTCATCGAACCGCAACACAAGCTTCGTCAGCGCCGAGGCGAGTACCGAACCCGTAAAAAAGTCGCCTCCCAGTATGAGGGCTAATATCACATCCTTAAAAGTTCCGAACGAAATAAATGAGCACACCACGCACCTCTCAATGGAGGCTTGGACGCAGCCTTGACGGCTTCTAACCTCGCTGAGTTGGTGCTGGTGTACGCCGTCTCCGTCGCATATGTCCCGTCAGCAAGTACCTTTGGCCGCCCGCTTCCCTCGGCCTTCTTGTCCTCCTTCTTGTCCTCCTCTCCGTCAACCTCGTCCAGTAAGCGCTGCTCACTTGCAAGAATAGGGATCTCGCCAAGCACTTTGCGGATGTCCTGGAATGTGGCCTGAATGTCTGACAGGTCTTCGACGTACTCGCCCAGAATCCAGAGGACGCCACGGAAGGCTTTACCGGATTTGATCTCTGTCAAAGTTTGAGTAAGCTTGTCGCATATAGACTGCCGGAGGTGTGGGAATTTCTCGACTACTTCACTGCGGGAGTGTTAGTGAAATAAGATGTGGGGACTAGGAGGAAAAACAAACCGGACGAAGGCCACGACGTCCAGCGCAGAGGGGTTATTCGAGTCCCCAAGGAATTCCATGAGTGCATGAACAACACTTGCAGCTACCTCAGAAAACTTGACTGCTAACACATGGATCGATTGGATTAGAAGTTGCCTGTATTCCGGGGCCTATCCCAAGATTAGTTCACGGCAACGTGCAGGACTGCGAGACTGACTTTTTCGAACTCGCGCTCCTGTGTCTGCTGCAGCTGCTTCTTGAGGAAGAGAACAACTTCCTCGACGTTTCGATTCGAGGTCATGCTGAGAACGATGCTCATGGCTTTCCTTCGGACCTCCATATCGGCGCTGATACGATAGGATTCAGTACTATTTTCAGCTAGTGATTGACCCATGTTTGTACCTCGACAAGACCTGCAAGATATCCATCGTCAGTCCATCCAGAATATGACCATGCTTGGAGCGTAGGGTATCCAGGCGATCCAGGACGATTAGTTTAACGTTGTTGTCAGATTCTTTAACGACCAGATTAACAAAGCACGAGGCAGCCGCTAATTATGAGAGTGAGCATATATGCGTACAGGACCTGATCATAAACATACCTTTCACAGCAGCAGGGTTCTGCGTGAGTGTCGTGAGCGTCGTAGCAGCTTCATACTTTACTGCATGTGACGATGAATTCAACAATTCAAACATGCATCTGATGTATCGGGGCTGCAAAACGACAAAAATGAGGATAAACGGGATGGCCTAAATGAAAGGACTTACTCGATGCGTCGTGTCGTTCTTACAATCCAACCTGATGACTTCTATGATGCTCATTTGTAAAAGCTCATCTAGACTCGTCAGCTGATCATACACGCTAATCAACCACTCCACAGCTTTGGGCATCGCGCAATGCGCGAGGAACACAAATGCGTTACGCTTGCACGTCGCGTCTGACTCTGCAGCAATGAAAGTCTGCATGAGCTCGGGGGCATCTGGGATGAGGTGTTCATATTCGCGGTAGATGGTGTACACGGCGAATACGGCGTTCTTGCGGACGTAGGAATGACGATGCTCGAGACAGCTGCGGCAGGTGGGAATCAGGGGTTCGAGGAGTTCAGCATCTTTGGATATTTTTTGGAGGAAACGTAAGGTAGCGCCACGGATATATTCGTTGGGGTGTTGCTGTAGGGATATGAAGAACAGAACATCCAGAGGGCGGGAATCAGTCTTACCAAGTCGTTTCGGATGGCATTGCTAGGCAAGGTGAGTATATGTACGGTAGGAGGATAATAGATACACGTACACGACTAGAATCATCTCCTGCTTAAGCTTCCCGTTCTCGTCATACTTGGGACATACCTCCCAGTAGAAGTGAAGCAGCTTTTTGAGCTGCTTGTTTTTGGAGGGCATGATATATTGTATGATGGGCATCAAGAGCGTTGGCTGGGCCACCACCGTTGCATCAGCTCTATGCGGTCTACAGGAAAGATTGGAACATACCTGAGGGTTCCCATTAATGGTCGACACAATGATCCTGCGCAACGTGTCCAGTCTGTCTTCATCAGTACCTTTCTCGAGAGATGCCCTAAGCTCCTGCGTAGATGGGCTCTCTGTGGTATCTTCAAATACGACTGTGTAGCATGGTGCCTCTGCTGCCATTATGACCTAGACAACGCGACTGACAGTGAGCTCGAGCGTTACTTTGGACGTGTATTGATAATAGACGTGGTAAATGTTGTATAAAGGCGTGAGAAGCACCTTCCGAATATGCGTTGTATGTCTGTTCCCGGTTTCGCCCTATTCAGCACATCATTCGTTCCGCTCTTCCAGTTCACTCCAGCCTTATAACCAGTGAGTTTCGACTAATTCATGTTCTACTTCAAATAACTCTGTACTAGATCACACTCATGGCATTTCTCGGTCTTCGCAAATGGTCCACTCCTGTATGTTCCATTTCTCGTGCCACAAGTGATTTTCGGATGACCAGTCATGTTACAGGTGTTGAGGCCCATGGCGCCCTTCTTAGCAGCGAGCGCAGTAACCTTTTACCTTGTCTCGAAGATGCAGGAGATGGGTGTTCGTTGTACGTTATGTGCTTTTTCCACTTTGACCTCGCATGAATGGGTGTTACAGCGGAGACGTACGCTAAGGATCCTAAAAACCCATACGGTGCTCAGATTGCAAAGGAGGCGCATCATTAGAAGCCAGTTTGACTTGCTTCAGGTTTATAGGCGCGTTCAATTACACCCTTTTTCGATGAGCTGACAGCTCATTTAACCCTTCCTTGCAGACCCTTTAGGCACACTTAGAACCAGATATCCTTGAAATTGGAGAATCCATGGTGCAAAACACGATGTTCATTGCAGGCATTTCCCCCGTGAAAATCACGCGTGATCTACAATACTCAGTGAGAGAGGCTATTGGTGTTTATCCTCGGACGACGCGCATTGTTCTGTTTACGTTTTTTGATGTTGTTTGCTGACTGATTTCTGCCAGCATGACTCAGAGAGTTTAAGTGTACTAAGTTGCACACTCAGTACTTGTGAACTGGCTAATGGAACAATTACCTCGATACCATGTTCTGAGGCAGTCAATGCACGAATACTAGCCGATAATCACGGGATGCATAACACAGTGATGGCAGTTCAGTTGCGGTTTCTATTGTGTGGCAAGCGCCCGCCCCGTCACGTCAATACCATCATCATAATCCAGGTAGAAATATTGATCAAAGCGGCCGAAAGGGCATTCGGATGGCTGCGTATGGGCCTGGGCTGGTCTCTCTATTGACGCGGCTTGAGTGACGGAGTTGTTCCTTGCATCACTAGCACCGACCCCTCGTCCGTCACGAAATCATAGACTTGTGAGACCTTTGACAGCAGACGGTATACTATAATATCGCGGTCTAAAATGAACGTGGGTATAGGAGCGCTCATTGTCATGATGAGTTAGACTACATCGATGTATCAAGTGTTGACTCTTACTGATCAAAGACTTGCAATTGTGGAGATGGGCGCCAATGGGCTACGAGACATCGAGGTCATCAGTAATGTGAAGTTTGTACGGAAAAACAGAGACAGGCTTAGGACACCTACGGAATGGAATTATGCCACTGTCAGGTATGTATTGCAGAAGCTTCAGAATTGAACATAATCTAAGGATACCGGACTCACCTACACTAGCCAATTCTCAAATTTCATCACCAAGCTTAAGAAGCTGAATGACGGCGCCAGCTGTAATGCAACGAGTACTCGAGTCGTTTCGTTCATGGCTTCACGGTTCACATGTGCCAGTATCCTGAAGTTCGTCCATTGAAGATCTGGAAATTATTATTAGATAGATGCCACAAGAACGTGCATGCACTATTGCAGCTGCCTACTTAGTAGTTGTTTGGATCAGAGGCTGTTGCCAAACACCCACCTGAACCCAAATTCGGGTCGAACGTTGAGCCCTAGCTAACTAGCACATGTAGAAGGTGTCGCTTGCTTCCCAGTACAGTTCTTCGTTGACTCCTTTAACGTCCCTGCTCGTGACTCATGTCAGGTCCTTCCGCAGCGACTTCGACAAAGCCACATAATCGAAACCCAACTGGGAGGAATCAATACAAGGACTGTCGTACGTGTCGGCCCTTTCCGCTCCTTATATTGTTTTAACCGTCTGCAGCCCCGAAGGATGACAATCAGGTTACGGAGCTTCTGTATGACTACCAACGGAGAGAGATATTTGATAAAAAGAAGATAAGTCAACTCTTGTATGACGAGCATGGGATTAAGTTGAGGTACGCGTGTTATGCGCTCTTCTGTACCTTTACAAGCAATGATGTACTTCAGCGAAAGCTCTGTAGCTCGCAGACGAAGAGCTTTGGGTCTCTATGCAAGTGGTGTAACCACCCGACAGCTGCCAGAGACGGTCAAACGACAGCTCGTGCTCACTCAGATCTTGAAAGATCCGGAAAAGAAGCTCGGCCCTCGGATGATCAAACAGCTCATTGCCCGTGACACCGGTATTCATCTGACAAGGTACATAAACACCAAATTACTCCTTTAATGCCGTTCTCATGAAGATAATGTAGGGATTACATCAGGGCTGAGATGATGAGACAAGACCCCGAGGGATTCGCATCTAGAGATACTTCCGTAAAGAAGACGCATACCTTGGAAATAAGTGATGGAGAGTCTATAATCCATACCATGACCATGTTGCCGACATGTTGACGCGCGCAGGCGTTCTCGAGACCAACTTGTTTAAGTATCTCGTTCAAACCTTGTTTAATGAATGTAACCCTCGCGATCCGATCTGGTCAAGGTATTAACAGTACGGCTCAAACTTTCCGGGTGTGATTTGCACTACCGCAGTCGCAATAAGGAGCGTCTCTTAGCTATATCATCGTTGGTGTCCGAAATGCTGCCTGCATCACCTCACAATGATGGAGTCGAATAAGTCGTACAGTGACTGCAAAAAAAAAACGAAAATCCGATAGGGCGCGAGAACCAAGGATGTTCATGCATCACTACACCGGATCTCATGATAATCCGGTCCAATGGTAGAGCACTGTGCCCTGCTCGGAAATCAGGAGAATGCGTGTTGTTCGAATGGTTGTGACCTACAGTACTGTTTTCCTTTCGGACAATCTTCCGGTTCACTAAAGCAATTAAACATTTGTTGACACGTGCCTGATTGAGATCGGGAGGTTTGACGAGTTCGACGACTGCGTGCCAGGACTTGTGAGCCAATGTATACTGCAACAAAGAAGGATTGCTCACGTCTGATACCCCGTCCATCGCTGTCCATCATGAATTCTATCACAGATTCCATGTTACGTCGGAGACCCTGGAGCGTTTATCCTTTAATAAACAGTCTCATATCATCATCGAGTATATACGTGCCGGATCACTACCCCGAAACTCAAGAGGAAGAGACATTACTATCTTCTCAAGTGAAAGCTGTGGGGATAATCAAAAATGAATAAAAGAATGCCTCATGTATCAATGCTCACCGATCGGTCCTTTTTCTCCTTCGCAGTGAGCTTTGGTTTAACCTTCCTCTTAGGAATACCTGTCGATGCGGTCTTTGTAATGCTAGTAGAAGCATTCCTTGTCGTAGCATTCGTCGTGTACGTCGTTTCAAACTCTTGGTTTTCGGTGAACGTCGTCTTGTCTGCCTCTGAGTCTGGCGGTGGCGGAATGGCTAATGCTGTTTTCAGAGCAGCTTCCTCAGCCAAACGAGCGTTTTCCTCTAATGGACATGTCGCATCATCTCGAACGCACAAGACATTCATTACACAACGCACCTGCTCGTCGCTTAGCCAGCCGGAACGATGCCTCCGTTGGAGCCTAGCAGATTAACAACAAGAGATCAGCCGACGTACTCGATCATCGTGAAAGTACCAGGGCTCACCTGCGGCCAGTCCACCGTAAGCGCGTTCATGTCCATGACATATAGCCAGCTTGCGAAGCTTTCATTGAATGTCTTCAAAGAGTTACTGAGGTTCCTTAGGCCCTCTACGTTCGTTTGCAGCGCCTCGACTTCGTCGACTAGCTCTGCCATTACAGGCTCGATGAAGCCAAGGCCATGGGGCGCATCAGGATTGTTACCTGATCGCGAGAGAGCGAAGAGAGACCCTTGGGAGACACGTTTGAGAGGTGTTCTATGCGGGGTATGTCCGGGCATCGCGAGGTTAAGTTAGAGATTAGAGTCCTGTGACACGTGCTCTAATCACGTTATTTTTATACTTCAAACAAACAGGGGATACGCATAGCTGAGGATGCAGATCATTTTGTACACAAGATGGAGTCTGATCAATCTGAAAGTTTGGCTGGACAAGATAACAGACCTCAAATACAGTTCCGCATTGAAGATTGAAACGAAATCAGAAAAATGGACATTTTACGATACACTTTCAACAATACTATAATCGAAAGGCTAACTCTCGAACGCAAAAAATAAACAGCGTCCAGTGCACAAAGCAGCAATCAGTTTGTTTGTGCGCCCACAGCCTGGCGAAAAAGCCCCTCGTAAGCGCGTATCGTGATACCAGCAACGTAGAAACCCTTACTAGACGTTTCAGGTGCTCCATGAAGACCTGCAAGCTGACGTCGTCGGTGAAGATTGCCTGGCCAGCGCCCGCGGCTTGTGGAGTGCCATACATCGACGTCGACATGTGCGTTGTCGACGGATTGAGCTTCGATAGCAGGAATCGAGCTTGACTGCCACCCTGGTCGCAGACGATGTAACGTGGTATAGGGAAGCGATCGACCAGTAAGTCCTGTGTGGATGGCCGTCAAAGTGAGTTAGAAGTACCAAAACTGAATTATCGCACCTGAGCATCTGTAACAGGGTTCTCCAACAGTTCTTTGAAGTTCTCGTATCCATCCTGATCTTGGTAACCAGCCTTCCTCCACTGGGCCACTGTTTCACCGTGGAAAATGAGAATATGGAAGAAGGTGTCGAGGAGGAGGATAGCATCAGCTTTGATAGAAACGCTGTCGAGCAAGACAGGCTGTGGCTCAACATCGAATGTATATGACATCAGAGTAGGTTGAATCATGATCAACGAGTTATTGACGTCTTCTTCGTTGAGAATATGTCTGTCATGTGACCTTCAGTATCCAAATATTGTACCGCACAGCAGAGGTACAGACCTGTAGAATGCAGTCTCATCGGGACTATTGTTAAACACCTGTAAGAACTGACTTCTCCGGAGATGGAACATGAACTGTGGATAAATGCTGAAATTATCCGTTAGTCTAAAGCTGACAGGGTCTTCCTTCCTGTAATCTGCGAACTTCTGGCAAAGACGGATGAGCATGCGGTCGAGCCAACGTAAAACGTCTGGTGAGTCGTCTATTTCGGCCTTAAAGACTGCTATTCTCGCCATAAGTACGGCAGAGGCTTCTTGATCGAAGGAAGAAGCAATGCTGGGAGAGTTGGCTTCTGCAAAATTTCGAGCGATTGTGGTGACACGCAAACGCATCTGCCCAGACGAGTGCTGATAATGAGTGACGAATTGAATGAGACCCCTTGATCCGGGAGACAATGCCTGGCCCGCAGGAGTAACGACCTCGAAGTAAATAGCAGCAGATGTCCTAGGCGTAATGGAGTTGATTCGCCAGGCTGACGTCTGACCAATACCAATCTCTGTCTCGCCAACGCACGCAGATTTCTTTCCGGCGGAGATTGCATGTCCGATGAGGCCAGAAACTTTCAGTTCTTTGGTTGTCTAAATATATTGAAATCAAAAGGTCATGTAGAGGAGTATGCAAGATGACTTGCCTGTACGTCGAACGTCGCGTTAAAACCCATCTGCAAGAAATCCTGATCGTCCTTATTGAACATGCGCAAGAAGCTTTGCTTGAAGATCGACGTAGCAAACGAATCAGATAGGACAATGACACCGTTTGTTGAGTTGGGCAATGATTTCATCTCTAGCAAGCCCACTTGATCCAAGCAACCAGCAAACAAATCGACAGCGTGGCCATTGTTGGATACCCTCTTCGCCAGAGCCTCATAGAACTAAAACAAAGCAAACTATGATGCCATGGTACATTGTGTCACTGATCCAGGACAAACCTTTACCGCACGTTTGTAGTGCTTGACGCTGTCCCGTTCGATGTCGTGATGAGAGCGAATAGGCTCCTTGAGTTCGTTGCTGACAACCATCCCTGGACCCTCCGTTGCCGGTCCACCCGCGAAAACCATTATACGCGCGCCCGTGTTAGGGAAAGTCGTCTGAGTTATGTTGTCACCCGTACGCTCTCCTCACCACAATTGATAAACTCACCTCCAGGAGTCCAACGGCTACACTGACGGCCACACCAGTGCAACGTAAAGCGCGCTTGTCATTGGCAACTGGCCAAGGGTCACGAGCGAGTGCCTCCAAAATGCCAGTGAGTTGAAATTCGCATTGCTGGACAGGAAGCAGGAAACGCGCAGCACCAAAAGCTTGTTGGGGCATGGGTTGGCCGGCACGGGGTGCGGCGCGAGTTGTCGTACTGAGTCCAAGCATGTCCTGAATCTGTTTCTGTGTGTACTCCTTGCCGCCACGGAAGACGTATGATTTGCTGCACTCTGCATAGCCCAACTCGTGAACTTGTGTCTAGTAGTTAAAGCAATGAGCTTGAGTAATGAGGGAACAAATGTATGTACGCACCATTGTGCCGAACGTAATGAGACCAACTAATGCATATGGTGGGATCAAGCTGAGACTGACGACAAGAGCGTCACGAAGTGCTTTGAGGTCATCGGCATCTAGACAGGTATCGACGACAAACAGGAAGACAGGTGGAGCCTGAGCGGGACGAGATAGCGTGTACTCAATCGTCGTGTACTTGGGAAGTAGTTCAGCGGGTAGATTGGTGTTAGAGATATCTTTATAATGTGGCGGGAAAGGATTGCGGGTCAAGCAAAACGGACAAATCCACAGTTTGCCTCTGATATCGATTTGACTGCATGGCGCATCATTAGTAGAATTTCAGGAAGGAAGAGAAGAGACATACCAATATGGATTGAGAATAGCGCGACAAGGGGGTTTACACGTCACGGGTTCGTATAATACTGGGGGAAGATCCTCTCGCTGCTTCAATGGAGTATAGAGTGCTGATATCGGAACCACAGTCCGCGTCGCCTCTATCCGAGAAGAGGGCCATACATTCCACGAGAGACGAACACCTGAAATCAAACATAAGCTAATCGATCAATTTAAACAAGATATCGATGAAACAAACCATCTCGCTCTTCGACATCTTCAAAATTGAGCATCTCAGCGCCTCCGCACGGGTTCGAATAAAAGTTACAATGACGCGACTGTTTTCCTGGTGAGTTGACCTGAACACGAGTACTTGCAACGTCACTCCAAAGTATGATCTATCTGTATACCAATTGGGATGTCTTTCAGGCGGAGCTTAAAGTCATCGACATCTTCGATATGAAAACTTGAAAAAGTCTAAGATGATCTCGAAAGCTTTGTGTGGGGAATCTAGCTATATGTATGCAGCGTCTTTACTGAGATTTCTTCTCTGCGGCTGCCTCATCCGCTAGTCTCGCCTCCTCCCTCCGTCTCGCCTCTCTCCGTTCCCTACCCCGAGTGACTAATGGTTTTGGCTCGAGATCTGCAAACAGGCGTTTGCAAAGCTTCTCAATCACCCAACAACCAACAAAATCGACGATCATGACGCTGGTTAACTTCACCTTGAACTGGACGGATGAAGAATCAATGATAAGATTTTCATACTAAAAATTGGGAAAATGACGTACCGATCCCTCCATCTCGACGATCTGTAACCATCGGTTCAACTCAGGCATGAAGTCCGTAGCTCCAGAGAATGCCACAGCACTAGCTCCGACAAGCCCCCAGTACAAGCTCGAGTTCTCGCGGATTCCCTCGCGGAAAGGGCGACCCTATGAGAGATACCGTCAATGGATCAAACCTCGGCATCTTCTGCGAAATGAATTACCTGGAAGTTGATAGTGAATGTCGAAACCTGTTGAGAGAGACCCAGAAGGTAGATGGCAGTGTTTAAGAGACTGGGCTCGAACTTCGCCTCGAGGTCAATAACACCAGCTCTGTACAGGACTCAGAATATTGTGAGGATGAATGAGATCGAGACTTACGGCTCATGGAAATGCGACAAGTTCGTAATGTAAATGAGCGATATAATGTGGAGGGCAAACTGGAGCAGCACGGATAATAGCACATAGAGATTGAAGATGTTGCCCAGCGGCCTCTCTCGGGAAAGTTTTTCAACCGGCTGTTGTCAAACACTCAGTATAACTACCAAAAATCAAGCAAGAACCCACCTTGGCCCGAGAGATGCAGAGAAAACAGACGGACATCAACATTCCGCTAACGGTTACCTGATAATCACCAAATTTGATGCCATCAAGATACTGAACCGACAAGCTGTACGCAGTGATCAGGCAGTTCAGCGCCAAAATCTTGTACATCTGGATGGTGGCGACTAAAGTACAGCGACCTTGCCTGATAATGTGGGTAACTGTTCAAAGTTCAGCAGGAACCTTGCACGGTAAATGTACACAAACTCACTGGCAGCGACATGGGACAACTTCGACGTGAATGGGGCGGCACATGAAGCGTCTCCAAGTTTGATCTGAGGAACATCCTCATCGCCTTCCATGTTGGCCATAGCATCAGTGATTGAGGCAAGGTCGAACTAGAATACGGTGAGCCAAGCGAAGCCTCACAGGGATGATAACGCCACCTTCTCCATCGGATTCTTCTTACGTGCGACTTGTAAATTCTCTGCGGCTTTTTTCTGTGCCTCAACAACATCTGGGAAGAGATGCGCAATAGCAGGAGGCACAGGTGGTGGCACCTGTCCAAACCTTGCCGACATCTTCAGCTGACTCTCGTAGACCTTCTTGACCCGCTCAACCTTCTGGTGTTCCGCTATTTTCTGGAGATCTTCGGGTGTGCCATCAAGAAGAGCTACACCGATATGAGCCTGTTTGAGTGCACCGACGTCATTGGTGCCGTCTCCAGCCATGAGCGTGGTGTAACCAAGCGTCTTAAGACTGGTAAGGATGAATTCCTTCTGCGTGGGCGAGACACGAGCATAAACCCAGGTATTCTGTACCAAGTCATTCCATGAAGGACGAGATTCGAATTGCTTCATGGCGGCACCGGTAATGCAGATATCGTACTCGTCGAAAAGGCGTTGGTCCAAAGGTTGAGACGGATCCACCGAAATAATCTTAGTTTCATCCACAGTGCGCCAGACCAAATCTGTGACAAACGTTACTGGGTGTAGGGGCTGCAATGATAACGAACCCACCTGCTTCATGTGCGGGGTTCTCTCGCAAATCCAGAATCAGCGCATCGCGATCGACGATTTCGACGTCACGTGCGACATGGACCGCCGTTAATGGGTTGTCGCCAGTGATCATAATGCACTACTCTGCAATGAGTAAAGTCCCATATCGAACGAATGACTTACCCTGTGTGATGAGTCGGCAAGCATCTTGAGTGTTTCAACAGCATCTGGCTTGAGAGGACAATGAAAGACTAAAAATCCTGCAAACATAAGGCTGCTCTCAGCATTCTCGCGAGATAGTTTATTGATCTAAGTAACTGTGAACAACGCAGATGCAGTTATCAGACTATGACTAACCTTGTCGGTCGACATGACATCCATCTCCTTCGTTCCTAAAGCCAAAACACGACTGCCACGCCTAGTATACCACTTGTATGTCACATCATACCATTCGGGGACTTCCGCGAGCATGCCTTTGATCGTTTCCGGTGCACCTTTAACAGCGACAAGAACCTTGCCGCTGGGCAAGCTCGACACCGTGGACATGCGCTTAAGAGCCGACGAAAACTGAAACCGGCGCCGAATGAAAATCCTCGACGCATTGGGCGACTTGGCGGAAGATGGCGCTACTTGGTCACCGTTCGTAAGGTGCCAATCAAGAGCTTCTAAGGTCGTTTTCTCCATTGGGTCTCCAACAACTGTGCCATCATCGAGGCGAACGAGTGCATGTGCCGCAGCCAAACAGAGGGTGGTATACTTGGCAGTGTCCTTCACGTCCACAAGCTTGAGTTTGTCTGATCCGCTAGAATTGTGTGAATATTAGCGGGGAGATGTTGATTAAATATGGGATACCAACTCTATACCAGCAACACCCTCTAAGACCAAGTTCTCTGCGGTGATGGTTCCCGTTTTGTCGAAGCAACAAATATCGACGCGACCAGCATACGGGATACGGAATGGCTCGGTGCAGAATATGGCTGGTAAACATAGTGAGATAAATCATTAGAAAACGAAACTTGATATACCAAATTTTGACAGAGCAACCAAGGACGCATTCACGGCCAAAGAAAGCTCCATAGGCAATTCTGGGGGGACGACACTCGTAATGATAAGCACGCAATCAAGCAAGAGCTTGGACTTTTTGAGATCACGCTCGATGCCTATGTATACTCGTGATTAGTGCCCAATACACAAGAGATAACACGTACCCTTCACCCAAACATACCAGCTAGCGGCAATCGCGAAAATGAGCAAGAATCCGATAAAGAGGAATGATTCGAAATTATTTGCAGATACGCGTTCAGTTGAGAATATCATCGTCCTCACAAGTTGCCCCTGGGCTGTGCCAAAACCAGTTCTCAAAACAAGTCCTAGACATCCACCATCCGGAGTCGCTGCGGTGACTTGTCCTTGACCTGAGAGCCGAATAACAACATTAACAAAGAAAGAAACTGCAAGTATTCGACGTACCCGTTGAGCTTGCTTGGAGCACCTTTGTTCCACTGAACAGGACCGTGTTCTTGTGCGCACCGTCGACGTCAAGTTTGTCTCCGCTATCGAGAAGCTGGATAGATTCCTTGAGTAGCGGTGTAGATTCTCCCGACAACATGGCTTCGTTGACGATGCATGTGCCTTGAATGAGAAGGATATCAGCAGGAACTACCGTTTCAGACTGCTGTCGTGCTGTGATGATACGTTAGTGAATTAATATCGACAATGGACAGACGACACTAACCAACAGAAACAAGGTCTCCGGGGAGAAGCTCGTCAGACTGGACGGTGATCCATTGTGAATGCCGGTAGCATTGAATGGGATACGGAGCGACAGCCATCGTACGGAATTCCGTCAGAGTTTTCACGCGCTACAAGGGAAGTTAACTTGGGAGTTGCTAACGGGAAGAAAGAAAAAACGCGCCTGCCAGACAACGGTGCACTCAAACATGACAAGCATGAATAGCGTGAACAAGCTGTAGTACCAATACTCATCCAGGCACCAGAGCGCAACACAAAATATTTGGAAAACGAAGAAGGGAGCCGTCGCATGTTCAGCGAAAAGCTCCGAGAAAGAGGGGATCGGAATGTTGAATTCATTTTTGCCATATAGTGACTTCAGAGGTGGAATTGCATCCAGATTGAGGCCGGTGGGTTGTAAAAAGGAAGACAATGATGGACGCTGGGTAGATGGGTACGGGAGGCGGGTGAACACGATGGGATTCTTGCCGGCTACAACGTAAGTATCTCGCTGGTAGTTGAACGTGTAGGACATTGGCTCCGATGGAACACTCTTGAGCAATGGAACAATCTCGCCTTGACCACGATGGACGTGAGGAACCAAGCGTATACAGTCTGCATCCTCGATAGACCGCGCCTTTAGGGTATATGAGGATGGTATCTACATTTTTAAACATAAATGCACACCTTTCGTGTTGTTATCCATGCTTTCGCGCCGGCACTCCATCGAGTGACCAGGAAACTTAAAGCATGACCTGCGCCCAGAGATACACAAGCCAAAAAAGTCCACTCCTCGCTTTGCAACCAGTCATCGTACTTGATATAATACGCGTACGCGAGAAGCGGATAGAGCGAGAGGAATGGAATGGTGTACAAATGGGTGTACCATGGAAGGGCGACATGTAAGCTGGCTTTAGCAATCTCATTAGACTGCACGGTAACAGAGGCCCTGCAGTTCAGCAAGTTAGTCACAATCCAAAAAACCAAACAAGATACCACTTGCATGTTCGCGGCGCCGGGTACCCAGATACTGTGAGTCTTCTGTCTAGATTGTCGTGCTATACTCAGTCGTGGCGAAATTTCTAAGTAAGCTCCTGCAGCTTACGCAATCCATTATTGATTCCGAGGCAATTCTTACACAAACGTTAACAACGCTTGAGTCTACCTTACTGCTTCAAGCTTCAGTGTTTATCTAGTCATCTGTGCGTCGACGTCCGCCTTGCATGATATCATTTGTAGGTATATGCAATCGATCTGAGTCACCACTTCTTTGTAGTGCATTGTACTATGCTGCATGCTCCTGGCGTTCCTCTCCTCGAAATGTAACTCCACCAGCTTCCTTACTTCCCCGACGTTTCGCTGAACATTCTTCAACTCGGTCTTCTTTTCGCCCCCCCTCTCACAGATTTCGTGGTCCATATAATTCTCGCATTCAACAAGTACTCGTTTGTCGTCATATGCTCTGTATTGTGGGTGCCTCAACCGCGTAGCTGCTGCTACTACGTAGTCGGCGCTCATGTACTTCAAACGCCTGCGTGGCATGACCATATACTAAGTTGTAAGAGATACTACGTCGCTCCGCCATGCAAGACAATGAACTGCTCCCAACACATACAAATTTAAAGCCGACAACAGTCATCAGAGAACCTGTGAACAAATGAGAATGATATTTAAAGTAATATATTGTTAAGCATCGCAACAATCAGCGTAAATTTGCCACCCACTTTCACATGGGAATGTTTGGCATTGTCGAGGAAAGACTAATTTGCAAGTACATGGGCCTGGCAGCCCTATTTGCCTATCGATATGAAGGTAGCTGTAAGCTGCAAAAGGAATCGGAGGTTTGACTGATGCTGGGCTTCCCTAGCAGACATACAGTAAGGCTCACAGGCAATCTTTTATGTGAGTTCATCGTAGTACTGCATTGTTTACATTCTCACAACTTCATATCCCTTGTCCCATCCTATAACACAGATATCGATTCAACGGAGTCCGAATTAGACGCTGCAGAAACTAAGCCACACTCCCTTTGGAACGTTAATCCACACCCAGGACTTGATCACCTCGACCGCCGTCCCAGTCTTCTTCAATGTTCAGCCTGTAGTGAGCTTTTGTCTCACCCCGACGCAGGCGCCACAAATCCACCTCCGTCGGTTATGGAACACGTTTTGCAACAGGTCTGCCTTGCAATACCTTGTCATGTCCAGCTAACGCTCATTGAGCAGGTTCTATTCGCGAGGAATCCACAAATCGCTGCTTTAGCGTCTCTTCCAGCGAGGCGGGAGATCTAGATGCAAGTGTCTTGTCCGTTGCCCCGCGCCCATGGTCGGCCTCACGGGCTGTATCTGGTTCGCGTGATGCAAACAGTAGCATGTCGCCGACGGGGAGAGCTCGCAGCCTGGGTAGCCGGCTGAGGACTGTGAAGGATAACACAACATCTACTGGAGATACCATCTGGACCGCAAAGGGCAGCTATGCCTTGGATGCCCGGCTACTTCTTCAAGCGAAAAATTACCAACCTTTACATCACTTTATCCTCGCTGAAATCTTATGTGGAGGTCAATTACTCTGGCTTCAGCAAGATTTTGAAAAAGTGAGTTGGTTCTATCTGGTTCGCGCAATATTTGTTGAAAGGGTTTCTCCAGGTATGACAAAGTCGTGTATGGCGAAGTATCTAGCATTTTATCGTACCTCGTTCATTTGTAGCTCATTATTTTCTTCAGCTCAAAGACCGTTACATGCACGAAGTTGTAGAAACCTCTGCACCCTTCACGGAAGAGTCGAAAGCCAGAATGTCAGATGCCATCTCCCGACTCACGAGCTCTATACCAAATGCGTGACAAATGGAGACAAGTTAGTTAGGGTTAGTTAGGGTTAGTTAGGGTTAGTTAGGGTTAGTTAGGGTTAGTTAGGTTAGTTAGGGTTAGTTAGGGTTAGTTAGGGTTAGTTAGGGTTAGTTAGGGTTAGTTAGGGTTAGTTAGGGTTAGTTAGGGGGTAAAAACGCTGGTGGGCGCACAAGTAACTGAAGAGATAAACTAGAAAAAATACCCCCGGCTACTAGGTAGTCTGAGGTGGTATTTCGAGTATGGTACTCTCATCAGTTTTCTAGCTGGTTAAATAGGAGGGGACACACATATTCGAGAGGAGTATGTGTCTGAGTACGAAGGTTTATCGAAGATAAGAAGTATCGTATCATGTCTAATAATGTTATCAACGTTAATAAGCCTAAAAGTATTTTTAGTGCCGCAGCAGGTGGCCGAAGGCCGCCATTAAAAATCTCTCACAGATGTCAAACTCTATAAAAAGGTAAACAGGCGTACACAATCTACAATGAGTAAGAGGCAAAAATAGTTTGATCCGAGTCTGGACCGAAGGTCTAGACCTATTACGTAATAGAAGTTCCATAAACAAATATCGGAACGACAACCGGTCACGTGACATCTGTCACAAGGACCTGATTACGAATAGAAGAACTATTAATAACGTTACGTATTTTTAAACAACGGTTAGTTAGACCGTAAGGCGGTTAGGCTAGTTAGGGTTAGGGCTTAGGAAGTTAGGTTAAGTTAGTTAGGCTTAGGGGGGCTTCCTTGAAAAAGCCATGTACGGGAACCGATCAGTTCCGTACAGCCATCTCTGGCTCCTAGCGTCATATCGTAAAAATGACCGCATACGTATAAAGACAATATTAAAAGTGTCCGAAGCATTAAAATTAGATAAAGAATATATATAGATTTCTACCCGCGCCGCTTTTCCGGCGCTAAGCTTTATAGGAAGTCACCACACATCGGGAGCCGTTACCTCCACTATGCACAGTGCCCGCCAGCACAAGTTGCGTAAACATACGCGCATGACTGAACCCAGTAGGAGTAGCTCCCTTCTGGTCGATGTCAATTCACCACTTAGCCCGCCATCCTTTGCATTAAAGCAAGGCAAATCTCCCGGAGGAAACCCGCCGGACGGAGAGGACTTTCGAACTTAGCTTCACCCTCGTTCGTATGGTTGCGTTACCTGCACTTAGGGACCCTCCGTAGGGCTTCGCTGTGGCGCGCACGCTAAGTGTATATCTATATTTCAACAGGAGGAATAAAATCGTCCTGTTCTAATGCTATTTTGAGGAGGGAATTTCTCCAGAGTGATGCTAGATCGGCAAAATTTTGTGTTCTTTTGCGCGATACAAGCCACCTTGCATTTCCCATTACATAATTGCCAAGATCTAATATCGCGTTAGGGGGTAAAAACGCTGGTGGGCGCACAAGTAACTGAAGAGATAAACTAGAAAAAATACCCCCGGCTACTAGGTAGTCTGAGGTGGTATTTCGAGTATGGTACTCTCATCAGTTTTCTAGCTGGTTAAATAGGAGGGGACACACATATTCGAGAGGAGTATGTGTCTGAGTACGAAGGTTTATCGAAGATAAGAAGTATCGTATCATGTCTAATAATGTTATCAACGTTAATAAGCCTAAAAGTATTTTTAGTGCCGCAGCAGGTGGCCGAAGGCCGCCATTAAAAATCTCTCACAGATGTCAAACTCTATAAAAAGGTAAACAGGCGTACACAATCTACAATGAGTAAGAGGCAAAAATAGTTTGATCCGAGTCTGGACCGAAGGTCTAGACCTATTACGTAATAGAAGTTCCATAAACAAATATCGGAACGACAACCGGTCACGTGACATCTGTCACAAGGACCTGATTACGAATAGAAGAACTATTAATAACGTTACGTATTTTTAAACAACGGTTAGTTAGACCGTAAGGCGGTTAGGCTAGTTAGGGTTAGGGCTTAGGAAGTTAGGTTAAGTTAGTTAGGCTTAGGGGGGCTTCCTTGAAAAAGCCATGTACGGGAACCGATCAGTTCCGTACAGCCATCTCTGGCTCCTAGCGTCATATCGTAAAAATGACCGCATACGTATAAAGACAACATTAAAAGTGTCCGAAGCATTAAAATTAGATAAAGAATATATATAGATTTCTACCCGCGCCGCTTTTCCGGCGCTAAGCTTTATAGGAAGTCACCACACATCGGGAGCCGTTACCTCCACTATGCACAGTGCCCGCCAGCACAAGTTGCGTAAACATACGCGCATGACTGAACCCAGTAGGAGTAGCTCCCTTCTGGTCGATGTCAATTCACCACTTAGCCCGCCATCCTTTGCATTAAAGCAAGGCAAATCTCCCGGAGGAAACCCGCCGGACGGAGAGGACTTTCGAACTTAGCTTCACCCTCGTTCGTATGGTTGCGTTACCTGCACTTAGGGACCCTCCGTAGGGCTTCGCTGTGGCGCGCACGCTAAGTGTATATCTATATTTCAACAGGAGGAATAAAATCGTCCTGTTCTAATGCTATTTTGAGGAGGGAATTTCTCCAGAGTGATGCTAGATCGGCAAAATTTTGTGTTCTTTTGCGCGATACAAGCCACCTTGCATTTCCCATTACATAATTGCCAAGATCTAATATCGCGGCCGACTCGGCTTTAACGCCGCCTACTACACTAACGTCCCTAATCAAAAGTGCTTCCCGTGGGAGGCCCAGATGTTCGAGTACGTCAGGAGCCGGAGCGTGAGCGGGCACGAGCCATTCGGTCAATCTATCTTGGTACACCGGTGTGTTTTGCGTCCCATACACACCGGACACGAAATCGTTCCTATAACGATTTAGCTTATGCATAATGGTATCCTCTAAGCTTTTAATGCTGAACCAATCCCATGCGGTATTAAATTCGGTTTTGACTACAAGAATGGGATCCTCTGATACCGCTCTTGTCAATAGACGTGCTTCCCATTTTTTGGTAGCGTACTGTCTAGACCAGTTATTAATAACCGATGCCGGATAGCCTCGCGATATGTAAACACAGCATAGATCTGAGATCGCGGTCCGGTAGTATTCTATTTTACTGGACAAAGTGGCTAGGCGGCTTAGCTCACCTATGAACGTGCCTTTCTTCACGTCATATGGGTGTGCTGAGTCCCAGGGGATTCGTTCGAAATGGTTTAGTCTCTTACGATAAGGCATGTGTTCTACGTTGTTAGTGAATGGATCACGATACACAAACATGTCTAAAAATACAGCGTGATGCTGAGAGACTTCCCAACCGATTTGGCAGCCTTCTAAAACAAGATTATCGCGCATATAATTATACGCTTCTATTTCTGAATTAGCTTCGACTAATGCGAACACGTCATCTATATACCGTCTATAGAACAGTAATTTGTTAAGATTAGGTACAATGAGCGCTTCATGGAAATGCCCGAATAAGTTTGCAACATCGGGGGAGCACGCTACGCCCATGGCTAAGCCACGGGTTTGTTTGTACGTTTGTTCGCCAAATTGGACGATAAGGTTATTTAAGGCAACTTCTAATGCGAGTTCGAGCATATGGCGTGGAATAGGTTCGGGATCAATAGCGTAATGCTCGTCCCATAGGTCTAAGACCGCCTCGATACCTTTGTCGACAGGAACGTTGGGGTAGAAAGCTACCACATCGCCGGTGACAATATAGAATTTACGTTTGCCTGATATCTCGTTAAATTGATTAAGAAGCTGAGCTAACTGCTTCGACCCGCCAAGAATATATGGAGATGATTCTATTATGGGTTTGAGATATTTTGAGACGAATTTAGCAGCGGGGTTCTGCATTGCAGAATGGCAAGGTACGATCGGCCTAAATTTGGTCGGTACCTTATGTATTTTTGGAATACCGTAAAACTTTGGGAGTTTAACACGCATATGAGCGTCATCCTCAGTTTCGCCTTCCTCCACCCCAACAATAAATTGTTGTAAGAACGCACTTAGCTGCTGGTGCCCTAAAGCATTTGCCGCCAAGTCGCTTAACGCGAGTATGGAAATTCGTTGTCTCGATAGTATGGCTAGACGAGTTGCATCGTCAATTATTTCATAGTCTAGTCTATTACTTAATAGTTGCATACATTGATCCTTGTACCAGTTAACCGTTACGACGCAAGCGCCTAGATTTTTATCCGTTGGAAGAACCAAGCAATTGTGTTCTATCAACCAGCGGTAGATTCGGCCTCGTGGAACTGTGGTTTCAAGTTCGTTGATTTTAGGCGGTATAGCGCTCAGGGTACAATTCCTGACATAGTCGCGACCGGCACTAATGGCGGATTCTATTCCTTGGTAAGGGATCGGATCACAGGGCACACGCTCTTTAATAATCCGATAGTCTGGGTCAAAGGGTCTGTCTTCGTAGTTCCCATGGAAAGCTTTATAAATAAAGCGGAGTTTCCATCTTAGCCTGTCGGCGAAGTCTTCATACGCATCTAACAATAACTTAGAGTTTTGAAGCGTGGGGAACATATATTTATACGATAGACTTAATTCACGAAGAATCGAAGAAGAAGTTTCATCTATTTGGACACCAGGTCCTACATGTACATACGATCGATATCTACTCGCCTCTAGTACGTTAAGAGGCACGAAAGTGTGCAGTATCCGAACAGCGCTATCAGGGTTTAATTCTAAGATAAGATCGGGCCAAGATGATGGGTGATCGTACCTGATAGGTTGCGTGAGGAGCCAGTCTTCTACTTCTCGTTGCCATGCTTCTTTCCCTTTCCGGACGGCTTCCCCTTGGTCTTCTTCTTGCCGGCGTTCTGGGCAGCGGCTTCGGCCTTGGGTTTGTCCTTCTTCTCCTTTCCTTTGCCGCCCTTGGACTTGGCGGCGTTCTAGATGGAGTTGGGTCAGTTGAGTCGATAGAGGGACCGAGGTCCGTACCTTCTTGACCGGCCCCTTGGAAGCGGGGCCAGAAGCATTTTTTAAGGCAGCAGCGACAGCCTTGTCGACAAGAGCCTTAACGCTCTTGTTGGAGGAGGATGGTCCCGCGTTTACAGCGGTTGCGTCACCCATCTCCACGTCTGCCTTGGCTTTCAAGACTTTTTTAGCCGCTTGAGTTGCGGCGTTCCTATCTTCGGCGGCTTGTGCTAACATAACGATGCGCATTCCGATAGATGGCAAGTCTAAAATAAGTCGTCTAACGACTTCTTTCGTCCGGGGGCTTAGGGGGTAAAAACGCTGGTGGGCGCACAAGTAACTGAAGAGATAAACTAGAAAAAATACCCCCGGCTACTAGGTAGTCTGAGGTGGTATTTCGAGTATGGTACTCTCATCAGTTTTCTAGCTGGTTAAATAGGAGGGGACACACATATTCGAGAGGAGTATGTGTCTGAGTACGAAGGTTTATCGAAGATAAGAAGTATCGTATCATGTCTAATAATGTTATCAACGTTAATAAGCCTAAAAGTATTTTTAGTGCCGCAGCAGGTGGCCGAAGGCCGCCATTAAAAATCTCTCACAGATGTCAAACTCTATAAAAAGGTAAACAGGCGTACACAATCTACAATGAGTAAGAGGCAAAAATAGTTTGATCCGAGTCTGGACCGAAGGTCTAGACCTATTACGTAATAGAAGTTCCATAAACAAATATCGGAACGACAACCGGTCACGTGACATCTGTCACAAGGACCTGATTACGAATAGAAGAACTATTAATAACGTTACGTATTTTTAAACAACGGTTAGTTAGACCGTAAGGCGGTTAGGCTAGTTAGGGTTAGGGCTTAGGAAGTTAGGTTAAGTTAGTTAGGCTTAGGGGGGCTTCCTTGAAAAAGCCATGTACGGGAACCGATCAGTTCCGTACAGCCATCTCTGGCTCCTAGCGTCATATCGTAAAAATGACCGCATACGTATAAAGACAACATTAAAAGTGTCCGAAGCATTAAAATTAGATAAAGAATATATATAGATTTCTACCCGCGCCGCTTTTCCGGCGCTAAGCTTTATAGGAAGTCACCACACATCGGGAGCCGTTACCTCCACTATGCACAGTGCCCGCCAGCACAAGTTGCGTAAACATACGCGCATGACTGAACCCAGTAGGAGTAGCTCCCTTCTGGTCGATGTCAATTCACCACTTAGCCCGCCATCCTTTGCATTAAAGCAAGGCAAATCTCCCGGAGGAAACCCGCCGGACGGAGAGGACTTTCGAACTTAGCTTCACCCTCGTTCGTATGGTTGCGTTACCTGCACTTAGGGACCCTCCGTAGGGCTTCGCTGTGGCGCGCACGCTAAGTGTATATCTATATTTCAACAGGAGGAATAAAATCGTCCTGTTCTAATGCTATTTTGAGGAGGGAATTTCTCCAGAGTGATGCTAGATCGGCAAAATTTTGTGTTCTTTTGCGCGATACAAGCCACCTTGCATTTCCCATTACATAATTGCCAAGATCTAATATCGCGGCCGACTCGGCTTTAACGCCGCCTACTACACTAACGTCCCTAATCAAAAGTGCTTCCCGTGGGAGGCCCAGATGTTCGAGTACGTCAGGAGCCGGAGCGTGAGCGGGCACGAGCCATTCGGTCAATCTATCTTGGTACACCGGTGTGTTTTGCGTCCCATACACACCGGACACGAAATCGTTCCTATAACGATTTAGCTTATGCATAATGGTATCCTCTAAGCTTTTAATGCTGAACCAATCCCATGCGGTATTAAATTCGGTTTTGACTACAAGAATGGGATCCTCTGATACCGCTCTTGTCAATAGACGTGCTTCCCATTTTTTGGTAGCGTACTGTCTAGACCAGTTATTAATAACCGATGCCGGATAGCCTCGCGATATGTAAACACAGCATAGATCTGAGATCGCGGTCCGGTAGTATTCTATTTTACTGGACAAAGTGGCTAGGCGGCTTAGCTCACCTATGAACGTGCCTTTCTTCACGTCATATGGGTGTGCTGAGTCCCAGGGGATTCGTTCGAAATGGTTTAGTCTCTTACGATAAGGCATGTGTTCTACGTTGTTAGTGAATGGATCACGATACACAAACATGTCTAAAAATACAGCGTGATGCTGAGAGACTTCCCAACCGATTTGGCAGCCTTCTAAAACAAGATTATCGCGCATATAATTATACGCTTCTATTTCTGAATTAGCTTCGACTAATGCGAACACGTCATCTATATACCGTCTATAGAACAGTAATTTGTTAAGATTAGGTACAATGAGCGCTTCATGGAAATGCCCGAATAAGTTTGCAACATCGGGGGAGCACGCTACGCCCATGGCTAAGCCACGGGTTTGTTTGTACGTTTGTTCGCCAAATTGGACGATAAGGTTATTTAAGGCAACTTCTAATGCGAGTTCGAGCATATGGCGTGGAATAGGTTCGGGATCAATAGCGTAATGCTCGTCCCATAGGTCTAAGACCGCCTCGATACCTTTGTCGACAGGAACGTTGGGGTAGAAAGCTACCACATCGCCGGTGACAATATAGAATTTACGTTTGCCTGATATCTCGTTAAATTGATTAAGAAGCTGAGCTAACTGCTTCGACCCGCCAAGAATATATGGAGATGATTCTATTATGGGTTTGAGATATTTTGAGACGAATTTAGCAGCGGGGTTCTGCATTGCAGAATGGCAAGGTACGATCGGCCTAAATTTGGTCGGTACCTTATGTATTTTTGGAATACCGTAAAACTTTGGGAGTTTAACACGCATATGAGCGTCATCCTCAGTTTCGCCTTCCTCCACCCCAACAATAAATTGTTGTAAGAACGCACTTAGCTGCTGGTGCCCTAAAGCATTTGCCGCCAAGTCGCTTAACGCGAGTATGGAAATTCGTTGTCTCGATAGTATGGCTAGACGAGTTGCATCGTCAATTATTTCATAGTCTAGTCTATTACTTAATAGTTGCATACATTGATCCTTGTACCAGTTAACCGTTACGACGCAAGCGCCTAGATTTTTATCCGTTGGAAGAACCAAGCAATTGTGTTCTATCAACCAGCGGTAGATTCGGCCTCGTGGAACTGTGGTTTCAAGTTCGTTGATTTTAGGCGGTATAGCGCTCAGGGTACAATTCCTGACATAGTCGCGACCGGCACTAATGGCGGATTCTATTCCTTGGTAAGGGATCGGATCACAGGGCACACGCTCTTTAATAATCCGATAGTCTGGGTCAAAGGGTCTGTCTTCGTAGTTCCCATGGAAAGCTTTATAAATAAAGCGGAGTTTCCATCTTAGCCTGTCGGCGAAGTCTTCATACGCATCTAACAATAACTTAGAGTTTTGAAGCGTGGGGAACATATATTTATACGATAGACTTAATTCACGAAGAATCGAAGAAGAAGTTTCATCTATTTGGACACCAGGTCCTACATGTACATACGATCGATATCTACTCGCCTCTAGTACGTTAAGAGGCACGAAAGTGTGCAGTATCCGAACAGCGCTATCAGGGTTTAATTCTAAGATAAGATCGGGCCAAGATGATGGGTGATCGTACCTGATAGGTTGCGTGAGGAGCCAGTCTTCTACTTCTCGTTGCCATGCTTCTTTCCCTTTCCGGACGGCTTCCCCTTGGTCTTCTTCTTGCCGGCGTTCTGGGCAGCGGCTTCGGCCTTGGGTTTGTCCTTCTTCTCCTTTCCTTTGCCGCCCTTGGACTTGGCGGCGTTCTAGATGGAGTTGGGTCAGTTGAGTCGATAGAGGGACCGAGGTCCGTACCTTCTTGACCGGCCCCTTGGAAGCGGGGCCAGAAGCATTTTTTAAGGCAGCAGCGACAGCCTTGTCGACAAGAGCCTTAACGCTCTTGTTGGAGGAGGATGGTCCCGCGTTTACAGCGGTTGCGTCACCCATCTCCACGTCTGCCTTGGCTTTCAAGACTTTTTTAGCCGCTTGAGTTGCGGCGTTCCTATCTTCGGCGGCTTGTGCTAACATAACGATGCGCATTCCGATAGATGGCAAGTCTAAAATAAGTCGTCTAACGACTTCTTTCGTCCGGGGGCTTTCACGCCAGGCTACTATTTTAAGTTGCCCGGGTTCGGTGTCCATGTCGACGTCGCCGTCGACCGGGTTTTCACCTTCCCCCGCCTCTGCCCACACCGGTTCGCGTACGTGATCCTTGATCTGAGCGTACCGGGCTTTGACAATGTCCACCAAAGGTGGGACGAAGACCTCGGGTGCCAGCCGAGAGCGCACGGACTGCACCTCATTGTTCTTCAGCGTGATAGCTGTCGTGAGGGCGCCCTTTTTGAAGTCCTTTAGGCCGGTTTTAATGGCCGCCAGTTGTTCGCCTTGCGCAGCAAGGAACTCTTTGCTCGCCTGGAGCTTAGGTTCCTTGGTCCCTTCGATGAAGGGTGGGAAGGTCCCCTTTGCCTCGTGCTCTTGCAACTTCCTCAGAGAGGAGTCAAGAGTGACGGCGCGGCGAGCGTCATCGGCAAGGGTGTTGAGCTTCGTCCGAAGCAACTCCCGATATTCCTGCTCTATGGTCAAGATGACCTCGGAGACAGAATCGACGAAGGACAGGGCCGAAGCCCTTTCCTTGCCGGGATCCGCACTGTTCGTGGCAGCGAACGCGGCGGCGGCAACACCAGGTGAAGTCATTCTGGTGGCCGGGTAACGAGGAATGGGATGGTTCATAGCGTGCGGTAAGAATGGATTGGTTAGGGGGTAAAAACGCTGGTGGGCGCACAAGTAACTGAAGAGATAAACTAGAAAAAATACCCCCGGCTACTAGGTAGTCTGAGGTGGTATTTCGAGTATGGTACTCTCATCAGTTTTCTAGCTGGTTAAATAGGAGGGGACACACATATTCGAGAGGAGTATGTGTCTGAGTACGAAGGTTTATCGAAGATAAGAAGTATCGTATCATGTCTAATAATGTTATCAACGTTAATAAGCCTAAAAGTATTTTTAGTGCCGCAGCAGGTGGCCGAAGGCCGCCATTAAAAATCTCTCACAGATGTCAAACTCTATAAAAAGGTAAACAGGCGTACACAATCTACAATGAGTAAGAGGCAAAAATAGTTTGATCCGAGTCTGGACCGAAGGTCTAGACCTATTACGTAATAGAAGTTCCATAAACAAATATCGGAACGACAACCGGTCACGTGACATCTGTCACAAGGACCTGATTACGAATAGAAGAACTATTAATAACGTTACGTATTTTAAACAACGGTTAGTTAGACCGTAAGGCGGTTAGGCTAGTTAGGGTTAGGGCTTAGGAAGTTAGGTTAAGTTAGTTAGGGTTAGTTAGGGTTAGTTAGGTTAGTTAGGGTTAGTTAGGGTTAGTTAGTAGGTTAGTTAGGGTTAGTTAGTTAGGGTTAGTTAGGGTTAGGGGTTAGTTAGTTAGGGT